>NC_052021.1:1488566-2232850 GCF_015832195.1 Motacilla alba alba
CACAAACAGCACCTGCTCTTCTGCTCAGCTACACAATCAGCATTTAAGTGCTAGATCTGTACTCTTCCATACCTCAGAGACCCCTTGAGGCTCCTTCCTCAGTTCTGTGTTATACTTCTGTTGTATTCTGGGTTTCTGCTGGTATGGACTGTTTAGAGATTTTTTTTCATTATATTAATTTGGTGTTTTCTCCATGTTTAATTTGTGCCACAAACTTGTGAAAAAGTTCTGCAATTGAGTGGTCAAACAAATTTATTTATTCATGTTTTTCTAAAATATTTGAGATGGAAGTGTATTGAAGTGCCTTATAGTGTAAGACAGGAGGTATTAATTGCTACAATTTCTTACTTAAAAATCTATCCTTATCCTTTCCACAACAATCTTATTTTCTGTAGTACCAGTCAAATGTTGACAGGTTCTTTTACCAAGTTACCATAAAAGATGGATGAAATTATTACTAATTTTTTTAAGTCAATTGAATAAAAAATATTGCCAGTATGACAGCTCCCACCCTCACAAGAAGAAGATGCAGTAGCTAATCACATGTAATTAAGAAAGTCACAGTAAGAAAATACAAATACTTTAGCGACATTTTATATCTATCTATCCATCTACCAATTTTCATGAGAAAAGTTACAGTGAAGATGAATGCACTTCAGTTTGGCTTTTCAATTTTAGCTAGTTATCTATAATTATAATTTGGCTAATTATCTATAATTAGGTATTTCTGAATATTATCTCAAACATTTAACTCTGGATCTTGATACACAGCACTACGCCTTTATAAAGCCTAGATTTAATTTGAATTTGTTTCTGCAGACCCACCTGCTTTGTGTGCTTCTGTTCTGCCTTGTAACCAGCATCCACCAGTCCTGCTCTCCCCTCCTACCAGCTCAGAGTCAGCTGGTGGTTACTGCCAGCGACATGTCCTAGAGAGCTCTCTGTGAAGGTGCTGCTTTCCTTTTGTGTGGATTCCTGCATTTTCCACTGAAACAACCCTTCTGAACACTGAGGGACTTAGGAATGCCTGAGATCAGAGTGTGAAAGCTCTAGAGGGCCCAAGAGATTCTTGGATATGTAGCAGTGTTCAAAGAGGAGCACAGCAATATCGTGCAGAAAAGCACTCCAGGTGCAGCTGTCTCCCTGGCCGTTTCTGTGTGGAAGTTCCTCTATTGTAATAGATCAGCTCTCTTACCTTGTGATACACTTCTGCCAGCTTTTATAAAAAGCAGATTGTGTTAAATATGTGGCAAAACAAAGACAAATTTCAGTCACATTCTGAATTAACATGAACTTAAGAAACACAAGTTTGAGGGATATTTGTTAACTTAGAGTTGGGTGATTTGTGCTGCACATGAAGCCACTACACAGATCTGATTGTACCTCGAGAGAAATTCAGAGCTGGATTGACAGCGTTCCAAATTCAGAGCTCTTTTACTCTTCATTGAAGATTATGAAAATCATCCATATTTTATTCCTGTGACTGTTGATTCAATACTTACCTGCAATACTCTGTCAGAATTTTCAGGCTAAACATACCAATTTTATCATCAGAAAGACTTCAAACATTATCATCCTAGTCATCAACTTGTTTGCATTGAAAAACAATTTCTTTTTGCCTTGCAGGTGGTACTGTGAAGGGAAGGAGCTTGAAAACTCACCAGACATCCAAATTATCCAGACAGGTGACCGACACTCCCTGATCATTGTTGAGGCTTTTGAGGAGGACACAGGGCGTTACTCGTGCTTTGCTTCCAACATCTATGGAACAGACTCCACTTCTGCAGAGATTTACATAGAAGGTAATCCTACAGGTGCTGCAGAAACTGATGGTTGAAACCGGTCACAAGACTAAGATATAATTATGTTATCTTGTTTGCTGACTGTGATAATTTTGTCATTAAAAAAACTAGCAGGAGTCAACACTCTCCATCGTTACTAATATCATTATTATTTTCCTGTAAAGCACTCTTCAGACAAGAGACCAGCCCTTACATTTTATTGTGTTACTTCCCAGAGGTTTTATATATCTCACTGCAAGATCCAAGTCTAAAAATACGCAGATTCTGAAACTACCTTGTATTTTTTGTCTGCAGAACTCTACAGAAGTGTAAAAAACTGAACTTTGTGTCTCATTCTTATTAATCCCTTTTCCCCACAGTCATTATTGCAAATTGAATGTAGGACAGCTTCCTCTTAACTCTTTCTTGGGACCATGTGACCAAAATAAATATGCCATCAATTTTATATTCTCCTTGCCCAGTAGATGCTGTAAATCAAACAGAATATATACTTGCAGATTTAGGTGTCCTTTCTTTCTCCTTATGCTTTTTACTGTACCTAGTAGGCCTAAGAGTGGTCTATTTATTATATTTCTTTTTTGCACTTTCTTGGGAAGACTTGAGATTGAATCCATTGTTGTGCTAGCATGACTATTAACTCAAAATAAACACATAGGATTTTTTTCTTTTTCTCTCAGAAAAGCATACTATGAGCACCCCCACTGAGCACAGTGGGGCCACTCATAAATTAAAGCAGTGCCCAAAAGCTGAATTTCATTCTGCTGTTATTCTCCTTTCACGACTCTAACTTGGCAGTGGAAGGACAAATCCTTTTTCAGTATCTGCACTGCCCCTGACATAATGGGAGATGTCTGTGCTTGGCAGGGATTTACAAGTTCTCAAGGCAGGGGCCAAGGTCTGCTTTTACCCAGCTCAGAGGGTGCTGGATGGGAGCCATGGCTGATGGAGATGCTCACTGGCAGGAACTGCAGAGAAAATGCAAATCCCAACACAGTGAAGGCAGAATTAGAAGTGCAAAATGTCTCAGTAACTGGAAGAAGTTAGTAAACAGAGCGAGTATCTTCTTCACATCATGGTACAAGGCACCAGCTGGAGAATAACAGCTACAATTCCAGGTCTGTCTCTTTTTCCTTTTAATCTGATAGCATCAGGTGTCTGAGAGAAGAAAGCTCGTACTTGTTTCACTACAAATATGGACTAAATCACAGTGGTATTTGAAAGAGAACCCAAGGAACACCCAGGTATTCATTCATTCCCTCTTGGATGTTGCTCTCCTTACTTTAACTGCTCCTCCTCCCAAATCTGCCTTATCCCAACAGCAGTTCTGCACCTTGCATGGTGTGGAACATGTTCACTTCTCCTGCAGTGGGATCTTTTGTCTGGACACAGCTTAATAATACATACCCATGGAGTGGTCTACAGGAAAGCTGAATAAAGGTTTGTATCGCTCAGAGAGAAGCTCAAAACCCCTCTGCTAAATCATTTTTTTAAATTTTTTCACAGGCATCTCTTCTTCTGACTCTGAAGGTGAAATCATCAAGGACGAAATGGATCAGTAAGTTTAAAATCAATCACACCTCCCATATTTCTTATAGTTAAAAACTGCACAAGTGCAGACATTTCAGCTTGCAGCTTCCAAGACTTTATAATTTTGTTTAGGATTAGTTTGGATTGGTTGGGTTGGATTTTGTTTGTGCACTTGTTTGCTTTACAAATAGTATGGAACAAACATTTGTTTGTTTTTGTGTCCTCAACTTTGGATTAAGAATTGAAATTTTAGTATTAAATATTAATATAAAAGGAAAGGTGTTACCATAAATATTGAAATTCTAAAATTAATTTACTGAAACAAAAGCCATTTGACTAGATCCAGCTTAAATGCTGATTTAAATGTCTGACTTGGACAAAGAATGCAGTACAGTTTCTCACATGAAAATACACAAGGTTTTTGGCAGAATATAGGTAGATTGCTCATTTAGATTTAAGATGAAGAAATTAATAGACATGCACTAGAGTGAACTGAAATGACGGTATAAAAGACTACTTAATTATGAAAAGAAAATATATCAGATGTAATCTAAACTCTGGGAAATATTTATTTATTAATTTCTTTATTTTTCCTAAATAAATCCATTCCCTGATGATTTAGAACCTGATCCAATGCTGTTAAAAATCTTTCAGAATAAAGTCCTTCTATTAACTAGAAAGGGAGTCAGATTGGTTGAAAATTAAAATAATCAGTCTTTTATTTTGAACTTCTTTGTACACACAGATTCAACATCAAAAGCAAACAGTCCTTGATAAAAGAGACCCTAATCAGATAGATTTATGTACCCTGTTGGTTTTTTCCATCACTAAGGAGAATTACACTCATTACAAATGCCAGTTTTTAAAATGCAAAGAGAAGACATTTGCAGTGTATTCCACTGAAGACGTCAGGCTGACAGCAAATCCTGTTATATGCAATTTAAACTTCAAGGTCATAAAGTACTCCAGCTGGAATTGGTTTAGGGACTTTGATAAATGTTAGGGGTTTCATAAAACTTAAGGTTAAGAAAGTCTCAGACTTGGGATGTACTGCTGATCAGTTTGGGATGACTCGTGAAGTTTTCCATTCCAGCTCAGCCTTGTCCAAATGTCACAAGCTTTTTTTTTTTTTTTTCACATTCATCTCATTAGGTGTCAATGTAGGGTTGACCATGATCCTGATCACTTGATGGCATCTCTAAATCACTTACCTCATCAAATTGTGAGGTAATTTTTTTTCTCAGAATGCTGCTCTGACACCATAGTAGGATGTCCTCAAATGATCACACTATGAAAGACCAGGTTTGAGTGTAATAAGAATGTCTTCATTTCTGCTTAGCTTCCAGCTGTCATCACACCAATCTGAACACTTGTAAGGGACTTAATATGAGAACAGGTGCTAAAAGAACTTCAAAAGAGAAATCAGTGATCACAACGGTGTTACCTTCACTCTGAGTAAAGCATCCTCTGTTTTGAAGGCTAGCTCTCCTGGGGGACCTCAAACTGAATAAAAAGACCAGCTCTTCACTGTCTGCATTATTTCACACCTAGCAATAAAATTAAAAAGGGTCAACTCTTGTATTTCCATATATAAACAACCACAAAGTGAAGAGGTGTCAATCTGTACACTAGCAAAACTGATGATATGTTAGTCAGAAATCATGTCTCTTTTTTCTATTTTTCAGCAATTAAATATTGAATCTGTATCCAAGCAAACCACAGTATTTGCATTACCTTAGAGGCCCAGCTCTTCCCAGAATAGAAACTAGCAGTGTCCTCTGTGAAAGCAGCATTGCTTTCTCACGCTGCTCTGAGCTGGTAACAGCCACAGCTGGGTTAATCCAGGCCATTTATTGTACCAGGTATGAGATCTTAGCGTGGCCAGATGTGCGGCTGACTCACCAAATGCAGCTTTACCTAGGAGTACAGATAGCTTGGATCAAGAGGAATTCAGTCCCAGCAGTGAGGCTGGGGTTGACATGTAACTGAGACAGATGTGACTTAGGGACACACACGGCTCTAGCTTCCACTCAGAGAACTTGTTCTTGGTTAACATTTCACAGCAAACCAAAGCCAGCCAACACCTCTGTGAATGCAGCATCGCCTGCCGTCAGAACTGCCACCAAGCACCAAGAAACCTCCAAGGCACCATCAGCTGAGGTTCAGCCTGCGTCTGTACTCGTCCAGACTGTGCCAGCACCAGTTAACCAGGTAGGGGGGACGCCACGGTGCATTTCAAGGACTAAAAGGGAGCTCTTAACGAAGTGTTTCTTCTACAGTTTGTGACTGAGAACCCCAAATTTTCTAGCATTTGCTTTGCTGTTGAACTCCAGCTTTGAGCCTGGCAGCCACCCCGTCCACAGAGGAGACGCCCTGCCTCCAAGGCAAGCTGGCCGAGGGCAGGGCACCTTCCTCCCCCGGCTGCAGGAGGAGCAGGTGGCTCGGCCAGTGCTGGGAATCTGGGTGCATTCCCTTAGCTCCGAGGCTGCACGGGATCCAGGGCATTCCCTTAGCTCCGAGGCTGCACGGGATCCGGGGGCATTCCCGCAGCCCAGAGACCGCACGGGATCCGGGGGCATTCCCTCAGCCCGCACGGGATCCGGGGGCATTCCCTCAGCCCGCACGGGATCCGGGGGCATTCCCTCAGCCCGCACGGGATCCGGGGGCATTCCCTCAGCCCGCACGGGATCCGGGGGCACTCCCTCAGCCCGCACGGGATCCGGGGGCATTCCCTCAGCCCGCACGGGATCCGGGGGCATTCCCTCAGCCCGCACGGGATCCGGGGGCATTCCCGCAGCCCAGAGCCCGCACGGGATCCGGGGGCATTCCCTCAGCCCGCACGGGATCCGGGGGCATTCCCGCAGCCCAGAGCCCGCACGGGATCCGGGGGCATTCCCTCAGCCCGCACGGGATCCGGGGGCATTCCCGCAGCCCAGAGCCCGCACGGGATCCGGGGGCATTCCCTCAGCCCGCACGGGATCCGGGGGCATTCCCGCAGCCCAGAGCCCGCACGGGATCCGGTGCATTCCCTCAGCCCGCACGGGATCCGGGGGCATTCCCGTAGCCCGCACGGGATCCGGTGCATTCCCTTAGCCCGCACGGGATCCGGGGGCATTCCCGCAGCCCAGAGACCGCACGGGATCCGGGGGCATTCCCTCAGCCCGCACGGGATCCGGTGCATTCCCTCAGCCCGCACGGGATCCGGGGGCATTCCCTCAGCCCGCACGGGATCCGGGGGCATTCCCTCAGCCCGCATGGATCCGGGGGCATTCCCTCAGCCCACACGGGATCCGGGGGCATTCCCTCAGGTCGCACGGGATCCGGGGGCATTCCCTCAGCCCGCACGGGATTCGGGGGCATTCCCTCAGCCCGCACGGGATCCGGGGGCATTCCCTCAGCCCGCACGGGATCCGGGGGCGCTCCCGCAGCTGCGAGGCTGGAAGGGCACCTGGATGTGCGAGTCACCTTCTCCCCATCGCAGACTGCCTCATCCACTTGCCAGCCCAACATGTTTTCCTCTCCGTCGATACAGAGCTCACTTGGAATCTTCTCCTTTCAATGAAACTTACTTTAAGCGGAATCGTTTCACTGCTATGTTTACTTTATACATAAATAAGCTTCTTTGCCACATAACGTTTTACTTTCCACATCAAAGGAAATTAGCATTACCATGTTCTAATTAACATTACCGTGCAAACTGACAGCATATTCACAGCTGTGAATTCTCTCCTGATAGGAAAGAGGAGCCATACTTACTTAAAACTGAAAAGTTCACGAGTTTCTCCCTTTACAGTGCCTTTTCAAAGCTTCCAGCCCAGGGTGAGGTGGTAACCGATGAGCAGATACTGAACGGATGAACTAATGCACGTTAACTTTTGATTACAATGAGACTAGAACTAAGAACTAACGGAACTAAGCAGCACGTGTCCATTCTGAAAGAAGATGCTTAAGGGTAATAGTTACTTCAAAAATCACTACTTTTAAATTTTGTTGGCTGATAAAGCACCGTCTGTGTGTAAACTTGGCCATTTCCTGTGATACTGAATCATTAATTCTGCTGCTCTGAGGCAACTCCTATTGCACTAAAATAAAAAATGACATTAAATACTCAACCTATATAATAAAGTTTCCCAGGAGGAAAACAATTCCATTCTGTATTACTGAGTAGGATAAACAGGTTGATACCTGTGTAAAAGATTTTACCTGTGTAAAAGATTTGAGTTTGGCAAAGGAGAAAAATTATAGTAGCACTCACACATGTGACTTGACTTAACATTTCCTCATTAACATCAATAACTATTTTGTAGGTTAAGGATTTTTAAAAGAAGACTACGACCAAGCAGACAACATATATTTACCTTATTGAAATATGGAGAAAAGATGTTACAATACACTGTGCTAAAGCTTTCCTTGCCATGATTAACTGAGTAAGGCAATAAAGTAACAACATTTCTCCTGTTATCCCATCCAGGAAGATCACCAGCAGCTGTCCACAACAGAATTTCTGTTCATTGCATTAGGTATTTTGCTTTGGACTTCATCCACCAAAATCTCTTTTATGTCATTCCAAAATCACATTTCTCTTGTATATGAAAAAATAATGATGTCTGCACACCTAAACACCATCCTCTGATGTTTTGCAATCTACAGGCTCAAAGCCCCACTAACTATTTGCAAGGACTGGATGGAAGACCTATAATTGCTGCTCCTGTATTTACAAAGGTAATGTCTTCTATGACATATTTGAAAAGTAGAGGTCAGATAAATGTAAAGAGAGATAACTAAAAATGAGCTCTCAAAAAAAAAAAAAAAAAAAAGAAAAAACGGGAAAAATAATAATATAAAAAAGCTTTTCCTAAGCCATTCAAGGGTTTTTTAAGTGGCTTTATTAAATCTTACTGAAATCAGTATTAAATCCAAACCATTAAGACATTTACTGACTGTCTATTCATTTTCTCTAATAGATGTTACAGGATATTTCAGCTTCTGAGGGGCAGCTTGTTGTTTTTGAATGTCGGGTGAAAGGAGCTCCTTCCCCAAAGGTTGAATGGTATAGAGAAGGAACACTGATAGAAGACTCTCCAGATTTTAGGATATTACAGAAAAGTATGTTTCTTGTGTGAAAATATTGTGTCTAATAAAATACAGGCAAGCAACAAAATTGCTAACATAGCAACACTGTGAATTTCTAATTACAACTGTAATTTCAATTTTCAAATGCAAATTGCAGAACATCTGCAATTTTCTCTAAGTCACTGAAATGCTAAAATTGTGAAAATTCAACAGAAATTCCTTAAATACCACACTAAACTAAACCTAAGTGAAACAATGGTTCATCATATTTTGATTTCATGTGGGTCAGAGTTTCAGAAATTGTCTTCAAGACAAAATAAAACTGTACCAATACTGAAAAAAAAATCCACCCAGCTACTTGGAGAATTTATTCCCTATTCCCAAGTTCCCAACAGTGTTCATAAGTGTTCACATTGTTCAGAGGCTTTGACATACCATTGAGTAAAAGGCCTGGCTGTCTTCACCTCCCCTTAAACAGAAAATTGGATCAAAAAGAGTATTCCATCTTATTTAGAAGGTGAAACTTTATATTTAGTGCTTAAGGAAAATGAAATATTGGCAAAAATAACTATATTCAATCTAGTAATTCTGCTCTTCTTCCCTTTAGAACCACGGTCTATGGCTGAACCAGGTGAGGATCATCAGAGGTTCATAATTTTTCATTGCATAAATGTGGCAGTTTAACCTCACAAAACATTAAATATTAAAACTTCATCATTTAATTAACATAATTTCTTCTTTTCCTCATGTTCTATAGCTACTTGTGGGATACATTCCACTGTAGACTGTTCCACAAACATGTAACTTGAATTAATTCAGTCTCTTTTGCAGAAAATGTTTCCACTTTGCTTAGACCCAGTTTTACCTCAGGATTTAAACGAGCTAAAGATTAATAAAATTATTGTATGAGGGTCCCCTGTACATCTGAGGTCCTGAAGTACAGGAGATGAGGTAGAGCTGAGCTATTTTTATCTCGTTTACCAGTTAGGGAACATTGCATCAGATGTTCAGCCATGTCAGCCATTCCCTGTGCTCCCGACCAGCGTAATGTGAGAGTACCACATCAGGTGTTCCACCCCTGATATCAGCAAATCCTATAAATGTGGCTGGATCTGCTGATACCAAGGATCAGGGCAGAATGTGGACTACTTCACAGGGTTGGAGCAGAGGAGCCCTATAGCTTCGGTTATTTCTCCATGAGAGATTCACTCTCCTCATTGTGCTTTTTGCCATTAAAAATACAAAGCTGCTTCTCTCAAGATGGAAAATTATCAAAGGAGTATTAATTCTTATGGAATATAAACTTCTGTATTCTCCTTGCCCTATTTGAAACATTTTTACCCCAAAAAGAGTCTTGAAAGAAACTGCCTCTGCCTGAGATTTAAGAATATAAAAATGGAGCTTCTGCCAGAGGCCACTGCCACTGTTCTGTTACTGTCCAGTGGCATCACTGCTGAGTAATGTGAAGCAGTTTTTAGGGGATAATCAGTTGGGTGCAGTTGTCACAGCCTCATCACCTGCTGCTCTTTCAGAAGGAATCTGGATTTCCATGCATGCAGTGGTTGGCAGATCCCAGCACGATAAACTAGATACTATAATGCCTTAAACTAGTTCTGTTATCATACTACTATAATAAACTATTATTCTATAGTTGATAGGAAACAATCTCTCTGTTGCTATTGGGTTTTCCTTGGTGATGACATGAAACAATCTATCTGAAGTGTGCAAAAGTACTCACAGAATATTTATCCTGTAGGGTTTTAGGAAAGTCTATTGCAAAATTGTAGAAAGATAGTCACTGAGCAGGTGAAGAAATTTTATCAGCCCACATTTACATTCACTTTAGATGTTACTGTCCTTCCTCCTCCCAGCTACTCAGCCAAACCAAAAGACTTCAAATCCCATCATGACAGGTATTTATTAGCTGGCACTGCTGCCCAGACGTGTCAGATACTGGCCAGACAGGCATGTCATAAACCCAGACTGACTTTTCTAGATGGAATATGATTTTTCCTAGTACAATTTTGCTAGCATATTTTTGGTGCCCTTTAGTCATCTTCACAAAGAAGTCAAAGGACAACTGTCTGTAAGCACAGTTAGCACTATCCCCTCTATCTGCAAATCTGCACTGGTACTTTTGAAAACAACAGTCTATATGTATGTGGTTTATATTTATCTCCATTACAGAGTGACTCCCCTTGAAATGTTCCCAGTCAATTATAATTAATCTTTCAACCTTCAGAGATAAAAAATACCTATATTTTAGTGAGCTGAGAGTGTGGAGTACACTATATATTTTTCCAAATTCAATTTTAAGTTCTTTTAAGTCCGTATTTCATGTGTTAGGAAAACATTTTCTAATGTTTTCCACACACTGCTGACACCTGTTCTTTGCTTTCATTGGGCATGCTGGAGCACAGAGGGTACCAGTTGCTGCAGACAATGCTGATAACAGCTGCTGCACACAAAGGCTGCCAAAACTGATAATACTGATGGAACTAGAAACAAACGGAGCAAGGTGGAAGGAAGTCCTTAGGGAAATCTCCCCAAAGGTAGTCAGAGTTCTGTGTGTTTGTTCACTGCATGCTCACTTCAAGTGCTAACCCTGCTCTGATGCTTTGCAGAGGAGATTTGTACTCTCGTCATTGCTGAAGTATTTTCAGAAGATTCTGGCAGTTTCACCTGTACTGCAAGCAATAAATATGGCACAGTGTCCAGTATAGCTCGTCTGACTGTCAAAGGTAAGAGCTAGCTGGAGTCCTTTGGAGTCCTTTGCTCCTGGTAAATACAGCAGAGCAGGCTGTGATTTATGCTGTGTACTGTTGGCTCCAATGCAGCTCAAGTTCTGGCAATATTCTTCATAACTAAAAAGTGTGAGAATTCTCTGGGAAAAAACCCCAACGTTTGTATTTCAAAGATGTAGTGGAATAATTCACTGGGTACCTGGCTGAAGACCACTGATTGATTTTCCAAACTGGAACAGTGTCCCTTTTCTCCCTTTTCCCTCTCCCTTTACAATATTCCTTTATCGAGAGAATTTGTTCTTAAACAAACAAGGTCAAACAAATCAGTGCAACAGCTGGAAGGACATCAGAGTGAGTTTTTTGAACTGTAACTTTTGTGATTTCATGTCACTATGATTTCTGGCATTTACATATCCCAAAGGTTTGACCTTTCCTGTTCCAGCACCTGAAGACAGCAGTAACACTGCTGCCCTTCACACGACGAGCTCCATCGACTTTGTGGCTACTGAGCACCAAGCTCCCCCCCAGACTCCTTCCAGCCACGGAGCAAGCCAAAGCCCCAAACCCAAACTGGAAGGCGTTCTCGTGAACCACAACGAACCCAGGTCCAGTTCCAAGGCAGGGCTCCGCGTCCACTTCAAGCTGCCCGAAGATGAAAAAGGAAGTGAATCATCCTCAGAGGATGGACCTGGCACCACAAACCAAACCAGACCCAACCACTTCCCAGAGAAGATAAATGGACAGCCAGTGAAAATACCAGAGCCAACGTCACCATCCAAGGAACCTCCCCCAGTACTGGCTAAACCAAAGCTGTAAGTAACCAGAAGTGTAATTCTCAGGAGCATCACTGATATTATTTAGAATTTAGACCACAGCACTATTGCACTAGAGCGAAAACTCAAATGCAGAATAAAAAGATTACCTGGTATTGGCCTAACTGACCATAATCTTAGAAAACAAATCCTCCAGCGCTAGATTATTTTTTCTGTATATCCCTCTCAGGAAAAGTGACCTCCAATTTAAAAAGGAAAATATTTTCCCTTTGAAATGTTATTAATTCCACAATGTTTTCTGCTGCAATCAAGAGGTGAAGAACACTGATCTTATGCAGGCAAAATAAAAGCAGGTTCTTCAAACATATCTCACTCAATTCTGGGTATGAAATGTTGCCCAAAGCAGCCATATTCAGGCTTACACATAGTACAGACTGGCAACCAGCAAGCAACTGTCATCCCAAAGGCCAAGCCTCATGACTTGTGTGTGCCACAAACGTCATCTCCCCCTAAAACAGATAAAATACTTGGAAATGCTTGATAATATGAAACCACTTGAACTAAAAAGTGACTGGTGCACTGGGAGCTAAAGGGGAAATTTGAAGAAGTAATGTAGTTTTCTTAGAGGACAATTTATGGAATTCACACTGCAGTTTATTATGAAAAGTATTTTCAGCATTTTTTCAACCTCCCACACATAATTTAACAACAAACATGCAAACATCTTTATTTAATTTCTTAAATAGGCAGAAACTTTTCCTAAGGGCTCAGGAAGGACTCTGTAAATTCACTGGTACTTTCAAGCCAGGATATAATTCCATAGCATAAACATTACAAGGAGAAGACAGAACTTACATTCTTTGTAGCAGAGGAAGAACTCAGAGCACAGGGTTTGAATTTGTGAAGCCCACATTCCCAGCCCTACATACTTTCTGAGCTATAGTGAGTTTAAGGGCGGGAGGAGGGGCAGAAGAAGTATTTAAGTACCCAATACTTGCATAAAGCAGAATTTCTCTCAGCTTCCCCTCCCAAAAAAGTTCTGTTACAAAGAATTGCTTTAGTATGCAGATGTATACATGAAGGGCACAAAATCAGGCCCACAGAACTACTAACTCTACTGTTCTACTTTATGAAAGCTTGAAATTGCTATCTTTATCTGCCTTTAATGTGATTTTTGTTTGGTGCACTCTATAAATGAAGTCTTTTAACTAAAACCAATTATGTTGAATATGTATTTGTTTGTCAGGAGCAGTTGTGCTTGGTCTCTACATCCACATTTTCCACTTTTCTATCAGTAGATATTTAATACTCCATGGTTTATTACACAATTATTTTCCATATCTTCTACGTCTTTTCTGGTTTTGGAAGGGAAAAAGCTGTCCCGTTTTCATGTGCTGTATTTCCATATACATAGTAACTAAATAAACCACTTGACAAGATAAAATGATTTTCCTTAATTGCAAAGTAAAAAAGCCCCGAAAAACTATCTAGTAGATAGCATCTAGAAAAATAACAACTGCATGGAATGCAAGTCCTCTCTGGATTATCCACTCCTGCCTGTCACTGAATGTCAACACCACCTAAACTGCATTGGTAGTATATCCTGTGGTGGATTATAACAAAGCTTTACCAGTCAAAGTGCTGCTTTCAGAAACCACTTCAGCAGGGGTGCAACCTGGCTCACAAACACTCATTTAAATTATGATACACCAAATCTCACTCTTAGTTACACAAGCAAAGAGGTACTAAGGTGACTTTGACAATGACATCCTTCGAATATCTTTGAGTAAGATTTATATTTATATTTCACATACTAAAATGTAAGAATTATCTTCAGTCAAATAATTTGTAGACAAAAAGCTTTAGTGCCTCTGGCAAAGAAGGCAACATGAAGGAAAAGGTTATTTTAGTAGAAAACTAATATTATGCTCCTCTCATAGTGTTAGAGAATATGCCATGTAGCAGTTCCCTGTCTCTTACTGTATTACAGGACATTGAATTTTTCTCTCTGCATTCATACACAGAAATGCAGCCAACTGGCTCATTCAGGGCTCGTAACCAATTCTGTTCATTTTTATTTATGCAGTGATCAGAGCCAGCTAAAACAGCTCCACAACCAGGTCTTGCTTGAACAACAGCAGGTGCACCAGGCATCTCTCAGAGAGCTGTCATTCAACACCACTTTGGTGAATTCTGCTACTTCCTTCTACCAGCAGACCACCTCAGCCCTGTACAAGCAAAGCTCAGCCTGTGCTCCTCCAGCCTTTGGCTACAGCCGCCCCAAGCAGCTCCTGGCACCCCAAACGCCGCCGCCAGCCAGCCCCTCTGCCAGCTCCTCAGCCACGTTCAGCAGCATCCCCCAGGCAACCCAGAGAACAAACCACGTGGAGAATTTCATAGGAAATCCATCAAGGTCCTCAGGAGGGTTTACAAGCAAAAGTGAACAGTCTCTCCCAAGCCCCAAAGAGCCCGTGGCGCCTCCACTAACACTTCCTCCGTGCAGTGTGAAACAGTTCCAGCCCCAGACTGTGACTCCCGCTCCCCTCTCCCCAACGGCGCGGATCCAGAACCCAGTGGCTTTCCTTAGTGCTGTTCTTCCTTCGCTGCCTGCTGCACCATCCACCAACGCCATGGGACTGCCCAGAAGTACCCCAGCCACGTAAGTAGCAGAAACCACAAGCACAGAAGCAGGGACAAATACTCAAAGGAAACTAGGATGTATTTCTGTCCAGGTGTTCAGTGGGCGAGTCACTGAAATGCAAGTCTTCTATAAAATAGAAAAGTGAGTTATTCAGATATTCCGGGCATTTAATCTAACCTTTACATCCAGTAAAGAAAAGAAGGGATAATACCTTCTGTAGAAAGACAGAATTGAAGATAGAGAGATGTGAGCATACAAACAGACATACAAGAATGTGGGGGCTCAGAGGTTCATGAGACTGTACTAGCGTGAGAAAAGAGGTTTCATGAGCTTTCAGGATAAGTCACTCCAAGACTCTCTGCTTACACCAGGTATAAAAACATTCATACCTATTGTAAGCAACAAGTAAGTTTTAAAGGTACCTTATACTGCAAGGTTTTTTTCTAGTCCAGGTGAATCTAGGAAATAACTTCTTAAAGGTATTTTTCTGGTTGCAGTACTTTCAACATTTGAAGTCCCCCAGAAAATCTCAGGAGAGTTAGTGGTTTGCATATAAATACTTTAATTAACAGCCAGCATGATTTCTATGACAAAACAGCTACCATGGTACAAGCAAATAAGGATGATGACATACTGGCAAAGAGTCTCTTCTTTACTGGTGGACTTTAAGCAAATTTCCTTTTTGTGGACTATGTGAACTCTGTGTTAGCATGGCTAGCACCTGTACATTGGTACAACTATTTACCCATAGAACTCCAAATCCTGCACAAAGTAAGGAATATTTTCCCCTTTTATCAATGGTACAGCTCAAGGTAGTGGTAGCCATCAGCAAGTCACAATCTGCTGATTATCCTGCTGATACTAGGTCAACCAATCTGTTATTACAGCAGAAAAATGGGTCCCTGCGTCTACAGAATTCACCACTCTGTGTGCCAAGAATCCTGCCTTCAAACCTGCCCTGCACTGCTGCTCGCAGGCCTCCCAGTAGCCCAGCACAGCCACATAGTTGCCATCACCCCATGGCATGTGCCTGGAGCTCTTCCCAGCCCTGGCATCCTGATCAGGCACACAGCATAAAGCTATAAGGTCACAGTGAAGGTTTTCCCTTGGGCCAGCTCAAGCCTTTGCTCTGCTTCCACAATGCTGCAAGAGCAAGCAAAACTCAGCTGCAGCTGCCACCAGCGCCCTGGCATCCCTTCAGAGCCGGGGCACAAGTGCTCAGGGGCTGTTCTCTTTGCATTAATGACACTTCACCTCTGCCATGCGCTTTCCTTGCCTCCACTGCTGCGCAGGCATGGCCACACAAGTCAGCACAATATGCCTGCCAGGCAGATGACTAGTTAAATATGTTTTCCTCATTTCAGCTTTCCTGGGGGCCAGCCCAGAGCCAAATTCCCACACAGCTAGGGCTCCTTTTGCTGGATTCAAATCTTGACCTCTGCATGGGACAGTGTTAGCAGGGCACAATGGCCAGGAAGGAACCTGAACAGAATCTGTGATAATCTATAAATACCTATTGAAGCTTCAGCTTCCCTTTTTGGCATTATCAATGACAGTAATTCTGGCTACACAAGGAGTGAGAGCTCAGTGTCTGCACAACAGCACAGAGATGATGCCTTGCAAAGCAATCACCAGTTACGCCTTTACCTAGAGCCTCTTATCAAGATCCCAACAGCTCTTTTAGTAAACTACCTGAATATTGCACACTTCCCAGTAGTGTCCTGCTACTGTGCTCCAGCACTACACTCTCACAGTCTCCTGCACTCTCACAGTCTCCTAAATTCTTATTCAAGAATTTAACTATTTTCAAACCTTACTAAAATTAAACACACCACATCTATAAAATAAAAACAAAAAATGACTGTTGATATTGGGTGTTATAAAAGGGTGAGAGAAATTAAAGAAGTAAAAGCTCATGCAAAGAGTAAATTATCAATAAAGATGTGAGATAAATATCAATGAGAAATTGAATTAACTTCTAAATTATTGCCTCATAGCAGTGAAATGTAAACATTGTACACCTAAGGTAACACATACACTCATATCTTTAGCATTTACCTTGACATCATTATTGCAGGATAAATATAAATGGAACTTGGATGTTTATGGTAGCATTACAACCCTTGCCTTCTTTAAGATGTGTATTTTTAATTTCTACTGCATGGGAATGGGATGCCCAATTAATATAGTACCAAAAAAAATCATATCCTGTATTGTGCTTTGGCTCCTATGTAAAGAAATAATAAGTTCCACCATAACGTATCATAGCATACAGGTGACTATATATATATATATACATACTGGTTGCTGCATGTTAGTATCAGAATTTTCTTTTAATAGCCCAACCCAGGGATTAAAGAAAAACCTGAAGCCTCTGTCATTAGCAACAGAAGATTCCATTCGGGAAAACAAAGTTGCACTTGTAAAGGACCTGGAAAGAAAACTGCATTTCAGAGAGGATGCTAATCACCAAAGTGGTCAGCAGGTAAGAAAATCAAGTGTTATTAAAGTAAATTTCACTCGTGAGCAAGACATATACGATGATGTGGAAAAAAAGGTGTTTGTGTGGGTGAGCTGCTACACAACTTTGCAGGGGTACTGGATTGGAATAGCAAACTGGAACTTTAAACAGAAAGCACAAGGGATGCAGCTGTAGAAAATTCACCTTGTGACTAAGCAGCATTTTTTATTTCTGATCATCTCAAAGGCTGGTATGAATGTAAAACTTCTTTATTTTCATGGAAATTTCTGGACACTGGCTTTTACTTTTTTGCTTTACAGTTTGCTCAATTCATTGCACACACACGTTCAAACCCTCTGTTTCAAAACAAAGAATAATGAAACAAAACAGTTCAGGATAAGGTTTTTGTTTTTCTTTTGGTTCAACTAAAATGGGCTTTCAATTTTTTTATCACTAAATCTATTTTTCCAAATTTCCAAACTTAAATGAATGGACAGGGACTTCTTGGAGAACTTTATTATAAGAATTTAGCAAAATAAAAAACCTTTTACAAAGTCCAAGGAACAAAATATCAATCCACTCTTAACTAGAGTCAATAAATGCACTGGATCTGAGCATTGTCTATGAAACCAAAGAAGAAATAAAAAAAATTAAATAGTATTTAGGGGTTGAAATGACTAAGTCAGGTTCAAGCACCCTGAACAAACAGGCTAAGGACTGTTAGATAACTGCTCTGCCTGCAGGTGATTGTTCTTCTCTCACCTTGGCCATGGAGCCCTCCACAGCTGTCCCACCAGCTCAGGACTAATGCAGCAAATCGGGGTTTGCCCCCATCTGTTGTCAGCCAAAGAACCTTTCCCAACATCCATCAGCCCTTCTGACAGACAACGTGCAGAGAGAAGCAAAACTCCACCGAGGCTCTGGAGCAAAGTCCCCTCTGTGGACAACTGCAGTGTAATCCCTGGGGGGTTTAATTCTGCTGCTGACCTTTCTTTCTGGCAGACCACGCTGCCAAAGCACTTTGAGAGTAAAACAACTGGCAAGCAGAAGGCTTTGCAGATGAATCACAAGTGTTACAATTTGTACTCGCTATGCTAGTAAGACAAATTATTTAGAGAGCTACTGTGAAATAGCAGTCAGGCTTTGGAGTTAACTGCATGATGACCCCTTTAGAAACAATGATCACTACCAGTGTCAAAATTATCTGCTGACAGCAAAAGATATTTTTACACTTATTTGCTATTCTATATGAGACCAAACCTAAATCTTGATTCTCAAATTCCTCAAACACTGGAAAAGTTCAAAGGTGGCACTTCTCTAATTGTTACCGTAATTAGAATGCCAATGGCAATGAACTAAAATCAATAAAGGTTTCCTCATTTTCCTCTCAATTCCCAACTTTAATCCCTTCTGATTTAACTCTTCTCATCTGGGAAAAGCCTAGTCCAGCAATTCAAGCCTGAGTTTTCTCCTCAATGAAGGCAGTGATTATTTCAACAGATGCCAGGATGAAGAGTATTTTCAAAATTCCTGTTTGCTTTACACTCTACAGAACAATCAACATCATGAGAATAATATGCTGGAGTGCTGCATTCACACCCATATATTTTGTCCTGTTTTTTCCTCTCACAGTTAACACAGAATTAAAAAAGGAGACATTTTCATTCCACACATAGAATATCTGTATTAAATCAATTATTGTAATGGTAGGGCAGGGCTTACTCTGTCATAAATACAAATGCAAGTCTCCTCTGTGTGAGAGATCACTGCATAATGGAGTATAGCATCCAGTAAGAATCTCAAATGTTGGTTTCCTTGTATTGTCTACATACTATTTTAAAAATTCCTTCTCAGAAAATGTGTCCTCTGATGTATTTTTATTTAGAGCACTGTACTGGGACCCTGCATTTCAATAGCAGAGTTCATTCTCATTTACAATACCTGCAGAGCATGCAGGGATCATCCAGAACAAATGCTGCAGATTACAAGCCTGCGCCCTAAAGTCCTGGTACTGTCTTGTATTGCTACATAAAGGGCAGTAATGAACAGGAGGGATTTGCATTCTGGTGCTCTATTTATTATCCAAAATTGACTTCCATATGAAAAATGTTCAGCTCACAAGATGAGATTTTCCTAAGTGTCAGCATTATGCACTCAGCATGATATCTGATAATCCAGATGTACTCCTTCTGTTTCATCCAGTACATCATTCATCACCAGCAGTAAAGAAATCCAGGATCAGAACAGAGCTGGGAATTTTGCTGATGCTGCATGAGACAACAGATTAGTCTCTGGGCTTCTACAGCCATGATGACCAGGAGGTGCTGACAGAAATACAAATATGACTTTGCCAAGATTCTAACTGCAACTTTGATCAAGTACATGCAAGAACAAGCTGTCATTTTTACCAGAAAAAAATGGTCATGCCCCTCATTTCTGCAGATGGTGGCAAGTTCTAGTGCCAGGTGAAATTTCGACACAACTAGGAGGGCTGAAAAAAATGTGATTCAGTTACACCCAAACATCTTCAGTCAGATTTGCTCAGTTCTTTCAAACAAAAGGGGCACTAATGGCTTTATGCAATCCCAGGAAGATGTTAGGACAAATCCCAGGACAGAGCAGACCTGACTCAGTGTCTTCCTTGGCTTGAAGACAACTGAATTCCTCACTCTGCACTCCCATAAGGACAGGCTTCACTCCTTGCCAGTGGGTACGTGTCGTGTTGGTGCTGTCCCAGGTTGCTCAAATAATTCAGCATTCTTTAACAGCAGCAGAAAAATCTGGAAATTCCACCTTTCAGAATAGCTTCTGTAACAGGGGACCTGAGCTAGAAAAACTAGAAAGATAGCTAGGTGGTAGAAAACCACCTCCTCCAGCTCCAAGAATAACACTTAAGACTTCAGTCACCAAGAACAGGCCCTCAATTAGCAGGACATTTCAAAGAGCATTTCAGCTCAATGATTAGGGTCCTCTGAGGAAGCTGTTAGAATTTTTTCTTCCAGATTGTGATGGAGAAAAGGAACAAAGACAGACTGAGACAGAGAAATAAAAAGATAATCACTCTACTGCCCAGAAATGAGGACAAAAATCTCCTGCATTCTTGTCCTTGCTGTAGTGGATGTTTCAGTATTTCTGCAAAGTGAAAGAGGACAAGAAGGACAAAGAAGATTCCCATCCACTCCTCTCCACCCCCAGAATGTTTTATTGGCACAAAGTTGGGAGTTTTCTCTTGGAGACAGGGATTGAAATGCTGTGACACCAAGCATCCAAGTGTCACAACCTCAGTGAGTGTCAGGTAACTGCAGCACTTGAGGAAAGGGGAGCACAGGCAGCATTATCTCCACTTCCCAAAATCTGCCACTCCAGTCCACTGGGCCTTTCATCTGCCCCACAAGTAAAACATGGCAGTAATCTTCAGTTAGAATGGGTCATGTAGAAACAAAAAGGTGTGTAGGGAGGAAAGGAAAGAAGAAGACTGTGGGGACATTTTGGCAAATTGAAAAATATAAACGTCTAATGGAAACTAATTCTTTTCCCCCGGTATTTGAAAGCATTGGCTTCACCAATATAAATAAATCTCTAAATATTTCCTCTGTTAACAGAGGAAATTCAGCTTTACAGGCAAAACTTAGAAATTAATGCTATTATACCCTCAACACTTTGTCATACAAATAATATAAAATAGAAAAATGATGTCATTAAACTCAAAATCCTGTACAGTAATAAAACTAAATTAATTACCCATGCAATAATAAAGGAAAGCAGAGTTAAATACCAGGGCCTGGTTTATACATTTTGGTTAAAAGAACTACAAACCATGCTCACATATCTGTGTCATTTACTATGAAGAACATCATGTGGCAATGCTGATTGGTTGTGTCATACATAAGACTCAGATTGCAGCCTTATTTTTAGGACAAAGAAAAAACCTACAGCTGTTTAGAAAATTATGCACAGCCCTCACATAAATATTCTTTACTTCTGCTAGAGAATACTTGATAAGAAATTTCAGAGCAGAAGAGAAGCAGGGTTTGTCCAAAAGCTTCTCGGTCACTAACAGCCAAAGCCACGTGCAGATGCCAACTCACCACACAGGCCCTGACACCAGCAACACCTCAACACTGATCACACAGAACCAGCTCCTGGCAGTTCCCATACTGAGCCCCCAGTCTCAGAAAGGCCCACAAATCACCCAGCACTCTGCTCCCAGGGCACAAAAATTATACTTCATTCAATCACTCCAAAAATCTGCCTCAAAATCAAGCTTCACATAATCTCTCTCAGGTCAGCAAATGTAGATAATTTTAGACTAAGGATAGGAATTTGACCACCAAGACTCCCCATGGAAGCTTGTCTCCCTGTAGTAGAAATTAAGAGATTTGAGAATCTGATCAAGAGACATATTAATATGTATAAACTCTCTGTAATTGTTACCATGAACATGGAAGAACCACTTGTGGCTGTCTTCTCAAGACCTAGATCCAATCAATACCAAAGTACAGACAGGTTTTCATGGCAGGGATCCTGGCTTGCAGAGCTCCCCACGTTGTGGGGGGAAGCTGAGCTCCTCATGGGTGCACGCACTCACTCCAGCTGCAATTCTGTGGGAATTGGACAGGACAGCTCCATGTGCTTGCTCCTCCATTTCCTTCTTGCTCATTCACTCTGAACTGTACTGTGAATATTGTCCAGCTAGACAATGACTTGTTAGGCTCTTCACGGGTTTGCGTTTGGGTAGGCATGAGGTTCATGCCCCATACAATTCATCTGCAGGAAATATATCACCCCAGTGGTACCTCTTCATGGGACATGACGAGTGGGGAAAAGCCTGTACATTGGATCTGCTGCTTTTGATTCCCACTGCTGAGAGGGGAACAGGGAGAGGAGAGAGAACCCAAACTAAACAGGAGACTTCAGTCAGAGCAGCCTAGATTAGACTGTGAAGTTAAGGAGTGTTACAGCTTGGAAACAGATGTTGAGATGCAATATATGCCACTTTCTTAGATAAACTGTTACATGGATTTAGAATAATTCTGCCAAAAAGGCAATCTAGTAAAAGTTACAAAACTGGGATTAAATTGGGAAATTTGTCTAGCGTTGGCATTAAATTGGCAACAGAATTGTTTTTACATAGTATATGATAATCAACATTCAAGTAGAGCTCCTCTAGCCTTTCTGTTTGTGGTAATTTCCATGAGTTACTATCCTAACATCAAATTATTTTGACTTTACAGGCTTCTACTAACTGTTAGTATGTGTATTCACTGAATATGCATACTAAATGTATGCATATTCAGTGAATCCAGCTAAAGATAAATTAAAATCCTGCTAGAGATCCCACTAAGGATAAATTTGAACTACAACAGATGCAGGATTTTAGAATTCATATTCATATACAAAGGTGCTTAGAATCTAATGGGAATTATTACACTCTATGCAATTCCCCTTTTTTGCCAAAAATGTTCCCAGATAGCAGAAAGGCCCAGGAGTTAAATTACTTGACAAGACCTAGGAGACCATGATCCAGCTCTGCTCTGTCACAGATTTTTGTGTGACTTTAACAGGTCCCTCAGCTTCTTTAGGTCTCAATTTCCCACAGGTAAAATGCGGGTAACAGCCCTGCCCTGAAAGGTGCTGTGCTCTCAGGTTGTCAAAAATGATGGTGATGGGGCCAAACAGATCCATCACAGAGACAAAATGGTGTGAACCTGCACCTTCAGCAAGACTGGCATGGAGAGAAGATTTTGTTTGTGGTGCAGAACAGAGTGCAGCCACCCACCAGCAGCCTACAACAATATTGCCAAGGCAGAGCGAAGGCAAGCAGGAGGAAAGCTGCATTTCACTTCTCTATCTGCCACAGAGTTCCACCAGAACAGTACAAAACCACTTCAGATACACATTCAGCACAATTCCTGGCTTTGCCTTGGCCAGTTTTTAAGTCTTTTACCCTTCAAACTATACTGTGACAATATTAATACAAGCACCACTGCCTAGTCCCCTTTTGCACACCATGCACACTAAACAACGTGCATTAGATGCAGGAGAAATAGCCAGGTTTCCAAAGCTGCAATCTACTCAGCCTATAGAAATATATACAATTATAGATGCATTATATACACTATGCTTTGTAGTGAGCATCACACCGCTGAAGAGGAGCTTCAATTTTTAGCTGGAAGATATAATAATTTTAAATATCTGGCTACTGTATTGAACAAGTGTATGAATCACTGCCTGTAAAAGTTTCATGTTCTAGGAAAGCTGCCAAAAACGGAGCTGCAATGCTACACTTTTGACTCCAAACCAGGGCCTGAACCTTTGTACTCTTTCTGTCAGTCTCCTCAGTATGCTGAACTGCAGCCTAGTTTTAACATTGCACCCCGTGGCTACTTGGGCTTCTTCTTTTTATTTCTGCTTTATGAAATATTTGTCTGAACCACAACAACAACACTTTGCCCTACACCACTGTTGTAATCACATTCAGAAATAGGCTTATGGCTTCTGTGAAAAAAACGGTTCTTCAGAAAGCCATATTAACAATTCCTTTCTGTTCTTGCTAATCCTAAAAGAAAATCTACCAAGCAAGCAAAAACCTCCACGGTTATACTCTGCATACAGAGGTGTATTCTCACTTACTTCAGAGATTTCTGTTCTTTATCTGAAGTTTGGTGTAACACCTTCAGCCTCTGAATGCTGGTGTTCAAATTTTCACAGCAAAGTTAACTTGGTCTTGTCGGTTTGGTTGTGAATTGATACAAGCATATATATGCACACAGAAAAGGCTTAGAAAAGCAAAGACTGAAGTGTGAGGGCCACACCCAGGAAACAGGGGCTGTGGAACCCTGACTTTAATATTTTCTAATTTAAAATGTATTTTTGAATGTAACTCCTTCAAATGAGCAGTCAAACTCCTGCAGTCAGCCTGCACAGCTCCCTGCCAGAGACTCACATTCGTACAAGGACACTCAGGGCTGCCATGGGCAGGGAAGCAGCTGCCAGCAATGACAACCCAGTGCTGATGGTGCAGCAAAATGCTTCTGTTTTCACAAAGTGCTACTTTTATGCCTCTTCCTATATACCCAGGGTCACGTGCAAAGAAACGTGGGAGAAAACCTGTCCATGATTAACTTCAAAGGGTTCTATGAAATGCATTCTATTGTATTTTCTTCTGCAAGGAGACATTTGAAAAGGAGGAAGTGCCCATATTTCTTAATGAAGTGGTCTGTAAGAAGTTAATATCCTCAGCACATCAGCCAGGAAAAAACTCATACACGGCATTCACAGTAAACCTTTTAGGATCTAAAGCAGACACAAAGTTAATTTGGTTACGTGCAACTTGAAAATGATTGCTCTGAGTTTTATTTATGTTAGTTGGTTAGATCACTTAAGACAGATCTGCACTTTTGGAGAAGAGGAGGAAAAAGATGTAATTGTCTCTATCAGCACTATTTGATTTTATCTGTAGGCCATCATGGCTACAGCAACCCTACACTATTAATTTCTTATAACATACCATGCCTTCTTCCGGACAGCAATGATTCTAGAAAAAATCCATATGAAAAAACTGCTGACTAAACTCAGCTGTCTATAATACTGGACTGTGCCATCAGCTTGCAATATTTCAAAATTTAACTCTGTTCTGCAGCATTTTGTTCTGCAGCCAACACCTTCCACATTAACGTGATGCCTTCAAAGTGCAATGGCAATGCCTTTCTAGCCCTGTTACTTCCCTCTGCTACAGCAGCCACTCCCTGATTCTTACATGACTCTGCCTTCCTAAAAAGACACAGGGCTGTTCTCAGTATCAAGGGTGAAACACCAATGGCTTGACTTTCCCTTGGAACGCTAGAACCAGTTCTTGCCACCTACGTGGGAAAATGATCCATTTGGTTGGTGAGAAATCAGAGAAACTCCAGTTTTATGCTGGCATTAATGAGGTGAGAATTTGATCTATAAAGCAATTTGCTGAGACCTGCTGCATGAGAGCAGAAAAGCTGAGGAGATGAAACTCTATCAGGCTGTTTGGTGCTCCCCAGCTGCTGGGCAGCCCCCTGAGGAGGTGCTGGTACCAGGCTGTGCCTGGCTCCCAGCCCCTGGCACAGCTCACACGGGCACAGAGCAGCCAGCTCAGAGCTCTGCTTGGCACAGCTGGGCTCACAGGACAGAGTCAGAGAGCTGAGAGCCCCTGGCAGAGCGGGGCAAGGTGTTCAAGGTAAGGAGGTATTACATTTAATACTCATGTGTTCTGTGGGGTCAGTGTCACCAGGGACAACACACCACATCACACTCCATGTGACAAACAGCCTGGAGTTTGCTCCTCCGGCTCCTTCTGTAGGAGCTCCAATTACTCATGTGATTGCTTGAGCTCTTACCCCATCCAGCGCCCTGGGCAATGAGACATCTGCACTTAGAACCGCATGATACTGGCTGAGAGTCCCCGTGCAGACTGAATCCAACCTATCCTCACTACCCAAGGAAGGGATCTTGGAGCAACCTCAGCTCCAATGCTCCTGGAACCTTGCAGCTCTCCTCACTGCTCTGAAGCTGTGTGGAATGAGCAGCCCTGCAGCATCAGAGAACAAGGAACCAGTGCAAGGAGGAGCAGCTTCATTCACCAAATTCCTTTCCTACCTACTCCAAGCTGGCTGCCTTCTCCTACCACAGCTAACCTTCAAGCAACCTTCCCAACACAAACATTTTAGATGAAAACACTCAACATCTACCACAACAGTCCCAAAATCAGATATTACCAGGGTGTATGTTCAACCATAGCAATTTCCAACTTTTTCTACTTTGTGACTGCCACATTTCCACCCCCAAGTCTTACAAACTTCTGTCTCCTCAAAACTCTGCTGTAATGTCTAAACTTTTGGCCACTTCTGTCTCCTTGGTCTCCTGAAGAAAGCAGAAGAGTTTGTCAGCTAAAATTTTTTGCCGCCTCCATTTTTTCTCCCTGCTATCTGGAAACTGTTGGTCAAGAGCATAATCAGCAATAAAATGGAACGGCTAAAATGATCAGGGATCTAATTGCCAGTGTTTTGGGATAACTGCTGATTCTTTAATTAACTTTCTATAGGATTTCAGACAAGCTGCATTTTCCGAACCTTGTTTTTTCAGCAAATTGAATATATCTAAGGATTGGCTACACCCTTACTTACTACTTGTTGGTTTCTAAAATTCCATTTTCAATAGAAGCAGGAAAACTCTGGGCTTAAAACCTGCACAAATCCAGGTCTGAGCAAACTGATCTGTCTTCTCCAGGTAATACCAGGTTTCCCCCCAAAAGGCAGTTTGTAATGACTTGAGCAAGGAGCTCTTGCAGGTGTGTGTGTCAGTGCAGTGGGCAGAGTGTGCTACCTGAGAAGTCCATCCAGGTGCAGCTGCAGTGCTCCACCATGCCCAGGACAAACACTGGTTTGGAGGCACAAACTGAAGCTGGCTCTTGCTCTGGGCTTCACAAGTCACAGCAAGAGAAATTTGGTCAAATGCCTCCTGGTCTAGACAGGAGATTTCCTCATGTAAAACAGCTAAGTGATAAGACATTTCTAATTGAATTCAGGGGATCAGGAGAAAGTTCATAATCACATCAAACTATCTGGAAATGTTCATTTATGTAGGAATATGCTGGGTTTATTGCATAATCTGTTTAATCGTCTAAGAATTTTAATGTAATGTATTTTGCATTCTCAGTTACACAGCTAGAAATCTGTCCAAGCTTAATCTGATGTTAATTACTCTGAAAATATTTCCCTTTCTTCCTAATTTTCTCTTTTAGTTGGTATAGTTTTCCTTATTTAATTATGAACTAAAATATACAGCATTCATTTCTTTAATTAGCAAGTGACTAATACTTAAACACAAAATCCTCAAAAAATTGGTATGTTTTAATGATTTCTTTTGATCAACAGTATGCAAGAGTATAATTTTTTTTTATAGGGACTTAGAGGAATTACACATTTGATTTCTTTTGCTGCCTGTGAAAAAACTCAGTGTCATTACACTGTGCAGTATCTGTGCCTGCAAACCAAATTCAGTTCCATGATGTCCTAGCTCTACTTAGGCTTTTTTATTTTCACTTGTAGAATTAGTCTAAAAGTGCCAATGGCTGCAAATACCTCAGTGTACAATATTTTTTTCTTGACCTAGAGATGGGGCAACTGAGAGGCCTTTTTAAAACTTTTACTCCCTTTTCAGTCTCAGGAGAAGGGTGAGACAATACAGGTGTTACAATTCACGCCATCACAATGGAAGCCGGCTATTTCCTAATTACAATACACTATTCTTGGCCTATCAGCTTTTTGCAACACCATGCTGTCTATACCTTAATACCAATCATCTAAAACTACCCCTCGTGGTCCCACTACAATGCATCTTTCATAGTTCTATTTCTCCAAAGTATCCAGTCTTGTTTGTAAGGTCATCTTTTGAAACTTGTTTCTAGCTCCAGTTCTCTCTCAACAATATGTGTCCTATTCCACGACATTTCTAAGTTAGCATTTCTTATCTCAAAGTTTGCGTACAGATGCAGGCTGTGTGAGCCTTCTGTCAAGCCCTGAGAACCCTGTGCAGCTGCATTTCCCAGAGGCAGGCCATGGCAGTTGTGCTCAGAGCTGTGCCCCTCTCCCTGCAGGAATACCGCATCTCCAGCTTTGAGCAGAGGCTGATGAATGAGATCGAATTCCGCCTCGAGCGGACGCCGGTGGATGAATCAGATGACGAAGTCCAACACGAGGAAATCCCCACAGGCAAATACATTGCTCCCATCTTTGATAAGAGACTCAAGCATTTTCGGGTAATGGAAGGATTCCCTATTACATTCACCTGCAAAATAGTTGGAATTCCTGTTCCCAAGGTAGGTCATTCTCACTGTTACTGCTAAGGAACAAAATCCAACTCCCCACCAGTTTCTGTTCATCCCTCCTAGGCACGTGGCTCTGTGGAGAGAGCTCCCAAATGAATCATTTCCCTCACCTTTCTAAAATAACAGTGTCTGCTCCTGAGCATGCACCAGGCCTTGAGGTCCAACCACCTGATTCCAGGAGACACAGAACTGCACGAGCCCCAGAACTTCCCAGAGAGATGAGAACTGATCCAACCAGTAACGTGCCTAGAGCCAAGGAAAGAGAACCTGGCAGGCCCAGCTATGATATGCAGCATCCTGAGCTCAACCTGGAATCATTGTTTCACATTATAACTGACCTGCAAAGTTGATAATATTCTAAAATTGTATTAGCTATCGCTCAACTTCTGTTATTTTTCCAGTTACTGTTAAGTCACAGGGTGTGTCTGATCACTACAGGTCTACTGGTTCAAGGACGGCAAGCAGATTTCAAAGAAAAACACACATTTCAAAATGAACAGAGAAGAAGATGGAACATGTTCTTTACATATTGAAGCTGCTACTAATGATGATGATGGCAATTACACGATTATGGCTGCAAACCCACAAGTAAGGTGTTTTACTTTCTTTTACAAAAATGCTTGTTTCACCTTTTTCTAATATACATTAATAGGAACACAAATTGGGCCACATGCTTTGACATCAAGTGGTGACTATATCACAAATCAGGTGCTTCAGAGCATAGGAGAGGAAACCGTGTAAAGATGACTGATGAAATTACTCCCCTGTTACACAGACAGTCAAAAGCACTAAGGACATTTTCCCATGTTAGTCATTCCTGCCCTATCTCCTTCCCACTCTCTGTTGCTGATAGGTACCTTTTGAGATGTGCTGACAAGACAGACATGATGTTTCAGGCAGAAAAAATAGAGCAGGAACAAACAGTTACATTAAATTTGGAACTGTCACTAAACACAATTATATTCTTTATCCAGGATGCAAAGATATGGATGTGCAAATGGTCTCATTCCCTTACACCATTCCCCTTGACCCCATGTGCTAGCTTAGCTGTTTGTTTAGAAGTACATTCATCAGGCAACCTTTTCCAGTTTAAACGTTTTTATTTTTTGAAATTATTTTTCTGTTCAGTTTCTATATGGCTGCATTTTGAAGTAGACCAGTACAAAGGTACTAGCAGACAGTACCTGTGGCATGAATGAATAAGCAGGGACAGGCACCACTGCCAAATGCATAGCCACAGCCTGGAAGAGTTTGAGAAACCCCTGCCTCAACTGCAGGCTAACAGTATTTGCTTCGGGTATTCTCACTACAGTTCAGCTACTTTATAAAAATAAATCCTAATGCACTGTAAAGTTCAATATTTATACTTTAAAATGAAATAAGCCATTAACCAACTATTAATTCTGTTTCCGTTGTGAATTGCAGGGGAGGATCAGTTGTTCAGGACACCTGATGGTTCAGAGTGTCCCTTTTCGGGGACGAATATCCACAACTCAGCCTCACAGGTGAAAGAAAAAAGTCCTGCAGACCTTCTTTATGCTTTTTACTGAAGGCATCCAAAATAACCACTGCATTCATTGAACTTCAGTTCTCAATCATAAAATGGAAATAACAGCAGCAGTTCCCTCCCAACAGGTCAATTCTATGTTTTTGAAGGCCACCCTCAAATACAGGGAAGTTTAAGTACGATTTCATTTACTTGTTGTAGTGGAGCTAAAGGCAAGGGATGGATTAGCAAAATGAAATTCAGCCAAAAAAAAGCAAAAAGAAGCAAAGGCTGGCTTGGGAATCTAAGGCTACTACATGATATAGTAAACTGGATAATCCTTCTAAATGGAAAATATGCAAAAATTAAATTACAATCAGTCCATTTCTTTCTGCCCTTTTATGTAACTCAAGCTATCTCTCCATCCTTTTCCTCAATTTCTCCTTTTTTTTTTTTTTTTAAGCATTAGGGGGAAAAAAACTGACTTCCAAATACACACATGTGATTTTTGCATTGCAGAACACGACCCCGGGTGCCAGAAGGAGACAAAGAGGCAGTTCAAGAACGCTTCTTCAGGCCATACTTCCTGCAGGCTCCAGGGGACATGGTGGCACATGAAGGGCGACTCTGTAGGTTGGATTGTAAGGTATTAACTGGTTCTTCTGTTCTCTCTCACTTTCTCTACCTCTGTACATGTAGTGCTATGTGTTTTCATGTTCTTTAAAGCATGCATGAAGATTCTCCGCTCAAAGTTTTAATGCTTCATTTTAAAAACTATTTCTTAATGCCATTGTCTCTGAGCTGATTCCAGGGATTTCTTTTGAACAAATATTCTATGGGATGAAGAACACAGAAAACACAACCCAGAAACAGAAGGCTCACTTACAAGGTTGTCCAAATTACTAGATGTGTTCGCTGTGTCCTTTGCCAGTCTGAACTCCAGAAGTTCTGCTCCATTACCAAACTCTTGAGCATAATCCAGAATAGCACAAAACCATGAGAAAGAGAGGATGCAGCACGTTGCTTTGTGTTCAAACAAATGTTCCCATTGTATTGGACTGAATTACTGAAGATTAATACTCCCTGAAAAGAGGGAACTGAGCCTAGTTCATTTTATGCTTCCCCACCATGGACAGAGGTAGAAATATCCCTATCTACTGATTGAAATCCTGGCATGAAAGAGTTGTCAGAGGTTAGAGTACACAGAGGGAACATCCTGTTATTGAACACTTTGAGCAGAATCATCTGCTCCAACCTATTCTGAACCCCTCTATGTCCCTGCAGTGCAGCAAAGGTGGCAGTGCTGACACTGACCCTGAAGAGGGTAGAAGCTCTGAGGCACAAGTTAATGCCCTGAAGATGAGCAAGACTCATTACTACTTAATTTACGATGCAAAGTTTACAAGGAGCATGCCAAAGAATTTGGTTATTCCTAGCTCTGCTGTCCTGGCAGAGCTTGTGGAGCCTTAAAGCATGTCTGGCATTGCACAGACCCGGGAGAGAGCAGTCCTCACTCAGAAAAGTTCCACTTCCCTCTTCCTCTGCTTTGTAAAATGTTTGGAAAGCAGTATTTTAGACAGGAGTAAGTACTGCTCCCTATTGAAAAGGTTTTTAATACTACAATACAGTCTAATCTTTCAAAAAATACTTAATTTGTAGTGTTCTAAAGCATACAATTTCAACAGCTATGAAGTATTATATCATTCTTCATCAAATTTTAGAAGGTACAAAGTAATTTGTATAGAACTTTTTTCATCTCCGTTAAACTCTGTAGTATTTTACATCAAGGAATTTGATTTCTATTCGGCACCATAAAAAGGAAAACTAGCAGATTATTTGAGTCTTTTGTGAATCTCATATTCTAATTTCACATTTCAAACTAAGTTTCTTCCTTTCTGACTAAGAAAAACATAGATATTTCATGTATTTATAAATCTTTTTACTTGCTTGTTTTCTGGGCTTCTCCCTTTTGGACGCAGTCAGCAGAGAAACAAAAACTGAGAAATATTTTTTTTAAAAAGATCTTTCTGGTCTAGATTTTGACACGATTCAGCCAGCATTTGTAAAAAGGCCTGGCTCTGAATTTCCTAACCTCTCTGTGCCAGCTGGACACTCATCTGGAGCTGTTTCCCTGTCTCTTAGGTGAGTGGGTTACCAACTCCAGAGCTGACGTGGCTCCTGAACGGCAAAGCCGTGCTCCCGGACGGCAGGCACAAGATGCTGGTCAGAGAGACTGGAGTGCACTCTCTGCTCATCGACCCTCTCTCCCAAAGCGATGCTGGCACTTACACTTGCCTTGCCACTAACAAAACAGGACAAAATTCATTTAGTCTGGAGCTCACTGTTGTAGGTAAGAAGCACTGAAAGTCTCATCTCAGTGATGAAGTTACCTGTATGCATTTCTTCAAACTTACATCGTTTCCCTACAGACAATTACAGATAAATAATTAATGCACTGAGAGTAGGAAAATCCCACAGCTGTAGATACAGACATGTAATTTTAATATATATATTTCCCTCCCCAGCTGATGGAGGGAGATGTACCTGGTGCTCAGATGAGTGCACTCCTGTTACTAGGAGAGTGTCGTAAGAATTCTGCCTCATTATCACACATCCTCACTTTCCCCCAGATAATGCTTAGTGTCTGAATTCATAATATATATGGTGAGGTATCCCAGATTTCAGACCAAATTTTATTGGTTTAAATATGTTTTTAAATATAAAAATTTAATCTGAATATTGCTCTTTAATAAAGCCTTAAAATATGTGAGATATTGAAATGTATAGATCTGGCATTAATTTTCTGCAATGGCAGTATGTTTAGACCCATTGGACATGCATATATTCTTTTATGAACTTCAGTTCTGCCTGTTATTTACTTTATGTTCCCTTACCGAGGCTATATCATGGCATTTCACTTCCCTTCCAACATCCCACTAAAAATTCACTAACTATTTTCATATCACAAGAATAATTTTTAATTTATTCTCCCATTCTATTCAAAGAGAAACAAAGAATAAAGTATCTGTTGTTGAATAATTCTTTTTCCAGCAAAGGAAGTCAAAAGAGCCCCCATGTTTCTGGAGAAGCTTCAGAACTGTGGTGTTCCAGAAGGCTACCCTGTCAGATTAGAGTGCAGAGTTGTGGGAATGCCACCTCCCATATTTTACTGGAAGAAGGACAATGAGACCATCCCATCAAACAGAGAGAGGATGAGGTACTGTAACACCCATGCCTGAAGTTTCCTGTGCCTGGACCAGCTGCTTCCATGAAAACCTCTGTGCTGAGTACAGATGCTGGTGCTTTGTAACAACCTCTTTCACCCACAGAAAGCTGTACAGATCCTGCTTCCCTGTGGGGTGCACAGTGGCTGTTTGTTTGGTTCAGAACAAAGGCACAATGCACCCCTGCCTCAGAGAGTGGGGACAGAGCCTGTGGGCCACGGGCCTGACAGGATCTCCTTATCAAACATACCCTGATATGGTACTTTAGTGCATTTCAGCACCTTATTCTCTCTAAGCTATGTTTTTCCAGTTTAGTTCCAACTAGGTATGAATTCAAATTCAGAACAGTTTCAGGGCTCCAGAGCATGGGATAATAGAGAATCTGTCATGTCAAATAGAGAAACTTAACAAAGTTGGTCACAAACAAAGGTAAAGCCTTTGACCCATGCTTACAAAATACAACAAAGTTCAGGTTCACCTCTTGCAGTCAAATGCAGCACTATTTTTTTTAATTTTGGCAAAAGAAAAGCAGATGAAATAATGTGCTTGGCTGTAATTAATGACAAATGAAGTGCTTTCTGTTTCTAAAGATTTCTACTTCAGCATACATCTGATTTTTAGTATTTTATTTCACTTGGTTCCAAGTAACAACTTGTTGCAGTCACTGGATCTTTGCCATCAGCTTCAAGAAGTCCCATCCCTTCCCACACACCTGCAGGCTCTGAGTGCAGCAAGCTGGCTGTGCAACAGCACCTGTTAGGGATGGACACCAAGCACAAGGGAAACATTCTTAGAAAACTCTTTTAGTGGTCACCCTGTCCCCACCCAGAGACTGCTGCCCCTCTCCAAAAAGCCCACCTAACCCTGACTTTCTGCAGCCTATGGTCCATATGGTTTGGGCCCAGTCCTGTTTAATACCTTTGTAGATAATCTGGAGGAGGGAATTGAGTCTGCCATTAGCAAGTTAATGGATTACACCATAGAGATGTTCCCATTCCATAGGCATTGTGGTTCTACACACACACACACATTGTAGTGTGTGAAAAAATCAACAACTCTCCTAAAATGCCACATTTCCAGTTGTTTCACAAACGTTAGAAAACAAATTTTGCTTCAGCTCAGCAGAAGAATGGCTAAGGGAAAACTCCCACACCCCACAATGCCAGGAGCAAGCATAAAGGTTGTGACAGCTCTGATATTTCAGCCAGCTGAGACCAGAAACCCCAAAGGCTTCCAGCGGCTCTGCACAGACCCACGGGCAGCACGGTCCCTGCTTGTCCCTACCTCGCCTCACTGTTTCCTGCCTGAAGCCAAGAGAGGCTTTTGTAGCACAACAAGGACACACACCAGCTCCTACACTACTGCACCCCAGCATAGGGCAAATTGTGTAGCGCGGGGAACAAAGGGTGAAATGTTCCCTTTTTTATTAGAGCACAAAATGTCCTCTTGTCCTGCAAGCCCGTGGTTTCATTCCAGCTCATACGGAAACAAAATCTCAAATTTCAGAACATCCTGGAACTTGAAGCGTTCTGGAGTGCTCATCTCACTCCTCTTCCTTTATAATGAGAGAAACACTTGGCTTGATAAAAAGGACCAGCCTCAGCCTAGAGAGCAGAGGAGTCTCAGTTCTGTTATATCCTGCTGAAAAGTTTCTCCTGGAAATTGCAGCCACAAAGTCTTAGATCAGTGGACAGCAAAGGAAGTGGAAGGAACAATGAAGCAGGTTTCTTTCAGAGTGTCAGCCAAACAAATCTTTCTGATTTTCCCACTTGGTCGTTTTCTCATGGAAAACGGTGCCCCAAGAAAGTTTCCGACTGGCTCTGGCAGCTGTTGTGAAAAATATCACAACTTTGAACAAGTGCTCTTGGTATTTTATGTTCTTGTTCCAGCTTCTTAACTAGGAGAAATACAGTATGATTGTGCAGCAGCTTTGCACAGGTTTAGCTCATTAGTATTCAGTAAATAACGCTAATATTAACATATACAGAGTAACAACTCAGCTCCCACAGTCACACCATGGCTGTGCACAACTAAGAGGAGCCAGAACAGATCTGAGATTTCCTGATCATTGCTTGAGGCCATACTGAAAGCAAATCTATTGACTATAGACTGCTGCCTCTTTGTGAGCAGACATGACAACGCATCTGTTTCATATTTATTATATATATTTTAAAATCTGAAAGCTGATATGCTCTTGAGAAAAACTAATTCCCAAACACTTGTTTTCCAGCATGCATCAAGATACAACAGGGTATGTCTGCCTCCTGATCCAGCCTGCCAAGAAAGCAGATGCTGGCTGGTACACCTTGTCTGCAAAGAACGAAGCTGGCATTGTCTCCTGTACTGCTCGACTTGACATATATGGTAGGTATTGGCTGGGAAAGAAAACAGGGCCTCAGCTGGTTCTTAGCCTGGCTTTGACAAGGTTAGAAATCAGTGTCACAGCATGGCCACAGCCTCACAAGGCCCCAGAAGAGATATAATGACACAGCTAAATGGCCAAACCAGCCCTGCTGCACCGGTGTAAAGGAGCGTAAGGACAAAACGCCAAAGCAGGGGATTTGCACAGTGTTCTCTACTCCCATCCTCCACCTCCCAGAATCCCTAGACACATAAGCATATATTTTCAAGTTGAACCTTAACTCTACTGCCTCTAACAGGTCTGTGCTAGCCTGACCTGGCAGAACAATGAACTGTGCACAAGAAAGCAGACCCCCTTCTTCCAGAGAGCATGGGGGTGCAAACCAAGCCTAACTGATGGGGGCTACTTTGCATCCAATACATTTGTCTAGGACTCAGAAGGCCCCAGCCCACCTCAAGAACTACAGCACATCATTTAACTGCAAGATGGAATAGAAAAAGCAGAGTATTTTGATCACTTAAGCAGCATAATAAAACAGAAAGCATGTTCCACAAACTGGATTTTATATATATATATATATATATATATATATATATATATATTCCACAAACTGGTTGGATTAGAACCAGACCCTTAAAAAAAAAAAACAAACAAAGAGCCCATGTTTTCAAACTCGTATTTCCATTTCAGCTTTTAAACCCCACCTAATTATCAGAAGTGAGTCACCAGTGCATCTCTGTCAGCCTCCTGCCACCTTGTGGTGATATGGGCAATAGTAATGGAAGGCTCAAGAGAGCCTCCAGAGAGGGCTAGGGGGAGGCTGCTTGAAGAAAGGTGAAACAAAATTTAAAAATTCCTTAGGTATCTAAATGCTGAAAGACATAAATTTTCAAATGAAAGATTCAAGGCACAACAGGAAAAATACAGAAATCAAGAAATGCTTCCCAATTCCAACCACATCTTCTAAGATACGCAACTCACACCCCAAAGTGAGTGACAGAAGTAATTTTTCTTTATGCTATTTTGAATGGGTGGGGTCAAGAGATTGAAGGTGTGATCTGGTATTTGCAATTCTGCATGCAAAGAAAAATATTAATGAGTAAATAATGAGCTCAAGTAGAAACAAATTTGGCGCTGCAAGAAAAAGGGAGGCTTTTAAAAAAATATTTCCAGATAGGGTTAAAATTCAGCATAGAAAGACATTTCCTATCATTTCCTATCAATGCTTAACATGTAGATTGCTGTCTCCCACACTAAGTTACCTCAGAGCATCGGAGCCTGAACTTGACTTCCATTTTCGTACCTTTTTAACTGCTGACAGACACGTCTCTCTAATTTGGGTGCAGACCCATATGGATAAACACTGGCAAAGATAATATGATTTTCCCTTGTCTGAAGTGTTGAAGAATTACAAGGTATTATGCAATATCATATTTTTACAAAAATTTAGCAGTATTTGTTCATATGGGAGCATGTAGAATGGTACTTTTAAATTACTGAATGTGTGTCTTTGGATTACATTTCTTTCAGTATTTTAAAAAATCTAGAAAACATGTTAGTAGTTGTAACTACTACATGGCAGTAAAAATTGCAATCCCTTCCTTGAAGAAAAGCCATCCAGAGGATGAAGCAGACCAGAATCAGAGCCCTGGCCACTTTGTCCATCTCTGTTCATGCTATGTATGTTTTTAGTTCTGATTGCAAGGACTTTGGAGAAGGCTCCAAAAATTCAATGATTGCATTTTGGACTTTGTGAAATCCATGCAAACATTGCATTGAATTGAACAGGGATTAAATCTTACCTGCAGACTTAAAACAGAATTGCTGAACATACAAACATTGCCAATGATAGTATTTGAAAGAACAGACCCTAACCCAGAAAGCCCAAGGCTGTGCTCTCTTCAGGGATGTTGGAAGCAACTTCCCGGGTGTGTGGATTGATTTCCATTGTTTCTTTGTGACCCAGACTAGAGGTTTACAGAGCCCGTTGTGTTTCTGTTGCTGCAGCTCAGTGGCACCGTCAAATTCCACAAGCACTGAAGCTGCGGCCCGGGGGCAGCCGCTACACGAACCTCAGCAGCCAAGGACTCGACATCTTCCCTGCCTTTCCAGCTCCCGAGAGCCCTGTGCTGTTCTCATCCCCGCCCCAAAAGTTGGTGGAGAGTGAAGAACTTTGAAAAACAAACACTTGTTCCAGTTGCACCTGCGGAGATACTTAGAACTGTGAAAAACTAAATAATAAAACCAAAAGAGGTACAAGTCACGATGCTCAAGGTTTACAAGCAACTTGTTTGTAATTAAGTGTTCTGCTGCTGCAAATGCTGCAAGTAACATATTGTACAAGACTTTTGCATATGGTTTTAATGCAGGATAATTGTGGTATGGAGTGTTGTGCAATAAATTCAGTACTGTGTAGTTTGCTAAGAATTACATAGTAAACATAGTCTTCAGCACCTAAAAGCCAATACCACTTTCACTTCTTGAATTAGAGCTACTGCACTGTAGCTGCCATGGTAAGGATTGATGATGATTAGCTGGAATACTGCCAGTGAAAACACTGACAATACAATAGCACCAATCCTGAATGAGGGTAAACAACAAGACTTTGAATGTAATTTAAAAAAACATGCCAGATAATCACAAAGCACAAGTTAAATGGAAAAGATGTAACTCATTTTTATATATGATTATTATGCCAGCCTATTCTAGAATTTTTGAACTCCAGACTAGGTAAATATAGCATTTCATGTAGGTACAGCTGTATACCCTAAATATTTATATCTGTGTGTGTGTGTACTCTATGAACTGTGTATTCTTGGTGTAAGGGTTCTTAAAATAAGGTAAAGGGCATGTGCATAAGGCACATAGGAAATGGAAATTCCTCTTGTCTGAAGCATGTTCTCTTGAGCCCATAGCTGAAACTATTTACCAGATGTGCTTCACACTTTTTTCTTTACCATGTTAGTGATCCTCTGACTTAAATATGGATGATACCAAACTTGTCGCTTCATGCCTTTTAAATATCAGTCTTCTTTTCTTAATTTTTAATGTGCATCTACCATCTAGCTCATTTTATAGCTAAATGAAAAGGAATTGTGACCTGGTAAATTTTCACCACCATTTAGGAAACGATCACAAGTGTGGTGTCGAACAGGAAGACAGAAAATTCTGTTAATATACAAAAGTTAAGAAGTTAAGCAACAGTTGTATGCAAAAAGCTAAAAAACCCCAACAGCAGTAATAAATAAGGTAATAAATAAATAATAGTAATAAATAAAGTAGTAATAAATAAAAAAGATGGAAAGTTCAACAGAAGGTGTTAAGTGGCAACATTCAGTGACTGATTTAAATATATTTGGCATCTATACAATTACATCAATACCCCCGGCTGTTAGAATCTGTGAATGTTTAAGATGTTTTCCTGCATCTTTAAATTATTGCTAATCCTCTCTCTAGACATTGGTTTCAAGCACTTCTTACTTACTGCTTTCAACATGGCTGCAGAAAGCTGCAAAGTCATGATCAAGGTCACAGAGATTGAAAAAAATTCAACAGATACTTTCATTTTATACTATGTTTGGGGATTCTTCAAATTTAAAATTTTAACTTTAAAAAACTCCATATGCAAAGAAAACAATGAAGAGTTATGTTAAGAGCAAAAGAATATTGGATATAGCCATGGACTGAGAAAGAGAATGTCTTTCACTGAGCTTCCCACAAATAGAGCTCCTGCTGTTCCTAACTGTTGATTCCCTCAGGATTTAGAGGAAGTGAATTTCTTGTGTTGTTTTACTTCCCACCTGGGTGAACACCATAAAACAAAAACCATAATTATAACTCTTATACTTCTGTTAGGAATCTCAGGCAACTCAACCCAGACTGGACAGACCAGAAAGCTAAAACACAGTCTTATCCTAAGAGTTAAAACAAGGTACAGGTGTTTCCAAGGGAAAGCAGATGTTGCCCACGTTGTACCTCTTCCCTGGCAAACAAAATAAAACTCATGGCTATTGAAAGTGATGCATTGAGTTAAGTGACTTCAGTAATGAGATGCAGAACTTAAGACATACTGTGGGTCTGATCTTCTAGGATAGAGAATCTACTGCTCCTGTTACCTTCATTTGGTTCTCAGAATGGCTTAAGGATTCCAAAACTACACCCAAAATTTCAAGTTTCCCACATTAGTTACTACTCTTGGAAAAATAATCCAAGAAAAGTTATTGGATTTTGCTTGCTTACTTCAGTGCCGTTGGGAAACGGAAAGGTAGGAAATCAAGACACAAAAGATCAAACTCACATCTACAGCCCTGGTCTTGCCATCATTTCACAAACCAGACAGTAGGTTTTGAACTCAAGTATTCCAGGTTGTCTACTGGCCATCAGGCTTTATCCCTCAGCACAAGCTTAGCCTGCTTGGAAGTTCCCTGTGGCCCTTTTCCTGGCTGACAGTGAGGGGTTGGACCAGATGACCCCCTGAGCTTTTTTCACACCTAAGTCACTCTTCTATGCTTCCTAAATTAGTTTATTTTCCAATGCCTGTCTAGATATCCTACCTGGATTAAGTTACCTGTCAGCTGAGTAGAAACTAAGAATTCAAGCAAGCACAAACTTTTCCCTTTTGCTGGAATCGAACCCATTAGGCAAGCCCAGCTACAAGAGCTCTTCACTCAGTGTAGAAGAAAGGAATGCTAGTACTCCCCACTGGAAGTACCCGGTTACCAGTGCTGGAATCATACTGATCAGTATTACTGACAGCAGCACTGGTTCTCACATTTTACAGCATCAGACGTCACACCCAAAAACTCAATGCAAACTGAAAGACAAAGACAAAAAAGCGCACAGTGCAAGCATGCAAACCATCTCTCTTCACCTCTTCTCTGCAATACCAGAGGAGTGTCCCCAAACTCACATCATTATAACCTGAGCTGACATGCTGACCATTATGTGGTACAATGCTTCTTAAAATGTCCATTCAGTTCTCTGGAAGTGGGAGGACAAGAAGCTGAAAAGCTTCTTGCTGAATAAGCTTCAAAAGCTGAATACGTTTCCCAAAGATCTGTGTAAGAAGGATTAATCCTTAGTCATTCAAGGAGGGGCCCCAGAAATCTCAGTGAGAGTCATGTTACTGAAGGTAGATTACCAAAAATGCGTTAGCTGAACTAAAATATTCTCCCCTGAACAGTATGTCCTAGCAAAAAGATCAAAACCCTTCACATTTCCCTACAAAATGCAGAAGTCAGCAATTTCAATTCCTTTCAGTAGCTCAGATAAAACCCAACTCATACTCTGATCCCAAGTGGTGTGTAGGTGTCACATTTTCTTCCCTAACTGCTACAGGACATTTCCCCTCTGCGCGTGCTGAGCCCATGCAGAGAGCCTGCAAAGGCAGCTGCTGGGAGCGGATGTCAGTGCTGTTTGACAAGCGCTACTGATGTGCTCATCACAAGGAAGAACTTGCAAGAAAACTACACCAAAATTATCTTTGTGTTGTTAAGTGGTGGAAAAGACGAGGGGAAAAGGCCTGTGGAAGGGAAGGACAGCAGGACAGTGCTGTGTTGCCACAGGATGTGCTAGAGCCACCCTGCTCCCTCCTGAACAGCCTGGCTGCTCCTTGCTGCTCTTCACTGAGTATCAGTTCCACTTCACACCAACACAGCTTTTCATTCTCTTATTCAGGGCAGGCTACTGCAGCAACAAAACTTCATGTAACACCTTCCACTGAAGCCACTGTTTGTTCCTAACTCCCAAAATCCATGAAACCACCTCAATGTGGAGCATAATGCTGTGTGTGATACAGAAACACGTTTGGAACCTCTCAAGTATTCACTGATTCCCAGTCATGCTGGTTTATTTGGTTTCCCATTTCCTGCTAGTCCTGGTTTGGTGTACAACCAATCAGAGGCAAGGTATATTGCACACTAGAGCAGAAATGACATCTTTTTTGTTGCAATTCTAGATTTCAAAAAGTTTTCTTCCTGTTTTAAACGTTTGGTCCAGACTGATGCAAAGCCAGCCTACAGCAGCATTACAGATGGGGCTGCATTAATATCACTGGACCTCCTGCCTCAAAACCACTGCATTCAGTTCCTTGCTTCCACATGGAAGGTGGAGCAACCCTTCTGAATGCCTCACATCTGCTAACATGAGGAGACGAGAGCACACACTGCAAAAAGGAAAGTCTGCAGTTTTCATCCCAATATGTAAACAACTGCCAGTCTCAATTGTTTACAGCAATTGTAGGTACTTCAACCAATAAATCTGGAATAGAGATTCATTTAAGAACTATGTTGTTAATGCTACCAGCATTAAAAGCACTAGTTTCTGAAAAATGTCTTTACAAAACCTAATGAAATATTTATACTGTTAATACTGGAGAAGTGATTCATTGAAAATTGCCTCATTATTTCCAATACAAAAATGTTCACTTTGAGCCTTAACATTCTAAGTTAATATTTCTTCTTGATTAAAGTTGATACTTTTAATTTTTTCTAAAGTCATTCTCACTGGCAAGAAAAATGCTCACTTCAGTTTTATAGTATATTTTAACTGCACTTGAAAGGAAAAAAATCCACCTGCCTGTTCAGTAATGTATTTCCCTTCATCTCACCTGAACTTAAATAAATGCTTCAGAGTTGCATACAAGACTGTGTCCTTCACATGTTCAAATAATTGTGAAAATGTGCAACAATGCCAGAAGTTTTCTCAGAACTTTGCTATGACAGCTCATTAATGAAATCAGACTACATTATTTAGAAGAAAATAATAAATATTGTCATGTTATATACTAGCCATGCTTCTAGCAGGGAGCTGTGAAATAAAGCGGTTGCTTTTTTAAACAATTCTTGCGATCAGTTCCCATCAGTTTGAAAATATACTCCTACCTACAGTGCGCCATAGCTGAACTCCACCGTGCCTCAAGCATTCATTCAGTCTGCTGCTCCTGGGTCACCGGGCCCCTCTGCCCTGCAATCCCTTCCTGCTGCCCCCAGAGCAGCACTGCTGCAGCTCCCCGTGCACTCAGGCTCAGGGCCTGGCACAGAGCACGGATCTTTGCAACCCCTGCCTGCGCATCCAGCACTGGAACAGGAAACATCTGAACGAGGGCAAACCAATCACACAAACCGCGCTACAGTTCACTGTTCCCTATGCATGCCTGCAACACCAGGAACTGAGCACCTGCTCTGTGCAAGGGCCCATCAGTACATTTTGGAATGCGTTTTAAATAAGCTGCAGATGCAAACCAAACACTTGAAAGAAGCTGGATCTCATAGCTCAGCTGCAGAAGAGAACAGGACCAAGAAAAGGATGAGTCCTGTCACTTTTGCTCTCCCATGTAACCATGTTTCTCCATTCCCACTTGATTTCCATGTGGGAAATCTATGGGATTCTGTGCCTGCCAGGTCAAAGGAAATGTTCTTAAAACCATTTTAGCTCTGCTATAGCTCTGTGAGCTGAAGTGGCTCCTTCATTTTATTATTTCCTCCAAGCAGCAAAGGTTGCTTCTATTAATGACTTTATACATTCACTCTCTCTCTCTCTCTCTCTCTCTATATATATATATTTACATACATACATACATACATACATATATATATATATATATATATAGTTCACTATAAGGAGCCATTTACTGCATAATCAAAAGAAATCTTGGGCCATATGTGTGTGAATTTAAGTGGAGTTTATCCCATTGATGCCAGTGGGAATTCTGTTCAGGAACTGCCCATCCTTTATGATCACACAGTCGGTTAGTAACAGGAAACACAGCTTTGTAAAGGAATGGAAGAACATTGAAGACAACCTGAAAATTTAGAAAAAAATATTACTATGCACCCCAGGCTGCAGGAAGCCAGTCAAAAATGAACTTCTTATTCTTTGGAGTTACGTGTGCAGACACTTCAAGCAAATTTTGTAATACATATTTTTATAATTTCTATACAAATGCTAATTTCTGTACAAATGAAAACTGAACTCCAAATTAGAAAAAAAAATTAGTAGACAATATGAAAATGTACTCTTTAGTAGAAGAGACATTTAAATACTACTGATGGGGTTGGTTAGGGGTTTGAAGCCAGGTTTGCTTGACATGTAATTAAAGTTTAAAATACAGACAATTTTTAGGAAGTCCACAAGTAACAGGTGAAATAAATGGTTTTTTAAGATATCTGTGTAGAGGAAACACTGGACTGCTTCTTCCATGAATAAACATGTCTTCACCTTCAGTGCACTTGGATATTTTGTAGAAATAGAAGAGTTGGACATACTGAGAGCAAAAAGCAGCTCTTCTGTGAATTATTTTTAAAATCTGGATAAATTTCACTCCTAAACTACAAAGAACTGCCTACATATTGCTTAGCTCAAATAGCTGGAATCCCAAGAGTAAAGGTACCTATGTTAAGGCAAAAGCTTCCTTTGGCAAATCTATTCCTTTGGCCTGAAAACAGAACTTTTAAAAGTTTGTTCCTAGTGAATCCCATCACAGGAGGGACTTCCACAAAGATTTCACACAGAAAGTTTTACTTAACAATATAGAGGGAGTGAGCTAAATACTGAAATACCTAATGATACTCATGCTTCCCCCCAGCAGGAAGCTGCACTGGCATTGACTTTCCAAATGTATAGGCGAGGTCAGGGATATTTTTACTTTGAAGAATGGGTACTGCAGCACCATTTCAGAATTCCAGTCAAGAGCTGAGACTTGCCCTGTGTGTATGTATAGTACAAGATGGACTGTGCACTAAATACCTCAGAAACGGTGAGATGGAAGACAAAAGCCTAAAAATTTGGGATGAATGGAAGTTGAAAGACATGCTGATGATGAGGAAGAAAGCACTGAGTTTTTATTACTAACACATGTTTTGGGAATGTGCTACCCTAATTCTGCTTTTAGCCACTGCAAAGTCCCTGCATTTAAAAATGCCACTCTAGTTCCAAGCTCAAAAATAACTCTGGGCATGTCAAAACAGGGTGATATGATTAGAAGAATCATGGAAGCACAGTACCTGTAGCTTCAAATAGGAAACCCTGCAGAAAGTCCTTTCAGGAAAATAGAGGTTAATTTCTCACAAGTAGTTCATTAGAATTTCACACTGAGTTTCAACAGTGAAACACGTATCTGTAGAGTATGCAAGACATATTAAATGAAGCAAGCATTTGTCATCCCCAAAGCTCCCACAATAACGTGGTTCTAGAATCACAGTGGTAACTGCACAGATGGAGCAGATGTAGTACTGACACTACAAACAAAAGTATTTCAGGTTTGCACCGCACTGTTCAGTGGGACAAAGATTTATGAGGAGACAAATCTCAGCCTCTAAGAATACAGCAAGCTCTGAGCATCTAAGCTTTGGCTTATTTGGAGGCCTAACAGAAACTATAATTATTTAACGGGAGGGGCCATGAAATGCCCACACCAGCAAAGTCCAGTACAGAAGGTGGCTCAGAGCCATTACCTGACCAGCATCAAAAAGTCAGTGGGGAACAAATATTTGGGAGCAATAATCAAACCCAAGTCAAACCGTCAAGTTTACATTCCACAAATGTCACTGAAGTATTTGTAAAGGAAAGCTATTAAAAGAAATCAATTATTTACTGAATAGTTGTTGTGTTTGAGAAGTCCCAACCAGCATGGATATTATCTGCTTTTCAAACTGCACTCAGATAGAATTTTTAATGATCAAACTTTCCCATCACCTCAACTCACTCCCCAAAAGGCTTTGACAGATAATCAATAGACAGACAGCTGTCTGTGCACTACACAGAATTTACTCTGCTGCCTTCACTACTACAGTAAACTGAAAATCCCAACTTCAACACTGCACCCTCCCAAGAAACAAAACCAGTACAGCATCAGATAAAATTTTCCCAGCAGCAATATTACTAATTATAAAAAAAGGTATCAATAAACAGTCATGTCCCATTAGCACAGCAAAATCTAAGAGAATGGGGGTTACAGGGGATTAAAACCTTAACCATACTGATCAGAAGCAGAGATTGATACCATGACCTGATTTATACGTGCTCACTACCTACATACTGCGCTGAAGTGCTTTGCAGGACTTCAGTTTCAATTCTTAATAACTTTTGGTAACATGAGCACAGATATTTTATGGTTTGTGTCGATTTGTTCCTCTTTATGAGAGTTTATTACCATTTAATCATTCCCTGCATACTAATCCATTAATTTTTTTAACTATATCATCATATGCAGCAGAAAATAAAGTACAATGCTGCATAGAAGAAACAAAGCTGGAAGATAAATGGCAGTTAAGTACTTTTACCTGAATTACTGCAATGTCATGTCCCACAAAAACAAATCATATGCCAGTAGCACAGAAGCATCAGTCGTGTTCTTGCACCCTATTCTGCCATTTATCCTTTTGTACTGTATTCCCCTTCGCACCTCAGCTTTAGGCAATCTTTCACTAATCCAAGCTTTCCATGTCATATAATCACATGACTTATTTGCATACAATTCCTGTTTCAGTATGGAAAACCCACTGCTGTTAGCAGCACAGGCGAGACTTTCTGCCTGAAGTTTATATCTAATATATTAGGGTAAGACAGCACATGATTTAATTAAGAATTGTATTCATTGTTATTACATACATAAACTTGCCACTTCATAGTAAGTAATATTCACACAGTATTAACTTGACTATATGATGGACAACAATTAATTTTTCTGTCTGAATAACATGACTTCATATCTCTGAGGCTGAATCCACTTTCAGCTTGCTGATAAAGATCTAATGCAATTCTCACAACGCGAAGGCGCACATTTTAATAATCAGCAGTATTCGTTACCTTGAAAGAGGCTAAATACACAATTAAAATCCATTCCTGAATGCCAGTGTTTAAGGGAGACAGTTGCTCAGAACACACAGTGTGTTTAAGCCATCTGAAAGCCATCCTCCGTGGCAGGAAGCATCCAGCTGGCAGGAGCTGGTACCAGCGCCCGGGGGCGGAACGTCAGCGAGGGACAGGCACAGGGAGGGCAGGACTGTGCCCTGAACTGCTCCTGCAGCATAGCCCCTCTCCCGCAAACACAGCTGAGTTCCTATTAACGCCTTTGTTCTTCTCTGAAAGCTGCTTAATTGTCGAAAATAACTCCTATCAAAGCTATTCATTAGTCATTTGAAAGAATCCTAAAATATAAGACATGGCAGCAGCCAGCAGGGAACCCGCAAGCCTTCCCTGCTGGAAATCCACCGCCAGCTGCTGTGGGGCAGCAGCTCGTTCCCCCCTTCCCTCTCCGGGCTAGCACCAGGGAGGGCTTTTCTCTGCAATCTCCCCGCAGCAGCAGCAGCCTTCAGCTCCACAGTCTGCTGCCACCACACCAGGCACCGACAGCTGAGCCGCCGCAGCCTCTGCACCCTGCTACAAACACGTCTGTTCCCCAGCCATCCTCTCCTCGTCTTTGCATCTTCCCAACCTCCTTTCCTCTTCGGCCTTTTCTCCCCAGACCCCTCTATCCCCCACAAGTGAAAGCAGCAAGTAAACAAAGGCCATTCAGCACATCACCAGGGCTGAGATGAACCCAACCGCTCTACAAAAATGCTCCATAATTTCTTCCCCAAATTCGTACATAAAATACACTCCTTACTGTAACTGAGAAGAAAATATCATTTGCTGGTTGTTTCTTCAGCACATTAAACTGCCAGGATTGTGACAGAAGTAATGTAACATTTGGGGTAGAAAATCCACTAGTAAGTAATTCCTAGGGTAGGAATTTCAAATATTTGGTGAGGACAAAGTATATAAAACACTTTATTTAAGATTTACAAAATCTGTTATTGTTTCCAGATAACGTAAGATTAAAAAATAAAATCCCATCATTTAAAGCCTACAAAAATCTATAAGCTTAGATCATTTTCACACCAGCATTCTCATTTATGGTATACAATCGCACGTGTTTTTACAACCATTGAAAATAAAACATTCCTTCCATGACTTGAAACCAGCTCTTTTTCGAGCATACAAGAGACACCATAAATTGGATTAAAGCAAACCTACACAACTTTGGAACCCATATGTCAAACTTACAAAGTTTAAGAAAGTTAGTTCTCTCAGGTCTAGAACTCCAATACATTATAAAACTTTTTTCATGTGAACCATTTATGGGAAAAGACACTAAAGAACAACTTTAAAGCTAACATTAAAAGAAAAACATGGAATGAGGTCCATTTCTGGTGCTATTCCATTCAGTTACACCATGGGTGTCAACTTGTCCCATGATCTGTAGAAATACTGTCATGATTCATCACAGTAAAAAAAGACAACAAAAACTTCTTTAATTAAAGCATTAAATACACTAGATAAACTAGGAAACAATTGTCAGGAATATTTCAAATTAAAAGTATAATTTCCACCAGCATTAAATAAGTTCATTCATCTTAAATGCCTTTTGACTTTATGTTCTGAGAGCAAATTTATTTTGTCAAATGACTATAAGATGCAAACAAGAATGAGCTATTATAATGCCAATATTACCTTAGTCAAGCAGATTAACTCTTGCTAATTATTAAATTACACATCTGGCCTGCGGCATACTCTTAGCTGGCAACAAGTTCTAGTTAGCTATCTGGAAGTGCTCGGGGTGGTAGCTGAACAGCCTCTGTGCGTAAGGATCGCTGTCCGCCGCGGGTTTCTGTGCCGGGTAGGGGTGGTAGCTGTCGCCACGGAAGTGCTCACAGTGCAGGCTGAGCCACTCTCGCTCAGTGCTGAACCTCTCAGCTTCAGCAAGGATCCTGGTCAGAGCCATGATGTAGCTCAGAGCCATCTGCAGGGTCTCGTACTTGGACAGTTTCTTATCCTGCCCCCACTGCGGCACCACCTTTCTCAAGCGATCGAAGGCCGTGTTCAGTCCCTGCATGCGCCTCCTCTCGCGGGCGTTGGCAGCCAGCCTCCTCTTGGCAGCGTTCTCCATCCTTTCCGAGCTGCACTTCACAGCACAGCCCGCTCCGCTTCTGCACTGCGAGGCTGACTCCACCACTGAGGCCAGGGGACTGGATTTACAGGTCTTCATATTTGATGCAGCTTCACTTTCACACACACGAAGATCACCTAGCAAAAATTCGCTTTCTAAAAAGTGGTAAGGAAAGCACTCATGGAGTAACCCTTGTACCACTTGAATCTGTTTCCCAATATAAATTATGGAGTTTTTTTCTTGGCTTCTAAAAAAATAAATATAATAAAATAAAAGTTCTTCTGGTTCTTCTGAAAATGTCTGAAAATTGTTTCTTATCGTTGAAAGAAAGAATGAAGCATTTTTATGTCTTATGCTTTCATTCTTTTAATTTCTTTCATCTTAAAGAGAGAGAGAAAACAATGAAATCTCCATTCTCAAAATGTATGTTACGAAGAAAACGGTCCGTTGAATCCAAGAAGGATCTTACTGGACTAAAGGCACAACAACTCCAAATGGCTGTTTCAAGTGAGAGAAGTCCTGATTCAGTTGAGGAGGGGATTTTGCGATGGTGAAGGGTTGGCTCTGAGGCCGTGACTTCCTAAGAGAGATCTCTCTTTCCTTGGCTCTGCCGGCCAGCAGGGATCGTGCGGAGCGGACAAGACGAGGCTTTATAGAAACGGCAAGAGCTGAACAGGTGGTAGCAGGTGGGCGGGCGGCACGCTGCTGCCATCCCAGCACCTTCCCACCCTGGGAACTACAGGGGGAGAAAAGCCAAACAGTAAAATCCCAACATTACAGCCTTCATCTGGTGAGAAGTCTTCCAAAGCCATTCTGTCCAGCCCTAACAACTTGCCATCTGGAGTAGTGTCTGGCTGGCCCCACAAGACTCTGGGCAGTTAAGCAAAAGACCCTTTCAATGGATAATCTGTTGCAACTCAGGGGGGAAAAAAAATCTCTGTGCATTGTAGTATTTCTACATTAAAACACGTGAAAATTCTGGCTAAGTGTTGAAGATAGAAGAATAACTGCATTAATCAAACAGGAGAAAGAACTAAAAGATACATGGCCAAGAATACCACTGCTTTGCACATATGGTACCAAAATAAGTAAATTAGAATTTATTAGAATTAATTATTAGAAACTCTCCAGCATTCACAATTTTAATATTGTATGAAGTACATAACATTGCAACCAGAGTCATATCTTAAGGAAAAAGGGGATAATATATTTGCCTGCCAGCAAACTCAAAGTCATTAAAATAGTTTAAATCTATTTAAACAGTCAAAATGTAGCAATAGATTTATCTAATAATTGCAAAAGTATTTAGATGGGTTATGATAGTTATACACAAAAACATGTAAGTATACTAATCCCCTGAAAACTGCCCTTTTTAATACACCCTATTAAAGTTTATATGTGTGCATTTGACATGAATTAAAGGTGTATTTTTGGTATTATATTTCTAAGTAAGTGACAAGAATAAAAGAGGATGTGAAAAACAAATCTGCTAACTGGCAGCAAGGGATCAATTCTGCTACAACTGTAATGCCAGAGGAGCTACAATATACACACACCCACGCCCCATAATTACAACATCTTTCTTTTACTGTACTTGTATTGTACTAAAATCACAACTACATAAACTTACAAGGAAATATCACATGATCTTTTTATGATGTACACAAAAGAAAAAAAAAACCTGCCACACAATGATTTATTATCTGTATTGATTTCAAACTTAATTAAATTGTTACCAGCATTCATAAATTAGTAACTTTTTTCATTAGAGACTGAATACTGTATATTTATTTAGAACTATAGCTCAATTGTTTTCATTATGACTCCAAAACTTGGTGTAGTTGTAAACAGCTGATTAATCCCTAGCAAAAGCAATGACAATGAAATGAGGTTGAATAATCCAAAAACAATAGGATGCAATTGAACACTAATGGACTCCAGCATGACAGATGTTGGATGTCGGCTGTTACGCCCAGTTGCTCTGCTCTTAATACTCCACATCCTAATGATCGTGAGCAGAGATGATAGTTGGGGTAGGGAGTCTCCATTATTCCATTATCAAAATGTATGCCACTTCTTCAATTTTTAAAGAAGTGCAACTTGGTCACGTTTCATTAGAAATGTTCAACTTGGCTATCTGTGTGCGCTGACCTATTCTCCAAACATAAAGAGCTACTACCACTCACTAAAGGGCCACTTTCTGATTATCTGTGTGAGAACAGCCCCCTTCAAAAAGCCACAGAAACATATGTCTTCCCTAAAGGATCAGCAATTAGAACTTGTGGGATTTCTGTTTCTAAAGATGCTCCATGGGAAGTACCCCATGTGCAGTAAAGAAGATCCACATCTGATTTTCATGCTATTGCTAAAGCATATTTTAGTGCTCCTGCAGCCTTCTATCCCTATTAAGTTTTTAGTTAAAGCCTATGTCTCGTACAATGAATGTCAAATGATTTTTCTTCTAAAAGAACACCAGAGAATTAAGGTGCTCTGTAAGTTAATCAATACTGTGTGTTCTCATGAAATAGCTGCTACTCAATTCAGGTAGTTAATCACTCTCCATCTTAAGAGTGCTGCTAACATCATGCCATAAATATGAAAAGCTCCCCTTTAAAATAGAGTACTGTATTTTTTCCACTTGGCCGCAGTTTTCATTCTTTAACTTAGTATGTCCTGCCAGTATAAATGACAATGAAGACTTCAAATATATTGAAAACCACTTCAGAAACTTTGTATTTTCCTCCACTAGTGCACAGTAACCCAGTACACAGCAGCACTGTTAATTCTCCCTTCCTAATTGATTCACCACCATCATCATGCTTTGACTAACATACTGCTGTTATCTCAGGAGAGAAGCTGTGATTTATCTCTCCTACTGAACACGCCGTAACTTGAGCTTAAATGATTTACTATCAAATCACAGGACAAGAGCCCAGATCCATTTTGACTAATGACAAAGTAATAACAGGATTTTATAGCTCATAGGCAAAGCTAAAAAATGCTGGCTGATCAAAATATCTGGTTTTCATCACTTAAAATTTTGTACATTTCCAGCTTTATGAAAGCGAAATACAAAATGTGTCAAGGTCTTATTCACACAATCTAGTTCATTTGCCCAGCCCCACTGCATAGCCTTATGATAATGTTACCTCAAACTAAAACATAACCTGCTTTATTGTTCAGTGAATAAGAGATAGGGTATCAGCTGGAATTTTCACAGGTTTCCTTCACTCGGTTTGATTTCCTCTATATTTCAGCTTGTCTCAATTAGCGCCTATGTAATTGTATTCTCTCCTCCCTTTACTTTTAACAATTCCTCATATATAAATATTTTTAAATTACTATCAAGATTTTTATTCTATTTTTTAAAGATATTACTATATCCTGATGTGATAAACTGCTGTGGTGCTAAAACCTTTTCTAAAATCCTAACTTATATTAGTTTCATGGGTTTTGTACATCCTCCATTTCTCCAAAAATTCCCTTTTACTCTTTTTTTCCTCATAATCTCAAGGCAGAAAAACATCAAAATCACCAGAAAAAAAGTTCTGTGTCTACCCAGTTGCTAAAATTTCAACCTTTGATTCCCTAACTATGCAGGTACCAATTTAGTGCTACTCCATTATTCCTTGCAGCATTATTCCTGAGTCATATTTTAATTCTAAACCAGTACCATTAACCAAAATATTATGTTACCCTCAGAGAAAAACAAGAGAGATAAGAATGCTAGTTCGGTCATAAACTAGATTACTTTAGCAACTTGAAGTCACCACTAATTTTATGAAAATAAAGGAGAGTTTCAATCCATTACAGAAATTAGGTAGTTTCAGGATTTATGACTACATACATAAACCCAAAATTGTCTGCTAGGTATCCAAGTTAAAAACTCAGATGCAATTAGTGCAGCACCCACTAAGAGACGAATGTCTTTCACCTGTACTACTAGAGAAAACACAATCTAATTACTTTGATTACTTTTATTGGGGATTGACCTGGGCCAGAGACCAAATTTAAAATGAAATGAAAGCAATATTTCTGGTTAAAGTCTAATTCCTCCCTACTTTCTCTACCTGTATTTATAAAAACATATACAAGCAATGCATCAAAACAAGAATCTTACCTCTCCCTTCTAGCCAGAACTATTTCCTCTCAGGTAGATCCTTTCTAAAAGCCTCAAGACTCGTCACCACTGCCGTTTACCCTGAGCAAAGCAGAAAGAATGGCATGCTGTACGCTGCCTAATTAAGAGCAGGTGGGTAACTACCAAAATACGGCCATCCTTAAGGGCCCCATTTCTTGTAACATTTGACTCAGCTCACAAGACAGGCTAGAAATCCATGGTGTGCAGAATCACTTCTTTTCCTGCCTTGGTTATTTGCATTGTTTTCCCTGTCACAGCTACAGAAGTATCCAAACCCAACAATTCACTAGAGAATGTTGTATCCTGCAGGGACACTTAGTAACTAATACTGGAAATGGAATAACAATCTACAGCTGCAGGAGTGGTTTGCAGTCATTTCATCGGGGGCTTCCCACCCTGGCACTGGACACCTTTTCCTACAAAGTAACAGAACAGTTCACTTTCCTCTTCAGTCTCTCTGGGCTGAGCTCTTCTTTCCAGCAGCCAAGTACCTGTCCCGGCTGCACTTCAGGCTCTACCTGCCACACCACCCTCAAGTTACCATTTCTTAATTCACCCATTTCTCTTCTGTTCCACATCATCCTTCTCACCTCCCTCAGGTGAGGTTCAAAAAGCAGAGCTTTCCCCAGTGATCCTGCACAGAACACCCTTTCAACATAACTTTGTTTGAAAGCATACTTTTGAAACAGGAGGTCAGAAACCTCTTAAAAAACCAAAAAGGAGGAGTCCTTTCACTGTGCTACTAGAAGAGCATGTCTTGAGCATTTAACTGTTTCTCACCTACATCATTTATTGAATTTGGTTACATTATGTACCTTTGTATACACACAACAGATCATGAAAGAAGTTTCCACCTAGAATGATATGGTAATCCACTGAACCACTAGAACAGCAAAAAGCTCTGATGTATCACAAAGCTAGTGAATTTTCCAAGTATCATATACATGGGATGTGCTTAAAAATACAGTTATCTGTCAAGGTCAACTGCACCTGCACATGCTTAGCAATTTGCAAAAGCTGTCCTGATGTTTTTCCACAAGGGAACCTACAGACACGACACAGCAGGGCACCCACGGCAACCTGGCACAATGCTCACTGGTCACGGCTCCAGCAGGACTGCGCAAGGAAGCTTGGCTGCTGCAGCTCCACAGCTGTGGGAGCTTTGTTCCACAGCTGAGCCAACTAGTCTGGGTAAATATACTGGCTTTCTGTTCATCTTTCAGCTGTGAATTTACTTGATCAGCACTATCTCCAGTACCACCAGGCAAAACAAATTTTGAAAAAAGTTTAAAATACTTGTTAAGCATTACACAGGCATTCTGACATAGGCAAGAACAGAACCCATTTATTTGAGATGTAATTCAGTTTCTTTAAGCACCTTTTATTTTCCTATATACTCAGCTTCAATGAGACAAGAGTCTTCCAGAGACTACCTTCCATTACTATATAGCTTGAGAATTATTAAAAGCACTGTGCATGCTCTGCACCATGAACCAGATGAGGGAAAAAATCTGCTTTAGCCTCCTGATTCCAGACAGAATAGCTAAATTTAATGGGCTGCTTGACACTGCAGCAACATCACTGCTACAAATGAATTACTGTGATCTCTGATAAGTTTTCCTAACCTGTTCTATAAAACCTCTAACAGGGTAACCAGCAGCACAAGTGGTAAATTATTATCTTTCCATAGATCAGATACCTCAGGATTAGAAAGATGAAGTAGATGGTCAGGACATACTTCATCACCTGATTTGACCACATTTCCTCACAGCAGAAGGAATTATAAACTCAGGACTCTTGGGTTCAGCACCAGAGTCTGGAGAGAGCAATTCTCCAGAGGTTGTTCACCTCTTCGTTCTGAGGCTCTTACCTTAGTCCTCCTCTCTCTTGTGGCCTCTCCCCTTTTTCTAACTTTTTCAGGCCTCTCTCATCCAATTATCACCCTGCCCATTCCTCACACCGGTGCATCACAGTCACCTCTGTGAAATACAAGGGGGATGTTTGAGGTTACAGGGATGGGAATTTACTCCCTGTTCCCACTGCCCTCCAAATGCAATTGGTTAGTCCTTTTAGCCTCAAACCAGAAATGTTTGTGCCAAACAAATTCTGCAGAGATGGCAACAGCCAAAGCCCAACTATTTATGAATCTGCCTGTATGAAGCAGGATGTGCGCACTTGTTTTTAGAACTTTATAAATGTAGCTAAACTTAATGGGCTGCTTGACACTGCAGCAACATCACTGCTACAAATGAAACAAAACCAAAAATCTCAAGCTTGCGGCAAAGAACGGATGAACCAAACTCTTTTAATAGGAATCAACTGTGTTCTTCTTTAACCAACAGACATGGTCAGACAGCCTCAAGCAGAAGGTATGATTTGTTATTACATTTTACCTGCTGACAGGTCAGCCTTTTGCTGGATCAGGTGGTGTTACGGCTTTCCCGTCCCTAGGAGCTGCTTCCTCCCAAACACCGGCATGAGAGGCAACACAGCAGTCATAGATTGAGCCAGTTCCCCATGCCAACCTTGTGGAAAAACAATCTTTCTTACACTGTAGTAAGTTACTCTTAAATTACCTATTTGCTATGACATCAGAAACACAAGAAATACATTAACATTATTGCAATCACTGCTTAAAAACCCCCTCAATTTCATTTGCTCTACATTAAAAAAAAATACCAAGACCATTCACAAGTTAGTCAGTCTTTAATTTTTTTTTCTTTGGAATTGAGTAGAAAGCCTACAAAAAGTCCTAAAAATAGAAACTGAATAGGTCACTATGCTGAGAGACAGTATGGAAATTCATCATGGAACAAAACTAACCCTAGAAGACTCTTCCCAGCTGTTGAAGATCATCAAATATCAAGGTGTAAGAACACAACCCCTTTTTATTTTCTTTTAACCCTTTTTCTCTTAATCCTGATACACAGGAGAACTAAACCTGTTCATGCAGTATCTACAGACTTGGCAATGACTTAATCACAGCCTACGGAAGAGAGCTGTTACAGGAGTGGAGCTTTCTGTTTACTCTTGAGAGGAAAAAGAGGAGCAGAGGAAGGGAGATATAAAAGGTGTGTCATGGTATCAAAGGAGAGGAGTGTAAACTCCCACTGAGTTTCCCAAATACCTCATCAGCAAAAATCTTAGGTACAATCAAGCAAACAAAAAAACTGCTTGCACATGCAGATTTTGGTCAAACAAGGAGTTTGGTGTACTTCAAAAGTAGGGAAAAAATTGCAGCATTTTATTACTGAATTACGTCCTATTTTATTAAAACTTTTCTACATAATTTGTAACTGTGAGAAAAAATGCACTCCCTGAGTGAAAGCATAATTTCTCCCCCCAGACATGAACAGTTAGTCCACCTCACTTCTAGTGAGGGTTTTTTTCCCTCACATGCCAACTGTCCAGGGGACAGGACCAATGACAGCCACTGTGAACATTCAGCTTTTTATTCCTTCCACCAAAACCACTGATTTTCTCAATCCTTTCCTACAGTGAAAAGTCACTCTCTGCTGTTTATTCTCTATCAAGAGGCACAAAGACCTCAGACTGAAGCTGACATGTTCCCTGCACCTGTTGCCACAGAACCCAAGGAGATGTGGAAATGAGTGCTGCAATCCACTGGTGGGACACTATGAAAGTGACTTGAAACCTGCAACCTGCTTCACTCCAAGCACAGAAATAATGAATGTGCAGAGCAATACAAGGTAGTTTAAGGATGAAAATGAGTGTTGAAATTGTTTGAAACAGAAATACTTCTTGACAAGTAGGCAAAAACCAAAAGCCAGTAGAGAACAGTCTCCTTTTTGAGAAGCAGAAAAGTACACAAGGAAGAAGCTCTGTGGGGGATAAAATATAGTATCTAATGCCATGTACCTCTAAAAACCTGAGTATATTTAATATTCAGCCCTAAGTAATCTCACTGAATTTAATGGCAGTCTGCTTACAATATTAGACAGCAGCACCTGGAATTTCAGGGAAAAGCGAAAAGTGATAAAGGGCAATGGGGAAAAACAAGGGCCACAAGATGAGATATAAGAAGAGATACAGGCAGGAATAGAAAGTGACAATAATAAAACATGGGAAGGTTTCAAGTGGACTGAGCTGCAACAGTTTGCAGGAGCAGGAACACACAGTGCCTAAGATTAGGAACTGTCTTTGTTTTATTTCTTCTCCAGCCCTCTGACTGACTGCTGTACCGTGGAGAAGAGAATGTAATGTACCTTGGAAATTAATTACAGTTATACAGCTGGTTCCTAGCCAATTAGGAAGAAGACTCTCAAAACTCCTCATCTTTCAAAAACATAATTAATGCTACAGTTAATGTTGCTTGCTCAAAACAAAACTGTGTATAGATTGTGCCATAGTTTATTGACTAATAAAAATACAAGAAGGAACAATGGAGAGAGTGATGCCAAAGGATGCTGTAAGCTTTTTACAAAATCGTTTTTCACTTCAGGAGGAGTTATTTTCTTGTGTAAACAGGCATAAAATTACTACCCAGTGCCCTGCTTCTCATTGATTTCTACTTGGCACAGTTTGCCAGATGCTGTTTGGTCTAAGTGTTGCCTTGACCTGCCCTGGTGACGCTGGCCCCTTTCTGCTTTGTGGCAGTGTTTTCCCAGCGGGGATGTCCCACCCCTCTCATAGTTCAGTTGCAACTTTTGCTAAAGGCTCAGAGGTTACCCATATGTTGTAGTGGAGGGGCCAGCCTGGCTGGAATTAACTCAGGAGTGGCGTCCAGCTTTGTGGCTGGAGCTGGCCCAGAGGAGATTATAAATGCCCCAAAACTAATTAAATATTTTGTCTCCTGCTGGTAAACAAAAGCAAATGAGGGCAAAAATACGAAATGCCTGATTTAACTAGGATCTGTAAGTAGCTTGACAAGAGCAACCCTGAAGTCAGTGATGCATGATTTAAAAGCCCCTAATGGGTCAAAGCTGTTACACAAATGAGACTTTTGTCGATTATCCTTCACTTTATATATTTGCAAAACTGTTACATAAATGTACTTCCTATCAGTTTCCAGAGCACTTCACATGAGCCTTTCTGGGGTAAGAGCCATACAGTCCATGTATTTGTTTGGAAGCTTTCTTAACTTTCACTTTTGCACTGAAGAAATACAGGAAGTAAATATAACCACCAAGGAAATAAGTACAAATAAAAAGTGACAGCATTTTCAGTAACATTTTCAAGGATCTGAACTCTGAAGTGTTCCTTCATAAAAATGAGACAGAAGAATTCTCTCAGTTAATAACAGATCTAGTAAAATGTTTTCAATTCCATTTTCTCAGCTAAGTGCCTTCTTCTAGGCACTTCTATTTAAATATGTATCTCCAAAATACACATAGAATATATAGAATCAGGTAAATTATTTAAATGCAGAATAATATATATCTAACCAGTTAAATTATTTAAATAATGGATCAAATGCTTTTGATATATATAATTCAGATTTCATGTATTCAGTTACGTAAATCAAAAATCCACTCTCATGGCATTTTAAATATTGTATGTCCATAAGGGTATACTATATTTTAAAATACACTGCTGCAGACTCAGTTTCTTTTCTTTTAGAAATATGTAAGAATTGTCACATAAATATTCCATGACAATGTTTCAGAAGGTTAAGTGATGAAAAGTCTCACAAAAATCCCATGATGAGAGAAAAGGAGAATTCTAATTTGATGTTCCACATACTAATTTTCCATTCATGCTTAACTTCATGTGTTTCTGTAATCCTACCACAGCTAACAGGAATAATCCAGTACCAAAGGCAAAAATAGCCATAAGGTTTGGTGGTCCAGGACCACAGTGCATAATGCTGTGAACTACAAAGTGACTTGTTCATGAAAGCAGAGCGTTCACCTCATCTGGGAGTTCATGTGTTCAATCTTTATATTTTCCATAAGCCCAGTTTTACTTGCTTTTTGCAAATAACCTTTACAGTAAGGGTATCTTTATCTGCTGAAATTTGAAACTTACTCAAAAATGGCAAGGATCAAGGATACGACTGAAAGAAAAGGAAACCTTAAAACAAAGTGGTAAATATATATATTCATATACACACACACACATATAATATATATAATCTATTTATATATATATCTCACTTCAATTTTATTGTACTTACCATTAGATTTTTACTTTATGATTTAACTGTTATGCAAATTAAGCAATCCTCAGTCACTTTCAGTAAACATTTATACTAAGGGCTGATGTTGCAATTACTGCTTTCCAAATTAAGGAGGAACTCTTGGAGCTCTCTTGGTCTGCACCCTGCCCAGACAGCTGAGTGCCCACGCACACCCTCATATTCCACATCTGCTCTTTTGTCTGGACGGACAGCAGGACGCCACAGAGGTTTCCCCATCAAAGAAAGGCAATTCTATGAGATTAAGATGTTCTAGTTAGGCACATGGTAACATTTGATGTTTCGGATTTTCAGCTCTCCCAAGTGTCACATTTGTGAGCTCCAACGAATTGGATGTGACGGGTGTATTCTAAAAGCTACCAGGAAAGGCAGTTGTGAATAAAGAAACACTTAATGTCGTGCCTGCTAACAGTTAATGCTGGCTCAGAATGAACAAAGGACAATGTTTCCCATCAGGTACAACAGAATAAAGTGATAAGCCATGGCTAGGAGAGCAAAAATCTCACTGCACTCCGTGGACACAGCAAAAGGACTGAACATTTGATAGCTAACAGCTAGGTATTTGCTTTTTTCTCCCATGAAGCTAATTGTTTCTCTTAATTCCTTATTATTTCAGGATTTCAAGAGTCTTGAAAGTCAGCATTCTATCAGATTTCAGTAGAGTTGTCCTCGGAATTCTCCAAACTTGAGGATGGGGAAGTAAATTATTATCTTAGTGGAACTTAATTATTACCAGAGTGTAAATTTTAAATTAAGAGTTCTAATAATTTTTTACAGATATATTTTCAGCCACTGCTGTTATCCAAGTTTCCTTCTGTCCACACAAAATAAATTACACAATCATTCTTATTTAATTGCATACATCATGGTTTATGTCATCAACTACTCATGGACTTTTATTCCTGCAAAAAATGCAGGAAGGCAGCTCTATTTCTGTTGCAGCAGGCCTTATTCACATATAATTGAGAAGCAAAAAGATATGTATTACTTTTTTTTTCCTTACAATTTAGAAAAAAAAAAAAGGCTGAGCACAGTAATAATTATAATTGTGTAATTCAGACTCACTGGAAAATATGTCTCTGATGAAAGTGCTATCAGTTTGAAGAATTAGGAATGCTTTTAAAGCCAAACACTAGGTTGAGGAACATGGGTGACAAAACAGGAACACGGGACACGAGCTCATCTCTACTTTTTTCAGCAAGGCTGTTTTCCAGACAGAGTGTTAATGTTTCTCTCCCCCAAAGCAAAAAAGTTTCAATAAATTGCACAAGGCTTTGCACAGGCCCAGTTAGAACCATGTAAATTTCTCCTAGTTAAGAAAAGACTGCCATAATCAGCATCAGCTCTCACTAAAAGAACAAGATGCCTGAAAACCACTGAGGAGAGGAAACAAACACACAGAACTTAGGATATCTCCCACTTTTCCTTGGCTGGCAGGAAAGCCTAACAGAAGCAATGCAATCGTATTGTACTGTTCTAAGGAGCAAGATCCCACTTTGTTTTTGCCCATCTCAAAATCCTAGGGCATAGCACAACTTAATCCACACTCCCCATCAGCCAGGAGTGCAGCAAAGACTGCCTTCTAAAGTACAGTTCCCTTTGGAGTTCTTGGAACTGGCTGTACTGTTCTTCACTCAGCACTAGTGCTCGATAAGACAATCTAATCCTTTGTTAAGAACTTCCAAAATGAAACAGAAATACCAATTAACCGGTATTCTGTCTGGAACTAATTTAATTCAAAGGTGTCTTCTAGTACCTTGGGATATGGTGTGTTCTGCTCTGGAGAGAATCAATCGGTGAGAGATTGATGAAGGGGTGGTGAGGTCAGGTTTGCAAATACAGAACCATCTGCAGAGTCTCCTGGGTTGGTACCTGCAGCATAGTAATTTACAGGAGCAGGTGTTTCCTTTTAATCTACATTTTTTTTCTGCTGAAATTGTAACTTTATTAAAAAGTGCCTGCAGTTTATTATTAAGAGGGTACTTTGTTCATTTCTGCTATTAACTGACTGCTGTAAGGTTTCTGAAAGTTTTAATGCCCATAATCCTTAAAAACACAGTTAAGAAAAGAGGCTGTGATGTTAAGTGTGGAAGTCAACCAGACGCATCTTTAGAAAGCTGCTACATGTAAATAAAAAAAAGCCCAAAAGTCTGTTCTTAAAACAGAATTATATTGTTCAGGAATGAGCCATTTCTTCCCAAATAAGGGTGACTGAAATTATTCTAGTCGTGAAGATTCTAATTTATTTTTGTTTACAGCCATAACTAATTATGGAGAAAGGAAGCTTTCTGAAACAGAAAAAAATTCAAAAATTCCAGCTGGAATTTCCCACCTTGGTAGGATGGGCATTCTGGTCAGTCCCCTTTGGTTTGGCTCCAAAGCACAGCAAAGGTCAGTAAAGAATATTTGAAGTCAGACTCAGGTTCCTGGCTTTGCTGCACCCTGCTCCAGCTCTACCACAATCCCCATTATCCCTTCTCAGGCCTGGCGTCTCCCAGCCGGACTCCCACATCATCCAAACTGGCTTTGCCAGGGTTTGAACAGTACTCACAGCGCAGTCTCCACTCAGGCATTACACCTCCTGCTCCTCACACACCTCCTTCAGCTCCTTAAAACCCCTGCCTCTTCACAATGCTACAAATGCTCGGCAGAATTTTCCTTGGGTTTGCCTAATGTACTTCACCTACCTGTAACTCTGACCAGGACAAAAATGACACACAGGAAAGCAGTTTCCTGGTTTGGGTGTATCACCAAAAAAGTCACAGAACACTGCAATGTGAATAAACCTTGGGGCTTATATGAATCACAGCATTAAAACCCAAGGAATATCCTTCTTTGCCAATCAGTGAGGCAAAACCCAAGTCAAAGTACACAAAGAAACCAAGAGGGTTAGAAATGGTTTTTTTTTTCATATTCTGCTTTAGACACCAAATCTAAATGTTTTAGTCTAAAACCAACTTTCTAGGGAAAAAACCCATACACATCACCGACTATCTTCATATCTTTGGTTTTGTTCTTCCACTTTCCTATTCTTTGGAAATTTTTATTTATGGTTTGCAGTAAACTTGAGGAAATAAAAGGACAGTGACTCAGCAATTGAGGAAAATCCCTAATACTGTGTTTTTGTTTAAGTCTCTTAATTAATTTCAAGACACATTTACTCCTTGGGGGAAAAATATAGACGTGAGAATAAAATGTGCTTAATTGGCAGATTTTTCAGGTTTTAATTGAACTAATTTAATTTTTACCTAACCAAGCATCACCCTTTATTTTAATTTAGGTTTTGGGTTTGTTTTCTTTTTTTTACTTCTGGGAAGGTTCTCTCTGTTCCCGGCATGTTTCCCTGTTACTCTGATGAATACTGAGACAAAGAAATCTTTCCTTTCCCAGAAATAACTGCCTCATCTGGTGCTAATTTCCCATCCCTTATGGAACACATGGCTCCTTTCTATGACCTCTTGCTGTGTGCACATTCATGAAGTCTTTATAATTTCCTCTTCTTGCAAAACTTTCCAAATTTAATAACAACTTTTACTGTATGTTTTCTGTCTATTCTCATCTAAATAATGCAAAAGAAATGCAAAGTATTTTCATGACTCCTTTAAGCAAACCTGTTAAAGGGCTTATTACATTATTCCCATTTTCTTTACATCCCTTTTAGCTCTACATTCATTTCCATAGCAATACATCTGCATGGTTTCTGCTGCTCACTAAAGTTTCCTGGTTTGCCTCCTTCCTCATGGCTATGTGCTTTCCTCCTGGCCCCTACATGAGCTGTGCCTCCGCAAAGGCACACACCAAAGAAGCAAAATAAGCAAAAGGGCATTTAAATGTTCATGTCTGGGCTGCTGGATCTAGCCATGGATTTTCTCCAGCCTTACAGTGGCCTGAAGCTTCTGTTGGACGCTCTCACAATAAATAACACTCAAGTGCACAGGAATTTTTGGAATTGCATTTCCCTTCACGTAATTTGCTCTTGGTTCAACACATCTCTATGCCACCAGTCTTAATTAAGAGAGCAGCACAAAACAGTTCTTCAAATCCTCTGCACCATAAACACTAAACAAATCCTTTGCAAAAAGATGTGAAACAAGGCCACACAAGTTCTAAATAATATTATTTTAAGTTTGCAACCTATTTTTTTACATTGGAAGACAGAATTTGTCACAGCTGATTTCCTTTACTGTTAACTGAAATGTGCAATTTAAATAACTCTTAGCGAATAATCAGGATCACCAGGTCAGCTACACAATATTTCATGAGAATGAAATTGCTCCTCAGAAAATAAGTGCTCTTTTTCTTGCCACCCTCAGCAGCCTTACTTGTTTTGCATACGGTTGCATGTTTAATTAGCAATCTTTCTGTAAATGTCTGCAATTAGACAATGATGATTAATAAAATAACTCCTTTAAAGCTCCATTTAGGCAGCAGAACTGCACAATCAGGTATAATTAATTCATCATTAATAAATCATGGCTGATTAACTAATATGTTGATTACAAACACATTACTGCATAGCCTCCCACCTGAGCTCTGGTGATTTTTCTATCCTGAAAAGAAATAGAGACAAAGTAGTAGTAAACTATTTTAAAAAATGCTTTAAGCAGCAAAGATATTCCTTTAGTCAGGAAATTTAGATAACAAGTCTCTTTGAAATGTATGGGCCTTGTTCATTATTAGTCCTCTTGAGTGAAAGAAATTATTGTACTGTCCATTTGTTAAATGTGGATGGGTGAACAATAACTGGCTCTTTAGTTCACTTATACTCCTAAGGAAGGCTTTTTTTTCCACAAGCCTCTCTGACTATGGGCCAGGTTCAGTCTTTGCCTAAGCCAGCAGGAAGAATGAAATGGAGGAGCACTGCTGCTCCAGAAGGTGCAGGGCCCCTGCAGCCAGGAGCAACCCGGGGAACAGCCCGGGGAACAGCCCGAGCTGTGGGGACAGGAGGCCAGGGCCAAAGCTGCCATAGCAGCCGAGCTGCCACCACAGCTGTGATCTGCACCTGATCATCAGTCCACGTGTGTAAATCATTCTGCAGCTCCACCAACTCCAGCAAGACAGAATACAGGAGAAAAACGTGCATTTCCATTTGGAGACTCCTTTTGCTCGCCACCTAGCCCCTGAGCCGAGTAGTGCATTTAAATCACATTTTTGGTATGTTCTTTGTAGCTTCAGGAGATAGAATCTTCTATTTAAACTAAGATTCTCACACTGTTACTTGTCCAGCTATTTGGACTTAAGTAAGATGTAAGTAACAAGTTCTGATAAAATTCAAAATAAATGGAAAAATGGGAACTTGGCACAACTAAGTTCCTGATGATTTATAATGGGATGACATCCAACTGTTCCCACAGTATTAGACTGTCTTCTGAATTCGAAACATGTCACCCTGAAATATTGCAAAGAACTACAGCAAAGCTTAAGACAGAGGTGACTTGAAAGGGAAAACAGTTTTAGCTAGCGTAACTGGAAGTTTCATATTCCTAATAAATCCAGCGAAAGACCACACCATGGTGACAAAATCTGAAGCAGTACACTTCATGAAGATTACAGAGGAAACTTTCCGTTTAAGAGAAAATATTCAGGTTTTGAAAAATAATTGACATTGCTGTAACCAATAAAGTTTCCCCTCAGATCTTAATCAGCTTTTTGTGCATCACAAGGTCAATCTGTTAAATCTACTAAACCTTTAATTAAAAGTATTGACTAAGCAGCAGTGCTATGATCAAAGACAATACCATTTGACTTTGAAAAATACTGTTCATAAAAGAGAACCACAAGGCACATTTCTAAGCCATTTATATTTTTTCACATTTTAATTTAAGTAAGTTAATGAACATTAACTTACTGCCATTTCAATATATAGCCAAGAAAATATAATTTTAAAAAAATTAATTCAGAGTTCATGAAAAATTATCTACATGGGAAAAGCTGGATTATGAAACAGATGCTTACAGTTTAATCCAAGAAGCAATAAGGGATTTGAACACGGAATTTGGAAATAAATGGAAGAATCATTTAAAAGCAGAAAAATAAAATAGCTGTACTCGAACATTTTCATTGGTCAGTGCACATAGGAAGCGGCAAGATGGAAGTGAAGAATACCAAGGATCTTGAAGATGAGAAGTGAGTACTTGCAAGCAATTTTTAAAAATGGCCAATGAGTAATCAAAGACTTTTGAGAAGAGTAGTAATTCACTACCTAGAGCTGAGATAAAATCAGCAAAATCAGAGTAACATAAAGATTAGTGATTAGTGAGAGAAGAGGGAGACTGGTGCCAGTTCCTTCACAAAGTCAGGTTTCCTTTTAACACAACAGCAGTTTGCCCCGCAATGTCAACTCTGCCGTCACTGCGCACGGAAATCTTCAACTCTCCTCCACGGCGGGAACATTGAAAAGCTAAAGAGAAACAAGAGCCCAGAGTTAAAAAACCACTGTGTACCACAAATTATTTAGAAACCCATGAAAACTCAGGGAAAGGAAGCTTCTGGCTCCAGAAAGCAAGCAGCACCAGGGCCACCCTGGAAGAATTGCCTTTATGGATGAAGGTCATCTGAGGGTGTATTTCCAACCAGACCTTGCCTATTGAGTCTGACAAAACTGCTTCTTAATACAAGCAGTGAGGGGTAGTTTGCTTTGTTGTAGCAAATTAAGTTTCTTCCATGTATCTAAGAAGTCTTGAATTCTCCCTTCATGGGATACAGTTTTTGGAGGGAAGAAGGAACAACACCAAGCGTTATCTGCATAGAATGAATGAGCATTTTGGTGGCACTGAACACCAAAAGCTGATACTGCATTCAAAGAATGTGCGTGGCTAAAGGGTAATAAGCTCACAAAGGCAGTGGGAAAAGTCTACAAAGAAACATAGATGCTGCTTCAGCTGTCAGGAACTGACACCAAGTTCTTACACAGGATGCAACAGACATTGATTTATAGAATCTCGAAGAAATAATTTAACAGAACTGGGTAAACCTGAAGTAGAAACAGCCTTCTGCTTGTAATTGCTTAGAGAATTAAGCTTTTGTCTGGACTGTTGAGCCGTACACAGGTGGGATGATGTTCACCTAGCATGTGGAGTCTCCAACTCGTTTCAGCAGTCTCATTTTAGTTGCATGACTTGATCAGACAAGGGTCTGGTTCAGATGGCATTTAGAAAAGTTTCGAGCAGTTTGCTTTTGTGAAAGGCTCTATATGGATGAAGAGGCAATAATGTGCAGTCCCCTGACTCAATGAACTTCCAACTGCTCCAGAAGTTGTCCAAAGCTAAGGGGCATGTTTTTCCTCTCAAACCCACAATTTATAAACTGGGTAGAGATTGTATTCAGATCCCAGCAGAGCACAGGCTCTCTGATGCTATATATGCTGTATGCTTTAAAACTATTTCTCAGGCACTGCTGCTAAGAAAGCTCTTCTTTGATCAGGAGATTAGATACTCAGACATGAAAGAGTGGAAACAGGAGCTATTTAGAGATTGAGAACTTTCTGTTCTTTTCCATTTATAGAACCATGGGTTGTTTTTAACTTGTCAGAATACCATCTATGAATGGAGTAATGCTTCAAGTAGTAACTGAAGTGAGTATTTTAGACTCTTAAAAGACCCAGGCCAGCTAAAATTGATCAATTATTACTGCCAGGTGGGGAGACACACCTAAGGTCTTCCACTCCCACATGACAGCGGATTGAAATAAAAGAGATTAATTATTTCAGCGCTTCAAAGGTTGGTTGGGTTTGTTTTTTTCTTCTTTAAATGTCCAAACTCTAGCTCTTTCATGTCAGGATTACTGAGATTGTTTTGATATTGATCCATTTTACTTTACTTTACTTTTTTGGAAGAAACTTCCAAACTAGAAGAAACACAAAAAATAACTCACAAAAGAAATTTTTAGACAAGCTTATATGAAAATAATACTTGATCTATTCCCCCTCTCACACGAAAGCACTGATATTTCATGCTACCTCCAAGAGTAAACAGGCCTGCATGGAACATTTCAATACCTAGAGGATTTCATTTAGCAGCAGTGTCTCTGGAGGCATTCAGGCATCTCTGAAGTGCACTCACCTTTTAGATCATAAAGCTGTTGCACACCCATCCCACGCCTGTATTTACCAGGAGTACTTCATACTATACATAGATTTTACACACATTTGCTATGAAAACAAGCACGTACAACTGTACAAACGACATCTAACAGCTGACCTCAGGGTGCCCTGGGCTCCTCTGTGGTTCACCTGGCACACAGAAAGTTTGGGAGCAGCCACAAGGCCAGTGATGCCACAGTATCGCACCCTCCTGCATTCACACATCAGCTGGCGGCCTTGTACAAACATTATCCTGTTGTTCTAGAGCTTCCTACCAGCCTAGATGGAGCTCAATGACCCCTGCTCAAGCAATTTAAGGAATAATAGATTTTCTTCATAATGTCACCGGAATGACATCAGCTCAGGAAGAAGTGACACTCTTGTAATAATACTTAAGAAATCACCAGTATTTGGTTTGAATTTCTAAACCCTATGGAGGAATGCTGAAAGAAGCATTTGTTCCTTAACCCAAGCAAAGCTCTCCAAGACTTTTTTTTATCCTAAGGAAAAAGGTGGACAAATCTGGTGATTGATGGAGGGAACACCTCTCCTTTGAAGAAATGTAACACTTGTGCATAAATCCGATGTTGTCGATCTATGCATTGAGATTACTTGTAAAAGATGAAAACTGCAATGAAAAGTCTTGACTTCATGAGAATTCAAATTAGCAAAAACTTTAATACAGGTAGATTCACTGTACCTTAACGAAGCAACTTCTCCTATCATTTTATGTGTTTTGTTGTTGCTGGTAAGGTTGGTGGTAATTTTTTTTTCATTTCTGCCCCCCGAAAAACAACCCTTAAATGTTATAAACCTGTTCTGTAGTGGAAGGAATCAAGAGAAGTTAAAGGCAGTAACAAGAAACAAATTTCCCCACAAAAAAATACAGTTGTCTCAAGTAAACTGGTGTAGCAAGATTCCCCTAGCTTAAACTGGGATAAAAACTGTCCTGGATAAGCCCTTTCTCATCACAATGATTTGGGAAGTCCCCTCTAATTTGTTTGGTTGTATGGAATTCCTTAAGCAGGTTTATAAATGTTACCTTAGAAATAGGACGACAGTGTGAAGGGCTGGATAACAGACAGTTGTTACACACTGCATTCACTAGCAACTGTGGAAGTCTATACATCTGAGAGATTATAATTTCTATACATTGCAGAGACTCCTCAAATGAAAGAAAGGCAAGGACTGATACAAAACCCTGACTGAACAAGCAGCTTAAATTCAAGGACATGGACCCAGCTTCAAGAAAAGATCATAAAATATTTCACCTTGTAAAAGTACTGGAAATTCTCTTTGTAGTTGGTGGGAGCGGTTGTTGTTTGAGAATTTAGTCTAAAGAAAGTAGGAACAGAACCCAAACACAGGAAATTAAGTCTGATGCTTCAGCAGAGCTGCAGCTGACCTCCTCCTAAAGGCCTCAATAGCCAGAGAGATCCGACAAAAGATTTCATGTTCCACATTTTATATTACTTTTTATGCAATCTATTTGGGAACTAACAGATCCTTCATTCTGTGGAAGAAATTCTTCCTTTATTCTTGCAATAAAAAGTATTGCATATCACAGAAGACAGCACAGAGGTTTCTAAGAAGTCCAAAGATGCTCTTATTTATTGCTGATATGGAATGTCCTTGAATGCCAGCTATCTTTTCCAAATAACTTCATTAGCAGTAGAATTTGCCCAGTACTACCTGATACCTCTCAGACAGACACATGTAAGGATATTTCTCATAAACATACATCAAATTAACTTGTCCTGTTTAAAACAGTTTTCTATGATTTCTACCACAGAAGAAGTCTGAGGACATATATGCACGAAATATGAATGAAAAAACCCCAAAACAACACAAACCTATCTTGTGGACAGATAGGACTTTTCTTGTGCTAAACACATTAGAGAAGCTGATTACAGTATCAATTGCCCTGGCTGCTTGAGCTGGTTTCTCTAAAATCAGAACAGGGACAGTACATACAAAGTACATGAAAATGGAAAACAGGTAGAAAGTGTCAATTGGAAGTACAGACAGAATTCCAGCCTGTTTGAGTACTTAAAGAAACAAGGTCTATAGATGCTATGGGGAGTTCAATATTAACATCCAAAAATGTCAAAATCTTCTGAGAAACAACCAGTTCATAAGGACACATTACTGAAGACATTTTTTCATCTTCAGAATTTATGTTGAGATTCCCCCCATCTCCCCCCAGCATTACTTAAGCTATCACAGATACTGTGTGGTGTAAATGTAAATAGAAGATCTTCAGGACAGAACGTTAAATCTTTCCTTTGGTCCATGGTGGAGAAGGTCCTATTCCTGGTGGATCCTTAAAGACTCGCCATCCTCAAGAAAAACCATTCTGAGATTCATTTGACCAATACAGAAAGGCTTATATTCAGGCTAGCTGTTTGTTTGGAAAAGTATTTACTAAAGTATTTACTTTTATGGACAAAGAACCTTATTAGATCAAGTATCCAACCTCTGCTCTAAACTAAACGTGTCCGAAGGCTTGTGTGCAGAATTGCCCCCTGTCCCCTCTTGGGGAACCAGGTAGGGGATGAGGGTATTTGTACTGCTTCTCTTGTTCTTCTGCTCTCTGGCAAAGCACTAAGAACAGCAGAAGCAAGGAGTCACCCAACACCTCCTCATACAGCACTGCCATGTGTTAACAGTTTCTCTTGGTTTCTTTCCACCATGTTCTTAAGTTTCTTGCTTAATAACAAAGATGTGATCTAATGAGCATATCTCATTGGTTGAATCAAACACATAAACATCCCCTGAGGTTCCCCAAGCTTCAGGTATGATGAAAGGTCATGAGAACCAAAAGCCAAGATCAAAAACTGACAGCAGAGAGTTATGATCCAGAAACCAACACTTCAAACTCCCTGGGGCATGATGTGTCATGGTGGTGGATAGGAAAGCAAGCAATTTCTCAAAGATTACCTCACACACAAAATATTTCTAATATTCTATTCATCTTGAGGAAACGGATAAGGAGTTATTGCTACAGCATGGATTGCAGTAGTAATACAACCTTTTCTTTTCTAGTGAGTAGATTTACATAAATGGACAGCTTTGCAATAAAACAGTTTCTCTTACCAAGCATTTCTTTCTTCCCCAACTGCTCTGACCAATAGCTGCTTAAAACAGCATGAGCAGATCCTTAAAAGAAATTGGAAAACAAAGTACAGAGTTAAATTATAATCACTACTTTACAGAGTAAGCATAGTCAAAATGTAAATATCATAAATCAAGGGCCACGTGTGTTTAGGATAAAAAAAAACCTAAGAGCTTGCACAGCAGACAGAACTTAAGGCTTTATAATTTCAATTTATGGTAAAGCAGTATTACTTCCACATCCTCTAGCTTCAAAGGAAATCTTGCTAGGTGAGGGCATCATCATTAGCTACAATTCTCAGCTGACTAATGATTAAATGGTACCTAAGCAAAGAACACCATCCTGTAGCAACACACTGAGCGCACCATCGGAAGAATGGGCAGGAACACGCCCTGCTGCCCTAGGCCAGCTGAGCTCTCACAGGCCTGAGAACAGCAGCGGTGTCATGAAACCAGGCAAGATCTCAGCTGAAATGCATTGGGAAAAAATCCAAACAAAAATCCAAAGCACCACAAAAAAAGAACACCAACAGAAGAGGATATTGATTTCCACTACAACACTCATCCCGTAATGAACTAGTCTCTCACTTTTATCTAATTGTAATACTTGAGGGAAAAGATCTGAAAAAGACACAAGAATATCTGGCCTAATGACAGTAGGAAGCTGATTTGATTTTTATTAAATGAGTTGGCCTCAGTCATAAAAGTTTTTAGTTTAATGAGCACTCCTGCTAGCCATATAAACCAGTAATTTATAAGAGACTTCAAAGTACAGAAACAGACTAACAAATTTGAATAAAAATCTTTAATTTAACTGAAACAAAAAGTATAAGCTGCTTATCATACAAACACATACCTGTAACAGGGTCTTCCAGAACTCCAACCCAAGGTGCAAAATATCTGGAGTAAAAATCATGGCCTTTTCCACTGGAATTTCCCTTAACAGTGAGTATGAGTCCTTTCAGTTTTCCAGTCTTTTCAGCTGACAAAAAGTGTTGTGCACTCACTTTCAAGTTTTCCAACACAGACCTTAAATATAATTATGAAAATTTAATAGTCCATCATTCATTTTACATTAATATAAGTACTGAAAAGAAAAAATAAAGCTATAGAATCATCTTCTCTACAATTCAAAAGCAGCCCTAAAATATTAGAGAAGATCCCTAGCACTGTCCTCACAATGGTATTTGACAGAAGAATCACCTTGAACCTCATGCACTCTGAATGAGCAGAGAAAAAAGGTCAAGCCATGCATTTCCTATTTATCTCTGAAAACAGAGCATCCTGAAATATTAGCTACAAAAAAAAATCACCTTGTTTCAACACTTTAATCATTGAAAGAATTATTGCCTCACTACAGAATGTACCAAGTGCTCCACCTCCTTTCAGAGCAGGCAAATAACTAACGTCATTCAGGTCTTCATGGCATTCTAAAGCAGTAGACAACTGGCTGATACCTCCCTACAAAACAGAAATATTCTCAGCTGAGTACTTATTATTTCACTCTTTCAGACTTTCTCCCCAGTGTCCCAGACTTTAACCATTAGTTAGGCCAAACTTCAGGTTTGTAATAACAGTAATTTGGCCTGATTAAAGGAGTTCTGTTTCAGCAGTATATACCTAAATCATACTTGAATTAACAATGAAATTCAGATGAGATTAACAAACGCTTTGGAATAATTTGAATTGGAATTTTCTCCCTAAAGCCACTTATGGTGCTGTTAAGCATGTATAAGCAGATTACAGTCCAATGGAAGTCAGAATCCCTGGCATTCTGCCAACGTGCCCTGAACTGAAGCAGGACTCCCAAATTCCCGCCAGGTTACTAGATCATCTTTAGACTCAGATGGATGGGAAAAATACACCCCCATTAAAACTGTTTCCTACACCTCCTTCTCTTGAAGACAGATTTCAGAATGATCTTAGTCAGCTTTGCAGCTTCAATAAGCTCATATTAAAAGACAAAATAACCACTTTACACAGAAATTTAAATCAGAGGCTTCTCATCTCCACCTGATTTAAAACCAGATAAAAGAGCCTTAGTATGTAAGGAATAAATAGGCCAACTCCATGTCTGCATTCTTGATTAAAACAATTAATAGAGTGCAATATACCTGTCATAAGTATCACTGAGGCGCACCAAGAGTTTCTTTGTGTCGGGAGAATAGCGGACATCTTGAACAATCATGTCACCAACAGCTGCCTGGTGGGAAATGCAAAGACAGAGAAGAACCCATCATCACTTGAATATAAAATATTATTCCCTTAGCATTTCTGTAGAGCACATTCCCTGCTAGAAGAGGGCCCGTATTCCGTGCAACCCTCAAGCACATGCAAGCGAGAAAAGCAAACGCACCAAGTGTTTGAATGGATTTGGGCGAGTTACCAGCCCCATATATATCAATCTGGGAAGAAATCCAGGACCTAGAGGAGGGCAAGGACACAGACTGTCCTCTTATGCACACAAAAGGCCAAAAATGCCATTGAAATAAATATTGACACTTTGGTCGATGGAAATGGGAGACAGGTTCAGCTGCAGCACTTGGGAGAATTCCACTCCCTGACCCACTGACTCATTACTGAGAGCTTTGAAGTTTGGTGTTTCCAATTCAGGAGTACATCGAGCAGTGCCTTGTCACCATTTTTCAGCCATTTTAATACATAAAAAATAAGCAAAGCTACTATCAATGTTTTTCTAAGACAACTGATGGATTCTTCTTTTACCTTTATTAATTCTTCTACTTCCTTAAGTTCCTGAAGAAAAAAAAAAACACACACACACTGTAAAAAATGCAATATATATGTATGTATCTATGCAACTACAGACAGACACATATACTGACATACACATACAAACACATACTTTCCTTGAAAGCCTATCGTGAATAAAATTTTGACTAACCTGGGGGTAGGCTGTGTAGAGTGGCAAGTCCAGGACAATATGATCTTTCTCTTGTCTGGCCTTTAATTCCCCGCTCAGTGTCACAAACGTGAGAACTGAGTTTGTATTTTCTAGAGAGAGAACATTGCAACATTATCAAACATCAGAATTTTAATCTAAATTATCATAGCCCTGGGAGTAGCTCAGTATATTCAGAAAAAGTCAGTTATGCAGCTCAAATATATCTAGAGCAACACTGTATTCTGGGCAAAATTCCCAACTAACTCAATCAATCTGCTGAGGCTAATAAACACAGCAATTGTCAGGGAATCATTCCTGCATTTGCCTAGAATGAATGGGAATGTCCTTTTAACAGAAAGAGCAATATTCCCTATTCATCAAATCCTGCTATACCTCTCCCAGATGACATTTGCATATTTAGCACTTTTCCTAAGCCAGAGTAATAGCAGGGCATGGGAATCAGAAGGTAGGCATCAGACTACAGCCTGGTAACTACAGAGCAGAAGTAAAAGGCAGTACCCAGGGTATCTCCATTTGTGTTCTACAGATGTTCTGAATGTTTAATTGCCTTTGTCTTAAAAAAATAGAGAAGTTAATTAGAAGTAAATGTTCTTAAAAACCATAGTAATACAGAGGTAGTAAACCTACTTTGTACATGAAATAACACAGCAGCTGATGCAAGAGTAGCATGACCACAGAGAGGAACTTCACTGGCTGGGGTGAACCACCTGAGCCCAAAGCAGGAACCTTGGAAAAATAAAGTTTATTTAGTGCTATTAAGTAGAAGAAGTCTGTATCTTAATTTTATCTCAATATATATAGAGTGATGATGTTTCAGTTAATCAAAATGCATGTTACAATCAGTTTTGGTCCTAAACACACTTCTAGGTACCCATTTTGCACTGATTTTTCAGAATAGCTATCCCTTTTGAATCAGGTCAACAACCTTTGCATGCTGCACAGATTTTCCTTTGTCCTGAACAGGTCTTACTTAGAAGATAAAGCCTCCATGTCCGTGTGTATTATGAAATGCTGCAGAGGCAGAGTCATGATCTGTACTACCTGCAGGCCTAGAGGCCATAGATGGTCTTGCTGGTATAACAGAACCTGTACTGGAGTTAGCTCAGTTATGAATTATTTTGCTTAAACCACCAGTTAAGTCTGGTAAAACCCTCTAATCTCTACGAACCCTTCTTTTCACTAGAAATCATATTTTTATTTGCTGTTTAAAAAATTTGTAACACACACATATGATACTTGGTTTCCTGTAACTTTTGCTCGTGCATTTCAAGTGAATAACTACCATACAAATACAATAAGAAGTGAAAAAGAAAAATAATTATTTCTTGATCCAAACCAGTCTTGTCATTGCTACTATGGAAAATTCATGCATTCAAGTCAGTCTCCTCTAATAAAAACAAATAGAACCCAAATAAAACCCTGTGGTGGAACCTAATGGCCCCGGCAGTGAAGTGCTGTGAGGGCTGGCCCAGCCCAGCCCAGCCTGCTCCGTGCTGCTCGTGCACTGCTCCAAGCGGGAGCAGTGCCTGGGAGCAGCACATGGAGGATTCGTGCACATGCCCGAGAGGAGGCAAACGTGACCCAGCACGGCTGCCTGGACACTCCAGACACACAGCCAGACTTGGACTGACAGGACATTAGGCACTCCCACAAATTCACATGTCCCTAAAATAACAGAGCTGATTGGTTTGGTTTTTTCTTTAATTAACATAATTTCAACATACTGATGGTGAAGGCCTGCAGAAACATACGCTGTGTCAGCAGCCCTCACTACACCAATTCGTGTTCCAGAAGCAGATGATAAAAGCCATTCTGATGCTCCTGGTTCACTCCCACCACCCCTCAGCACACAGTCTCAGGTGTAGCTGAGGGACCAAACTCCTCTGAAAGAACTGTGCCCCCCTTGGGCAGCTGGGTGGGTCTGAGGCCACCAACTAGCCCGTTAGTACCAAAAGCACTGTAATGATAACGAAGCTGGCATTCTGTATGCTGCTAGAGATGGATGATTGAAAGCAAGCATGTTAAACATACTGGCAAAGTGCTAACATGAACAATGAAAAGTACTGTAACTTCTTGCTCCAAGCAATGAGTCTAACCCTAAAATAAATTCCAATTTATTAACAGGAGCAAGCAATTACAGTTACTACTATCCTTAGTATTTTTAATTACGGAGACTGTACAAAGTCCCACTCCCTGAACAATCCACCAAACAACAAAGATGATAAACGTGACTCCTTAACCTGGAATCTAAGTCCAGACCAGCGGATGAGCCCCTTGGCTCAGGCCGCCTCACAGCTGCCAAGCGAGCAGATTCAGCAAACTGATTCAGGTGAAAATTAATCCACAGAGTGAGTCTGAATGGATTCTGCATTTGTCTGATGCTTTCTTGTAAGCAGAACCACTAACTTTTGGTAAAGTCGTCTCCAGGTTTCAGTTTTCTGATGAAAGCTGTTTCTGAAAGGTTCATTTCTGTTGCAATTTTTTGGTGCAAATCTTCATCCAGGTCCTAGGGATGACATAACAAATCCAGTCAAGAGCAGGCCAAAAAATGCAGAATCAAACTTTCTGTCAAATACAGTAATTTAGTTTTCTATTATAATAAAACATGGATTCAGTTTTAATTCAAAATAATCTCTGAGAGTAAGAAAACCAAACTTTAAGTGGGACAATACACTCCCTTGGTAGGAGCTGAGAAGAGACAAAGTGGAAAAAAAAAATAAATGAAACTGCTGGAGCTCACAAAGTGCCTGTGATTTAAGCCAGTGGACATTGATCCCAAGAAAGCCAAGCCCCAGGGATTGTATAACATTCTCTTTGGCCCATGTTCCACTGCTCTTTCCCCACGGTTATGCTGACTGGCCAGGTTTGAGAATCTAATCTTTAAAATACTGAAACTCAAGTGAAACAAAGCACTAAAGGGACCTGGTCAGGTTCAGCCTCTGAGAGATAAAAGTGGGCCCTTGAATTACTTCCTTCAATAACTAACCCTGTTCAGCCAACAATCCCATACCACAGCCACAATCCAGTAACTGATTAGTGCACTAGAGCTGCACTTTGCAGACTGAGTTCCGCACAGTTAAACAACATCCCAACATTCTACAGGACACTTACATCCCCTTTATCCCAGGGAGAGTCCTGTCAGTTACTGTAAAGATCCTAGAGCAGAACAAAGACCAGTTAAAATGTTATTTTAATAACCTTTCTTTTCAATAACATGGAACTTTATTGAAACACTGCCATCCTGTGGACCGGTTTTGCCATTCTTGCATTCCCCTGATTTCTCCTGTAGCGCATCTGCTGAGACTCTGGAGGGAGCAGAGAACAGCCGTTGTGCATGGCTGCATCACACCTCCTTCAATCTTAGAATAAAGTGCTGAACTAGAATCGCGGCTTTAGCTGTCACACTGCAGCCTTTACTTGCAGGAACTGCAGAAAAATTTAAACATCTGCATCCCAAAGTCACGCATGTGAGGTAGCTCCACGATATCTCGATGTAACAAAGTAAAACTAATGCAAAAAATGCAATTAGAAGCTCATCATTTTAACGCAGAGATAACTTTGAGAGCATTTAGATTTTATGGGGCCAAAAATATCTCTGAAGAGAGATGTTCCCAGTCATACCTTTGGCTGACCTGGTAAGTAGGCAATGTTATATGAGATCTAGACAGACGTAGGAACCGCTAGAAAGGATCCATATTGGCATTACGAGCTGTTGCCACTGGCTACTCTACATATATTTTCAAATTTACAATTTATATCAGGAGTTACTACGCAAACAATACAAGGCCTGTAAATTTCTAATCCATCCTAATAATTATTTCTGTTAGAAATCGGTACCAATTAGTACCAACTGTTGACAACACCCTGATGAGGAGGATAATTACTGTCAACTGCACCAAAACTACCATGCAACACTGAAGCAATAAAAACTGGCTGTTTAAATTTGGCTAAAGCTGAACCCAACATAGTAATGGTATAAAAGACTCACATCGAGGTCTGTACCTGCTCTTTTTCTTTCCAGAGAAAGAGGAAAAATTCAAGAAAAAAAGGGAGAAAACCCATACCGAAATCAAACCCCACAGTTTAATCCTTCTACTGAGCACTGATTCAGCTTTACAGCGTTGCTTTTCAGATTTCGCTCTGAATCCTTCTTAATTCTTCAGAACTTTTATTCTGCATTATTCTTGAAGAAATAAAGCCATTTCTCTTAACTCAAAATAAATCCAGTCTATTCCTTAACAAAACATTTTTAACAGCCCACAAGAAAAATCAAACGCTGTCTCATACAACATCATTTTGATGAAAAAAAAGAGCACCCCTGTGCTAATTTCTATGTATTCTTGTGCCACAGCAAACAAGTCTGGAAAACAGAAGTCTCGAGTAAAGAAAGCAAAGTCTAATGCAGTGCTGAGTGCTCCGGCCAAGTACAGACGGCAAATGTCATTGCAGTACCTCAAAAAACAGCTGGGGTTTTTTAACTTACATTTTCAAGCAGACAAACTGCCGCAGGATTCCCAGAAAATGGCCGGTTTGTGAATGCATCAACCGTAAAAATTGGAATCTGCATTGTCGTGTGCACCTGCTTAGCCGCAGGCTGTGCTCCAGGTGCTCTCTAACCTGTTTCGCCCAGGAGGCCAGCACAACGCCAAGTTAATGCTTTCCTGACGGCAGGCGGAGCCAGCGGCCCCATCCCGTCACTTCCTAGCGCCGACACGGATTGAGACTCCTTCCTACGCCCCTGACGCTCCGCACTGATTCATTCTTTTCTTTTTTTCTTTTTTTTTTTTTTTTTTAATTAAAGCACGCATTTTAACCTCCCTTGCTACCAGCCCCTGAATGCCTCAGCGCGCCCGTTCACCACAGCGGCCGGCCCCGCACGGTGTGCCCCGCACTGAGGGAGGCGGGATCCTGCCCGGCTCGGCAGCTTTGCCGAGGAGACGTGGGCAGCAGCCATCGCGTGCGCGATGAGGCTCCCTCATCCTCACTCCCTCCCAAAGCTGCGCCGAGGGAGAGGGATACGCTGAGCGAGGCACAAGCTCCAGAGCACGACCGGCCGGAGCCGGCACCATCGGCGCGGCCGCGAGGCGATGGCGGCGCCGTGAGGCGATGCCCGGGCACGCGCGCGCCCCGCCCCCGCCCCGGGCCGCGCGCGCTCCCGCTTGGCGCCAAAACGAGCGGCGGCGGCCGCGTGACGGAGGGAGGAGCGCGCACGCGCCCGGGCGGCCCCTCAGCAGAGGAGGCGGCGAAAGGCAAAGGCGGAACGCCCCCCCCCCCCACTCCGCATGCGCAGTCGCTTCCTTCCAGCCCCCTCCCCCCCCACCCCTCTCTCCCCCCGCGAGTCGCGCGTGCGCGGGAGCCGCCCAGGCGGGTGTGAGGCGGCGCGCGGTGCGGGTATCGCGATAGTCGCGCGGCCCGGACGCTCCGCTGCCCGTGGGCGCTGCGCAGGTGTGGGCCCGCCGGACGGCTCGGCACTGAGCGAGGAGGCGCGTCCAGCCCGGCGCGAGCGGCTGCGGGGCACGGCCAGGGGTGCGCGAGAGGCTCGCGGTGAGCGGACAGGGCGAGCGGGCCGGGCGAGCGGCGGCGGGGCCCGCTCGGGGGGGTTCGGCGGGCCAGGGGTGCGGACGGCGGGGGCTCGGGGCCCGGCCGGCGCCGGGTCGGGCCCGGCGCGCGCCCGTGGGCGGGGGAGGGGGAGGGGGAGGGGGAGGCGGTGCGGAGCCTCGTTCCCGATCGCGGCCGCCATTTTGAGCGGTGCAGCCGAGGGCGGCGGCGGCGGCGGCGGCCCCGGGAGAGCGGCGGGCGGGGGATCCTGCGGCGGTGAGGGGGCACGGGTCGGGCGGCGCAGCGCAGCACCTCCGAGGCGAGAGGTGGGCAGCGGGACGCGCGGGGGGGGGCGCGGCGGGAGCGGGGCAGGCGAGTGGCGGGCGCCCCGGGGAGGCGCGGTAAATGGCGGCGGGGAGCGGGCGGGGGGTCAGGCCCGCGGTCTCGGCAGGACGGCGGGAGGCGGGATCGCGATGGCTCCGGGCCTGGCGAGGCGGCGATGGCGGCTGCCTTTGTGGGACGGTGGTGATGCCCCCCTGCACACGCCCCAGTCACACGCACACGCCCCCGCCGCCCCCGGCTGAGGGCAGACAAAGAAAGGCCTTGTGGCTCCAGCCCTTTCCTCAACTGTTGCGCTTCGAGGGGGAAAAACAGCCGATAAAACCAAAACCCACAAAGCTTTACGGAGCGGATGTGCAGTGTACTCCGAGTAAATGCCGAGCTTTCTGTGCCGTGCCTGCCCACGTGCTGCCCGCCGTCCACGCGGTGCTCCCAGCAGCGGCCCCGGTGGCGGGGGTTAAATCCCCTCGGCGGCGGGTTTAGATCCCGCTGGCATGTGTTTAGATGCCCAGTTTCAAATCCGGAATAAATGAAGCTCATGATCCATCATGTTATCTAAATAAACAAAATCTTAACAGATTTCTTTTTGAGGGCGGGTCTTAGGCACGAACAGAAACTCAGGGGTTTTTTTATTTCTGTTTTGGTTTGGGTTTTTTTTTTTTTTAGGATTTGAATTAAATTAAAGATGGACTGGAGTGGAAAACACAATGGGCCCAATGATACAACCAATGACGGAACAGTGGTACGACTCCGAGGCCTGCCATTTGGTTGCAGTAAAGAAGAGATTGTTCAGTTTTTCCAAGGTACCTCCAGTGTAGTCGAAGTGTAGTGGATTTCTTTAGAGGTTTTTTGTATCTTTTACACAATGTTTTGTATATGTTTAATAGCTGTTAATGGGGTGGATGGGGAGGGATTGTGTTAAATTAGTTTATCTTATTAAAGATTTATGCCCTGTAAATGAAGCACAGATAACCGTAGATATAGTAGAACATAAAATGTACCTGATTTTGTCGAGGTGGGAAACATAGCTTGCACATGGGGGTAACCTGAATGTTAGCATTTGGATCAGTTAAATTGCTTGATTGGTAGCCATATTTTCTTCGTGTAACTTAGGTGGTTGCATTTTTGTATAGTCTAAACAGAAAAGAAGTACGGCTAAATCCATAAATGTTTAATGAAAAGATCATGGGCTTGTATTGTTGGGTGATGGGGGAAACAAGGTGGTTTTCTTTTTCGTTGTTGTTGTTTAGATATGCTTTAAGTATTTGCTGCAGATGGGAATGTTTCAGCCTTTAACACTGTTCCCCTTGACGGGGTTATTTGTCCTTGGGTTAAAGGGTTGGAAATCGTGCCAAATGGGATAACATTGACGCTGGACTACCAGGGGAGAAGCACAGGGGAGGCCTTCGTGCAGTTTGCTTCAAAGGAGATAGCAGAAAATGCTCTGGGGAAACACAAGGAAAGAATAGGGCACAGGTGGGGATGGAGAGTTTGGGATGGTGTTAAATCTTTATTTTTTGGGGGTTGTGGGTCAGTAATGCTTTTGGGGGGTTGGGGACCATTGGGGAATTGGCTGTTTTTAAGAATTTTTATAACTGATCCTAAGTTAACTTGGGAAATGCAGTAGATTTGGGGGGTGGGGGAGACAGTATTGCACTGGGTAGTTTGCTAAACTCAGAAAACTGTTTCAATCATGCTCGTGTAGGGTAATTTGTGATAAATGCTGCTATAGCCATTGTTTTCCAACAGTATGTTTCTCATACTGGAAAGACATGATTTAAGCTTAATTTGTACAGCTAGAATTTTCACGTAGTAATTTTTGCCACTCTAAAGTGGTTTTTTTTAAATACACTTAAGATTCTTACAGTTTTGAGGAGAAACTTAAGTTGTATGGAATCTCTAGTCACTGCTATTGGCTTGTACGTTTAGCTCTAGAAAATGTAGTATGGCCTTTTGTAAAATTCAGACTGCTTCTGCCTGTGTTCTTACTGGTACCTTGAAAATCCTCTTTTATTAGATACATTGAAATCTTCAAAAGTAGTAAGAGCGAAATCAGAGGATTCTCTGACATGCCAAGAAGAATGATGGGACAACAGCGACCTGGACCATATGATAGACCATTAGGAGGAAGAGGGGGTTATTATGGAGCTGGGCGTGGAAGTATGTATGACAGAATGCGTCGAGGAGGTGGTGGATATGACGGTGGTATGTTCATCTAATGAACACAGGTTCTCTTGGCAGTTTCATGTTTCTGACATGCTTGTCAAGAAATAAGAAATGGCAGTAGCTGTTATGCCCATTAGGTTGGATGTATTTATCTGAAAAAACACTTGTAATATATCAAAACATGTGGCCGAGTATTCGAGATGAATGTTGATAATAAGGGAGCTATTTTCATTAGAATCAGATCTTTCCATTTGCATGTTTCAGTCTGTGTTTATAAAAAGAAATGTACTTTTGCACCGTGTTCAGAAATCCAGGTGTGACAGTCTGCAGAGGCTGTTTGCAGAGTGCTGGGTGCCCGAGGACTGCAGAATTGAGTGTTGTGTGTGCGTTGCTCTGTGAATTCTGAGCAGGAATGTAATCGCTCCTCTCCTTCTCTCCACTGCGCAGGATATGGTGGCTTTGATGATTATGGTGGCTATAATAACTATGGCTACGGAAACGACGGCTATGACGACAGAATGAGGGATGGGAGAGGTAAAAAGAAATTCCTAGTTTGTCTGAAAAGGCTTTCCTGTCACTCTAGTTGCGAGACACAGTATTTCCCAGACAGAGAAAATAGTTTCATTCTGCTGTTTGGTAAAGAAGGCTGTTTAAAAAGGGGAGGGGATTGGGGAGTCGTAAGAAAAGGTAAAGAGATTGCTTAGCAGGGCTTCTGGTTAAGGTTTGGGCTGATACTTGGGAAGTGTAAACACCATGCATTCACTGGTATAATTAAGTGCTTTCAGAAAAAGAGTAGTGATGACTTTTGGCTTTCCATGATCTTAGAGGTGTGTGGGTTTTTTTGGTTTGGGTTTTCCAATAGGCATGGGAGGACATGGCTATGGAGCTGGAGATGCAGGGTCGGGGTTCCATGGTGGCGGTCATTTTGTTCACATGAGAGGGCTGCCTTTCCGAGCCACGGAAAACGATATTGCTAACGTAAGTACCACGGGGGAAAGGGCTTCCTCATGCCAGCAGTGTGCATGTCCCTGTCTGTCCCAGGCCAAACTCGGGGAGCCTTCTCAAACAAGTCACTGCTACATCTGCACAAAGTTAACGAGCTTTTGTAAAGCTGCTGTCTGAGGTGGGATTACCAGAGAAGTCAGCAAAGCTATATTTAACATTAATCCCTGCACTCTCTGCTCTTTCATCTCCATAAAAGATGTATTGCAGAGACAACAGTTGCTGTAATCAGTATCCTCATTTTGAGGCCTTTCGGATTTTTTTAAGCTTACCTGATTTTGTGAAAATGACAGAAGGTGTGAAACTTAAATTGCTTAGCTTGCATATTTGTTTGTTGTCCTCCTGAGACTTTTTTTTCAGGGTGGGCAGGCTGTGTTGGCTTGGAAAGGACTGGATCCCTCTTGTAGGAGATCAGGGTGGCAGGTAGAGGTGCATCTGCAGGATCTTGGGAATGCATTCTTGTCTCAGTGCAGATGTGTTGTCAGGGAAGAGGTTTTCTTGAGATACAATGCCAGGTTTAAACATAGCACATCTTTGGAAAGAGACTGTCTTGCCAGTGGCACCTGTGTCTTACACAGGCAGAGCTCCATTCTGAAGCTTCTGCTTGTTTGCTTTTGTGGGTGGTTTGGTTTACTTCAATGGAGGTGTATTTCCTTGTGCCAGTTTGATTGTCCCCTTTAGGGTAAAGACTCTCAAAACAAGGGCCAAAAGTCAGGCTTAGATCTGGGGCAGTGAGGAAGAGCAGTGCTGTTGAGAAGCAGCTTCTCTTGAATTCCATGAATGAGTCCTTGCTTTGAGAAATCTGGAAGAGCAGAGCCAAATGGAAACCAAGCAATTATTTTCTTGCCCAGGATGCCATCACATTGAGCTGTTGCTCCGAGCAGTGTGTGTGGGCAGGAATTGTTTGTATCTTTGCATTCAAAGAAAGCTCCTCGTGCTCTGTAGCTGCAGCTCCCCAAGCTGTGCAGTAACAATGGGTTGTAAACGTAGGTTGACCTGATGTTGAGGGTCCCACAAGCACTAAGCACTACTTGAGAAATGAGTAGTTAAATCTGTGTGGTAGGATGGCATTGAACTAAAGCAGTGCACCACTAACCATGGAAATGGAAAAAAAGTACCTGGCTTGAATTCTGCATTAACATGATTGGTTTTTAATTTGTTTTTTCCCTAGTTTTTCTCACCACTGAACCCTATAAGAGTTCACATTGATATTGGAGCAGATGGAAGAGCCACAGGAGAGGCAGATGTGGAGTTTGTAACACATGAGGATGCAGTAGCTGCCATGTCCAAGGATAAGAATCACATGCGTGAGTGTCGTGTTCCCTGACTGCCGCTTGGCCAGGCTCTAGCTTGGGAGCAGCAGATCCATCCTAAGGTTTTCCCAGTTTTCCATGTTGCAAACTCATTATTTGTGGCCTTGTGTCTGCTGCCTGTAAGGGGGGTGGGGGGTTGCTTTGTTCCTCTGCTTCTGGTCTGGAAAACAAAACATAAACTGAGGCTTTTTTGCTTCTTACAGAGCATCGATATATTGAGCTGTTCCTGAATTCCACTGCTGGAGGTGGCTCTGGAATGGGAGGCTATGGCAGAGATGGAATGGGTACGCATCAATTGCAGGGTTAGCTGATGCTTTGCCAAGTCTAATGAGTTCCAGGCTTGTAATGTTGGACTTTGGCTTTGCAGATCAAGGTTACGGCTCTGTTGGTAGGATGGGAATGGGCAGCAATTACAGCGGTGGCTATGGAACTCCTGATGGCTTGGGTGGATATAGTAAGTACAGGCTCTCTTCTGAATGTCCGGCAGCGTGTGAGCGACTGGGGGGGGCGAGGCTGGTGGGCTTTGGGCTGGGAGAAGGGAAGGAGGGGCAGTGGTTGTCTGAAGCTCAGTCTCGGGGGCTTTGCACGCCGTGCTACTGCAGCAGACGCCGGTTAAGAGCAGTAGTGCCGCGGTATTGTTAGTGTTGTCACCTCCGGCCAGTTGTGCTGTATTGCCCATCCCGTGTTTTCTGTCTTTGAGGTATGTATGCGTGACCTTGTGTCATTGTTTGCAGGTCGTGGCAGTGGAAATAGTGGAGGATACTATGGGCAAGGCAGTATGGGTGGAGGAGGATGGCGTGGGATGTATTGAAGGATAGCCTTGCTTCTGCGAAACACCTTGGAAGAAACAGTCTCTGGTCTACTAGACTTTCTTACAAAATTTAATTTCTTTTGTATTTTAAGAACTTTATAATGACTGAAGGAATGTGTTTTCACAATATTATTTGGTAAGCAACAGATTGTGATGGGAAAATCTGTTTTCTGTAGGTTTTATTTGTTGCATACTCTGACTTTAAATAAATTTTTATATTCAAACCACTGATGTTGATACTTTTTATACTAGTTACTCCTAAGGATGTATTACATATTCAAGACTACAGTCGGTTTAAAATGTTGTACTATGGTTCCATAAAGGTGGTTGTACTGTAACTCCTATGAACACTGATTCAGTTCTGTGTAATCTTGGTCTAGTGAACAAATTTAAGCATTCACTTGTTTAAGGGGAGATGGGTAGATGAATAGGTTAGTTTATTTGGTAATTACTTTCCTAAACCCTTTTGGTAAGTTGTATGTAGTAACTGCACCGCAGCAGAAAGCTGTGGAGGCTCAGTCATTGTTCCAGCTTCTTCCTCCTGCTGCCAGCACCCCCCAGCAGCTGCACCCCCTTTCTGCCTCCACAACACCCAGCAGCCACGTTTCTTTCCACCTTGCTGTAGTGTTCAGAGCCTGCGTTTCACACATGTAACCTGCAAGTCTGACTGGAACGGCAGCACAGCTTTTAGCTAACATGACCTAGGTCAAATACTAGTTCATTTGATGCTTTTTACTTCGTATTTTTTTCACGAACATGGTTTTAGGAAGAGTGGGGGATTTGGAAGCAAGTTACTTCTTTTCTTTCTTGAATTTATTGTATTTAAACATGGTTCAGCATTTTTTTCACTGCGCAGAGCCGATTTGTCTGTATTTGTTCAAAGTTTGCCGAGCCATTCTACATAGGAGCTCATTCGAAGCCAAGATCTCTAAAATCTCTATAGGCCCAATACCTTTTCAGTAACACGCAACCCAACCACGTTGATAAAACTTTTTGTGCGTTTGTGACATGTAAGATATGTAAGAAGCTTATTGTTTGAAGACACTTAACATACCTGATGTGTAATGGAAAAAGGTATTTATTCTTCTGAGCCAGTGTGATCTCCCAAATTACCTGCTTTGTCCTCAATGCCTCCCTTAAAATGTCAAATGTGATCTTGGGTATTGCAAGTCTGTCACCTGTTTTGCTAGTACTGTGTTCTATCTGTAATAAATGTCTTCTTGTGGGAGAGAGGAGAATGGAGTTTATTTCACCAGAGAATGTGTCTGGGTGTCAAAGGGAGTGGAAAAGCTGAAAAGGGTAACTGGCACAGGAAGCTTTCCAAGCACTGGAGCAACGTTGGCTAGGAAGGGGAGGGAAAATGAGTTCTTAACCACTTGACCCATTGTTGCTCTGCAGAGTTAGGGGTTCTTGGTCTGTTGCCAGCAACGCTGCGGTGTTTCCCAAGTGGCAGTGGTAGCACCAGCGTTAACTCAATTGCAGAAGTCCCTTAGAGTGAGGTGGAGGAAAGGTGCACTTGCGGGAGCCTGTTGGCATGGGCACGGCAGAGAGCGGCATGCTGCGGCTCCGCAGCGCCTCCTCACCCGGCACCGCCTGCGGCTCCACTGCGGGAGAAGGAGCGACAGCTGCCCGGGCCTGGCCTGCGGGGAGCGGGCTGGGGCTGTGCTTGGGGCAAGCTGCAGCGCCCGCTCACCTCAGCCCCAGCCAGCGAGCGTGCAGGACACGGGTCCCTTGTGCCCGTCCTGTCCCTTCACCCGCATCGAGAGCGGCGCTCAGCCCTGGCCCTCCGCTCCCAGCAGCAGCACTGAGCGGCACAGGAACCGTTCAGAGCCGGCAGCGGAGCGGGGCCCGCTCCCGGGGCCCGGAGCGCTGCAGCCCCGGCGCGCCCTGGCAGCTGCGGCCGCGGCTCCTGCCGGGCAGCACCGGGCCCGTCAGGGCTGCCGGGGCTCCCCTGGCGGGCAGAGCAGACACGGGCACTGAGCCTGGCCGAGCCCTGCGCGGGGAGGAGCGCGAGGAACGTGGGATTGACTCTGGGGCTGGCGAACGCCCCCCGAGCAGCAAGGCAGAAGTGGCTTCGTTTCCCAAAAGGATTAAAATGCTGCTCTGATCCTGTCTGACAGTTCCGGGTTCTTGTGGGTACCCCACACCTCTTCCTGTGCTCTTCGGACTTAGAATCAAGAGCAGGGTTTTACAGAAAGACAGAAATGCAGCATTAGTCACAGCAGTGCCCAGAAACCTTAAAAGCAGACCAGGTATGTAGTTCATTTCCAAGGGAAATGAAACCATATGGAACATCCAGCATTCACTCTGTTCAAGGCAGAAGTCTTCCCTGCAGTCAGTAACAGCAATCTGAATATTATACACTTTTCCTATGTAAACAGAACAGCACAGAGGGGAGGAAAAGATGGCAGTTAAGTAATAAATTAATTAATTGCACGTTACAGAAATGCACTATATTCTTGTTTTAAAAGATTGCCTATTTTAAATTATTTCTGTTTAGTTGCAACCCTTCTCACAAGTTATTTATTAAAGCAATACAGATTAGCTTTATCCTGCCGTCTCTGTCCTGCATCAAACCTGGCTGCCTCCATTCCTGCCCCATGAAAGCCCCCCTGGAAACTCTCAGGAAGCCCATGAGCAGTACCTGATTGTGTCTGTGGCAGGGTACCCCACTCCCCAGCACAGGCAAAGGCTTTCTAAGCAACTTGAACTTAATAAAGTAAAATACTCTCAGTTACAAGTTTAAGTGACATTATTCTCAGATAACTTAAATTTATTTTTTTCCAAAAGTTATTTACAGATTTACAAGTATTTGTGTGGTATTTTACAAAAAGTTACACCAGGTCATTTTAAAAACATTTTTCTTTACAAAAGCTACATAAGCAACTACACTGAGGTGTTAAAAAGAATAGCTATGTGTCGCTTTTAGGATATTCACTAAATCCCTGTCCTCGGAGAAAAAGCCAAGCTAGACAAAGTGCAAGGACAGCTAAAAGACCTGTTTGCAGCCTCCCTTTTGCTGCCAGCAGTGCTACTCCAAGCCCACGGCTGAAGGAACTACAGGGCTGGTAATTCTGGAGGGGCCAGGGCTGGAGCCCAGGCCAGCAGTGGCTGAAGGGGAGGAGGGTGCAGTGCAGTGAGCTGGAAGTGAGGGCAGTTTATCCAAGGATATTACTTCTATTTGCCTATGGAATGAACAAGGATCTTACATTCTAACAAAAGTTACCATCAGTGACAAGAGTGGGTAGACTCAGAAAGGCTCAAAAGTGCTCTGCAAGACAATGAAGTTTAGGAACCAGCTCTGAAGGTTTGAAAAAGATGGTGACAAAATAAGGAAGAACCTCCCCGTGCAGCACAGAAAGGACGTGATCCCCAGCATTTAATCCCAGTCTTTCTAGGTGGTTTCTAGAGCTATGCAGTGACTACAGGTACAAGCTTGAGAGCATGACTTGCATGAAAATGATGCAGAGACTTGTTCAAGGTTACAGACAATGTCAGAGAAGAGATCTGTGCCGAACAGCTCTCTTTCAGTGGAAACACAGAAATATCAAATTAACAGTTCATGTCAACAAGTCATTCAGCAAAACACACCTTCCTTCAGGAAGTGCCCCGAGGCACTGTTTGTTCCCTGGCTGAGCACAGCTCCCCTCACACTGGGACAGCACAGAACAGCTGCAGTGCCATGTTCCGGGATGTTCTGGGCTGTACCAACTCCTGCTAACGCAGAGAAGTAAACGAACACACGGTACTTGGCAACAACTTCTCAGGCCACTGCATTCGTTGCCATACTTTGTCCCAGTACAGTTTAAAACCAGCTACTGCAGGGTTTTGCTTCACAACAGCCTGTCACAGGCACAGGATTAGGTTGGACTTGTGGCACACCAGCCTGTAAGAGTATCACCTTTCTCTAGATCATCCTAACAACTAAAATATTGATCCAATACACATTAACACTGAGTCTCCTGTATAAACTGCCCTGCTTCCTCCCAAAAAATACCTGCTGAGCCATTTGGCAGACCAACATACCCTTCTGGGGTTTTCTTCTTTTTAGATGTGCATTTTCTACATTTGGGTCCCATTGTCTCCATTTGTTTCAAGAGGAAGCAGAGAAGTAACTCGTCCACAGTACCGTGAAATTCCAACTTCCCGCTGCTTACCTCAAAGTCTGGAAATACTGTTGTACATTCTTTAGTTGGTGTGGTGGTTTTTACAGGATGAGCTAAACAGCAGAATGAATAAATATCTTATGGCACGTTAGAAGAGCACCTTTGTATCAGTATTGCATGGCAGGAATCACAGACCCGGACAGGCTTTGGCGAAGAGGGCAGAGGCAGCTCATTGTCAGAACAGGCATTGCAGAAGATCTCCCCACAGTTCCTACAGTGATGCTAAATCACAGGCAGGAGATGAAAAATTGAAATTTACAATTGGATACCAACAAACAACACACAGAGCAATCCAGAATGTAATTCCTGACTCCTTCTTGGAGTCAGTCTGCAAAAGAAAATTGATCTACATCCCAAACTATGATGCAAGCCTACACAAATGATGTTTGTCTAGGATTGCACCACAGACAGACACATGATCTTTCTAGACTTTATAGATATATATATTTATATATATATATAATGTGTGCTGAAGATTTCATTCAAACTCTGGATTAAGGATGTGTACTGCTATAGAAAAGTACAGCATGAGCAATGATACCCGAAACAGTGATTACCTCTGTCAGGTAGCTAATTGACATTTAACATGAAAAGGTAAAGGAAACTTCCTGCACACATTAATAAAGCATGGAAATTAATGTCACATCTTACTTTAAAATTAAAAACTCCTATTGTCTTACTCTAGTATATAAAAAATGCCACAAAAAGACTTCTTTGACACATGTCAAATTCCAACAGCGTCAGAGCTCATAAGAGTTTGAGATAACAATTCCACAAAGTAGTTAAATAATTTTTAACTAAGCTGCTCCGTGAAACTTCGCTATGACATTGTTTCTTTTGAAATTAGGGCCCAGCTGCATTGTGTGTATAAAAGAACTAGAAAAATATCTCAAAAATACCTCTGCTTTTACCTGATCATTGACATTTCATGCCACACCTCAAAGATAATTATTATTTACATCATACTTGTAATAATCATTACATAATACTTGTAAACACGTTAGGAGAAATCTTGTTCACGTTTTACCTTCCTTTTGGAAAGTGAAAATTCCTTTTCACACAGCTTGCAATGAGTGGCTTCTTTGTCCTTCAACCAAACCTGGCCCTGGAGAAAAAATTATCATAATTATATGTGTCTGATGAAGTTAAGCTTTGGGCTCCAGGGGAGAAGACAAATCAAGAGCAGAACATTCACTGCCTGAATGCTCAGGGTCCTGGGACCACTGTAATGTCACAAAGACACTCTAGAGCAGCACAGGACTGTTCCAAAACACTGCAAAAACACATAGCAGAGGTGCAGAGACAACATGCTTGAGGTGCTAAAGCTGGGCAGTGGCTCAGCTGGGAGAGCAGAAAGGCATCCAAGCCTCCAAGTGAAGCCAACATCCCTGCTCAGCACATAGGAACAGTCCTCAAGATGCAGGGAAGCAAAAAAAAACCCACAAACCCAGGACAGTGTCAAGAATTTCCTTCTGTTTAAACCACTTAATAAACCCAGAAGCCTGCTCATCCATTCCAGTCACTTTTACCTGGACTGCTGCAACATGCCAGGTGACACACCAGATGATCAAATGTGTGCAGACAGAATCTCTGCTCTCAAGTGCTCCCTGCTGCCTTTAAGAAAATCCCAAACCTGCTGACATTACACATCATATTTTATCAGCTTTGGTGCTACAAGTTCACTTATTTCTTAGGATGATCAAATATTTATTGATCACTGAGAAGTACTATGCAGTTAAGCTCAGCTGGCTTCACATTCTGTCCCAGATGCACTCTGTAAATGATAGAAGGGTGTGTGCCACTGCAAGAAAAGGGCCAAAATGCACGGCTGTGCATCAAACAAGGAAAATCAAAGGCAAACGGATTTTCTCCAGGAAGTTACAAGGGAGTGTGGTTCTCTCCCACTGGAGGAAATCATACAGTGAGTCTCTCTGGAGTAGTTGCTGTTGGAGAGAAGTCTTCTCATGCTTATGAAAGATTTCAAAAAGAACAGTTTAAAAAAAGTTTATTTTCTCAAAATGCTACTGACCTGCAACGCCTTGTTTGCTTCTTTTATATCTTCTATTTTCAGCTTTGATCTAAGGAATAAGATAATGCTACTTCAAACTTCTACATGGTCAGTTATGCTCTAACAACTTAAAAAGCTGGTTTAGGTACTTAATTTTTAAGCCAAGTCCTCTGAAGAAGAGTACAAGACCACATTCTGTCATTTTGGAGGAAGCAGCCTCCCCACAACCATCCAGTGCCAACCCACTGAGATCTGGGTCACAGGAGACGCACGCAAAGCTCTTCCACGGGGCGTCAAAGGCCACATAAACCACAGCAGCCTACTGAGAAGGCAGAGATCGTTACATGAAGCTTCAACAGCACGTAACAGTCAGGAGGGTGCTGCTTGCCAGGTGTCCCCTTCCATCCTGAGCCTGGGCAGCTGGGCTGGCTCTGCCTGGGCTGGGGCTCATCTCCCTGCAGGGGCTGTGCTCTGGGTTTGTGCTGAGCACAGGCTGATAACACAGGCATGTTGCTGTTGTTGCTGGCAGGGCTCACACAGAGCCAAGGCCTTTCCTGCTCCCCCCAGGGCCCGGCTGGAGAGCCTGGGGGTGATGGGAAGTGAGGGGACACAGCCAGGACAGGGGACCTCGGGGATCAAAGGGGTGTCCCAGACCATGCAGCTGATCGTCTCACTCACTAGCTAAGGTGGGGGAAAGAAGGAGGAAGGGTGGGGGGCACTGCAAGGTTTGGAGTTATGGAGTTTTGCCTTCCCAAAGCACCGTTCCACGTGATGGGCCCTGCTCTCCTGGGCGTGGCTGAACACCTGCCCAACCACGGGAAGCTGTGAATTATTTTCTTGTTTTGCTTTGCTTGCATGTGTGGCTTTTCTTTTCTCTAGTAAACTGCCTTTATCTGAACTCTTAATGAGTTTTCCAGCTTCTGCTTTTCCAGTTCTCTCCCTGATCCCAGTGGTGGGGAAGTGAATGAGCAGCTGTGTGGGGCTTGGTGTCAGGCTGGGGCTCAAGAAGAGCAGCACTGCCCTGCTGTAGCCAGAGCTGTTACCTTCTCCTTGGGGCTCCTCTGAGTGTGCCACAGCTGGCAAACCAGGCAACTGTTCTCCTGCAGAACAAAGCCCAATGCCCTTCAAACTGTTTTTGTTCCAACTGTTTTGTTTTAGATTTTCTGTTCACAGCACTGTCATTGCCCAGGAGCTCACCAGCCAAAAATAAAAATTACCAGGCCTGACCTAACTAGACACATTGACTTCTCCCAAATGGTTAGTTATCAAATAATAATAATAATAATAATAATAATAATAATAATAATAATAATAATAATAATAATAATGCCAAACACTGTCTAATATGCATTACCACTGTACCTATTTTCCTTAATTCAAGTGTATATGACAAAAACAATATGTATAAGGGATCACAAATAACAAAATTACTCGCTCAGCTTGGATGCCAGTTCTTGGAGAGCAGCTTCTTGGTCCTCACATATGCTTTTCAGCTGCTTGTTCTTCTCCTGAAGTTTAAGGAACTCCTTAAAACAAAACAAACAAAATACAATGAAGCCAAATTATTCTCAAATTGTGCTTGCCCTACTGCCTAGGAAGCTGCTCCTACTGAAGCTGATCTTGCTGAGAAAGCCAAGTGCATGAGTGATCCCCCACACTCCCTCCAAACCCAGCCTGAACAGCAACTGCTCAGGAGTAAACTCTCTCAGACCCCACGAGATAAAGAAACATTTCTGCTTCTGTAGCCCACTGCAGGGAGAAAATAAACCTGAGTGACTGGAGATAGAACCTGGAAAATAAACCTGAGTGACTGGAGAGGCCAGGAGCACAGAGAGCCACAGGTCCAGCCTACAATGAGGACAGAGCTCCCAACACAACTGAGAGGGGAAAGCAAGGATTTCATTTCTCCTTATCCAAAGTACTGAGCTCTGATCTGAGGACTAAATGGGGAGCAAAAAAGCCCATTTTTTTCTTCATTCTATTTGTGAAAACACATTAATGTAATCTTTCTCACATATTTGCAGAAATTCTTTAAAATACCATGTCTAAGTCCATAAGTAACATTGCAGTCAATTTCTAAATTACTAGCCAGAATTTGCTGCAGTATTTACTTTCTTAAGGGTAACTATTTCTTGGGTCTCTGTTCTCAGATGAGATACAGTTTCCTTTTCCTTCTGAAGATCATCCTCCAGGGTTTGCCGCCACTCTTTTTCTATCTTCAAATCTGTTTCCAGCTGAAGCCTAGAACAGGGAAAACAAAACAAAAATCACTGTGCACAACAGTATCACTTTTGAGAACAAAACTGAGTTCATTTCTGGGTGCAACAGACTATTACCATAACAAACTATTAACTTACGTGTTTTCTAAAACAGAAATAATGTGTCAATATAATGATATTTTAGGTATCAGTGTAATAAACAAAGCACAGTCATTTAGAAAATGCTTTTCAAAGTAAGTTTATTTAAAGGACCAGGAGTATGGCATAATTTTGAAGAGCTGACCTTTGAAATAAATGAGTAAGAGAAGACTAACCACAAAATTCTGAAGTATTTTTAAAACAAGCAAAGGCAAAGCCCCTTAACTTTATACAGCTTGTTTCTAAAATAAACCAAACCAACCAGCCACAGTGTCATTGGTGATGCAGACAACCATCGCAGGTATCTCTGATACCATAAAAGTTATTTCGTTTTACACCCTTAGAAGTGAATCTTCTATTTCAGACTAAGGTTTACGGCATTTTGAACAGAACTGAAAATAAAGGAGGAAGGACTTTAAATTACTATTTTTATTGAACTTTCTACACAGCTGAGGTTCAGCAGAAACAGGGATATAGATTCTATTGGCTTAACTGAACTTCAGCTAGAGGAGTTAGGGCTACTCTGACAGAAAACCCATTCTAGCTGGAATTTTACTCTTGGTTAAATGGAAATCTTGGTGTTTAGAATGTTATGGGGGTGGAAGCACACTGTTCAACCTTCTAGATTTAAACTGCGTCAACACAGGAAAAGAGGAAAAATAACCTGAGAGAATTCATGCAAGGTGTTTTGATGGGAAACCTACATTCACATTAATTTTCCTGTTTTGAAACCAAACCCACTTTTAAAGGAAAGACTTACATTTTGGGACACTACCTCAGCATCTGGCTGGAAAAGAAGTGAACATGACCTGGAGGTTTCAGAATTGCAGAATTCTAAGGCTGGGGTCTGAACTGTTCTTTTGCCCAAATCTGCAGAGGTGACTGTGGTAGTAAAGTGAACATTTGTCATGACAGTTGAACAAGTGGATTAAAATTCAGAGTTCTGAGAGAGGCAGGGGAGGGCTAATAACTGGATTGGAAATTACTAATTTTTAAGCTCCAATCTTTGTGCCAAAGATTTACTTCAATAACTGATGTTTTATCTTCCCAAAGAGAGAAAGCACCTGTCTTTACAGGGAGCTTCTAACTTTATGAACTGATTTAAATTAGTACTGAAGGATGTCACAGGAGAAAGACAGAGAGTTGGCTTTTAAATTAACTTTTATGACTCCACTGGATTTTCACTTTTTATTTCCTGTGCAGTGGTAGTTAAACCACTTCTACCTTATCCTTAAGCTGGATCAATCAAACTATTGTGCCATTTGTGTTCAAGTCTACACTACTCCATACTTGTGGGCTTTGTTCAAAGTGTGTTTTACCACTACTCCACTACATATTTGCCCCCACTTAGGATAATTTCCTCCTGAATTAAGCTGGCACTTTTAGCCAAGAAGTAATGCTGTTCTTCCCCTTCCTTTCAAGCTGTATTTTAGAGGCACCCAAAGCCAGCTTGGCTTCCTTGGAATGACATATTTTCTTCTGCCTTGCCAGTACCTGACACAAAGATCTTTAGTATTTGCATTCTGTTCAAAACCATTTAACAACAAGCAGCCTGCATTAGGACAGAGGACATATTGCAAATGTAGAATGTTTACTGCCATGCATTTTTCCAAACAGCAAAGAAATACTCACAGCTGTTTCTCCTTCTGGGAGAATTCGCTCTGCAGGCTTTCAGATTTATTCACATATTCCTGTTTAAGTTTCTCATCCTCGGCCTCAGCCTCCATTTGAGCCTTCTCTGCTTGCTGCAATCTGGTGTAATTCAAATCAACTTTGGGTAAAACTGAAGCTAGAACTAGGGTGTAGAGGGTGAAGAAGACAAATAAAAGAAAAATGGGGAAATAGAAACATTTCTAAATAAAAACAAAGTTTGGGGGAAACTCACAAACTCAAACGAGAAATCCATACAATGCCTAGAGAACTTAGCTCCTGGGTTTGTATACAGTAAGAGAGCAACCACTCTAAGTAATAATTGTTTTATTTTATGCTCATGAATAACAGGTGCCAAAGCATGATACATATTTTAGAACTGAAGCTTTTCTTTTTCCTTTAGCATACGTTCATGTGTTATTTCTGAAGCTTTTTTCCCCCAAGTAAATTCTGTGAAAGTACTTGGCTTGCACTAATCAATCACCCATTAAGACAGGGCAGAGCACGGTGTTGTGCAAAAGCAGCTCAAAACAGCTGAGGCATAAGGTTGCATACAGAGCACTGCAATCAGACAGCAAAAGACTTGACTAGCCTAACACAACAAAATACACCCTGACAGGTCCCACTACATTTACAGAACTACCTCGACTACATCATAATTAATTTAAATAGTCTGTATTAAAAATAATGCATTCTTACACTGGTGAAAATAGCTCCATACTATAGACAAATCAAAGTTATTAATCAAGAAATGAGGGATTGTTATTTGATTTAATCTTTTCTTTCTGAATTCCAGGTTTGTTCAGCTCTGGCTCCTCTGTGGTGGGTGCCTTGTAACAAAAGCAAATGTACTAAAAGGGGACTTGTGCTATATCATGGCCACACCTGTCTGGAGAATACAGGAGCCTGCAAAATCCCAGTGAATGTCCCCACCTGATGCTCTGTGTTCTGCAAAACTGCCTCAAGGGCGTCTCAGGTAAGTGAGAAACCAGGGAGATGGTTGACTTGTCACCTCCCAGCAGCTCCCTGAGCACAGAGTGACTCCCAGCTCCCAGTGTCAGCTAAAAAGGAGATGTGTCAGCAATACGTCTGCATTTGTGCTTCTGCTGATGAAGTTGCACCAGAGGGACTTTCCAAAAGCTGCTGGTAAACAAGTGAACAAGGCTGGAATTAAACCACCTTATCAAGGGCGCACTACCTCACTCAGCTACCCCAAGGGCCTGAAGAATGCTGCCAGTCACATCTGCAATGGTAGTGCACAGAGGCCAAGCCGTGGGAAGGGGAATACTGGGAAAGGGCAGGTCCCTCCCCAGGGCAGAAGCTGACTGAAGCTACACAAGACACCAACACCAAAAGCACGTTAAAGCCTTCCCTAAATCACAAAATCAGCTGCAGAGCTGTTTCCACAAGCAAGGCAGAAAGGGAGCTCGCTACCCAAAAGCTGCAGCATCATCCCATCATCCCCAGCCCAGCACCAGGGCTGGCCACACTGCTGAGATTCAGGCAGACGCTGAGCTGGCTGCAGCTTGCAGCTGGATCTGGCATGCAGATGACTCTGAGGGAGACACTTGTTTGCATAGATAACACTGAGGTGGGTAAGGCTGCTGTTTCTGCCACGGTCTTCCTGTTGTTCTAGTCAGTGTTTCCGGTTTGGGTTTTCTTTGAAGACAGTTAGAAGATAGTTATTTTTCAGTAGCCAGCTCATGTTAAAGGCTGTTTCTGCTTCCAAATCAAGGAATAAGCCAGTACACAGCCATGCAGTAGAAACCCCTTCTGTATTTCTGCATCCTGTCCCCACTTTTACAAACACATCCCCTTCTGCTCCAAAACTCTAAGATCACTTTCCCAGTCAACATCCACTCCAGCCTTCAGAGCAAACATCAGGGAGTGCATCAAGGGCAGTCAGCAGCCTGAACTCTTCTTCCTGCAGTGCAGGCAAGCAGCAGCTCACAGCAGGAACAGGAGCTGTAAAGGCTGCCTAATGATGGGTGGAGGGAAGGAAAAGGGTTTGGGCACAAGCACAGCTGTTGATCTCAGTGCAGACACAGCCAGGCAGATCCTCAGCTGACAAACAGGTTGGGCAGGTTCAGGACCTGGGGCCTAACTGTAAATCCTCCTCACTGCTCCACCTCCCAGGGCAGCTGTGCTAGGCAGGAGTCACAGCTACAGAATTTGCTGGAGCCCCTCAGGAATCAGGCTCCAAACACAGTTTTGATCCACGAGGATGTTTTACCCCAGGACATCAGGGAGGTGGAACTTTAGCTGCCCAGAGGCTGGCATCCCTTCACTGAGCACACCCTACACAGATGTTGGCACCACCCACTTTTCTTACACGCATCCTTCTGAGAGAGCTCAGCTCCAACTCCTGCCACTCTGCTCAAGAAAACACTGCTAGTTACAACCACAGAACCCAACAAAGAGCGTGCTTTTGGGGTAAATACAGCCTAAAAGTGAAAGGAATAAGCAGGGGACAAGGGAAGTTTTAGCCAGAAGGGCTTCTTTTTAAATCTCTTAGTACCGAAGAACGAGAAAAATCACTAATTAGAAACAAGTGTCATAAAAATGTACAGTCAAAGTAAAGATATCTAACCTCTTAAAATAAAATTTGACAAAGAAGTGATTCAATATCATTAGAAAACTAGCTTACATTTGCTTAATAATAGTGCAGTAATTTACTTTTTTTTTCCCTTTTTCTATTTTTTTTTAGGAGGGGTAAAGTGAGATCGGAGGTGATGTTCTTTCAGAAAACAAAACAGAACCCAGCTACGATCAGTTACAGTGCAGGATTTCTAATACCACTTTCAAGTTTGAACTGGAAAATTCTGAAGTCCTATTTTATCAGCAATTATTTCAACACAAGAGGTCTGGAGGAGCTCTCAGAATGATATATCCTTGACAAGTTTATACTGGTGCTGAGCCTCATTGCTGGCACATTTGACGAATGACATTGCAATAGTCCTAGTTTGAGTTAACAGATCTTTGTCACTTCATGAATGCAGTGGACAAAAATCAGAGACAGATGAAGGCAGCAAAACAGTAAAAACAAAAATTGGGATAAAAGGATAAAAAGAAAAAGAAAAAAGAGGGAAAAAGGATGTCAATAAAAGAATATTCATGTCACTAATTTTTTTAATACATAAGCATGTTTTTCATAATCAGATTTAAATGAAAAAAAAGACATGTCAAACACCAACATGACAGGGCTTATGGATATGTTATATTTTACAATTAGAAAGATCAATGTTGCATATAAGGCCACTAAATTAAAACATGTGAATCACATCTTAGTATTATGCAGTACATGCAGTCTAACCATAATGTAAATCTATATTGTAGAATTTTAGTCTTTCACTTTTCAACCTTTAAGTGTGAAAACTCATTAAGTCATTGAAAATAATGGCACTTCAAAGCAATGGACAACAATTATAACAGCTTCAGCAAACAACCAGTGATCCTTGAAGGCATTAATGTTTATATTAAGCATATGCTTAAGTATAAGCATGATTAATGCTTCAGTTTCTATTGCATTTCATTCAGGGGAGGGGAAAAAAGTAGGCAATAAGGAGTCCGAATTTTGAAACAACTGAAAGAATGACTTTTGATATCAGCATAAAAACCTAGGACCAGAAGAACGATGGTAGAGGAAGAAAACAGAAAGATTAAGTTTGTATTTAAAGTGAGTGTGTTTGTCAAACAGAAAAAAAAAAAAACAGTCCAACAGCAAAGCACTACTGAGAAGTTTCAGGAAGGTTTGGTTTAAATGTTCTAGTTCAATGTTCAATGGCAACTGTGGGAATGCAGTAAGATGTAAGGGAGTGGAGTTGTGGATAAAGAGAAACAAAGATGGGGCTGTACCTTTGTTCTAGTTGTTTCATAGTTGCATTAATTTGATTAGTCTTATCCTCTAATCGACTAATTATTTCATTCTTTTCTTTCATAGCATCTTCAGAAACCTGTGTTACAAAAGAGGTTGAAACTGAAATTGGTATAATTGCACCACTACCTTGTGGGGGCTTTTTTTTCAGTATTTAAAGCAGCACATGGTAAAAATCAAGTTTTGATTCTCTTTAAGGATTGCCTTCCAAAAACCCCTGAGGACAGTATGTAAAATCTTATGCCTAGAAAATGTGTAGTTTTATACTCTGCCAGTGTAGATGCTATTTCATATTTATTAAATGCTCTCCTTTGAGTTCCTTCCTTAGTTAATCACTTTAGAAGTCAAAGTTAAATTCACTGACCAAGTAGCCCATTAGAACCTTACCAGTGAAGAGCAAATAGATTAGTCCAGAAAATCACCAAGATTGTCCTGCAAATCAACCCCCCCCCAGATCCAAAAACACTGGAGAACATTTTCTTATTTTTCTCTCCAGCTCTACTTATATTTCTCATCCTCTGGTCCAGTTTCCTCACATTTGCAGATGGCAAAGTAGAATCCTCTGTCCATTATTCAATTATCTCTCCGCAGCATCCTAATATTTTCCCCCTCAATCTGCCACAGATTTGACTGGTTTCTTGTGCTGGTTTTCATAATTTATTCCCTAAATCAAATTCATGTTTTGCATAAGTAATGCACTGGTATTTGGTAATTTGTCAACTGCATTTGGGGTCCCCGAAATCCGTATTCTCCCAAAAAAGGTATTTCATTGTTAAGAGATTTTCTTAATTTGTTAACAGATCTAAAAATAAGCCCAAAACTGTAATTAGCTTTCTTCCTTTTAACATATTCTTGTCCTCCTTTCCCTACTTTGGAAGGTCAGGGTTTCTCTTCAACTCCTCACTACGTACCTACATTCTTCTGGTTTCTTTATTCAACACAGGCCAAAAAAAAAAGTCCTTGTCACAGTACATTATCACTCTCTCTATTTCACATAGGATATTATTAGGCCATGATCTTATCCTCATGCTCTTTTCTTCCCTAAACTCAGTAAGTGACTGCCTTAAGAACTTCTTTGTATGAAACCATGTTTACATAAGTAATGTTCCAAAATGTCAAGCTGACCCAAGAAGCACAAGGAAACCAAAACTCCAGGGAACAGCAGCATCCAACTGACCGGAATGGTAATAATGCATTTCTCTTTCTGCAATCCTTTCAGCAGTTTAACAGCAGATTGTCACTTTACCTGCAGCTTTTGGTACATTTCCACGTTTATTGCTTTAACTTCATCAAGCTGCTGCCGCAGGCCGATGAGGGTGTCCTGCTTTTCATGGATATCCTTCTCCAGCAGCTTCATGGCAAGCTCTATCTCATGTTTCATGCTAACTTGAACCACTAGCTCATTCTCCATATCCTATAAAACACAACACAATGCAACACAAAGGATTTAAATAATTATGGAATTATTTCTTTCTGGTTTGAAACTCTAACAGAGCTGCAGCACCACCTGTTTTACCACTTCAGAAATTCTGCCCCTCTTTACCTTTGCAAATTATCCATAAATGTGACACTCATATACTAACTTTGGGAGAAGGCAACTCACATTATAAGAATTTACCCTGCCAATGTTGTACAGAGTTGCCCAAGTATTAATTACAAAAATAGAACTGAAGTATTTGTATTTTCACAGGAAAGATTTAGCATAGATAGAGAGCATACAGTATTGGTAAAAGCTTACCTAAAAATTTATCCAAGGAAAATGTGGTTGTTTTTTTACTGTTCTTCAGCAACATTACTACAGAAATATTTCTGCTCTGTGAAAACTCTCTTTTTATTACAGGCAGTTAGAGAAAAGGTTACTGAAGTGAGTGAAAGGCAGCAGCTAAACCCAAGAGAAGTAGGATGTTGACACAGTGAGGGCTGTGCCGAGGGGCAGTGCCAGGAGCACCCACCTGCCGCAGCTGTGCCTCCTCGCGGAGCTGCCTGCGCGCCTCGGTGTACATCTCATCCAAGCCCTGCCTCGAGTGCTTGTACGTCTGCAGCTCTGCCTCCACGTCCACCTTGGCTGCCTGCAAACACACAGAGGTTCTGTCTTCCCTCTTCATAAGCTCTGCAGCTTGACGGCATGAATTCAATGGAGGCACAGAGCTGGTGGTAATTGTGAGTGGGGCTGCGGCCAAGGCTCATCCCCAATGGGTGCAGATGCGAAAAGCAGGCGAGCAGCACAGACAGCAACGAGCCGTGGAGTGCCCGGGTGTGCTGCCCGGCCACCAAAGGGAACAGAGGGCACACAGGGGCAGTGCATGAATGATAAAGGTATAAAAGGTTTGGCTAAAGAAGGGCAGATGCTTGCAGCCTTCTGAAAGTGTATGGTGATGCTCTGTGTGTTGCGTCCGTCTCAACTGCGACAATTCAACGCTTGTGGGGAATATGAAGAAAAACTTACAAGCACATCCTCCAAGCACAGGACAAACATGGAAAGAGCTGTTTCTGCTCTGTGGCCATTGGCTTGACAATGAGAGCTGAGTAAAACCAGCAAAACATCTATACTGCAGTACTGTCCTCCTTTGGTGTCACTTGAATACGCTAGCCATGCCTATGGTTGTAAAACAATCTCATGTCCTAGAATTTTAATTTACTTATGCCACTTAAAAAGCTCCACAGATTTAATAAGCCCTTTCCTTTATAAAAGTTGTTTCAGATTTGGACAAGTTAAACTTACTTGAAGTTGAGATGTACAAACTTTTGAACAAAAATTAAACACGTTATGTTACAATATTAAAAGTGGTAAAACTAACATACCTCTAGATGATGCTGTGTTTTCATTAAAATCAGAGTATTTTCACTCCTTAATTGATGGTTTTCTTCCTGAAGTTTAATTATATTGTTTTTTGCTATTGCTAACTGAAAAGAAACAAATAAAAAAAAACATACTGTGACCACTTTTGAGAGTAGAAACAAAGGAAAAATGTTCTGATTAATGCAAGACCAACACATTACCTGCTCTATTCTCCCTGCCTGCCAAACAGAGGATTAGCTGTTTTTAAAGAAAGCATGAAGCTCCTGGTTTTAATAATGAGTCACTTTCATTACACAGCAGCAGTGTGTTCAGGATACTTCACTGTCTCATGTCTGGTGAAGAACATGCTCTCTTCTCATTGCTCCATTATGACTTAAAGACCCTCAATTCTCTTTCCTCATCCTCATCTTCTGCTTTCCACTTGGCTTCACGTTCATCCACTTCTCATTTTCTTTTTTGGGCCTCTTAGTATGTCATATGGAGCAGCTTACATAAGAAAGCCTCCCCCATATGAACAACAAACATATTTACAGAAGATGACAATTCATAACTGGGCTCTACAGTATACAGCTTAATGTCAGAATTATAAGCCAAAGGATCAAAACAGGTGGACAGTTGGGCTGAAAGCTTATAAAGGAATCAGAATGCTCTGAGAATTAACACTCAGAAAAGATGCTCTCACTCTGTCTGGATACATTACTCCCAGAGTGAGCTAGCTGTGCCTTCAGCAGCTGAATTTAGAGTTTTCAATTTTCCCCTTCATTAACTAAAAAAGGTATGCTCTCTCTTATAAAGCTAAAAATATTGGAAACTAGTCAAGCATCAAAGATAACCAGAAATACAGGCTATAAACACAACTCCAGAAGCAGACAAGTCTGAAAGCTGTGTATAAGCATCCAGTAAACAAGCAAGAAACAATCTTTTGGCTAAAGCTGAGGACTGGAACAGAAATTGCTTGGTGAACTACTTTCTGTCTCTTTGTAGCAACTGGTGTCATCCATTCTAGACTAGTCATCTGCACAAATCAGACTGACAGCTGGCACTGAGAAAGGATTCTCTTCTCATTTTGTCCAAAGTTGGGAATTGCAATGTTCTACAGAATTGATGTACTGATGCTAGAGGCTACCTGGCAAGCTGACTTCAAGTCCCTGCAGCTGCTGCCCCTCTCCTTTAGGCCAAAATAAAGGTATCTGAATATCTATCTTTTACAGAGCTTCCATAGCTTAAAATAACGTAAGTATATTTAGAAAACAGTCTTGCGGAGAAAACAATATGCTACACATTACTAAAATAAAAAAGTACCTCTTCAATCAGTTTAGTGTTTGATTTCTCCAGTGAGTCAACTCTTGCATGTAGACTGCTAACTGTGCTACTGAAAGGGAAAAAGAAACAATGGTATTCAAGATTACATCAAAACTCATTCAACCAAGCTCAAAAGCTTCAATGCAAGGTACAGTAATTAATGGTTAAGAGCTGTGAGGTCTGTTCCATTACTGGAAGTTTTCCTAAATATAAGAAAATTACTCTCCTTTGTTGAACATTTATATGCTGCTTTCCAATTCCCAATGTCACCCTTGTCACTTAAACTCCTGCTTGGCTAGAACTTCCCATGCACTCTCCCTTTGCTTTATCCTCACAACCATATTGCAGACAAAAGATAAATGAGTTCTCTCCTATAGAACAAAACTAGTCTCCAGATTCTCTTCCTCCAAAATGCATTGCTTTTATAAAGTCATTTGCTTCTCTGCATTTTTTGAGATTCGTCCTCAGGCTGTCTCTTTCTTGATGCTTCTTGACTTCATTTAGGAGTCTCGCCAGAGTTTTATTGCCTTTTACTACTCTGTTGCTTTTTATAGCATCAAACTACATCCAGGCCTCTTCCATAACCCGACTGCCTATTTCTGCAGGAAGCACCTTTTTTTGAGGCTGCACTTCACACACAGGGAAACAGAAAACCTATTCTGTAACACCATTTACTTTTTCACATATTTCTCTGTGGTGTCCTCAGAAGTTGCCAGTTCATTTGGGACAGCAGGGCACAGAGATTAATGAATTTTAGGATGTCTAAACACAAACAGCTGAACTGAAATAAAATAGGAGAGTTGCTGAATCACTGATCTGACAGGAAATTCTGTGCATAAACCAGAGCACAAGAACACACCACTGCTCTTAATTGTGATAGCTCCTTTTCTCCTCCTTGACTTTCATTTTGCTCATATTTGATGTGCTCAGCTTTTCTGTGCTGTTGAAGGTTCCTGCTCAGTGACACCATTTCAAAGCAGAATAGCCTTACTCCGACAGGAGGCTTATAGTAACCTGTAAGACTCTGTCCGAAATTTCTCTCATCTGCCTCACGATTTGCGTCATGACAAAGGGCAGAAACTAGGACTGCCGAAAATGTACAGGATCCTGTTTAGGTGGGAGCTTGCCAAGCTCACGAGGCCGGAGCATAGCCTCTGGCCTGCCAAGTTATTGTTCACCAGGTGTGCTTGGAGAAGGGGGCGTTGTGCCCTTTTACCTCACCTGCATCGCTCTGCAACAGTGATCCTGGAATCTTCCCAGGTCCCAATTTGGCTGGACCTCTGAGATGACCTTTTCGTGATCCCCATGGAAAACAAAACCCTTCATACAGCTACCGTGACAGATGGACTGAGATGGGAGAAGCCTTTTCTCCAAGGACTGAGACATGAGACCCTAATACAGAAAAAACTCCTTTTCTTCCCAAAGACTGAGACTGAATAAAAACCCCCGGGTTAGCTCGTGGTTTTGAGATCTCCCCTGACACGAATGTGACAGGTACCCCTCGACTGGACTTCGAAGGACATCGTCTCTATGTTTGGTAGCTGTAACCTCCCTTTCTTTTCTACCCTTTTCCTTATGCTTTCCCTTTTTCCCCAATTCCCTCCAAGGCATTTTTGCTGCGATCCTTCAATAAAGTGCACTGGTTTTGATTATTACTGCAAACCCCCAAGCCGTGCTGGTGCTTTGTACCTTGAGATCAATCTAACAAACCATCACAAACCCTGTTCGTAAGGACAGATCGTGACATAACCAATGATCCAGATTACCAGCATTAAAAATTTAAAAAGATTATTACATTTCAAAAAGGATCTAGATCAGCTGTGCCAGAGATTCTACAGAAGTTCTTTCTGGCTTTGTTGTCTAGTTTGGTTTGTTGGGGTTTTTTAGCTTTTTAGCCCCTCAGACTTCAATTTTGTACAATACTCCTCAGAGAATTTAAATCACTGTTCTTCTATTTGCACAGTAACAAGCACAGTGGTGGACTAGGTTTGTTCCATCCAGCAAAGCAAGAGGAAAATGCTGCTTTCCTGAAAATTATTTCAATGGGAACCTCAACCTACCACATATAAGTAGCTTCTAGCAAGCAGTGAACTTATTCAGTTTCAGTCCTGGACATTAAAACCACAAACTAAAATATTCTGCAAGGCAAAGAAATAAAAATATACGGATTCATCAGAACGCTCAAAACCACTTTTGGCAAACTGTTAAATGGAACACAGTTAGAATCCAGACCAAGTTTTCATTCCTGTGATGTTTTGAATCATGAGAACCTTCACAGCTCTGGCCTGTTGGTTTTATGTTTCTTTGAAGAATAAAGGTTTTGACTGCCCAAAAGCATGAAAACTGACACTGAGCTCTCCAGGAGAGTGTCTTTTCCTACTTCACTAAATCTTCAGTCTAAACATGGAGAATTTGCAGCTTTTTCTCGGAAGTTCTCTCACAAAGCTGCGGTACAAAAGGCATTTACCTGTAAGCCTGGCCTGACACCCATACTTCAAAGTAATACTTACTTCAGTTGCCTGTTTAGTTCCTCAACATAATTCTTTTGGTCCAATATCGCAGCAATCTGTACATTTCTAAAGCAAGCACAAAATAAAATTAACAAAATGATGTACTAAACTATGGACTGAAAATATACACGTTTACCATATGCAAATGTCCATCTCAATCGTGTTTTTAAAAAGAAAGGAAGGAACTTCATCTCATGCTCATGAAGGTAACAACATACATGTATCAATGAGACACAAAAAAATCCAATGCTTTAACTGCAAACAATTTCTCTACATGAAACATAACAGTCTGAGAAGGATAAGGATGTTCATTTACTCTGCCATAACTCTGGTTGTTTGAAACTCTGACTAAATCCCAAGCTGAGGGCTTAAAGGTCTGCAGGTTCCTTTTCACTGCCACCTGGCAAGCCTCCCCTACTTGGAGGCAGGAGGTGATGCTGCTGAGGTTTGCTTCAGACTGCAAATATTCCTCCAGCTAACTAATAACACAGAACAACACACTGGGGGGCACTCTTCTCAGGATCAGAACATTTCATTTTCAGAGAACCTGACTCATTTCTAAAAGAACCCGCCCCAGCCAAGAAATCATCTGTTAACATAGAGAAGAGGAGGTATTTTCTGAGGACATACCTTTCTTTACCCCCAATGTCATCATCACTCTTCAAATACACAGAGAAATCAATCACCCCAACCTAGGGGAGAGCAAAGGTACAGTTTCATATCATACAAATAAGTGCTGCTGATATTTACAGCCTTGTTTTTATGAAATTGATAAAACTCAGTTACAGCATTTTTAAGGTTCATCCAGTTTCAGCCAGAAGCTGAAAAACCTGAAATATAACACTTTAAACAAGATTTTACTAAGTTTAATATTTACTTGGTTCATACGGTGCTCTCCTGTCAGGGTCCTGTTTGTTCTTTCCATGTCTTTTCTAAAAAGTCTCTTCACAAAAAACTTTTTGAAAACATGTTTTTCTGATTAAAGCAAAATACCATCTCTAATAAATAAGGTAAAATGTTCTATCTACAAAAGTTACTTTATTTCAATTCACTACGGCTGCATAAACACATTTCACCACTGAGCAGCATTTTGTCAACATACCAAAACTATGCTCCTGGCTGTGACTTCCATCAAGGTTCAGAAGTTCACCTTTCTGCTCAATAAAACCTGCTGCTTCTGGCTTCTCTGAGAAGGTGCCTTCTTTATACTACTCTTCACAAACCGAATTATTCTGGACATGTTACAAATGTCAAATTGGGACACACTGCAATCAGAATCTCATCTGCCACTACTACCTTCTCAAACTGAGTTTTCTCTCTCATGCAGCAAGAACACCCAGTGATAACAGAGCTGCAGCTAGCAACAGATTTTGTGGTCTATAATACACATATTTAATTCTCAACACTAAGAGCACGTTGATAAGTTTTCTGTAATTACAGGCCTGTAAATGTTATATGTAAATGTTAAATGTAAATCTTCTTTTACACAACATCAGTGCCTGAAACTAACATTACACAGTAACTAGAACAAACAACTGAGGACAAGTTAACCACAGGATTCAAAAGCACACACACACAATTAGCTGTAACTTCTCTTTCCCAGAGGAGCTGTTTTTTCATCAAATATATGAATACAGTAATAATCACTTAAGCTACTATGATTTTTTTCCACAAAGAAGCTGAAAAAACCCAATCAGGGCTGAACACAGTCTACATTTATTTACAAATACCTGCGCATCTGCCTTTAAACAGAATCTGTTAATATTTTCTTGGAAAAGATCAGGGTTAAAAGTCAAAGCCCATTCAAAGCAGGAAGAATTCCACGTCTTGCTTTGCAGAATCAAAGTAGTCAGCCTCTTAAGAGGTCATAAGAGAGTGTTTGTTTCAGGGCCCTGTATCATTCCTATGATGCTCCAGAACAGCAATAAATGAGCCAAGCAGGGTAAACTGATCAAGGAATTATACTTGTCCCACAGAAGAAAAGGATGGCTCACACAAGTCAGAGGGAAAGAACTCTGCCTTGCTACAGCTGCTCCCATTTGAGGACAAAGCACAAAACTTCACCCTTGCACTCTGACCATTATCTCCATTCAAAGGTCTGACCCCGCTGATAGTGAGGTTAAGGCAACAGCCCCACAGACCCAGGAGCTGGACCATCACACCCTGAACAGTCTCAGGCAGGATTTCTAACAAGTCACCGCTCCAAAGTAACAAAATCCACAGAAAAGTACAGAAAGAAAATCCACAAAAAAGTACAGAAGACTCTCATGTACATTCCTTTACCTGCATGGACTTACTTGTGAATCCAGGTCTTCTCCCTTCACACACAGGTTGGCATCGATCACATTCAGCCCCACTAACAGCCCAACAATCACCGCTCCTTCCTCCTCCATCATCAGTGCGTGATACTCATAAAACTCACTGTGTGAAGGAGAAAATTGCATCTTACTGGTATATTCATTCTATATACAGCCAATAAATTAATCAGAAGTGATATACACATCTAGATTTTCTCCTACTGTAGCCTTACTACAGCATCCGTAAAGATGAACAGGCCCTGCCCATACTTCCACCTCATAAATATTTAAAAATTCAAAGTGCACACTTTGTCTCAGAGGCTATTAAAAACAAAGATACTGCCTTAGGCTCCAGATGGCTGGGACACAGTGGGGAGGGTGACAAGATTTACTTTGACAAGAAAAAAGAAAAAGAAAAGAAAGAAAAAGAAAAGAAAGAAAAAGAAAAGAAAGAAAAAGAAAAGAAAGAAAAAGAAAAGAAAGAAAAAGAAAAAGAAAAAGAGAAAAACACCAAACACCAACCCAAGAGAAAAGGCTCTTCCCTACACCTCCTATCAGCCAGTGTTGAAGAGGGTACTGCAACAAATGGATGTTTGGCCACAATGAGTCAGACAACTCTTAAGAAGCACTACAAGCAATGCAAATGAAGAATGGCAAAATAATTACCTTTTTGTGAAAAAAAAAAAAAAAAAGCCTGGAATTTAGTGAATACATGCTTGAAATTCAAGGACCCAAGGAAGAGATTAAATGGATAAAAGAAAAACTTAAAGGGCTGAAATGCTAAAAAGTTTCTTAAAATATTGTCATAGTTTTGCACCAAAACCACTACAACTATAAATACTTTCCTAAGCAAGGGAATATCAGCACTTTCTTCTCCTTGTACTTTTTAAATAAAATTTTAGATTCTATGTTACAAACTGTCTTTTCACTGGAAAAGTCCACAGCTGCTCAACACCAGTGACATCCTGACATACCAGTGTTATCTAGGCACAGTCAGTCTTAAAAATATGTATAGCTTATAAAACTGAAATGAAGAAGCATCCTTCTCCATTGTGCTTGAGTGACTCCATCAGACAGGAGAAGTTATACCAGAAGAGAGCAATGCCAGTGTTAGAACTGTGAAAGCAAAGCTCAAAGCCAGAGCCCTCTTTCCAATGGCAGCTCAGTGGAAACCACACACATGATAGAGATGAAGTCATTTCCTCCCCAGTGCACAGTGGGGAAATGCAGGATTATTTTTTAGGAGACTAAACCTCTGAAAATAAATTGCAAACAAACTCCAGTGAATTGTTTACCTGAGGAGGTCTCTCTGAATGATTAAGCAGCGAAGATAATCAGCCATTTTCTTCTGCATCAGTGCCAACCGCAGCCAGGCCCGGGCACGGCCCAGCGGCGTCCTGAAACAAAGGCCATCGGGCCAAACAGCCCCAAATTACCAACAGATTGATTAAACCATGCTCTTTAACACCTTATCAGTCTACTGGTGGAGCAACTGCTGTTTCTGAAGGAGTATTTTAAACTATTAGTTGAGCATCACCATGTGGAAAGCCATAATGTTTATGCTTTGACTCCAAGCTTCAGGACAACAGAAAGATTGTCAACTACTCAGCTGAGCTTGGGAGCAGGCCCAGGGAAAACAAGAGCATAGACTGCACTACAGCCTGGTAATCTTGAAAGTGCCGTGTTCTGCTGAAGTAAAATGCTTGCAGCAGTTGAGACTCCTTTCTGCAATTTGTTTGTTGAGAGTTGAGGGCAACTGCAAGAAAATGCACCAAAAGCCCACACAAGCCACCATGGCAGCTTCCCTTCCCAATCCTATTCCCTGGCCCTACCCAACCCTTACTCAGTCCTACCTTCAATTGCGCGCAACTTCAGTGCTATCTTGGGAAGACAATGCCAAAAAAGATGAAGACCTATGTAACTGGCAAACACTAATATCCAGAAGATTACACCTGGACCTTTAGAACCTCCTTTTCTAGTGTTTGCATACTTACAAATGGTAAACATATCAATGAAAAAGAAAAACCCCTCACAAGTTGTGTTAGGACAGGAAGAGAGTAACACACCTGGCAAAGGTTATTACTTCCTCTGGCCTGCCACAATAGCAAATAATAATTTACATGCCTATATGCTTTAGATAAGGTCTAAAGCTCTACATTAGAACTCTTGTGCTACCCTGCACCAGTCAGTGCAACCAAGCCCTTTTGGAATTTCATGGAGGGCCAATTAAAAAGCTAAATACAAAAGCAGAGTGCACTGGAATGGGAAGAGAATAAATTTACAACAGAGTAGGACTGTGCAGGCAAGAATCTCAAAAGCTGCCTAATTCTTTCCTCTTTGGTATGTCACCTTGTGGTTTGATACAGCCTTTGCTGACTGCACTCACCAACGTTTGCTGCAGTTCTAGACTGCAGAGCGACTGATACACAACCTGCTCCTTTCTGCATTGTAATCCACCTCCCATTCACCTGTGCTCTCCCCCAACATCAGGTGCCAGCTGTTCAAAGGCTTGATTAATGCCAAATGAAGTCATGAGACACCTGCAGATTCTCAGTCAGGTCCTGCTGCGTTTTAACAATACTACTTACTTAAGGCCAGGCAAATCTCTGACACTTGCTGCTATTTCCTCAGCTTCTGGATATAATTTCTCCACAAGTTCCAGAGGACCCCAGATGGTTTTATTGTAACTTAGAAAGGATTTTCTTACTATGAAAAGAAAATATCAAGTAACCAAATTAATTTAAATTACTGCAGTAGCTTCCTTCATAATATCTGGTGTGTGAAAGGGTTAACTGCTGAGTCCAGAGTTCCACATAACTCTTAACTGAGAGACTGGTCGGCTCACCAGTATCCAAAGCTAACTTCCAAATTACTTTGCTGTGAATATAAAACTGATATGCTAGGAAAAAATAATAATATAAGAAGGATGTCCAGCTAAAAATATACACTACGTACATACATGCAGTTGGTAAACCCTGGACCACTTACAACAAATGCTGCACAAAATGACAAGTTGGTAAATGTGGAAATATATGTGGTGAAGAATTAATAATTACACTATTCATTATAAAAGGTGACCATTTACATTTTTTTTTCAATTCTTTATGCAACATTACACTTTTTTATCTACTTCCAGAAAGAAAGGAAAAAAATGGCACGTTTGGGATGAGAAATATGCAGCTAGACCAATTTGCACACCTTTCAGGCCATGCTTCAGGCAGTGCTCCATGACAACAAAGAACTGCTGCAAAGGTGGGTAGTCAGAATCCAGAGTGCGCCCAAAGCTCAAGGCTGATTCAATGAGTCCTTTGATACTCAGTTTAGCCATGTTTAATAAATTTGCTCTTTCTACAGCTGTAGGGTCCTTTACAGCTAAGACAACAGAGAAAAAAAATGTTATGGTTCAAGTTGTAGGAGTGACACAAAGAAATAAAGCGCTTCACGTCCACCTTGTTAAAAGGAAAACTTACCTTCACCTAATAAACTCAACAGAACAAATTCAGTAGGTGCCATAAACCACCACGCCATAGAGGAGCATCCAATCCAAAGCACATTCTCAGTGTTTTAATGGGTTTAATGGGGAATGTCAGTTTTGGGTTTAATGGGTAATGTCATTCCCAGGCTGGGAATGTCAGTTTTTAGGTACCATGTTGTCCCAGCAGGTCTCAGAAGCAGCCAAGTCACTACAATTAACACAGCACCTCTGCTGCATGGCTGCAACCAGTGCCCCTCCCACGGTATCAAAGCAAGCCTTCCTATTAATTTATGGATTGATTTGGTGTACAGAAGCAGACATCACAGACATCATACTTTTTATATATAATCACTTCCCACTGTAGCTTTAATTGCACAGTGACACAAACACATGCCTTCCTTCTCAGGCTGTTCAGAGTCTCTGCCACTAAACCAGGAGCATTTTCTGGAAAATACTGCACACTGAAAATTCAGTTCCTCACCTAGCTACGAAGTATTTTCTACACAAAAATCTTAAGAATTAAAGGGTTTGCTTTAACATGAAGTTTTTGGTAAACATTACAAAGTGTATACTGTAAAAATACATTTGAGGATTAAATCTCATCAGTAAAAAATCCATAGTTTTTTACAATCATCTTAGTCTGACAGAATGGACAAGGTTCCTCTTCTTAGAAATCCTGCTACTGAGAACAGAGCGCTCAGGAAATTCTTAAGCTTATTTTCCTTTATAATAAAGCAATTCAAACATTCAGGCCAGACCCTATTTTCCCAGAGACAAAACAAGCCTCTGTTTATTCATTACCATCAAAGTAACCTGGAAAGAAACAAAAGAGTTGATGATTTACTGCTTAATTAAATCCAACAAGTGAAGTAAAAACCCGAACTTTTTAAAAGACACTGAGACACAGATGTCAAAATATCTAGAAAGATTTTCGACTGAGAAAAAAAATGTGAGCCTGTTCCTTTGCAAATCTGAATATTGGTATCTGATACAGACTGTATCTGTCTGCAAGTCAGAAAGCACAAAGAACCCAAATCATCATAACAGATGGGCATTTTCTCAGTTCCTCAACAGCAGTGAAATGACTTGTCTCATTTCCTGCAGACTTCAGGTATTTAGGGATTGGATATTAGAAACCCTGAAAACTTCTTTCTAATATTCTGTTTCCCTAGTTGCCTGCTAAATACCCAACTACCCCAAACATAACCTATCTCTGCTTTCTAGGAAAAATAATGACTGAGGTTATGTACCTGCGACAGCCTTAAAATCTGCTTTTATAGTTCCCCAGAACTTCAACAGAAAACCCCGGGAGACATTAGAAACAACAACATAATGAGAGGCAGGGCTCTGGCAAAACTGTCCCCAGTCAGCAGCACAGCTCAGTGCTTTGTCTGCTCCTTCCTTCCTGCTCAGCTGCCGGGGACTGACCAGCTCTACCAGGAGCAGCACCAGCACAGCATCCCCGGGACAGGTGGAGGCTGGCAGCAGCAGCAGCCTTTCTGCTGGCAGAGCACACATCCTGCTCTTTCATTAGCTCTGCTACTGACAGAATTAAATACAAGTGTTAGAGGAGGAAACGCCTTGCTCAGTGCAGACTTCGGGTAGGCAGCTCTCCCTTGCTACACATCCTGTCTATTTCCCCAAAGGCATCATGAAAATTCCTTTGTCAGGTGACCTCATTCTGACTTCTGGAGCTGATTCTTCTCAGACAGACTTCTATGTCTGCCGTCCTTTTAATTACGAGACCTCGCCTGTTCTTTCTGAGACGAAATGCATCTTAGGTCTCTTTTAAAGTGTGATCTACCTGCATGTTTTTCTTCAGCTGCTTCTTAAAAATATAAATGGCGGACAATTTTTTTTAAATTAAAAATCAAGATTTAGAATTCAGCATCGCCTGTGAAATCCTAAATCCCAGCTGCCGCTCGGGTACCGTACGAGGTATTACAGGGAGCAGAACAAGGGGCATTACAGAGAGCAGGACAAGCTCTGCAGGGCTCTGCTCCCCGAAGCAGCAGCAGCAGCAGGTACCACCAGCGCACAGCACGGCCAGCATCACCGGCTCCGAGCGGCGAGCCCGGGCCCGTGAGGCGGCACGGCTCCGCGGCCGGACAGCAGCCGAGCGCAGCGCTCGGGCCGGGGGCTGCGGGCGCCGTCCCTGCGGCAGCGCCGGCCTCTCCCCGGCCGCGGCCCTCCCGCACCCGGGCCCCGCCCGCCCCGCGGGCCCCGCACCGCCCCGCTGCCCGCCGGGGCCGCTCCCTGCCCGCAGCCCCTCGGCCCGAGCCTCGGCCCCGCGGCCCCCGCCCAGCCCGCCCCGCTCCCGGCGCCGCAGCCGCGCTCACCCATGGCTGGAGAGGAGGAGCCGCCGCCGCGGCCGCTCCCTCAGGGCCCGCGGCTCCTCCCGCCCTCAGCCCGCGCCGCGCGGCGCCCCCGGCGGCGGGAGGACCCGCCCCTATCGCGACAGCCCCGCCGCCCGGGCCCCGCCCCTATCCCGATAGCCCTGCCCCCGCCCCTATCGCGACAGCCCCGCCGCCCGGGCACCGCCCCCGCCCCTATCCCGATAGCCCTGCCCCCGCCCCTATCGCGACAGCCCCGCCGCCCGGGCCCCGCCCCTATCCCGATAGCCCTGCCCCCGCCCCTATCGCGACAGCCCCGCCGCCCGGGCACCGCCCCTGCCCCTATCCCGATAGCCCTGCCCCCGCCCCTATCGCGACAGCCCCGCCGCCCGGGCACCGCCCCTGCCCCTATCCCGATAGCCCTGCCCCCGCCCCTATCGCGACAGCCCCCGCCCGGGCACCGCCCCCGCCCCTATCCCGATAGCCCTGCCCCCGCCCCTATCGCGACAGCCCCGCCGCCCGGGCACCGCCCCCGCCCCTATCCCGATAGCCCTGCCCCCGCCCCTATCGCGACAGCCCCGCCGCCCGGGCACCGCCCCCGCCCCTATCGCCCTGTCGCGATATCCCCCGCCCCCAGCTGCCCACCCGCAGGGAGCTGCCACAGAGCAGCATCAGGCACAGGGATGGGGAAGAGCACCAGGGCAGCCTTGGGCACAGGAAGCCTCGGGCAGGAGCTAAGCAGAACCAGGCAGCACGAACTTCAGGCTGCTCTACCCTTCTGTTGTGACATGAAGCTTCAATCCCTGGCATTTATTCCAGATAAAAATGCTGTAGCATTGGATAGCATATATGAGAATAAATAATATTATTCTAGAAAAATATGTGAGTTTGGTACTTTCAAAGGTAATGTGCTGGGGAATCAAAACGGGTATTTAAAAAAAAAAAACATGTACGTTTTTAGGGTTTAATTTTAAAAAGCCCAGGAATGTGAATCTGGCTAGAAAAGAACTAAAACTCACTGAGCTGTTTATCACCAAGCACATTTGTCGTAGCCAGATGGGATCTCAGCTGATGCTTACTGCACTACAGTAAGCACTACAATATGCTTTGCTTAATAATTATTCTTTCCTCTCACCTTTGTGGGCAAGGCTAACCAGTAACCTGTAAGATAAAAAGGCGTTCTTTACCTCGCCCAGCTTCAGAGACTGCACAAAACAGTACAGAGGGTGTCACTGCCTGGGCCTGCAAGGAAGGACCAAAGGACAAGGGCAACACAGGGACAGACCACAGCCCATGGTGACAGGGACACTTCTTATAGCCACCCTTCCCACCTCTTACAGGGGAAAAGGAACCTATACATTTAAACATTAAACAATTCTGAAGTACTCACACCCTGATCCTGCTAGTCTGGCATAAAACAACTTCCTTTTTTTATTTTTTTTTTCATTTCTGGGAATCCCAGCAACACAGAACACAGCAGGCATGCATCCGCCTGCTTTCCAGCAGCACCAATGGCTGCTTCTGCATGAGGAAGCTGTTTTAAAGGCAGCACACAGAAAAAGTGATCCTTTACTGTTTGAAGATACTCACCTGCCTTGTGTATTCATTGAAACACAGAGTGTTTTAGGGAATCACGGCTCAATTTTGTTTGAGACTACCAGAGCAAAACATGGCTTCATCTGTAGGCTCAGGATTTACTGCTCAGTCTAATTTTTACCACATGACAGGGAAGGATGCATTTTGTAAGTGGATAAGGAAATGTTCTTCTGTTTGTTTCTCATGCAACTTCATGATGGGATGGGAATACCCTTAATTTATTTATTAAGGTTTTAATAGCATGCAAACCATTTCCTGGATAAGCATCGCCTGGTGTAAGGAAACAGATTAGTGAAATCTAAAGAGCTTTCTAGACACAGATCCTAAACACAGAAAGAAAATCTCTTCGATAAAAGTATTCTGATGTCACTACTATAATAAAGAGCATATTTTACCCTATTTTTTCATCTTTTGAAAGACTGAGAGCAGAGGCACAGTTGATGAAGCAAGTATTTTCACCTGAAAAAGGAGGAGATCCTGTCACCTTTTCAAATTACTGTTGTATAGTTCTAAATATTTGCCTTGTATAAAGTGAAGTATTAACAAAGTATAAACAACTTTAATGAAACCAACAGCAAACTTTTATTAGTCCAAACATTACAAAAAGTAGGGGAGGAGTTTAAAAGAGTGAAAATGCCCACATTTAACAAGTTGGTCTGCAACGGTATGTGCACAGCTACTTGACATTGATCCAAGAGAAAACAAATGCTAATGATTCCGAAGAATCAAAAAAATTGATGTTTCCACCAGCAGCCTTGGAAAAGAAACTTCTCAGCCTCTTTGGTCTAGAATATGAGGTAGCATAAAGAAACTAACAGAGATCTCTCAAGTAAAAGGTGTTTTCTGTTGTTTATATGCCATCATTTTTAAAAAATACAACCTGAGCATGTAAGCTTCTTAGTCAGGGAGCTGCATGTCTAGTTTTGTTTCCTTTTAGTTTTGGAGACTACAGATCAGATAAACTGAAAACAAGAGTTCTGCTATGAAGCATTTCACTTCAGATTGATCTGCTGAACACGTAAGTTAATAACAGGGGATTAAGTGAATCAGCATCACATTTCTCCCTGAGGGATGCAAAATCAAGAGATTAGAAATGTCATCAAGGGATCTTCACATGAGAGATTAATTACATTATGTATATAAATATAAAAGACTTCAGCATTTTTAAAAGCAGGAGCAGACTTCAAAGGACAATGTGAGGTTTTGAAGAAGAGGAAGAAGTTTTTTCTATTTTTTTTCCAAACGGCACAATACAGCACCTTAATTAGGAATTCTAACAAACGGAATCATTGCATGTAAACTACATTTTCAAGTTTTTAAAACCAAATTGAGCCGAGAAAACTGTGACTCAGTACAACACTGGTTTACACTCCCTTCCTCTTCAAGTGCTTCCCCAGTCACTTCTGCAGGTAACTGTTCATCAAGGTAAAAGAGAATTGAGCAATATCCAGCAGTGGAAGGAACAGAGTGCTTCCTATTTCTGGTTTGTCACGAGTAAGCTGGGTGCTTTAGTTCTGTAACCATCAGCTTTTTCAAGAAATGTCTGTTATTCTACTGAAAGGAAACTTCCAAATAATTGAATGCTTCCTGTTTTGGCTGCCTCCAGACTGAACAGTGCACATCAGCACTGATACCCCAATTACCAGCTATTTACATTAAACAACAACAGAAGAGAAGATACAAAGTCCTGTAAAGCTTCCCATCTTCACACTCATAAGATGTTACACTTGTGGATACTTTCATGAGCCCCGGCTGGAAGATTCAAGATGTAGCAAGTTAAGGAAGCATTTTAACAACACTTGGCTTTCACAAAACCTGTTTGAATATGCATGGCTGTTTGCAAAGAAAGCAGCTAACAAGGTTCTTTCCTGTTTAAATAGGAGACGGAAACAGCAATAGCTAAAGCTTATTCAGTACAATGCCAGAGAGAAAAGAAAAAATTACCAAGTCATCTGAAAGTGACACTGTTTTCCTTTCCACCAAGATTATCCATGAAGCAGATGTGTTGAGTGGAAGAAAGCAATCACTCTGATGTTGAGATGCCAAGAAACTCGAAAAGATCACAGGAAAAATGCAAAAGCATTAAAAATTTAAAATTCAGGCCTCAAAATCAAAACATTATGGCCAAGTTGACTTGCAAGTCAGCATTGACTTTTTCTTCTTTTTCTGAAGACAGAGAAGGTTCTAAACCCATCCACTAGCTGCATCTCAAGTACACTTCTGGCAAATCTAATCAGCACATTTTGCACTGTGCTGCCAATCACTGTTAAAAGTATAACCTAAATAATCAAACATCTTCCCATTCTTACCTCCCATCTCACTAAGTCCATCCCAGCTTCCCCCTTTCCCAAACCAGCATGGAGAAAAAGGATATCATTGCCTGGGACTGCAAATGGCAGAGGAGCTTCTCCAGGGGAGGATAGCAGCACAGGGATGGAACACAGCCCACCATGACCAGCTTGTGCTTGGCTCTGGTGATAGCAACATTCAGGCGGCGCCAGTCCTTCAGCAGGGTGCCAAGCTGGAAAAGAAATGTCACTTGCTTTTATTTTTCCTACTTAATGGACATAAACCACTCATCTTCAAAACACATCTAAACTACTAAAATTGACTGGAACAAAGTTAAAATGACCAACTTACGTTTTCATCAATGCTGCTCCTAACAAAAGACACGATTATGATACTTTTGTCTCTTCCCTGGTATTTGTCAACCGTGTTCACTTCCACTCTGTTCTCCTTCCATTTTGCCATCAAGTCAGTGATTGTTTTTAACTGATGTCTGTAGGGTGATATGATGCCAATGTCTGAGGGCTTACAGCCAGCCTGAATGAAGAAAAAAGCGGAGAAAAAAATCTGTCACTGCAGTTGGCTTGGGAAACTCAGTACTCAGTCAGAAAGATTCTTCTAATTAATTTTTTCTGTAAACAGTGCTGCAAGATATTGCATCTAAACTAATGGAACTGTAGGTGTAACAAGTATTAACTAACGGAGATAGAAAACACCAGTTACTGCAAGCTCCCAAGCCTTGTCTTAACTTGGCACAAAGACAGTTATCCATGAAATCCTCATTTTTCTTTCTTCTTTAAACTGCGAGGTGAGCACTCGGAGCCCCTGGTCTGTATTTCTGGATGAAAGAAGGAACAAAGGCAAATCCTCTCCCCTCCCTCCCAAGGAAGCCCTCATCTCTTAAAGGAATTTGGCATCCAGCTTTTTTGCGTCTCAGATCCGAACAGGCAAGGACAGGGAAGGGAATGCAGACCTCAGGCTCCCCACTACGCTGACATGAAGGCAATCTTCAATTTATCCTTAAATTTATCCTCAAGATTATCCCCAAGAGAGCTACCCAACACATACAGTCACCACTACTAAAGCAGTGTAAAAACATTAAAGGTCTTCTTCCAAACCAAGTAATAAAGTAAAAGATACCTTAATAAATAAGGATGTGAGGAAAAGCACTATTTTAGCTTCTGTCACATTGCTTATGCCACCCTTTTCTGCATGTTCTGGTGCTGGAACCTTTAAAAATACAAACAGAAAACAGTGACTTTTGCTGCCTGTAATGGGGTACTATGTTCTGTCCCTAACTCACTGAGTCATATGTGAATTTATACTGATGGTATTAATTAAAGAAATAAATGCTAAATTTTACTAAACAGCAGAGCCCGTACTGTGAATTAGCTTCAGAATACTGCATTTGCAAAACAAATTGGAACAATTCCCAAAATTAGTTTCTAGCACTAGCTTGTCACCTTAAGAAACTGCCAAACTTAATCCTCTGACTTTACAGCTCAGCATTATACATCATAAATCAAAAAATCCAAAAATTGACAGTTCGCTGCTGATAAGGTAAGAGAGCAAATTGTATTTCACAAGGGAGTTTTGCTTTAACACTCTCCATGCAGCACTATTTACAGTGAATTTTCTTCATTCCATGGCAGAAAGGATAATTTTTTAAATGTTTGAAAGCCTACATTTAAAGCTACAGCAGGAACTGTCCAAAGTGGTAGTATTAAATTGTAGTATAACCTCCCAACCTTTAAATAAAGTATTCACTGGATTTACCATTTCTTAACTATTTCCCCCCATTCTCTGTATCATACATAAATGAGGCCAACAAGCTCAGGATGTCAACTCTTGTCATTGTAGTGTCACAGTTTGGTCATTTTTTTCTCTTTGCTTGATTCCTGTCTTCTCTAAAGTTGAAGTAGCACCAATTGCACTGAAAGTGTGTTGGGAAGCCTCCAAACCCCATGTACTCTGCTTAAAGCAGAAGAGCACTGTTTAACTGCATAGGTAATTTCTGACCACACTGGCGTTAGTGTAGCTGAAAACGATACGAAAATAATTTCAGGAAAGAAGTTCTAAAAGCTGTGTCATGCTTATGGTAACACATGCTTACATTTGTATTTCTCCCGTTCCCATAGGACACCAGCAGAGCCACCAACAAAAACAACCTGGGCCTAGAAATTCCCAGGAGATTTGCCCTAAATCGAGGATGTCATTTTTCAAACCACCAGCCCCAAGCTGTCAGAGAAGTGCAGACTGACACGGGGTTGGCAGAAAAGAAACAAACAGATGTCCCATTCCTGTCACAAACTTGTTGCATTGTTAAGCAGAAAACAATAGAGGCTTTTCCTTCTTTTTTTTTTTTAAAGCCAGCATAATAAATGTAAGCTTTCTGGTGGTGTCATGGTGTTTTTTCCTCTTCCTTCTCTCTCTGTTTGTATCCGTCCCCCCCAAGTCTACTTCTTCATAAGCATTTCTTGGTTACACTATAAACAATACGGGGGGAAAAAAACCTACAATGAAGTCAAAGGAAATAAAAGCTGGTTTTGTTTGTTGTCATGTTCAGTGGGGTTTTTTTCATTTCTCCCTTCATGACTGCCACAGTACATGGAGTTCTGACAGGGAGTCCAAAAGGAGAAATTACACTATAGTCTCAAGTCTCAACAAATCTAGAATATTTTGGAAATAAAAGCTTTCCTCCCTGTTCTGTGAAGAGGACAGCTGTCTTACACTTGAGATGGGCTTTCTAGGGAAAAAAAATGGAACAGAAACTCTACTTTTTCATTAGCAATTTTGCTATGATTACTAGATAAACAGTGGTTCAGCCAGATTCCTATTAACAGGCCTCTTCCCTGGGACCAACTGTCTGCTTTCCTGGGAAAGGAACTGCAGCTGTCGAGGCATTCCTGGAAAATGTCTGTTTAGTTTAGACATTTTTAGAAATTTCTCTAAGTCATCAAAGTAAACACTGCTTGTTTTTAGGTCATTAAAGAGATTATATCAGAACTGTTGGAAAAAACCATGAATCCTGTACAATGTCAAAAGAGCACAGAAGCACTGGTGAGTTCTAACCAGGGTCGGCATAAAAGATCACAAAAGTTGATAATTATATCAAAATTATATTATATTTTTGGCAAAACACAGTATTAATAGGAATCAACATAAAACCTGTTAAGGAGGAAGAAAGACTCAAATCATAATCCAATCACAAATTACAGTGACAATTATTAGATACCACAAACAGGTACTGATTTATTCATCTCTTCCCCACGCATTTAAACTCTTTCTCATTTTTTCTGCAAGTCAGTTTCTTTGCAGAATTTTTATTTGCATTAGAATTTTACTTTCCCAGCAAAATTCTGGGTCTCGGTGAAAGGACACACCTAAAGCAATTTATTCATCCCTTACACTTCAATGTACAGAATGGCTGCAAAACTCCACGGAGAACTGCAGTTATTGCTGCCACTGGCACACAGCTTTGCCACCACTGACCCTCAGCCAGTGGAAACAAGGCCATTCCCTGGTTGCAAGGACATCCAGCACAGCTACACACTTTGAATAGGAAGAGCTAAGTTTAAAGTCCATTCAATATTTTCTGAAATAGTATCTAAATTCAACTTTTCAGCTGTTCTCAGATGTGATGTTTCCAGCAGCAGCTGTACCACCCTGCTCAGCTCTGCCAACAATGACAACGTTTTTGTGTGCTGCACTTCACATGATGCTGGAAAAACACTTTCTGAAGTTCCCTGTTTTACCCTGCCTAAGCTGAATGAAGTTTTACATGTTGAAAGAGCATAATGAACTTTACCTTCTCTGTGTTCAGAAAACACACAGGTGTGTCTGGATCAAGGACTTCTTTCAGCCATGTCTTTGAAGCATCCCCAAGGTCCAGTTTCAATTTCTTTAGGTTGGGCAAGTTAACAGTGGCATTTGACACCTTCTCTGAGCCACATTCCAGTTTGCCCTCATATACCAGCATGTTACTCAATGACATGATCTTACTAAAGATTTAAGAAACAAGAAAAGGCATAAAAATCTCACCATTTCAATTCCACATCAAGAACTCATTTTAATAAATAAATGTTGAAAGTACCTATTCATTCTGTATTGCACAGTTAATTGGACAACAGCATTTTGGTTTTGCTCCAGCCTTTTAAATAAGCTTTCACTCATGCCAAGATCTCTGTTACAACACAAAAACAAAAATCAAAATGTGTCAATCAGAACACTGCAAGAGCCTTCCCAGAATCTGTGACTAGTAATTGTCCAGCAGCATTTTATCTTACCTTGCTTCTGCATTCAGCACAAGTGGAGGCAGCTGCTGATGATCCCCCACCAGCACAAACCTTTTGGAGCAGAACAGTGGGCCCAGGCAGACGAGCTGGCTGATTTGGGAAGCTTCATCAACAATACAGAAGTCAAATTGCTTCTGAGCAAAGATGGGGTGATTTACTCCCATGCAAGACGTTGCTACCACTGGCTGAAAATTGAGACATTGAGGCACACTTCAAGAATAAGGTACATTTTATATCCTTTAGCACTATATTCTCCTTATTAAAAGAAAAAAATACTTCTCATTAAACTGAACTAAAATGTAAAATCACAGAAATAAAATTATTTCTTCTTGAAATCAGACCAGCATCACTTAGATATATATTGGCCTGACATATTCTTGTATCAATTGCAAGTGACAAACAAAACCAGCTTTAGAGCAGACTGTAGCAAACAACTTGTTCCTGTCATGTGTTCAGAGTGATGCCACGTTCTATTCATGGACAATTCATGGAGTGTGCTGAAATGACTACAGTGAAAAATCAGGTGGTTTGGGGTTTTTTTCAATACTGAAGAAAAGATAAAACAACAACAGCAGCACAGTTCTTCCCACCGCTGCGCTTCCACTGCAATCCAAAATTACCAAAATAAGAAATGCCAAGTAATTCCCCTTATAACTTCAGTCATTCCCCAGCAATACTTATCAATAAAAAGTAAATGGCAGCTTTTGTGAAGTTGGCATTTACTCCAACTACCATCAAACTTTATTCTTTCAGTGAATTTAATGTGAAGCTGCCACTGACTCATATGACCAGCTCCCATTATGGTTTGCATTACATAGACAGCACTAATCTTTCAATCAAAAATAAGGGTTTGGCCAGGCCAGCCCCACAGCATTCCTCTTCCTCTTCCCCATCTGCTGATTGTACTAATGGCACAAAGAGCACCAGTGGGAGGGAGAGGGGACAAACAGCAGCAGAACTGAAATAATGCTAAAGGAGGCTGCAGCAGCCCATTCACAAGACCTCAGATAAAAGCACTGGAGTCTTTGGGGTTTATTACTTACAATGATGAGTTACTTTGTGTGGACACAAACAAAGCTTCTCAACTTGCAGACTTAATGTAGGTCATTACTGGCTATAAAGAAATCGAAACAATGCAGAGGTTGAGTATCTCTTTCTGCTCAGATTTCTTACAGCAGTACACACCCTTGGGACGGGTTCCTTCTCTGCAGCATCCAAACAAAATACTAATGTAATTATCTTCAATAATTTGAAGGGCTAGCAAAAAAAAACATTTTTCTCACCTGACTGTTATAGACCTCTTCCAAATCTGTTACAGACTTAATTGATCTGGACTTGCAGATTTCTTCTTCTGTATATTTCTGAATATCTGGATGAACCTTCTGAGCTCGCCCCAAGCGCAAGAAACCAACTTTGAATTTGGCCAACTTCAGCAGGACATTGTCCACAGCTGTGTGTGTAAAACTGGTCAGAAGGACACTGAAGCCACAAGCAGAAAGAATTCTCACCTAATGAGTGGCAAAGGGAAAGAAAAGGAGAAGCTGTTAGGAAGAAGCAGAAAAGGATTCATCTGCAAGAATCAACAGTCCCAGGTTGGCTAAGGTGAAAATCACAAGGGGTTTTGGAGGGAGCCAATAATAAGCGTGACTTGGTCTCTATCAGTCTCCCTGGCCAGATGTGTCTGACAATGTGGGCAATGTCCTGAGGGTTCCCATGGCCAGCAGGCTCACAAGGCTGCTCACACAGAGTCAAGCACCTGGATGTGCACTCGCAGGGAACTGCACTCTAAGATCCCCACTGTAAGAAGCAGCCATGCAGCCTGTTCCCACAGCTCTGCTCTCCATGGCAATTCAGCCACTGGAGATTGGGGGGAATGGGCTGATCTGAAGATAGCAGCAGCTGTCTGCTCTCCAGCCTCCTCTTTGCACGAGCTGATGACAAATGGAAGTAGGGTAGCACTGCTCTTTCATGAAAACCTCACTCAGCCCACAGCCTGAATGCAGAATGCTCCTACAGTTCTTTCCTGGGGAAAAGAGAACCACCAGCTAGAGGGGGTGGTAGCACACTGCACATGGATTCAGCCCCACAGCTTCATACAATTCACAGTGGGCAAGTTACTGGCTGCTCAAGCCAGTACTACTGGCTACTTCCTCTTTTGAGCTGTAACTCAGGATTTGAAGACTGGCTGCTATTTGGAGCCAAAGAATTTTAACACTAAAGCATCACAGAAACGATTAAATATCACACTTCAATCTCCTCCCTCCCACATACATTCCTACACGAGCAATTGACCATCCTACTCCACAAAATCCAATTTTAGTTCTACCAAATATAGGTTAAGCTAAAAGAAGTGTGTTTTCTTCCTTGAAATTATACAGGTACTGTCAGATTGAGTCATGACACTACACAGTTGGTTTAACTCTATCTTCTAAATCTCACCAAAAAAATTAAACTCCAAGGTACATGATCTTACTAGAGCACATATTGTAGTCGTTTTTCCTGTTCCAGGCATACCCACAATAAGTGTGTAGTCCTTTGAAAGTAGCACTTGTTTCATTGCCTGTTTCTGAGGCTTATTTAGACCTTTCAGAAGAAAAAGCAAATTTAAATTACTATATTTCATCAAAATTGTAATAATTACTAAAGTCACAGCAAAATTGTAATTTCCTCCTTCACTAAAGCCCTTAATAGAGGCAAGAACTGAGCAAGGCCTGTAGGTTTTAATGAAGATATGACATTAAACATAATACACAAGATAAGTAGAAAAAGGTCTGCACTATGGTTCTAGAAATAAGTCACTGAAGACATTTTTTTTTTTTAGACCTTATGTGACTTTTTTTTCTAATATCTTAATTGACCACCTCCATATATTGGGTCTGGGCATTTGCGTTTGATCATACCACTTTCACATCCAAACACACAGCTCGCAGCAAGGGCTGACGAGTTGCACATGCAGCAGCATGTTGTTTAGAACCAACATTACAGCAGAGTTGGTTTGCCCCAGCCTGATGCAAACAAGCAGCACATTTCAGCTATTTGGACTAAGCACAGCTCAAGCAAAGTAAGACTTCAAACTGAGTTGTATAAAAAATTCGGTTTGCTCTAAGCCAACTCAGTTACATTTATGTTTTCACAGGCAACTCTGCCAGAGCACAAGGAAATATTTCCACCAAATACAAGATGCTGCCTCATACCTAAACAAGTTTTGTTTTAAATAAAGGCCACAAAGCATGACGCTATGTTGACACTTGTCAACAAGTTAGCAAGAGTGACTGATTACACAAGTGAATGTTTCCACCAAAGCCCATCTCCTTCCTCTCCCCCTCAAGGTCAGCTCCCTCCATCCCAACAGCTGTCTCTGTCCCTTCCTTCTGTAAAGGTTCCAGAGGGAATCACATGGCCCTCTGTCTGCAACTGCACACTGCAGCCTCTAGCAAAAGTAAAATAAACTTGTGAACAGGGATCTGATCAGGTCTTCCTGTGATTAAATGAGTCTTCAGCTAGTTGGAAGACATGCAAGGTAAGAACTTGGTTTTAAGCTGAGAACTATCACAGGACCCCAGTGTAGGAAAAACTCCTTATATTTACAGCATGATAAATACTTTGGCTATAGAGAGTATTTTGGGGAAAGACACTTTGTACCCTTTAAAATATTTGCAACAGTTTCCTTTGCCTCAGGAGGAAGGACAGAGCTCAAGTGCTGAATAAAATGTGGTTTCTGGAAGTCAATGATCAAGTTGCGGAGCCTTTCACTGTGGATAAAAACAAGACAAAACTGAGTTCAGATAAGAGTTACCAGCTGAGAAACTGAGAAACTTCATCTGAAAATATTGAAAGCGTGAAATTAAGTTGATTTTTCATACCTGACTGGGCAATTTTTCATCAAGTTAGAAAGATTTTTAAAAGGAACTCCTATACCAACATCTCCTTCATCATGATCCAATCTAAATACAGTGTTCTTGGGGAGGTTTGACAAATTCCTGAAGGATGACAAGAACATGGATGAAATAATTTTGTTTATCAGCTGTATGTTGATTAAAGACTTATTACTACATGTTAAATGATATCTTCCAGAGATCCCAGAGTGAAGCAACAGCTAATTGAAATACACTATTAACTGATCTAAAGAAAGCATGATCCCAATGAGGGATGATAAAACATAAGCCCAATTTAAAGACAATACAGACTGAACAATGAAAGTTACTATTAACACAGTAATCACTGTATCCATATAGATTCATGCTAGAGATGTAAGTAAATAGAGTTAAAATGTGCTTTTATTCAATCTGGTTAAATAGACAGTCATGTGTACCAGTGCTGACAGTTTCAGTCAAGGCAAGAGAATTTGTGGAGGGTACTACTCCAAAACCTGTAATGCCTTGTGAAGGCTGGCCTGGAACAGAGACTAGATGGAGCTAAAGAATAAAGCAGGAATTTATTAGGAGGCCTCAATGGATGCACCTTGGGCAGCACAAGAGCCCAGCCAGGGCAGCACTCAAGATGAACTAAAATGGTCACAAAATGGACAACCACTCATGAAGTCTCTCACTTTGATCAGTTCTGCTCCATTTGCATATTGGAATTAATTGTCCAGTTCCAGCTCCAGCCCATGCACTCCCATCCTTGTTTTTCTCCCTTCAGTCCACGTTGTTTGTGCTCTTGGGCCTGAGATTTGGATCATTTGTCCTTGGTCCCCAGCTGGAGAAGGAATTGTTTTGTCTCCCTACTCTGTGAAGAGAACTTACTATCCCCTAATGTGAAGCTCAGAAGTACACACGGAAGTAGCACAGAATCTGAAAAATATAAATCTAAAACCTGAGGCATCACCAGTAGGAAGAGTCAGGACATGTCACAGCTTTTTGGACACCCAGCAGCACCCCTCCTCAAGCCAGTGCCAGAGTGTTTGCAAACAGACACTTTTTATCCTATTACCTGCCCAACAAACAGGAGACTTTTGTTCCACTGACTTCTCTAACATCGCCAGTAGCCAAACCAAGCAAACCCTTTTCCTCTCCACTCACAACCACTCGATCACCAACCAACAGGTTTTTCCCAGGTATGGCACCATTTCTACGCTGGAAAAAATGTAGATACTGTCCCTCAGAAACTTCATGGACTTCATCAACTCTGATCATGTTTCCAACACAATCTCCAGCCTTCTCTCTGAAAGTATTAAAAAAAATTAATATTAAACTCCTCTTTGTAAGAGAACTATCAAGAATAAAACCTCACAAGTTAAAAAACCATACCGCCCACAACCATCAAAACCAAAATACAAAACAAAAGGAAGGAAGGAAGGAAGGAAGCATCATTGGCATGAGTTTAGAAATTATACCTTACCTTTCCAAAGCAGGTGTCATCCATATATTTTTATATCCCTTTTTATGCTCTCCACTTTGCAGCTCCAAGGTTAACATCAGATACCAGAGGCTGAAATACTCCAAGTGAGAGGGTTTCAGGTGCTGGGTCTCTCTGTCGATGACAGGCACCAAAGCAGGAGGAAAGGCCACACTGGCCATCTTCTGCTCCACAGCTCTAGGGATAGAACCAGCCACAGAAAGGCTCAGCCTGCATCCTTTTTCACCTGCAAGTCCATATGTACATAACAGCAATCCAAATACCCACTGTAGCATACCAGACAGATTAATTTATCATTACTTGAATAAAGTAGAATCTGTATCCTTTGTTCAAATGCATCATCTTGAGTAACTTCACATCAGCTCCATGATTTTGAAGGGCAGTAAGTTAATCAAAGACCAAAAAAAGGCATTTCAAAGATAGTAACATATACATTTACAGAGTTTACCTTTTACTCCTTTTGTTGTAACATACTATTTTGATATTTAGCTAAGCAATGGGGATTTAATAGTTAATACACAAGCAAATTTCAAGTAATTTTTTTTCAAAACTAAATATCAATAGACATTACACCAAATCATGCATTCAAAACACAGCCAGAGAGAGAAAACTTTATTCAGAAGTAAATAGCTATCCAGCTATATCCTGCTGCAACAACTGAGTATTAGAAGCAGGATTTCACAGAAACATATCAGGTGTCCCCACAAAGCTCCCTCATCATAAAATTTTTCCCCTATAACTTTAAAAACAATCAGGCATTGTATTTCCACAAGACCACCCCCAAGGCTCTCCTTTTCTAACAAACCTCACTTGATCTCTTCCACATACAATTCTGGTTGTTTTTTGTGCAGCATAGAGACTAAAACTTGTAACACTTGTTAAAACAATTCAGTAACTTTGTGTGAAATTTTATGGAATATTTGCTCACTACTCCTCTTGACCAGGAGATGCAATAACACTTCAGCAGGGTAGTATCAATGTATTACTTGTGTCATACCCTACAGGGAAACAATCTTCTACGGAGTGGACCTGAAAAAGTGGTTCTCCAGCCAGAACTCAGGCCCAGAGATTGTCTTTTTCAGAGAGCTGCAAGCACATAGCTTTTTAAACACATCTGTTATTGTCATCAATATTTTGTTAAAACTTATCTCAGATTTTGTCTTGCAAAACGTGTACCTGAGTAAACATATTAAGTCTCTGTGAGATTAGGAGCTGAATTATAACAGTTGTAGAGAAATCTATGGAAGATTCTTTTGGGGTGGAAAAGTCTTCGATATTCACAAAACCGTCAACCACAAAAATGAAATTATTATATCAAAAGATGCAATTATTCAATCTCATTTAAAAACATTAGTCAGACTTTAGTTTTTACCTGCTGTATAGAAAGCAGTTGTGCATTTGGGAACAATATTTACATGTTTGACTGTCATCAATCACAGGAGGCAAAGCAGCAAGCTGTGAATTCTGCCTTCCCACATCAGATTTATAGGTACAGTGTGTTAAGTAGAAGGCCACATGATTTCTTAACTTCATTAATTCTGTCAAGAAAAGGATAAACTAAGCTGATGGTTTTGCTTGTAACGATTTCTGCCTCAAAAGTAATTAGCTATCAACTTTTTAGTCAACTAAGAACTAATTATTCACAAAGTCCTTGCACCGTATTAATAAAACAACTGAATTTTTAACATAAGCTTAGTAATGAGTGAAGTATCCCCAAGTATTACAACAAGTGAAGTATCCCCAAGTACAGCTATTTTCACAAGAGTAAACTTTACAGTTATAAAGAAAGATTTTAGTAATATTTAGGAGAATTATGGTTTCCAGAGAAGGGGAACAACTTTACCTCTTCGGTCCATGCGAGCTCCAGAAACAGGATACATTGTACCAGTTTTTAGATAAAGAAGAAATCCAGCTTCAGGATCCACTCTCCGCTCTAAAGTCAGCAACGTGTACAGAATAACCTGCAAACATTATACATAAATACATATATACATACTGGAATACATATTATTCCAGTATAGTTGTTGCGCTTTAACCCCACACAGCTGCTCACTCACCTCCCCACCCTTGCTGAGGGTTCAGATAAAGGCAGTTTACTAGAGAAAAGAAAAGCCACACATGCAAGCAAAGCAAAACAAGGAATTAATTCACAGCTTCCCGTGGTTGGGCAGGTGTTCAGCCACGCCCAGGAGAGCAGGGCCCATCACGTGGAACGGTGCTTTGGGAAGGCAAAACTCCATAACTCCAAACCTTGCAGTGCCCCCCACCCTTCCTCCTTCTTTCCCCCACCTTAGGTAGTGAGTGTGACCATCAGCTGCATGGTCTGGGACACCCCTTTGATCCCCGAGGTCCCCTGTCCTGGCTGTGTCCCCTCACTTCCCATCACCCCCAGGCTCTCCAGCCGGGCCCTGGGGGGAGCAGGAAAGGCCTTGGCTCTGTGTGAGCCCTGCCAGCAACAGCAGCAACATGCCTGTGTTATCAGCCTGTGCTCAGCACAAACCCAGAGCACAGCCCACACTCATCTCCTGTGAGGAAAACCATTGCTAACCCCAGTCAAAACCAGCACAGCACTAAAACCAAAACACATTCTAAACTGGATTTAGTTCCTCCACAATTTATATGGCTAAACAGCCATTATTATCACAAGTCTTCTAGAAGCTGTAAGTAGTAAGAACTTTACCAAGGATTTAAATTAAAAGGCATCTTTAAAACCTTACATCAAGGCTACCACCTCCCTAAATCAGGCCAGCTATATGGAAATATGTATAACCCTGGTTCCTGAAACAGTCTGCTTCAACCTCATATTTGAATGTAGTAAGAAGAGACTAAAGAACAGACATTTCAGGATAAAAAACCCGTAAGTGTGCTTGAAGGTGGTAAATGTATGTACTTCTTACTACTAAGTTCACTTTAATTTTTATACCAGCAGCTTTGGGCACACCCGGATGAGCTATCCATGAATGTAGATTACACCACCTACAAAGCATTTCATATTCATAAGACAAATTAGGTCACCTAACAAAAAAGTGCACACAGCCACTGACGGTGAAATTAGACATTTGGTGCTTGTACCTGACTTCTGTGCTCTATGGAGTTTGACTCCTTGCCAGACTTGAGCTCCAAAGGCATAATCCGAGACTGTACTCCAGACTGGCAATGGATTTTCACCCTGGCTGTAACATCAATCTTTCCCTTCAACCCAAACCTGGGAGACCAGATACTCTCTTCAATGTCCAAGATATCTACAACCTCTATCTTAGAAGATACATCTTCTGTTTTCCCACCATTTGACCTAGGAAGAAAATTAAGCCAGAAGTTAACAATTTCCCTTAATTATTAATATTTAAACATTAAAATGTGTTGCAACTAAATATATAATATTTCTGCCCTTCAGGCACTAACTTGAGAAATAAAATGCACCAAGTCTCACTCAAACTAATCTTCCCATTAACAGAGGAAGCAACATATCAGAAACAAACTTCAGTTAGTTTTGCTATTCACCTAAATTTCAAAGTTAAAATGAGACTTTAAACTATTTTTAATAGTTTTTGGTCTTTTCTCAATAACCACACTCTATCATACACTTGACAGCAGCATACAGGTTTTACTCAGACCTGCCATTTCACTGAAACTTTAACATCCTATGGTTATTACAATTAAGAGCAAGAAGCCACAGACAAGAAGAGCTCAGCAGCATTTGAGTAAAAATCACCATTTCACCAAAGAAATCTTACATTAGTCAAGAACTCCATTGCATTAATAGTTTCACATTCTGATTTGTAGTCTTGCTCAGAACTACAGTAACTCCTGCTTTAGTCAGCAGCTCAAATATCCTTGCTCTTCTGCTCACTAAAAGCTCTGGTTTGTACCATGCTGTTCACAAGGACTTAAAGATTTTGAAGTCAATTCCCCCTCAGGCTTCAGGTCTTCATGCCCAGTACTCACAATGGCAGCTAAACATGCAGCACAAGGTCAGCTCTACAATCAGGGAGGCCATGAATTAGCTCCAAATCACCCAACAGATGTGCATAAGGAGTTCTAAAAATTTCAAGTGAACTAAACATAGATATAAGATATACAACATAGAATGGTTTAAACTTTTAATTCTGGCCTCTTACAGTTTTAGTTGCATTTTGTTTTGGTTTGCTGGATTGTGCATGAAGTCTTCTGCCCACTTAAAAAATGATGGCAAATATTCTTCTATTTCTTGCATTATTTGTGCTTGTTTCACATTTAAGAGATACCTAAAAAAAAATACATGCACATTAAGGAAACAAAGTATTAAATCTGCTGTTGGTACTAAACAGATTTGCCTCGAGTAGCAACAAGATCATTGGAAGTAACTGTCAAATTTTTATAAATGTCTATAAACTGTAGACAATGACAGTTTCATAGAGGTTCAACTCAATTCATAAAACTATTAATTGAACATCTATTACAAGATATAAACTATACCAGAACATCCATTTCTGATGTAACCTTTGAAACAACGGGTACAGCACAGTGAGAGCATCAGTGTGGCAGATGTGATGAAACAAAACCAACAGTTTGACTGCAGGAAAGGAGTACCAGACTCATGCATTTAAAAATGGCTATTCCTACAATTCATGCAACACTGAATAAAAAATTAAAAGACCATTTGCTTTTAGTCTGGATATCCTCATCTGCTCCTTACGTGCACTTTGACAGAACATGACACAGAATCTAATCGTGTGGCGTTAGACAACTCAGTGCTGGCAACAACTGGAAATAGTGTCATTATTCTACAGCAACAGAGTGGATTTTGCACAAAAAGGTTCATAGGAGTGCAAATGACCACTGGCAGCAGACTCATGCAGCTTATTTTTCAATCCCAATAAACAGTAGCTTATATATGCAAAAAGGAATTGCAAATTAACAGTTTCATGGATGCCCAGAGGGACAGAAAGGCCTTTCAGCAGCCACAATTCAAAATATTATCTTCATAACAGAACTAAGAGTAATAAATCTTGCCACTACAACGTTAACTTCTGACTCATCTGGGGCCAACAAATACTGATATTGCCCAACATACAATTTAAAACAGTCTAGATATAATGATTTTGAATTTACATGAGTAGAATTGTATTTTAATCAAGCCTGCAGTAAAATGTTAAAACTAACAGCCATTCATCTTCCCACTTTCTGAGGGAAATACTAAGCATTGCCTAGCATTTCTATTAGCTCTGCTGATAAAATAAGTTAAAGGTCTTCTAACAACTGAGACTTTAAGTAACCTGATAAAGACATTAAATTAACAGAAATTCACTTCTTGTTCAGTCACAAGGTTCCAGGTTCATTGCTGAGAATCATAATTAACTATTTGTCCCATTCAAATCAGCTTTGGGAGATGCCTGGAAATCTAATGTTACAGACACAAACACTGCAACTGCTTGGCCTAAAAGTTAAAAAAAAAAACCCTGCCACATGCAGTTACTCCAAAAGACTAGTTCAGATATACAGAAGTAGCTCAGCAGGGAAGGCCAATAAAATTAAGTTATCACATGGAAAATTATCTTACTAAAAGATCCCAAATCTTCATTAAGCAAAATCATTTGGCAGAACACTCTCCTGATACCAGTGCTACATTTTTTAAAGAACAACTTCAATGTGCTAGTTCAAAGTGTTCCTGCCCTGTCTTCCACACATAAAAGGCAGCTGTAATGCTACTTACATTTCTTTGAGGTACTTTTGTCCATACACAATTTTATTTGCTAGTTCTTGCACCTTTTCTTGCGTCAAGTTATTGGTGACTGATTGCTGGAAGATGTCATGAAGAATTGTCCCAACGAGCATTTGGAGCGAGCCCGACTCGGAGCCCTGCAACAGATGTCACCACACCTGAGGATTTATGCCCATTTCATGCCAACTGCTCTGTCAAATTTCTGGATTTTACTTGCTGCACATCACGGCCTGCACTTATTTGGCCTTGAGATCACGACAGCTTTCACCTCACTAATGACTCAGGTAAAACCTGCCTGTGAGAGCAGCTGAATTGAAGTGGGTCTCACCTACTGCTTTATCCCAACCCTGAAAATGCCAGGATACAATCTCTATGTGATTGGCAGGCAAGAAACAAAGGCACAGATTAAAATTAATTTTGAGAAAGTTCTGCCTGCGGGCATTTCTTAATGCAAATACAGACCTTTACAATCTTACAGAGATTTCCTGCATGAAGCAGTTTCCTGTCTGTTACCAGCTCACAGCAAAATCATCCCATGTATCACCAAGATGGCTCAGAAACCCATCAGCAGGGCTGGGCTCTGGAGACTCACAAGAACTGAAAGTGGTGGTAAACAACCTAGACACGAGTCACTACCAAACAGCTGGAAACCCAAACACTGTGGTATTCTGGATCTCCCACAGACCAGTGGATTGCACTCACCACAGGTGGATGGTGCTATCCCAGTCAGGACCCTGTGCATTGTCCCCATAATTATTTTATCCCCCTTACTCCTCTAATAAAGGGTTGAAAACCATTTCATGGTCTTAATGTCCTGTACTTAATATTCTTGTTCCAGTCACAGGTTCCCAGCCAGGCTGTTTCCCACTCCACTAAAATTTCTTTGTTAATGTGGATTTATATTCCTATCACGTCTGGAAGTTCTCATTAGCTGAGACTGGCAGCTGTTGCTTCTCTATTTATCAGCATATCTCTCATATACCAGCAAGGATACTACCACAAGGAACATCTCCTCTTTCCAAGATTGAGCAGCTGGATTCAGACTCCAGAGTTAGCCCACACCAATTATTAACTGAATTAGCCACATTTTTCAGAAGCTGTTAACTTGGCCAAGTGTGGTTATATGTTCATATGGACGGCAAGAGGCATACCCCTCACAAAGGATTCATATCCACACAAAATGTGGCAAGAGATTTAAAAAAAATTATCAGAATTACAAGTGGAAAGACCACTTCTTTAGCCCAGTAGCTGTATTAAGAGTACTGCATTATTTCAGGTGCAATTCTCAAAAATACAAGAGAAGTTCAACCAGAGACAGTTTGCACACCAAATTATTCTGTGTTGTAAACATTATGAATTGCTAATAATGACATGTCTAACAGCCAGATTTAACACTGAGCTAAGCCACCAGTGTCAGTGGAACAGTAACTCAGTGACAGTGTGGAATGAACACTCACCCTGAAGCGTTCACTCAGCACTGCCCTCCTCATGCAGCGAATGCTGCTGGAGATGGTGGTGCCCGAGAGCAGCAGGTCCGGGTACAGGACCAGGTATCCACTCTGGGCATTGATCACCCAGGTGCCAGAGCTGCACTCCCCTTCCAAATGAACAATGTCCCCCGGAACCACCGGGACAGACTCCCTGCAAGGGAATACACCCACACAATAATGTTCGCAAATGACAGACACATTGTGTCAGAAATAACACACTAACAGAGCAGATTCAACATTCTTTGAAATGCTGGGTCGGGTTCTTTTAAGGAGTTGACCTAAAGAAATCCCGAGAGGGAGTAAAGGCATTTTTACAACGACAAAACTGCAAGGTAGCAGCGTCCACTCAACACACATTACCTGAGATCAGGTCTCTCAGGATGATATCCATTATGCTAGCATACTGATAATACCACACTACACAAAGATTCTTTCAGGATCCCGTATCACTTTTAAAACTGTAAAACTCAACTCACAGACAGCACAAACAAAACTGAGTTAATAATACAGTATTTCATTCTCTCTTCAAACATCTGTGTGCATTACCAGCCATTCCTAAGGATGCACAGTTCTGTATCTTCCAGTGAGGGGGAGGCTGTAATTGTCAAGTGTTTCTCAGGGTCGCTTCCATTTCTCTGTATCACGCTGACCTCCAGCACACGATATCTGTTGTTCAGCCCATTCTTCAGGACCACATCAGGCGAGTCAGCTGCTTTCTTCTGAAAACTGAAGTAACAGCTAATTACAAAGAATACTGCGCTGTTTGAAAACAGCCGACCTACATGCAAAAAGAGGGAAAGCTTCAAATAGAAACCAAATTTTACTCCCCTTCAATTTTTATAAATATTTTGTTTGGGTTTTTTTTTTCGTTCTGTACGGGTAGAGTGTAGGAAATTTCTATAAATATTAAGCAACCTGCTGTTTATTACAGTTAGTGCTCCATTTTTGTGTCCACATATCCATAAGCAGTAGTAAACTAATTATAACTGCACTGCAAACCCTGTGCTTGGGAGAAAGCTTGCATCTCCCTGCAGAACTCCCACAGCCACACAAACACCTCAAACACGGAGCAGTACATTTTTACCCCTTACCTGAAGTTGATTAGAAAACTGACATTCAAGGCTCAGTTTCCAACAGCCAAACCATGAGGCAGAGCGGCCAAACCTGCCGCTCTCCCGTCACCGAGCGATGCCTGGAGGAGCCGGGGCCGGCAGCCCGCCGTGCCCCGCGCAAACACCCTCGGCGGCGGCGCTTCCCCTCCCGCTTCCCCCCGCCGCTCCCGAGCGCTTCCCGGCCCGAGGAAGGCCGGTCCCTCCCCGCCAGCCCTCAGAACCCCGCGCACGGAGCCGGGAGAGGTTTGGAAGTTCAAATCCCCCGCGCTCCCGGCGGCCTCCGCTCAGCTGCGGCTCCCCGCGCTCGGCCGCTACCTCTCGGCCATGGGCTGGTCCCGTGCGGCGCTCGGCTCGGCTCGGCTCGGCTCGGCCCGGCTCGGCTCGGCTCGGCTCGGCTCGGCTCGGCTCGGCTCGGCCCGCGCGCAGCCCGCCCAGCGCGGCTCCCTGAGCCCCGCGCCCCGCGCGCCCCGGCAGCCCCGCCCCGCGCGCCCCGCGCGGCCAATGGGAGGCGGCGGAGGGGGCGGTTCCCGCGCGCGCGAGCTGAAGGCGCGAAGCGGCGCGCGGCTCCTCGCGCCGCAGCGCGGGGAGGGGCGGGGCCCGCGCCGTGAGGGAGCGTGAGGGGCGCCGAGGGCCGCGGGGCACAGGCGCCTCTGTCAGCCGCGCCCGCTGCTCATTTCCACTTTGTCAAGGGCTGTCGCGCCCCCGGTCCCGCCTCCGTTACTGGTGCGGTGGTACAAGCTAATATTAGAGGTACCTTCCGTTTCCTATTCGCTTATTGGGCAGTCTGAGCCCGAGAGGCTAACCGTTCCCCTCAGAAAGATGTGTGGCCGCTGGCTTTCTGAGATGGTACTGAAGTTTCAGACACACAGATCTCACTCCGCTGCAGAGAGGACAGTTTTGGCCCATGGTTAGACATCCTAACAGAAGGATCAAGTTCAAATTGATGAATTTTAAAAGGTGAGAACATTCTTAGGTTAGGCCTTTCAGTTTTATTTGGGATAGTCCTGAAATATATGCAGTAAACTACATTAATGCTGCTTCCCATTGCAACATTATTCTCTAAGAGAAGCTTAGTTATAATTTTATAGTTGCTTGTTGATATGATTAATCATGCAGTCATAATGTGGTGTGATATTGAGATTACATAAGTGCTTTGAATACTTGCTAAACCTTTGTGCTGTAGCCTCTTTCATGTTGTCTATACATCTCCCATACCCCAGAAAAATAAATATTTCAACAGAATAGGTTTATGAAGTACAAAAAATGCTTTGAATATCTTTTTGAAGTTATCTAAAATCCAGCCAGTCTGGGGAATCTCCAGGGAGAAAGCTGGACACAAGTGTTATGAAATCAGAGATTGTGAAAAACGTTTGCAATTTTAAGATCTATCAGCATTCTCCCAAGTATAACTATGTAAATTCAGGAATCAATATTAAAACACTTCCATACACTGTTAAATTTTATTTTGAAAAACTAATTCTGAAAATACAGCACAGTTGCATCAAGTGGTATGTTTTTCACATTCAATACCAGACTCAATTTTGGAGACACTTTTTATGTTCCCTTCCTCTCAGGCATGAACATGCTGAGTTCTGCTTTATTCTGCCTTACAACTGCTTAACTTACTATGACACTCCTCAAATACAGCCCTGGTAGTAGAAGTAAGATGTAAAACTCTTAACTTAATAATCCCTAACAATATGCACATAAAAAAGAACTGGCTTATGTGCTCACACAGCAAAACAACGTAGAGAAAAGACGGGCACCTTAGTTTTCCAATACAGTGGATTTATCTCTACTGCAAGACCCTTAAATTGTAAAAGTTCACTGTGATAATGGCTAGCTTTCCTTTATGTGAAACTAAAGATCAGATGAAAAAACATATTTCTTGTCACTTAGTTAAGAATGACAGTGTGGTGCATATCTACTTATTAGGGCAAACAGATCGTTCCAGAAATATGTTTTCCCCCGGCTGCAAGACACACAGATCACACAAAGGCATTGGTTCAAAAGTTTTAATAAAATATATCCAGATACATTTCATTCTCTGTCCATTGCTACACTGTAAATTTTAAAGAAATACATATTTTTAAGAAACCAGGGGAAAACTGAGCCACGGAAGTTGGTATTGAATACATAACTGAAAATCCAGTTTGTTAAAATTTGTCAGAATTAAGCAAACCAGTCTTAACCACCCAGCACTTAACATAACCATTTGCCAATTCTTAGAAGACACTAAAATATTTACAATAAATAAATAACTTACATGAAGTAAATGCTTTACAGTTTCCTGAATCAAGTGAGTAAAATCAAGAGTACCAATGCAAGTCACGTATAAAATAATTCCTTCCAGAAAAGGAATTACAGGAGGAGGCCAACACGCAGCATCTATCGCATGCCATGACTTCAGGAACAGTACGCACACACACCTACAGAGGCCAACACCTTCTCCATTTCTTTCCTGTGTGAGGCTGCATGTGGTCCGGACGCCTAAATAAGTAAATGCAGCAGCATGCAGTCAGTCTTCTTTGGCACCATGGTTTGAGGGAGGGAAAAACCTGTTTACACCAGCTAGTACTGGGACAGTACGTACTCGTAACGCGCTCAGCCTTGAACAAACCAAGCCAAGAACACGCAGCTCCACAGAGAAGTTCTCTAAGATTGGGCCCCTAGCACCTGCCGCAAGGAGATCTTTCCTAGCGCTCATCCCTGTAAATTTCCCCCGCTTTTATCTGTGTAGCATTTCTTAAAATAGAACGTACACCAAGGAACTGGTTTCTGAATTGCAAGCTATGCAATACTGCTAAATTCATCTTGCTGGTTCTAGCTGAAATGGCTGAAGATAGCTTTTTCCTGGGTAGCAATTTCTGTTCTTGCACACAGAAAACTTGTACAGAACAAGAGTAAAAGGCTGCTTGAAGTGTGCTCTGCCAAGCCCAGCTTCTACAGAGCCAGCAAGGATCTGGATGCCAAAATCATTGCATTATGTTCAAATCAGTTTATTCCATTGGATTTATAAAGAACAACAGATGCCTGATTACTGGCTTCAAAGGCAGCATAATCAGCAGCATGTAACTCCTGGAATGGTGATAAAGCTAAGTAACTAACAGCTTGGAACCCGTATAGAACATGGGTGTCATCTCCAAAACTGTGTCATTGCTAAAATTCATCTAGTGAAGCCTAAAAGATCAAGTGCAAAAAAAGTGGTTAGAGCTAGCTAATGTTTATTCTGATGTGTCACCCAGTTTTGACTCCAGGAAATTAACCACATTTTGGCAAATAAAGATGTCAGACAACAGCAGGTCCACAGTAACAGAAAGCTTTTTTTGTTAAACTTCAAGTCATTTATTCATTAATATCATTTGAGGATTGATGGTGTAAGTTTTACAGAAAAGTCTTCTAAAACAAAGAATCAGTTGAGGTGCAAGAATTGTTTCATAAGTTCATACGTGGTGAAAGCCACGGCCTGGGAAGGAATACAGCGAATGTAATTCAAGGACAGACCACGGTACAGCCCTCTTCGTACTCCGTGCTCTCGATACACGTATTTCAGAGTCTGCACCATGGTACTGGGAAAATAAATCATTAGTGGATACGTATATTCGGTACCAAAATCATTTGCTTTAAATACAAGATACTTTTTACTCGGGCTTTAAGAGAGCCATGGAGAAAACCCCATGGCATTCCACACAGCAAAGCCACATATGACTGAAGAGCCACATATGACTGAAGAGACAACCTGCACTTCCGCAAGAAATTTAGGCCCAAGGGCTGGGAACTGGAAAGAGGATGGTTTAGAGTCCCAGCTAAACAAGTGTTGGTCTGAAAACACCTGCCCTACAAGACATATTACAGTATTTTACACCAGAATGGCTCCACACATTCCCTTGCCAAACTGGCAGGAAAGAGCAGAGAAGCATAAATTGCTTTTACAAATAATAATCTGAGAATATAATATTGTACCTTATTAAAAGCAGAAATTGCACTGTATGTGCAAAGAGAACTTTCTTCACATGCTTGTATTGAAACTAAGTGGATATGACATGGAAAGCACTTGAAGTGCTTGGTATTTCCATGCTATTGAAGACAGTGCTCTTGGAGAGCATCTTCCATATGTTCCAAAGCTTCGAGACTTCCCACCTGCTCTATCCTCTCATCCTCTAGAGACAGACCTGTGTCTCTCCTTCAAAGCACAGCTCTCTATCTGGTCACAACAAAATTGTTAAATGGGGAAGCCTCGGGTCTGTACAAGTAGTCCTCGCAAATGCAAAATTAAAACCCTGAGAACAATGAACACATTTTTATTTTAAAATCATCAGGAGTGGGAAATAACCAAGGGGAAAAAAAAAGGCTGGTAAAGAAAACAGAACAGAACTTTCACAGTTAAGCAACATCGAGGCTGTTTGTGAAAGGTCACTCAGGCTGCTCTTGGTAGGATCCAACCTTCCACGCAGGAAGTTCACAGTGAATTGCACTAGATTCAGACATACACAATTTCACAAGACTGAAACTAACCAAGAGAAAACTGTCCCAGAATATTGAATTAGATTGAGACAATTTCAAATTCAGAAAGTTTCTCAAGATGAGAGCTGATTTAATAGCATTATGATTTTTATGGTGCTTCCACTTCTACTGGAGGAACCTCAACAATGTGTGGGGAGTAGGAGGTTACTGCAAGTGCAAAAAAGCTCAAATAAAATTTTATTTAGCAAAATCATCTTATGGAACAGATTCTGCACCATTAAAATACACTCTGGAACTACTTCATTGCAGTAGAAGCATTTGGTCTCTCTTTCAGAGAGCTTGCTGATATTAAAGGTAGCACAAGTTGCATTAAAACACAGAAAATCTATTTTACTAGTAGAGACAGAGGATTACTAACAAGGATGCCATTGCTTTCTCAGGTATTTTTTTAAGCCTAGATTGATAGTGGTAGCTTTTGTCTGTGGGAAAACATCTTTATTAAAAGAATGAAGAAATCAACAGCATAATAGTTCGGGGGTTGGGGGGGTTGTTTTCTTCTGGTAGCTGCTTTCTTGTAAAGTTTAAAATGAAGAGCTGAACTTAGCTCAGACCCCCAAGAACTCAGTACAGATGAAAAGGAAATACTCACAGGCACTTTTCAGAGTCTGGGAGAACCGCTCCTAACTGCATTCGCCTCCGAGTGACATCCAGGGGATATCTGCAGAGGAGACATGGAAACAGCAGCTCGAGCAGATGTGTGACAACTGCTGGAACGGTGTTTAAACAAGAAAACAAAGAAATCCACGAGCAACCTTCCCAGCTCTCTTTTCACTGACTCAGGAATCCAGCTCAGATTCTCAACACAGCTGAAAGCTCTCCAAAAAGGGACACTCCCCTTACACAACCAAAACCAGCAAAACAGAGCTCTTAATATATTCCATTTGGCACTAGTAAGGAAGACACATGAAGATCAGATGAGAGTATAAAAGAGTCTGTGAAATGCTGAAGGGAGAAGACACCTGCATTGAAAATAAAATTAACAGTTTAAAGATTAATAGGCAGTGATATTTACAATGCAGTGATCTAGTGAAAAATCCATGCTGTGTAAGTCCATTGAATAACTTATTTTATGGACAAAATAAAATAGAACAAGGTCAGGGTGAGAAAGGAAAAAGCAAGTGAAGTAATAAAAATGCCAAATACAATATCTAAGACTTGTTTGGTTTTGGGTTTTTTTTTAATCCGATGGTTTCACAGGTTGCATAGGTTTGAAAGTAAATTGGAATAATTAAGTTCTGCAAATTATGTTGAGGGTCAAAATTTTTTTAGCTTTCCAAACAAGCTAAGAAACAATATTGTTACTAAAAAAATATTCCAATGGGTTTTAGGTGATTTGCCTGGATTTGTTGACTCACTGGATAACTCTTAAAAGGCTCTGAAGATTAGATAGATATTTAGTAAGTGAAACAACAGGAAATACCTGCATTTCAGTATTTGATTAATTTAAAAACCTTACTAATAATTAGACTGCGATAAAATTGTGTCAGAGAAAAGTTTCTTTAGAACAAACAGCTCCAGAGATGAAACCAGCCCCATCCCCAAACTTACGATATCGTCTGAGCTATCGCTCCAGCTATGCCACCACACAGCAGGTTTACATGTGTTTTCAAAACTAAGACATCGGGGTTATCTAATGAAGGCCGTCCAAGCAAGTTAGGTGCTTGAGCAAGTCCAATGCTCTTTAAGGTACCAAAGGTAAAAAATGAAAAACCTAAAAGGAAATTTAATTTTATGTACTTTCATAAAAAAGCAAACTATTTGTTGATGTATCATCACAAACAGAAAACTGCATTTACAAAATGAAACTATTTTCCAGTTCTTTTGGAAGTTTTTTCTTAAGCAGAAAAACAGAGAAACAGTATCTTGAACTTCTACAGAAACTTCTGTCCAAATGGATTTGTGTTTATACATAATGCTACAAGAATACTTTAAATAAGCTACACTGTGAGACTTAAATTACTGTATTGCTGTCAAGAATCTTCCCTTGCTGCTGAGAGCTGCTCCTGAGATCTTTCTAAGTGAGGGACATGTGTCAGGTTTAAGAGCGAGGCTAGTTGAGCCGGGCTGTTGTGCTCCTCTGTTCCACATGGCCGCTGCTTTACAGGCGGGAGCGTTTACGGAAAAGCCACCAGGAGATGGAGCCAGCGGTGGCTCTGAGGCCGCTCCCAAGGATCTGCTGCTGGAGAGAAACAGCCTCCTTGTTTCCTTGGGGGGAAACTGCGAAGTACAAGACAACCACTAGTTTACCTTTCTCGCTCTCAACTCCAAATTGCAGAAAAGCCAAGCTTTGACTATGGAAGACACTTTTTAAGGAGCATCAATGAAGGCGATTTGGACAGAAGCTAATTAACTAGGTGTGCAAATATATTAAACAAATTTAGCAGCGCACAGAACTGCTGAAGGACTGGCACGTTCTGGTTTTAACTTACCCGCATATGGTGCCATTCCCACCACAGTTGGCATCAGCCCTCTGTAGAATCCACTAAAGCCACCTTCCTTTGAAAGAAAAACACAGCAGCATTTGTAGCAAGAAATACAAGTGTCTTGAGTTACCCCACCGTTCATCCAGACTCCCATGATAGCAATCTGACTAGCACCATCTACCGCCAAGGAGCTCATGTCACATTCTGCTTCCTGTGCCTGAAGAACTGAAGGGACAACTGCCTGGCTCCAGAGGAGATAAATAAATGAAATCCGAGGTGAAAAATCTACACCCAGCATTATAACTGGAAACACTGATGCATCATACATAGCCCTCCTCCCCAGATCCGTTTGGTAACGTTACCACTTTTCTTGAAAAGCAGCTTCTCTGCCTTTTCTGACCTCCCACGTACATGAGCCTTACTACAGCTCAGCAGCCTAAGGCAAAAGCAGCACCCAAATAACTTTTTACAGTAAAAAATTCAAAGTGCACGCAATGAAGTCATGTTATTGTGCACTAAGCCATTATGTTCAATGCAGTGCAACGTTATTTAAGAGCATCATTTGCTTTCTCAGAACTGAAGATTAAAAGAAAAAATACCTTTGTGTAAATCATCTTGAATGCATGGATAATTCCCATGTACTTGTGTTCCCCTTTTACTTGGAACGCCAGGCGAACTCTAACCATATCAAGAGGGTAAGTACAAATCACTGCTGTAATACCTTTATTAAAAACAAAAACAAAACAAGCAAACAAAACTCACCTACACCTTATCTGATTCTAGGATTATTTGAAAAGTAGAATTTCCTTTTCTGGCAGTGAATACAATAGCATATACAAACTATTTTGTTAAAGAAACACTTACAATCAGTAAACAGGAACACTAACTCCAGCAACACACAAAGGATTTGTTTGTACTTGATGTTCACTGAAGCAGCACACCTAGGCCTAGATTTTCCATGATTTATGGGCCTGACTGTATTCACCTGAGCTTTGAAATTCATAGCTCCTAAGAATCAGGCTAGTTAAGTACATCAGCTTTACTGGATTGCAACCATGAAACCTAATCCTACCATATTAAAAGAAAAAAAACCTCAATCCACCAAATTTACATGTTTTATTCCAAAGATGTTCTGTCAGAATTTGGTATCATTATTTAGTATAGATACTGAATCTGAAAATATGAAACATATTCTAATGACACACTAAATATATTCTAATTACAGCTAAAATAGAGCCAGGCTCATACTGATGAGAAGTACTAACTGTGTTACATTACTGCATTTTAATAGTTCATGTTACATCAGCCTTACTTATATTTTAAAACTGAGCAGAAAAGCTTTCTGGACTTTAGATGCAAAATAAAAGCAAAAAAAAAAAAAAATCAAATCTTAGAACTAATCCAGTTAGGAGCTGCATCAAAACAGCTTAAATGCTGACCAACTTGCAGTTTGGGAAGCACAACTCCAGCACAGAAAACAACAATTCTAACACTTGCCTGAGTGTTAGAATTCTTTCCAGCTGCTAGGCATTGAGGTAAACCACTCAATGGCAGACAGAGTCTTTGGAAGGAACAGTTAAAACTGTTGACTAACAACAGGGATCATTTATGATGGTACGCCACAGCCAACAAAAAAAACCCAAAAAACCCCACCAAAGAACCAAACCTCAAACAAATCCAAAAAAAAAAAAAAACCTGGGGAAAGGCAGAAAAGAAAGTAAAAACCTTTGTAATTGGCACTGTTTTCTAGAAACTGCTCTGATTTAGCCAAATGTAGCTTTTTAAAATTGGTCCTACAGAAGATAAGTAGACTTTTGGTGGAAAGAAAATTGTCACTTGTTTTTGTCAGGAAATGTCACTTCCTTTTAAGTTTTAATAGTTTCTTAATGACACCTCTTTTTGTAGGTGTATCATCTCCCCTCCTTTCCACAAGGCCAAGACAAATCCATAACAAGGGGAACAAAAAAAGCAAACACAAACCAACAACAAAATCCAAATGCAACACAACAACCCCTGCAGACAAGCTCTGCCTAACTTTTATGCCTGATGTTAAAAAAAAAAACCAAAAAACCACTGCTCTGATAAGCTGAATGATCCGAAAGTTATCAGGATTAGATGGTGAGATAAAAAAACACTGTAAGTGACCTATCAAAAAATCTGACAGGTCAACTCTCAACTGGGAACCAAGTTTGTGTGCTTCCGGATTATCCCGTCAGTAATTCATTTTAACACCTCTTTCGGAGAGTTTGGAAAAGTCCTCTGAACAAGAAAGCAGACACCTGCAGTTTATTTCTGAGGTTGTCTCACCCACAGGATTCAACAGCTGGAAGCTGCAAAACACTAAAGCAACTTCAAGACTGTTTCCACTGACTTACATGAAATGCAAGCCCTCAGTCTAGAGCCTTTCCCTAATGGATTCCCTGAGATCTCCAGAAATAGCATCAAATAGATCAATTCAAGCAGTTTAAAAATACATTAAGGGAGGGGTAAAGCCCTTTTGCAGAGCTTAAGGGTGCCAGGAAAGCCATCCCACTTCAGAAAACAGACTTTACTCCCTCTTCTCTTTCCAGTCATGCACTGGTATCTATCCAGGCACTTCCTCTGAACAGAGGATACCAACGGACCAACCAAGAGCTTGGTGAACGCACTCTCTAGGGAACACACTCTGAAAATAGAACAATTAAAAAAAAAAACAACAACACAGATGAAACTGAAAAAAACGATATGCAGAATAAGGATTTAAATAGAAACTTTAAATTCTTTTTTTCTTGAAATCCTCTAGCTATGAATTTTGGAAAAAAAAAGGAAGAAGTAAAAAGGGGATTTGGAACATCAGCCACAATATATGCTGTCTTGTAGCAACTACGAGAGGCCTGTTACTGCATTACTGTTCATCTAAGGAAAATGCACACACAAGCCATCAAGATTTCTTTTGGGGCTCAAGGGAGACACTGTCTTTTCCAAGAGGAATGGCAGCCAGCTGTGGGACACAAAGCCATTGTGGTGAAGTCTACAAAACTACTCATCTCACCTCTGCTCCTTAGATACTATGCTATGAGAAGTCAGACCACAGCATCTTAAGGCTCAGTCCCAGGCTTGAAAAAGCCAAGTCTATCCCCACTAATGATAGCTAAGCTAAAAATCTCTGCAGGGGTGGGTTAAACAGGACAGATTCACAAGTGCATCAGCAGTTCAGAGATACATACAGCACTTGCCACTGATCTGAAATAATCTTCATAGGGAAACTAGCTACTCCCTTCAAAGAGCCACTTCCTCAAAAGCAGCAGGCTTTTTCACTGCCAATGCTGACTCAGAAGCCAGGGAAAGACTCTCCTTCACTTCCCATATGGACCTTAAGCACCTCTGACCACTACTGGGGACAAGATACTGGGTCACACAGACTAAAGACAGTGACACTGAAGCACATTAGAGTGTCCTTGATTCCCTTCCAAGGCTTTGGCAGTTAATGATGAGATTAGCTCCACAGGGATTCTTCTCTCTCCCAATTTCCCTGCTATCCCTCTGTTCTTAGTAATTTTCTTTCTTTGGAAATAAAAGTCTAAAACTATCTGGAGCAAGAAAAAACCACAAGTGAAATACATTTACATTGCAAACACAGCTGGTATGCAAGTTTTTATTATCTCTGTATCATGCTCTTTGTACTTTATCAGGAGCTCCAGAGATCAAATTAAGCACTGCCAGGAGATTCAGAGGAATAAAGTTCGAAAAGTGATAAGCACAAGACACAGCCTTGAACTGCAGATTTGCTCCTTAGCTAATATAAAGATTAAATTATCCTAGTAGCATCTTCTGAACAAAACAAAGCTTCAGAAACTACATACAGAGAAATTGCTGATGACTAAAATATTTACCAGGTTAAAAACCGCCTAATTTATCAGTCCTACTATGTCAAATAAATAATAATTCTTCTCTTCCATAGCACATCTGAAGAACTATACCAGATTTGTTTAAATGCTGACTGAAGCAGGCAACTGTTAATTACACAGTATTTTAAATGGAGACAGCCAATATCCTCCTAGATAGTGCCAGGTCAGTACTATTTTCAATCACTTTTAGTAAAAGTAAACAGCTAAAAACAAAAACATACTATCTGTATTAGTTTAATGGGACTTGAGTTTATTCAAGATAACATCTAGTCTTTTTTGGCTTTGTTATTTTGAAGTTAATCAAGTGCAAAAGAGGAAATACACATTGCTGTGTTTTGATTTGGATTTTTTTATTAGAAAACTTTAAAACATCACAGGATGATTTTACAAATTAATTTTTAATTTAATGTTACTTGTTCATTTTTGTTGTTTGATAATTTTCTTTCCTAAACCCCACCAACCTCTATGATTTCTCTTCTGCCCAGCTCTGTCTTTCCTTAAAAGAAGCTATACCCTGCTTAACTGTTAATCAAGTGTTACAGCTGAAATTTGAATCACACAAGACTCAGGAAATTCAGAGTTAGAGTTTCCACAGTAACTTTAACTGGGTCTCCTTAAATAGATGCATTACAATAGGCTTTTCTTTTCTCTCCCTCCACTACCCCCATCCTCACTGCCTTGTTTTCCCCGTGGATATGCTTTTGATCCTGTTTATCACTTACACAAGACACTGAAATGTTTCCCACCGCTTGGAGCTGATTCGGGTCTGTTGACCGCTAGTCACTAGTGTTGGAAACACTGACATAAACAAGATTTAAGTTCAGTGGGTACAGAGAAGTGAAAGCAGACAGCTGCCTGGCTAGATGCTGTAGAGGGGACAAAAAGTTCAAAGAAATACAGGTTATCTAGTCTCAACTTAATCCTGCATCCCATGAAACTGTGAAGGCCCTGGGCACCAGCACTGGGGTTTGTGCAGCACATCATCTCCTTTAGTGTTACAGTGTGGAAGAAACAGAAAAATATCCTTTACTGGAGCCAGCACAGGAGGGAAAGCAAGAACTATTACCAATTGCTCTCAAGTCTTTTCTTTTCAGTTTGCAAACCTAGAATCCTTCCTCCCCTCTATCTCCTTGATATACTTAAGATAAACCCTCTGCCTCTTATTATCTAAAGAATATCCCAAGAAGCAGTTAATGCCACCTAGTAAACAAACAGTGAGACACTCACGTGTGACATTAGATAAATACTTGACTGCTGTGTTCATCTCACCCGCAAGTCAAGCTCAGTTCCTCACTTTTTGGGTTCTAAAAATGAAACTATTGAGTATATGGTACTTAAACACACCACATAAAGCAGATTGTGCTTGCCAGATAGCTCTGTAAATTAATTTATTTCTGTTATTCTAACCACACAAACCAGATTTAACCAGTAAGGTGCTTACAACACTGCCAGATGCTATTCACTTATTTATGGGAAGAATTCCAGCCCATCCAACAGTGACAGATAAAGCTGATTATTCAGTGTTTTCACAGTGCCTCCCAGTCAGGTTCCTAGACTCTGACAAAGCTCCTGGAAAAGCTAATAATAATAATCTTTGCGGGGAGGGGGGGGGAGGTAAATTGCAAAATGTCCCTTGGAACAGTTAAAGCAAGGGGAAAGGAAAAAAAGGAAGGAAAAAAAAACATCTATGGATTTAGGTGGGTTTTTTTTACTTTTCAGATAGAAATCCAGCCAAGTTCTGGAACATAGCAAATAGACTTTGTTAGTTTTTAGGACTCTTCTCACTGTTTGATTTCATTCTCTTTCCTCTGATGCCACATAAAGCCTGAATATTTGAATGAGATCTTCCTAGTTTAACTGAATATAGTATTTTAAAAAATCCCAGTATTTTTTTCCCAAAAGAAGCTAAATTTGAATACCTGTAACTATTTGAGGACTGTCTCTAGACAGTATTAAGCCTGTTTTACAAAGGAAAAGCACATGAAGAATCACTTCAGTTAAAGCTCAGTCCACTATTACTTACCTTCCCCTGTTTTTTGCTTAGCTACTTTTGACTCAACGACTAGTAAGAGGAAAACAAATAAATACTCATACTATACACTGGCAGTTCACTGATAGGTTTTTCTGCTGCTATCACACGAATTAATAAATGAGAGATTTTAACATATTCATTCATGAATATGAGCTAAAGAGCATCGTGACAATCCTGCACTGGACATGGAAAAGTACAGACATTTCTGGCAAATCCAAAGAAACTACTCATTTGAGAAGCCACAGCTCTCTCAGTTTCTGTGGGCTTATTTTCAACCTAGCAGCAGTGGCAGAGGGGCTGATGAGCTAATTCTACCAGAACCTGCAGCTTTGATCATATTGATATGAGTTCATATTGATCACACTGGTTTTACACTTTTTAAATGCCATAATAAAAGACTATTAAAAAACCGTGTTTCACAACTTAGCACAGAATTTACCGCTTGCACAAATATTTTTTTAAAGAATACTCTTAGACAAACAGATTTCAATTAGGCAACCACATTAACCATTTACTAGTATATTTGCTTAATACAAATTTGCAGGAGGTTGACCCAACAGCACATCAAATCATCCTCTTCAGGAATATTAACTTCTCAGCAAAAGGCATGTCTGAAATCCAAGTACAAAACCATACCTGCCATGGATCCAGCCATTAATCGATGGACATGCCCAGAAATCCCAAGCTGTTTCTTTATTACCTACACAATGTGGAACATTCACAGTAGTCAAATATCAGAAAAGACAGGGAAACACAGCACAAAGCTCATTAGCACATTAGTCAAACTCTGCAGCACTTTCCAAGAAATTTACAATGCTACAAATTCAATCCAGAACATTTAATTACTGTTGGAGTTTTTTAACACTGTTTCCAATGTTAAACACTGTTTCCAATTTCTTATTAGAAGTATTAAAGTACTAAAATTCTACTAACAAAGCAAAACAGTAAGTTTAAAGTATTTGTATTGTTCACTTCAGAAACTGGATTAATTGTTTATTTAGTTATCATTAATGTGTGTTAAACAAGGCAAACTGAGTATATAGAGAGCAAAGGACACTGAACAAAATGGAAAAGTAAGAAGAGTCAGTTTTTCTTACATGCACATCATGTGAAATACTCCCATAAAGATTTTAACTGGATTAAAAGAAAAAAAAGGAGAAATAAAAAGGAAGAGAAAAAGGACAACATTTCAGAGTAAGTTAATTATAGCCTGGAAGGAAGTTAGAAATTACTTTCCAGGCTTTTTATCAAATAACTGAGACTTTCTGCTATAAAGATCATTTAGTATCTTCCTCCTTTAAGAATTATTTTTCTTTTACATATCCATGCAAAATATTGTGAAGGTTTCTGGTCAATTAATTGATAAAAGAAAGTGCTATGATGCTAATTGTGTTCTTGAAATTGCAGATTCATAAATCATTTCAATTACAAAGCATGGCATGCAGTCTTTTATTCCACATGACATAAAACACGTACAGATCAACAGCATTAATGATTACAGCACAAAGAAAAGAACCCACAAGACCCATTACAGTAACTTCTTTGTATCAGTCTTCTGAAACTTACTCTTAGGGAAGGGAATCACAATTTCAATCCCATTGTTCTCAGTAAATATTGTACCATTTACTTGGCTGGGTACTAAATCTGACCTTTCAAACCTGAAATTTCTCCTCGCTAATAGCAAAATGGTATTTTTTACTACAAACAGCAATGTTTAAAACACGTTTATGCTAACAACTGACCTCCACGAGATGTTGCAAAGACTTATTATGAAAGAGTAAATGCAGGAAAACAGAAAAGAATCTACAAGTCTTGCAGAACCCTGAAATGAGCATTTTTGTCTCCAAGGTCATTTTTATCTACAGCCTGACATATTAATTTTTCAGGTCAAATGTAAAAGTCATATCCAGCAGACTTTCAAGTTTAAGTAAGTTTATTTATGAAGTACTAGGAACCCCAACATAAATACAATAATGTTGTTTCGTTCTACATTTTTTCCTACATTATTCACAAAGGGCTACCTCATAGCAATACAAATAGCAGTGGACTTTAAATTACCTTTTGTTTTCATTAAAGAAAGGGTATTATTCTCAACAATACAAACATCTAGAAATCAGTGTGAATTTCTTTTTCCTTAAGCAACATTGCAAAAGCTTCCCTGTTTCCCTGGTATTTTTAATGAGTACATTCTGATAAAATTAAGCCACCTTAGAACAGATGCGCAGCTAGTTAATAAGACACAGACGTTTCAGTGTTAGCTTCACTCACTCAACCAGTCTGTATTCACTGCAGGCAGGGGAAAAAAAAAAAAAAGAAAAGGAAAACAATAAATTCAGCTACCTTTTTATATTGGTCAAATGCCATAAACTGAATAGCGCCATAAGGAAAGATTCTGATCATCATCGCCCCATTTCCTTTGTACAGCCCAAGGTAACCTTCCTTTTTGGGGACAGCACACAATGTAGAAAATACTCCTGCAGCAATACAAAAAAAGGTATTTAACGCTCTGGGGAAGGAAAACAAAAATCAAGGAAATGTTGCTGTAAAGAAAGTAAGCATATAAAGCTAAGGCTGCATCACGTTGCTCATGTAAAGTGGAAAATCCGCTTTCACTGCCCAAACATTGCCGAAGGGGAGAGCTTAAGGTGAACTTTTATCAGTTTTCTCTTCTCCCAGACTCAGTGAACCTCTGCACTCAGGCCCCAGTACTTCTCTGGACCATAAGCAAGGCTCCTGCAGATGCTACTACCCAGCAGCCTAAGGCCAGCAGCACAGGGGGGGAACTGGCTGTCTTACAGTTCAGTCAATTCTGAATAAATTAATAAATAATGCTTGAAAAGCTAAAACCATGGCAAAATGATATTGCAATATGCTAAATTACAGATTAAATGCCATCACTAGGGAGATCAAATAAAATTGTTGAAGACTCTCATTACTTACAACTTAAACATCTCACACTCTATCTCAGAGTTGTTGCAACAAGAAACAATCCCACTTCCTTTTAATCGGTGGGAAACAATGCAACATCACACAAAGTTTGGGCAAAAGCCACAGTTTTACTGAAAACATTAGCTATGCACAGTAGCTATCAAATTCACTTTTTAGTTTGATTTTATAAAAGAATTAACTGTGATAGTCAGTTTTAATTCATATGCAACTACTAAAAAAGAACAGAAAATGATATCTTGCTTTCAGGCAGGAAGAAAAGAGTGGTGACAAACTTTCATCTGAAGTTTAAACAAAACAAGTATCTATTAGTTTCTGGGATTCTAGGAATATGAATAGATTAGTGCACCTTTTTACTATATCATTGTATATTAAGATATTATTACATATTTAGTAGCAAATTTACTTTTAAGATGTCATGCTTATTACATGCCTCTGAACTTACTCCAAGACCAGAATTTCTCTCTATGCTGCAATGATGAGTTACTGTTTCTATTTCCTAGAACACAGCCAGACCCGCAAGCGCCACAAGGCAAAGGTATAAAAAGACACAGGGAGGACTCTGCCGAACTGAACCATCGTGTCTCTGCACTTACAGGTTCTCACCCACATCATTCTCCTTTTCTGCCTACATGTAACATGGACACACATTAAAGTCAGACACAGTTCAAATAATCAGCTTCATATCTGACTCCCAAAATAGTGAAGAACGTAAGATTTTACTTGCCAACTATGGCACAGTACAAAGCAAATTGAAGATTTTAAATGCCAGTCAAACCAATTATTTCACCCTTCAATTCTTAGACTTGAGTGTATACTTGCGTCTGTGTTAGTAAAATACATTGCTTGTGTTTCCCTTTTTGCCACAGTGAATATCTATATCCACTGAATTTTATGATTTAGCGATGATTTATTTTTCTGACTTTTAAAAATCATTATCTTTAGCGGGTAAGTTAATAGCAAGTTCAGTTACATGCAAAATTAGCCAACTCAAAATATTTTTTTTCCCCTGAAAATTACAACAGTTAAATTCTGGAGCAAAAGTTATGCCATATTTCAGTAACATCTGAATGGCTCAAATACTCTGCACAAGAGGGCACTGTTACAGCCCGCAGAGAACAGCTCTGGACACGTGAGTTTGCTCTCACCATGATGCAACACAGATGCTGAATACAGATCACCTGCACCTTACAGCAGGCACAAACCCTCTGCTCTCTCCAATCCCCACCAGCCGTGCCTCTGTCTGAACTGCAGGGATCCCCACGGCCCCTGGGAACCCCTGCAGTACACTTCTCACTGAAACCATCCCAGCTTTGAAGCTGTGATTACCAATCTCCTGCTGGCTTCTGTAAACAGAAGATCAAGCCTAGCTCTTACAAGCCTTATTGAGGATTATTCTGACATCTCAATCTCTAACATATCCATTGATACCACAACTTACACATGGCTTTGTTTTTCTTCTCTAACAGTAACACAACATGGCACACAGCCTGACCAGACAGATCATCTGTCTGATGAGCACCTTTTTTATCAGCCTCATCGCTGAGTAAATTAATACACCCAAACCACACACACTGCATTTAAAACCAGAAATTAGCAGCCATCTTACCTAGATGTTTGTAATGGTGGTTATGAGCCTGCAGCAAAATCTTTACTCGATCCAGTGGTGCAGTAGTTGTTTTGGCACAACATCCAGCAACACCTTTCCAAGAGAGAAACAGAAGAGTGACAGGATGAAAAAAGTTCTTTACATCAGCAGTTAAATAAGGGAGGTTTCTAATGTGGCTAATTCAGTCAGGAACTGGAAAAAGCCCCAGTGACAAGAAAACAGCTTCCATTAGATGCTACAAAGCCCTTAAAACCTTAGCAAAACATTTAAGCTACATTTCCTGTTTACAAAACCCCAGGCCACTGTCCGTCTCAGCTGGTAAGGTCATTGCAGAAGGAACTTTCCTGAAAGTTACTCAAGAGTTTTCCATCCTATTTCCTCCTTCCCTTTGCGGGAAACAGCCCTTGCTGATATTCCCAAGGAGGTGGGCTACGTGTCTGCCGTGTACCCTGTGCTACTTCAGAGAGTGAGGTCCAACAGAGAGTGCGGCATGATGTAAAAACCGTAAACACAATCTTCTCCTACCCCCAGCAAATCAGTCACCTGAGACAACACCTTACAGGAAGGCTTTTTCTATAAAAGGTTACTAATGTGGCGTTGTGTTTGCCAGGCTGTCTCGCCCCTTCACACCACCTTCATCTTCTGAACAGAAACCTCAACAGTCTGAGGACAGGGATAGCCCGCCCTCCCCGAGGAGCCTAACGAGGGTTTGGGCTCCGGGAACATTGAACTGGGGCTCCTCGCCGGCTCTGACACACGTGCGAGTCACCGGCGTGCACCGTGCCACCCGCGTCAGTCCATTAGGGGAAAAAGGAAAAGGGAGTTCCCTGCTTTCCCAGGTGACGAGACCCGGCGGCACTTTCACCGGGGACAGCGACACCGAAGCCCGCCTGCCGCCCCCCGCCCGGGGCACCCACCTCCGGCGATGAAGGAGCGCAGCCAGTAGAAGTCTCGGCGCGCCGCGGCCGGGGGCAGCGCGGCGCCGGGCCCCGCCGCCGCCGGGGAAGCCATGGGGCAGGGCCGGGCCGGGCCGTGCCGGCGGCGGCTCCCTCAGGCGGCGAGCGGCGGCGCTCGGGGCAGCGCGGTGCCCCCGCCGCGCCGCAGGGGCGGAGCTCGGGGCGGCCCCGCCGAGCCGCGGCCGGGCCACGCCGCGGCGCCTGCGGATCGCGTCAGCCGGGCCGGGCCGGCCCTCCGCTCCCGCCGAGCCGCGGGAAAGGCCGGAGCCGCTTCCCTGCCTTGCCTGCTCCGGGGCACGACGCGGCGTGGAACCCGTTTGTTGGCGCCCCCGGGGATCGCTTGCTGCTCCTTAAGAACGGTCATCCTCCCATTTCGCCAACAAATACATATATTTAGACTTATGGGCGCACATGACCAAAACAGCTCTAATGAGATTGTACTGTAAAATACATCGATTTCTTTTTAGCCATTTAAACTTCGGGCTAAAACACTAATATTTCTTTTGTCTACAATTATGGTTTCATACCCAGAAAAAAAAATCAGTATGATTATTTATATGCAAGTTTCAAAATGCATCAGAAGGGGAAACATTGAAAAAAGAAAAATCGGCAGTTTTAGAATCAGAAAGGTCAAACATTGTGATTCCACAGCTGTCCACATTTTGGACAATTTTTTAGATTTTCTGCAATGTCTCTGTTGATTACAGTATATAAGGCTTTCCTTTATAATAATAAATAACAGGAGGTATTTGACCTTTTGTCTTCAGCTCCCGAAGAAAAAACTCACAAGTGTAGCCTCTGAATGCTGGTGCACTGAGCAAGGAGAGAGCACACACCTGATGCCTGGTGACAGCTGGCGAGAAAGCTCACGCTGTCAGCTTTTCCATTTTTCTGCAGTTACTCACCTGTTCTTTATATACTTTTTGCCCCACACATCTTGACCTTATATTTCAAGTATTTCACATACCAATATGCCTTTTTTTAAAGTTAGTCTTCTAACACAAAGAAGCCAGTCAAACAGATTTCAATACTTGCATGAGTAAAAGGAATCACTTTCCAAAAAGAATTGCCAGAATATTTTTGCTTCCTGCTTGTGTCAGATTACCTTCAAGAAAAATTACTCATTTTTTCCTTTAATAGATTATCTTCCTTAAAATTAAGCATGTGTCCAAATCAAAAAAAACTTCATTTCGTTCTATTTGATCATTGCCTCATTTATGTATGTGAGAAATGGCTGTTACAATATTCATTATTTCCCACAACTAAAAAAAGAATATATTTCTTGTACAAACCATTAAATAAGTCCTTTACAGCAGAAAGCCCTCAAGCCTTTTTACCTTTTGTAACATACCTGCAAAATTAATTTTTTTATTCAAGTCACTCTTTGTAAGTCCCTAATAGAAAGGCAAACTGTTCTGTGAGTTACTGAAGCACGTTTTTTAAGTCACTGTTGTTGCCATTTTCTCCACCCATTTGTATTCTTTTGGGTTTCTGCTCAGGAAAAGCCTCCTCCCACCACAGCAACCATACTGTGTTAACAGCTCCAGCTGTAGGAGCCTAATTTACTGATTTCACACAGAAAAGCATTGCAACTGCACTAACAGCTGAAAGTCATCAAGTTTCTAGAGTTTCACCACAGACTAGAAAAATCAATAATCACATAGATGGGCTGTCACTTCTCTTAGCTACAGGCAGGATATTTCAAGAAGATACTTTGTCAGCCCTCATAATTTAGGGAAGGCTGCATACTGTTTAGGGAAGCAGTAAAAAATTTGCACTGTAAAACTAAACAGAACATCTTGCATAGATATACTAACACACAAAGGAATTCAGCAATGAGGTTTATGTGCCTAGCCTTGTTGGGTTTTTTTAAATACTTACTGGTATAAAATACTTTCAAGATCTGTTTTCTTTATTAGAGACTGCAGTAGCTCATTTGCACCTTTAAATCTTAACATTCTCCCAGTTGTCACTTCATCTTTTTACCTCAAAATGTTTACACCTTTTACAGAATTTCTCTGGTGGCACCTCTTTTATGATGCATTCTTAAAAGTCATCAGAAATTTTAATGTAATTTGAGTTACACTCATGTGTGACACTATGGCATCCTCCCCCAGTAAATCAACAATTATCAGGGGAAGACATTAAAATTGCAATACTCAGGATCAGAGCTACAAATTTTTTAAAAAATCAAGCAGGTAGGTAGTTTTATCCATTGTAATTTGTTCCTGATTTTTCTGTTGCTAAAGATGCTTGGTTTTCTAAACACATTTTAAATACATATCAATTAAAATAGACTATTAAGGTTCTAGTTAGGTAAGCTGTCCTCTTAGTAGTGGTTGCCAAAAAGATTATTTTCAGTACTCTCAAAATGCTGGTGTACACCAAGCCCTATTTTGGGAGCAGCTGTACAAGTTACCATCAGGTGTCATACCTCTGTAAGCTTTTTAAGTCTTTAGGCTTGCTTCTGGTCTTTAGCTAGCTGATGTAATATCCATCTAGTTGCCTGTTCACTTGCCTCCAAAAGTACATAATTCTCCCCACATGATAATCATTCTTCTTCTGCCACAAAAATCATAGCTTGCTGATTACAACCCTAGCAAACCTCAGTTCCTCAGGACTGTGCTTTCTGGACTCTCTTTACCGCTGTCAGCGAGTAGCTAGAAGTGTTCCTGAGGTGAGGTGAGCAAGGAGCCAAACATGAGCACGGCTCAGGAGGGACCCTCACTGACAGGGCACAGTCCTGCAGCAGGACAGGCAGAGCTGGGAACAGCCTCCAGCCGCAGGGACAGCACAAAGCAGCTCTGTGGCACAGCCACAGAAGATAAGGCCCAAAACAAAGCTAAAGGCGAGCCTGAGGGTCACCTAGAAACCAAATCTAGACAACAAACAAGACCAGAACCAACACACAAAACAAACACGCCCACACCAGAGCTTACACAAGAAGCAATTACCTGGCCAGGCCTGAGCTTAAATGAAGTTCAGGGCCCATGAATCAGATGTGTGGGTGGAGGCCCCAGGTGAGGCTGGTCAGGGCCATGAAGCCTTGTTGACACCCTCAGGACCCTGACAAGCCTGGTCAGTGAAGTCTTTAGCGAACAGAAATATTTGACTGATCAGGTCCTGAGCCTGCAAATACAGCAGGTGCCAAATTTCTCTGGCTAAGCAAGTCCCTTCCTTTCTTTCAGGAGCCAGGGAGAGATGTGCCCTATGTGACCCCTGTATCACACGGCTTACTACAAAAGTGCAGCACACTTGAAGCATCCACAAGTCTCGGGTCTGTGCATGCACAATTAACCATGTCTTGCCAGATGTAGTGTTTACCAGCGAGGTACTGCACAATCATTCTGCTGTCATGCTTTTCATTACTCATGCACAATCATGCAGTGAAGTAAGGGCCAAGATTTCCAATGAAAATAGAAACTGGCAGCAAACTGCTGTCCTCTGCAGGTCAGGAACATCTGTCAGGAAATATTTAGAATAAATGCAGTGGGCCTGTATAATGGGTATCAGAAGATGAAATCATAGTCCCTTCTGGCCTTATTTCACGTAAAATGGTGTTAACGCTTAAAGTATCTGTGTTCAGTGTGCCTACAAATGTTAACCGGTGTTCAGTGCCAATCAGGCAGGTAGATACTATCTACAGAACCAGGGCCAAGAAAGACTAAATGAGGAAGTGATTGTCAAAACCACAATTAGAATTCAAGAGTTTCTGCATTACACTCATGTTGTTCGAGACTTCACTCTTTCAGACAGTGCCAACTAACAATGCTGTGGGTGCTTTATCTGATCGTCTGTATCACAAATCCAAAGGCATTTACAGTGTTTGGCCTGTGTTCACCTGGATTCACAGGCACAGCACCCCGCACCAGTGTGGCACACAGGTGGTCACATCTGGGCTGTGAGCAGACTGGTCACTTTGTCATGCTGGAGTCCAAGCTAATAAATGTGAGGCAGGCTTTGATAGAAAGTGGAAGCTGTAATCTGTGTTTTGTAATCACGCAAGCAAACAACCCTAATGTTTCAGTATCATCTTTCCACTACAAGGGAAGGAGGGCTAGTTAAGATAGGCCTGGTTAGATCAAATCTGTCCCTTAAAAAGCAGTTTAGGTGTCTTTGCGGTGTAATTCTCAGAGCTTCCGGTTTGTGAAGAGCTAAAGTTCAGCATCAATCTAACCTTTTGTAGCTTGGACTGATGCTGTGCCTGTTGCAGACTCTGATGCAGATAACTCTGCAGGACTAATTCAAGCATACCCGAATAGCTCTGCTTCCAGGCTCAAGGCCCTGAGGGCACTAATAGGTCCTAATGGACCTGACCAGCTGCATCTGGAGTCTCCACCCACATCCTTTGCCCATGGGCCCACGAGCTCTATCGAAGCTCTGCCCTGGCTAAGGAATCAGTTTTGTTTCTTTAGAGCCTTAGTTTGGGCTTAGCCTCTTTTAGTCTGTATGGACTCTGTTCAGCATTCACTTGGGTTGTGTGTATTTTTCCTTACTCTGTGGGTCTCTAGACCTGCAGCTTGAGTTCTTAGTCAAACTTCAGACCTACCTCATCTTCTGGTCGCTGTTTTATTACCTGGCCTTGTGCCTGAATGCAGATGGTGTCCCTGGGCCTGTTCTGTTTACCCTGTGTGTGTACAATGGGGCTGGCTGGTGAGGTCCTTGTCCTTCTGGCTGTTGTGTGGGGCTCCCTGTCTCTCAGTGAGCAGCTGCCCCTCACAGCTCCCTCATGTTTACCACAGACTTGAATTTTGCCAGAGCTGCTTGCAATGCAGAGCTACTTACAGGTTTGTGTAATTTATTGCTTCATACCCCGCTGTTCAGTTTTATTCACTCTATAGATGAGTGTTAACTTGTATTTTATTCTGGAGAATAGCATAGGGATAGGAGGACTGTGTCAGACCAAAAGTCCACCAGCTTAAAACCTTACCCAGAAAAACAGCCAGTAGCATATACCCAGGGAAGGAGGCTTGGGTAGCATACAGGGCCCTCGGTGCACTCTTTCCGCTTCAAGTAACAGTTGTTAAAATAGCGCTTCTGTGTTGTGTGGTTTTGGTTAAACTTTCTTCCATAATTTTTGCTTTAAAGAAAGAAACTCCCTAAAGTGTTTTGCCTCTTCAGTACGTTGTAGTAAGGAGTTCTGTGGTTTCAAAACATGTTGTATGAAGTTGCTGTCTATGTTCTGATTATGTGTTTGATCTATTGCCTTGATATCCTTTACAGAAAGAGTTCGTTGCTTCTCTAAACACACATTGAGGGAATGAGTATCTCTCTCTGATATTACTTTCCATGCTGGTTTTGTTTTTTAGTATATTGGTTGGAATTTCAGCCAGATCGCTGCCTTTCTAGGGTGGAAATAGTGGTGCATTTAGCTGCTCCATGTGCTTTTAGGTACAATTGCTATGTTCTTATGTGTCTTTCAAGTTTCCCTTTGTACCTTTTAAGCCAACCAGAACTGCACATTATGTTTGAGATATAAGTGCACAAGAGATCTGGGCTAAATAATGACGGTGTAGAGTATTTCCTGTTCACTTCTCCCCTTCTTTTGTAATGATCCCCGCCACTTCACTTGAGCACACAGAACAGCTTCACTGCAGCACCTGTCACAGTACCAGCATCTCTGTTTTGAATGGTAGGAGTTAAGTCAGAAGCTGTGATTTCCATGTTTCACTCCATGTGCCTCACGTTGCGTTTTAGTGGAAGGATTTCATCAGCTGTTTTATTGCCCAGACAGTCATTACTGTGGGATCTTTTTCCAGACATCTAAACTCAGCTTGTCTTGGTAGGCTGAGTATCTTAATGTTGCCAGAAAAGATTGTGATCTGGTGCTACTTGCTTCCCAGGATGGAAGACCTCAGACCATGAACACATAGGTCTGTAGGTGTGAAAATGAACAATTATTAGTTCTTGTTTGTTTCCTAGCCTCTAGCATGTTTTTAATGGAGCTGGGATTGTGTATGTTCATGCTTGGGTGCTCCTGTTAACCTGTTTATTCTAAATAAACCTTAGCCCTCATTGTTTGTTGCTTTCCCTCAAGTTACTAATTTCTTACTCTGCATTTTATTCAAGCCCATAACCTCTAACTTATTGACATCTCCCCAAGAAATATACTCTGATCATGTGGCGTTGGTTTTATCACCGAGCTTCAGTTCCTTCAACTTCTGCTGTGTGCAGCAGTTTAAGAGCAATAGTTCTTTTGCCTCTCAAATCACCTGTGATTTTATCTTACAAAAATAGCTTGTGCTACCTTATACTTTAGCAGGACAAGTCTTTGGAATGATATAAGTTCTTGATATCCAGCCCTGAGGAAGAGATGGAATGGTTACACCCAGCAAAGAGAAGTTGTGCATTGCTAGAATTCCCTGCCACTGAGGGCAACTGTTCAAAATTCAGGTATCTGTGGTGTAGGTTTCACCTTGTCTCAATGGAAGTGTCTGTGAGCTTAGCTAAGATTCCCAGACTGTATTTCTCTCTTGATGCAAGGAAGTGTAGGGGAGGTGGGAAGAGGATGGAGGTGCAAATTGGTGATAGGCTACCTACCCACTATCACTGAAGAGCAGCAGTGACAAGGAGCTGTGCAGATCTGTGCCTCTTCTCCTTTATCACATGGCACTTAAACCAGCAAAACGTTGGCATTTAAAGCATCTCTAGGAATGGATGGATGTGGATAGTACTGCTCACTTGTGTGCAGCAGAAAAGCCTCTCTGCAGGCTCACATTTGACTGGGCTGGCTCACACTTGACGTGCTTTATATTGCAACAGCTACAGACTTAATAATAATGAAGCCTTTCTAAAAAAGTACTGCTTGGGTATATTGTTTCACAGATCCTATTTCCAACATCTGTTTTTCAGTCTGAAAAGATGTTAGATTTGGTGGCCTGCTTTTCACAAAAGGCTGTGGTGATAGTGAGGTGAGGGGTGGAAGAAGTCGGTCAGTGGACTGACTGTTCCTCTTACCATAACATTTTACTCACCCGTTTCCCTCTGGGAAGGAGCAGCAAATATCGTCAGTGGGTCCTAATGAATGAGGTGGGGGATGGGGAAAGAGCAAGGCTCATTATGTTTTACCTCCTTGCGGGAGGGAGAGGGCGGCTCAGCGGATCTTCCTTCTCAGCCAGCATCTTCCCCGTGCTCCTGGGAGTGCTTTTTCCACGCGTGGGATGGCCGGGCCCTGCTGGACGCTGGTGTTCGAGGGTCCTCCTAGATGGCACATGTAAGGGGAAGGGGGTTTGTCCCCCGCTGAGCCCCTCGCCTGTCACGGCTGACCCGGCTTTCCCTCTCCCAGGCTAGAAAGAAAAAGGGTGATTTTACAGAGTGCCACCACCGCGGCTGACCGGGGGGTATGCGCCGTCAAACCACAGCCTCCGCAAGTAACGGGATAATTTGCCTTTTCTCTTATTGCCGTCATTTATTGTTGTTGTTGTTAAATAAGCCCCGGCGTTACCAGGCTGGCACGCTGACGGCGGCTCTCGTGGGCAGCCGTGGGGGCACCGCCGCCACTCTCCCTGTCCCCGGGGCCGCGCCGGGTCACCCCGGAGCGCGGGGCCGTGGGTGGGGTGTGGGGGGCGGCGAATCCCGCTCCGGCCGCGGGGATCCAGGGCGCGTTTTGCCGCCTGCCGGGAGGGCTCGGTGCGGCGAGCGCCCCGCCGAGCCGCCCCCTCCCCGCTCCCTCCCGGAGGGTCCGGCCAGGGGCGACGCCGCCGGAGCACGGAGCACGTTTCGCGGCCCGGGGCTCCTCTCCGCGCCTGGGCTCGCCGCGCCATGGGAGCCGCCCGCCCGCGGAGGCCCGGGCCGTGACCCGCGCCTCGCCCCGCTCCGAGCCATGCCAGCATCGCCCCTTCCTGAGAGCTGCGGGCTGGCCGCGCCGCAGCCCTGGTACGTGTGCGGGACGGCTCCCGGGGCTGCTGCGGGCGGGAGGGGGGGACCGGCGGGGACCTCTGCTCTCGGAACCCCACCTTTTTTCTTTCCTTTTTTTTGATCCCTCTGTTTTCCCACTCTTTCCCCTCTCTCTTATTCCCTTGGCTAGTTGCAAAGTTGAGCTTCGGTAGAGTGGGGAGGGGGAGGTAGAGGCACCGCCGCGGCCAGGCTCGGAGCCCCGCGTCTCGGGCCGTTCCGAGCCGAGGAGGAAGGCAGGCTGGGGGTTATTCAAATGCAAAACGGAGTTTGTTGGCCGAAAAAACGAAGAAGTCCGGTCTCCCTGGCTGTGCTGGAGCGTGTTGGAGCTGCAGCAGCCAGAGCCTGCCTGGAAAAACCCGCCAGGCAAGAGAAACTGCCTGCAGTCTGCGTGGAGGACAGGGAACAATTAAAAGGGACCCTGCTCGGCCGTAGGGGCCCCCGGCCAGCCGGAAGAACCCCATAGCCCAGTCCCGCGTCCCATAAAACCGGCGAGCTGTGCAGCATCACCCTGTGGAGGTGCCGCTGGTGTGTGGGGCTGGGGAGCGTCCCCGCGGGTGGCTCCCCGCCTTTGCCGCAGGAGAAGCCGGGCGCGTTCGGACGGGCGCTGCGGGTCCCCAGCGCCGCCACTGGGGTTGGCCCCATTGTCTGCAGCCCTGGGGAGGGCTCCCGGGGTTGGGGAGGCACGGCCAGCGGCGGGGCCGGGCCACGAGGAGCCGCTGCCTCCCCCCCAGGAGGGCCCTGCCTGCCCCTACCTCCCCTGGGGTCCGCCTGCCTGCGCCAGAGGATCCAGAGCGCTGCAGGGCTGTAGCCCCTGGGCGCTGAGCGCTCGTCCAGCTGCTCTTGGAGCTGCGGGAGAAGAGGTGCTGGTCTTGTGGCAACTGGAGGCTTGGTGCTGGCGGGAATGCTCCCTGCCGTGCCCGTGAAAGAACCGGGGGAGAAGGATGAGGTTCGCCGAATGTGTGAGGAGAAAGGACGCGGCGGCCTGCTGGGAGGCAGGAGCAGCTAACCTTACAAAGGTATGGCTGCTGGGCCGGAGGAGCGAGCGGGGAACAGGCTGCGCTTGTGCCGGGACCGGGCGCCGCAGCAGTCAAAGGAGACGCGCCAATGCTGTGCCCAGCCTGTCCTGCACTCCGCCAGCCTATCCTGCTGCACCCCAAAGGCATTTAAAGGGCAACGTAATCCGCATCACTTGTATCTCGGCCTGTGTAGCAGCTAGCCAACGTGGTGAGATTGCTACTCCTTTAAGGAGGAGAGGGGAATGTGGAGCCGGGCGTGAGCGCACCAATGTCAGCCCAGTGAGGCGGTGGGAGTCGACTCCTGTAAACAAGCCGGCCAGGGTGGCTGCGCCAGCGTGCGTCTGGCTAAAGAGCTCTTATCCTACAAGTTATAGTGCAATAATGGCAAAATGAGCAAAGATCGCAGCATTAGGTATTTAAACATGGCTGAGTGGATTTCTAAGGCAGAGGTATCTCTTTACATTTTCAAGACAATGGAAAAACCTGTGAAAACAATAGTAATAATAGTAATATTCCAAATAATAATAATAGTTCTCCCCAGCTGTGCTCAGTGATTTTTGAGGTACTCTTGTGGAAAGGCAGAAAGCTGTTCTGTGGTGTAATTACCCTGTTTTCGTTATGTCAGTCAACACGAATTAGGAAAACAGATTGAATTGTGAAAATTTAGCATTTAGTCTTGGTCTGGGCAGGTAGACTGGTCGACCCTAACTGCAAAGGAGGAGAAAGCTGGTTTATGCTTTTCTGAGGTAGTTGCTCTGCCAGCACAAGGGGTGGTGGTGTTGGTTGCTCTAGGTATGAGGGTAAGTCCTTCAAGACAAGAGTTTATTGTGCTTGGAGAAGACAAAGGCAGACTGGGTTGTGCAGAGCAGGTAGCTGGGGAAGAGCTCAAGGTGAGATGTACCAAGGAACTTTGATATTCACAGTTTTTGTAAGACCTAATTCTTCACTGTGTAGTAATTAAAAATCTTCACTAATAGTGTTTTGTTATGACTGGCATGGTACCCGTGGTTGTTGAAGCTGGCCTAAGCACTTCCATCCTGCTTTCTGTTTTCAGATACTTAAAATTTCAAAACACCTTTCAGACTGAAGTTTTCCAGGCTTAATCTTTGCCTGAAGGTTCTTCCCTCCACCTCCCCCTTCTTTTCACTGAGTTGGAGATAAGGTGATCCATTTAATAGTGGTGGGGTTTTTTTGTGGGTTTTCTGCCTTTTCTTGTTTTTAAGAAAAGGCAAACCCCCTGAAGAATGTAGTCATATTATCAAAAAGAAATGAAGTGCTTTAAACAGCATAAATGCGCAATTAGCGAGGCATAGGATGAGCTAGGGTGTTTTGTTTGGTTTGCTTGCTATTTTTGTATTCAGATGTATCTGGAGCGTTCTGGTGGATGGGGTTTTTCTTCGATGAACCTTTAGAAATTACTTGGTGTATTTTTACTTTTTAGCATTCCCCCTGTGAAGGTCGGTGCTTGGCTGCACTGCACACAGGTTAAAGTGAGCCCGTGCTCCTGCCTGGCTGAAGGGAGGATACTTGAACATGTGGTGTGAGTCTTCACAGTTGATTTTTGGTTCAAGTTGTTTGTCTGAGGCTTAATCTGGTTTGTGGTTTAGGCATGTGCGGTTCCTTGCCACAGTTTATTTTTTTTGGTTTTTCCCCCTAATTGTTCTAATAGAGCTTTCTCCAAACTGGAAGGAGGTTTTTTTGTAGTATGTTTTTATCTGTGTGACTCACTGTGAAGGCTCCAAGGTGCATGAAGTCATTGCACAATGCTAACCATGGACATCTCCTGCTGGATTCACGTAGTGTGCCTATCTGCAGCTCGGTACGCAGCGGGGTGGCAGCTCTGCCTCATCCTCCAAACACAGAGGTGGCCTTTTGGGGCCAGCAAGGACAAAAATTTAGGATGAAGGCCTTGGTGCTTGGTCTGCTCGGGACCATCCTGTGTTGCTGATGAGTGAGTAAAGGACTGTGCTTTATGTGCTTCTGTCTGTGAGACTGAGGTGGCATCCTGCAGTGCCTGTCCCACATTCGTACGCTACTGGAAAGTGTTACCTTAAGCCAAAGTTTAATAGATGTGGATGAAATATGTCCAGTAGCTTAAGAATGGCATAGTCCTGTAACATACAGCAGAAAACCTCTGTGGAGGAGAATGGAGTGGGGAGGCCTCTGTGTATGAAGTTACTCATGGTACTGAGATGGCAGATGAGAAGTTTCGGTTTTGTTTCTTACCCAAAGCCAAATGTGTATTCAAGGATTAAAGAAGGGGGAAAGGGAAAATTAAAGCTGATTCTCCCCTCCTAACCCATTTCCCTTCTTTTCATATACAAAGTGTTCTACAGAGCAATGAGTAGATGCAGGGAACTAGGCCAAATTGGAAAGCAGGTTGGCTTTGGTGCAGCTGGGAGGAATATGCAGATGGTATGACTTGCTTTTGCACCTGAGGGTCAGATTTTTTTAATGTCTATTTTCTCTGGTGTCTCTTGCATCTTTCTCTAGAGCCTTTGCTGCCAGAAGATGAGGTGTTTTTGAATTCCAAATTGTGCATCTGAGCTTGTGTGACAGCTTAGACACATTGTGGCCCTTACTGCTTGGGACCTGCATATTATTGAGTGGCTCTTATGAAAACCTCCAGATCTCTTTCTCCTAAGGGCAAATCTCAAGGGACTTTTTAAAAGATACCTAAACACTGAAACAAAATGTACTTAAGTATGTCTGACTGTAGTGAAACTAGTGACTGCTAGCTGTGTCATTTTTTTCCCTATACTGCTGTTTGTTCAGGGGTCACTTGCCGTTTTTCACAACACCGTAAAAAAACTGCCATAATTTTTTCCGAGGACACATCTTTCTTTTTCCCCTGCCATCTTCCAACAAGAATCAAGTTATGTAACAGAATCTTGATTGACACAGTCTCTAGAATTAAAATTTGCTTTATTTTTTTTACCCATTTGTGTAAAGTGAAACCTTGTGGGTGGGTTTGGGGGTTTTTTTTGGTTGGTGGGGGGGTTGTTGGTTTTGTTTTGTTTTTTTCTGGAGGCATTCTGACAGTACAGGGTTAAATTTCTTAATTACTTTGTAGGTAGAATTCTCATTATAATTGTTTGGAATTTTGAGAGGAGACAGGACTAAAAGATTTAGCCTTTGATTAGCTTTTCTAGCAGTATTTGTTGAGGATTATAGCAGTCAGTAGAATTGTTCCAGATTTATTACCATGAATGAGCAAAACTTAAGCAACTGGCCTTAAAACCAGCTTTCAGCTTTGCACATGGATTAGGAGAGATAAGTTGTCTCAAGAAACAGACAGCTTCGGGATGCACTGATATTATCTAGGGCAGTTCCCTGCAAAACCTCCTGTCACCTATTGCCCCTTTTACATCCTAGGGACGCCTGTGCCCCCCTGCCAGGGAAGGTCTCACCTGGTTTGGCTTTCAGAAGAAAGCATTGAAGTAAGTTTATTTCTCTCCAGGATGATAGAAAACTCACAAGTTATTATATTGCCCCATGAGGTTTATGTTTTATAATCCTGTTGAGTCCACATAGATGTTTTGGAAATATAATTAATTGCTTGTTGTGAAATATGACCAATGTGGTAAAGCCATTTGTTGTCCTTAAGAAGCAGCTTGAGATGATTTGCAACTGCTGCAGATATCAACAGTCCTTGCCAGTGCTTTAAATGGAAAAGGGAAGGTAAAATATTTCCTAGTGTTACAGGAAACAAAACTTGAAAACCAACCTTGCAGCTACCTAATACTCTGGTGCTAACTGTGGAAGAGGAAACAAAGAAATAACCGTGTAACTTACAGGACAGGTTATTTAAAATGTCAAGACAGTTTTTAGCTAGCAGTTAAGGTGGTTTTGGCAGACTAGCATTCAAGACTAGGGGGTTTTTAAGGGAAGCAGAGATCTCTTGCTAACAGCCATTTTGCCTGACACTGTAAGGTCACTTTGTAAGTTGGGTACTCAAAGTCCCAGACAAATATAACTAAAGTGAAGCATCCACCCCTACCCCCCAAAAAATTTTCTTTGGGGTTCTGTTCAGATCTCTTCTGAAAAACCTAAAGTCACTCCAGTGACAAAATTGAAACAAAATGGATTGTTGCTGTTCTTGTGACCCTGTATTGTCATCTCTGAGTCAGACAAAGCCTTTGCTATCTTTTATAATGCAGCATTTAAAGCCAGGCAATTTCCTATGAATATCGGCATTCTTTTTTTAGCAAAGAAAAAAAAAAAGGGAAGTCTTGAACCACTCTGTTCATAGCCTCTCTAATTTTGGCCCTGAAGAGAAGCAATGCTTTGGCATTGGTAGTTTTCTACATTCTTGCCAGACAGGTGTGTTTCTCTGTATTAAATTTTTTTTTAAAAAAGGACAAAACCAACCAAAGAATTCTAGGATGATCTTGCCTCTTCAGTTCTAAAGCAGCTGTTTTGCAATTTTCAAATCGTGCAGTCGCAGAATGGTTTGAGTGGGAAGGGACCTTAAAGATCGACTCATTCCAAGCCCCTCTCATGGGCAGGGACAGCTTCCACTAGCTCAGGTTGCTGCAAGTCCCATCCAACCTGGCCTTGGACGCTTCCAGGGATGGGGCAGCCCCAGCTTCTCTGGGCACCCTGTGCCAGGGCCTCACCTCCCTCACAGGGAGCAACTTCTTTCTAGTGTCTGGTGTGAGCTTGCCCTCCTTCATCCTTGAAGCTATTCCCCCGTGTCCTCTCCCTGTCCAAATGCACATAAAGACATGTTATAATGTAGTTGTAGTAATGATTTTAAAAGTTACCAAATTGTTAGAAATTAAGCTTCTGATTGATAATTTTGATGGTCATGCTTCCTGAACTTCCACAGTAACAGCTACTTGTGTAAGCAAACAATATGAGCAAAGCATCATTTGCGTTCAGTATTCTCAATGATCCAGCCGTTGTTTCCACTGCAGACCTCCTGTATTCTCTGGTCATTCTGCTTCTGTTTTAGGGCTGATAAAAAGACTTTATCACTTCAGTTCCCCTCCTGATTCACACATTGCAGTGTTGCCTGGCCTTTGATGGCTTGCTTTCTTCCTTGGTCTCCTGGCTATAGCCTCTGAAAGTAGCTCACATTTCTTCTCCTGCCGCTGTTATGTAGCTCCTCTGCTGATGGCTGCAGATGTTCCTGCTGCTTGCTTCCAGCTGGTTTTGCAGCCCTCCAGCCATCCTTTGGAGTGAGGATCCCAGTCTTTGTCACAACCCCAAGAAACTGGGGAGGCTTTTTGCAGGCTGCCACCAACTATTTCATGGGCCTGCTGGTGTGCTGCCCTTTTTGATTCATGGAGTGACTCCTAATGGCCATGTCCCCCTTCCCCCGTGTGCCTCCAGAGAAGGGTAGGGGGAGGAGAGTACTCGGGTTACCTTCCTTTCAGTGTTGTATTTGTTTTACAATTTCACTGTCTGACCAGCTTTTATAGAGAGCTTCTGTGGGAGCTGTTCAGGTCTCTTCTGTGACCTTTGAAGCTTCACCCACGACTATAAACAGCTGCACGTGTCTGCTTAGTCTCTCCAGGTTGCATGTGTTGCTGTGGAGGAGGGATGCTCTTGATTCAGCTTGTTCATTGTGTGTTTGGTGGGCACTGTTTTCTGTGCTGACCTGAGAAGTGTGTTTAGCTTTGTCTTGTGCAGCACTGCTGGCTCTAAATGGTATTTGTGTGTGTGATAAAAAAAAAAAAAGCCTGCTGTCTCAGTAATCAATGTTCATCTGATATGCAGTATGAAGATGTGATACAAGATAATCACATCATGTTTAGATAAGGTACTTGGTTTGTATGTTGTAGTACAGAGGATCAGTTGGCTTGCTACAGCTGAATAAATAAGAGACAGGCTTCAAAATGCTTTAAATAAGCTGCTCAAAAAGAGTTTGGGGAGTTGCTGTTAGCCTTGGTGGGTGCTGTGGCCACTGGGCAGCCTGCCCGGGGCTGTGACTAAACAGCTGGCCAGAAACAGGCTGGCTGCCAGCATGCTGCTTTGGGGAGCAGCAAGCTGGTGGCCCCACACAGAGGCCACGTGAGTTGACTGTGCTTGGGGCAGTGCTCTTTGGGCTGCATTAGCAAAACTTTCCCCACCTTCAGCAGAGCTCAGAGCTGGCTGTGGGGAAGTGCAGCCTCCCTGAGATCACCCTGGTGGCTTTAAGGTGGGGATGGAGGTCATAGGAGGGAGTGGTGATGTCAGGAACCTGGTTGCTCTCTTCTTTCCTTTTCTATTTCCTTTAGAAGCCAAATGCCTTTTCATTTACTTCCATTTGAGGTCAAGATTTTAGACATCATCCCCATACTTCTTGTTCTTCCTTTTCTTGGCCTCTTTCCATCAATGAGAGGTGCAGAAGACCTGTAGGAGGCTTAAGGAACGATGGTGAAGGGATGGTGCTTTCCTGATGGAGACTATAGAGCCTCTGGCTCTGCCTGTTCCCATTTTAAGGGCCCTTGTCTACCCATGTGATCTATTCATAGAGCTAAGTAAAGCTTTTAAAGCCTTCCATAGGTACTTAAATAGCACTATGTGCTTAAAAAGATGTACTTGTGAGAATTTCTTTACTTTAAAAAAACCCACCTTGAAGTTAATTGGTTTGGAGCATGAGAAATTTGTTGTATCTTTTGAGATAATTCAGTTCGTTTGGGGAGCTGAGGGGCCTGTGCACTGCAGTTGTGACTGGGGACAAAAGCTTGGGACAGATGTGTGATGGTTTTTTGAAGGTAAATGAAGTCTTAGTGATGAAGCAGAGACATCTGCCTTGCATAAAACATGATATCAGCAGACAGTATGGAATTAAGGGTTGGCATGTAATACCATCGTGCTGTGAGGGTGTTCTGGAAGGTAACACTGGGAAAGACCATTCTTCCCTAGTCCAGTTCCCCTGTAAAAATCACAGATTGATCTCTTTGGGGAGCTGGTACTTATCCCATTTTATATGGAAATTTACCACGATGGGCTACCAGTGGGTGGTGAAAGAATGATAGATGCCCTGGTGATGATATATTGAGTATGCACAAAAAATAAACTCAGCTTTGTTCTTTTGTTCCTGAATGTCCTTACACTGATAAATGTTAACTTCTCCTTACTCAGGGGAAGTGTATTGGTTAATGAACTGTTAATGAAGTTGAGAAAACTCAAACTTTTTAGTACTGACATAAATTAGTAAATATGTGATGTTGCCTGGTCATTTGAGTTCAGTTTGCTTTTTTGTTTGTGTTACAGGCCTCTAGGCAATCTTTTTATTTTGTAGTTTACTAATATTTTAAAAGCATTTGTTCTAATTGAACATAACGCCCAATACTGCTATTTCTGATTCTGCCTCTGTGTTTTTAAATATTAAAAATGGTCAGCTGAACATATGTGCACCTTTTTTAATTAGAAGTATATTAATGCTGTTCTGTATCTTTTTCTATTTCAGAGTTGACATTGTATGAACAGAGAAAGCAGCAATGGGAGTATGCAGTTTTCTACTGAAGAGGTCTCTCAAGAGCTCATGATTTTTTTCCATCTCTCCTCTTAACATTCCTCCTGCTCCGCAGACATGGCTCACCATGCGAGGCCTTCCAGATCAACCAAAAAAGAAGAGTTAGGCAAAAGGAAAACTAACCAGAGCAAAAAGAAATCTAGCCAAGTGAGAAAGAAAACCACAAAGGCTTCCACAAAAGCTGTTAGTTCTGGAAAAGGTAAAAAGCCAGTGCAAGAAAAGGATGTTAAGAAAAAACAGCAAGAAAAGAAACCAATCATGAGCTCTTCAGGTAGACTTCTCAGGAGCAGTGTGACCAGAACCTTGTCTGGAGCATCTTGGGTGAGTTTGGAGAAAGCTGACAATATCCTCTTTCACAACCAGGATTCTTTCAGCATCAATGGCTTCACAATGGCTCTCCGTAACCGATCCTTCTCCAGAAGATTGTCCCAAGCTCCAATAACTGCAAAGCCCAGGAAAGCTGCAGCACAAAAAAGGCTAGAAACAAAGGAAAAACATGAACAAGAAGCCCTGGCAGGAGTAGAAGAGAAAAATGATGAAACAGGTGAAATAGATTTGAAAGAAGATTTAGCTCAAAATGAGTTAGGTGCTCTGCCTGTAGAAGGCTGTCTGTGTGGTGCAGGTGAAGAGCCTGTTATCCCATGTGCCAGTCAGGACGAGGAGGCAGAAATATCTGAAACAGATGACTCCATTCCAAACAGTCAGGTAACTGATGATGGTACAGAAGCTTCAGAGGTGAAATCTAAGCATGAAGACCTGCCCTGTGAGCAGATACTCAGTGATCTTGATACAGGTAGTTTGGCTGAAGCATTTGTTGAAGATGCTGCGCTGGTGCTTCCGTCTTCTCCTTCTGACTCTGGAATTGCCTCTGAATCAAACTCGAAGGTGCATGCAGAGGCTTCCTTCAATGTGGTGCCTAACAGTACAGAACCTGACTCCAGCTCTGTTGATACCTCAGGCCTCAGCTCAGCAGTACTGATAGAGTCAGTCACACTTGCCAAATTCCACATTGGAACAGGGTTGGACATGGTGCTACCTAGGGAAGAACAAGGCTTGGATTCTGCATCTCTAGTTACCTCTCAGTTTAACTCACAAGAGCATTTATTAGAAGATGCAAGGTCTCTGGCCGATTCCTGCTTGAAGGCAGGCTGGGATTTGGAATCTGAGAATAAAGACATTGGTTCAAATTCCAGTTCTGTAGCTGCCTCTGAATCAAATTTGCTTTTACGTTTTGAAGGTGCAAGGTCACTTTCAGAATACCCCATGAAACTGGTTGTGGATTTTGTACCCATTCACAGAGAACTTGATTCAAATTCAGATTTGAGCTTTACAAAAGAGAATTCAGAATTTGACACAAACAGCATATTTAGGGTATGTGAACCAGTCTCCAATACCTCTTTAAACAATATTGAAGTAGAGGACATTGAACAGCTTGTCAAATGTATTGATGCAGAGACATTTATTTTTAATTCAGGGTATGTCCCCACTTTATCTTCAGATTTAGAAAAAAGCACAGTTGATAAAATCTCTGCTGAAAGCTCTGGACAATTCTCTGCAGGTTTTGTTTCAGAGTTGCCTTCAAGCATGGAAATCTCTGCTCTTGCCTCAGAAAAAGCCATAAATGCAGATTTGCCAGCTGACTCAAGACTGCAGCACAGTGATTATTCATCACAGCTGGGAAGTGTCGGAGTAAGCTTGAATTTGGTTCAGGACAACGTGAGCAACAGCACTGAAGCAGTTGAGGCCTCAGGGCCATACTCCCTTAAAAATCCAGCTGGTGATTACCCTCTTCCATATTCCTCTCTGCTCCCTATGCTGGAGAAAAAGAAACGAAGGCGTTGTGGAGTGTGTGAGCCCTGTCTGCGGAAAACAAACTGTGAGGAATGCAGCTGCTGCAGGAAGCGCAAAACAAGTCACCGGATATGTAAAAAGAGAAAATGTGAAGAACTGAAAAAGCCACCGCCGCCAATCATGCTGCCTTTTGAGGTAAGGCAGAAGTTGCAAATTAAGTCACTCTTTTGAGGCTTGAGGTGCATCTTAAAGTTCTGCAAAGGGAGGTGCTGGCCACATTACAGCTTCAGAGAGTTCAGGGTTACTGTTGGCGCTAACAGGTTGTACAGTAACTTCCTCTTGTCATCTACAGAACTGTAGGTTGGAGTGAGCTGGAGTTAGTCTTGTTCCTGTTACATAAATGTGTAAAATAAAAGGTAAATTTGGCTGTAACTCTGTGTCCCAGATGTTGGTATGTTGGCCAAAAGAATGGATTAATTGGAGTGCATAGGGAAATTAGGAAGATTTAGGCACGGAATGCGGGGAGGAGGGAGATTGAGGGTAGTCTTCGGAGACTGTGAATTACAAGAGAGAATGTTGGTATTTTAAAATACTGAAGGCTAAAAGCTCAGGAAGGCATGTTTTCTGCTCTTTGCTTCAGTTAAAGTAATTTGCTTGTGATGACAGATTTGGTGGAAATCAATTTATGAACTTCAGGACCAAGTTGTAGCTGCATTTTCCCCTTTCGCATCTCTCTGCCTTTCTAATTGTCTATTCTTCTGTTTCTCTCATTTCACTTCTCTTTCCTCTCTCCCTTTGTCTTTTACCACATTCCCCACACATACTTTATTTTTCTGTGTTTCTTACTCATTTTTCTGACCCATCAGCCTTTTATAACCCAGGTCATAACTTTTGGAACAAAGAGGAGGGGAAAAGACAGTCTGTATGCTCATGTGATAACAGCACTGACCTTCTGAGGGATTTCAGTTTCGAGATCAGGCTTTAATCAGGTAAGTAGGGTAGATTGAAGGTAGATTTCCCACATCCCAATTGAATTCCCTGACCTCTGAGCTGCAGTGAGACTCTGCAGTGCTAGGTCCTGCTGGGAGTGTTCTCTTCACAGGATCCAATAGTACCTGAATCCCAGACGGGGAGAGGCTGTCTTGGTAGTAAATCACATTTGCCTTGGGATGTGGGAAACTGAGGTTCATGTCTCTGCACACCGCTGTGTGCTCTGAGAGGAGCAGTTCACACTGGGGAGAATGCACCTGCTAAACCTCTCTCCAGAGCAGTTTCATGAAAATGGTGTGTTCTTACAGCAGGTAGGAATTCCTGTCAGCTGCAGAGCTCTTAGGAGAGCTCCTGCTTGCACTGCTCTGTCCGGTGCTTACCAGGCTTGGCACAGAAGTCCCTTCTGGTTTTCAGGCAGGCAAGCAGAAAGCAGAGTCCTGTAGCAGTGAGGGGATATGGTATATTCCCCCTTGTGGGGGAAGTATATTTTAAGGTACGATGTTTGGGGAAGTAGGCTTAAACAGTTTGGCTCAGCATTCATTCAAAAACCTCTTTCTGTTTCAGCTGCTCCTTAGTGCTCTTACAAACTAAGTGAGGAGGGGGACAGCTGTAATGTGACTTAAGATAAATATTAAAGCAATAAAGGTGGTAGAGACTTACCCTGACCTTTTACAGCAAAGGAGTAGTGACACTGTATATTTAGTGACATGACTTTTGTATATTTAGTCGGTGGGATTGAAGAGAAGTTCATGGGAGAGGATTTGTGGAGTTGAGGTAGGAAGCGATCTAAAAGCCATGTTTTAAAAAGGGTTTTGGCAGGGTCAGTGAAAGGAAGCACTCCAGCTTTTTCTGTCAACCTTTGTTTTCCAGGCTAAACATACTACTGTTCCTGTTGCTCAGCCTGACCTTCTCCTTGCAGATTAGCTTTGCCTCTTCACCTTTGTCCTCTCTGGGCACTCCTTTTACTTTCTTTATGAGAGATTCCTTGTTTTTATTATTTTCTTTGGCAGCTTTTATTTTGGTGTGCTTTTATTTCATTAGAGTGGCCACATTCCATGCTATGTATGAAACATTCAGAGCTGCACCAGAAGCCTCCTTCATTTCTTGTTAAATTTTGTGTGAAGTTTCAGGGTGCTGCATGGAGGAAATGAAGTATTCCTGACATTTAAGAACATGTCAGGTATTTTCTTATGAAATTGTATTTGAATGAAACCTGGTGTCTTTTCAGATATTCCTAGAAGGAGGCCTTGCTTCATTTTCAATCTCTAGAAACTGTGCTCTGAGGAAATGAGGAAGTATTTCTGCAGTGTTATATCAGCTCTTTCAAGGTGTTGAGATGGGGAAGGTGTTGGGGGATAGAGAATGCGATCACTCAGTTTAGCAGCTGTCCTTTAGATAAAATTGCAGGGAATTCCATTGTTTTCCCAGACTGGTAGTACTGGGACTTCTGTGGCAGTAATATGTTTCAAATAGAAAGCAACTGAGGAAAACCCAAAACTGTAGATCTCTGTCCATGGTATGGAAAGTGAACATAAATAATTAAAAGAAATGAGGTTGGCTTCAGTGTGTTCCTTGTTCAGAAGAGTCATGCTTCTTTCTCTCACGTTGGTGGAATGTAAGCATTTTTTGGAGGTGATTCACTGGGAGGAGGGTGTAGGGGGACAGGGCAGGAGCACAGTTTAAATGTTGGTGTTTTGTCTTAAAGGAATTGTCTCTCCCCATTCTAACTAAAAAATGCAAGAGTCCCAGTGAAGTCCGTGAGAGCTGCGTGCATTAAATGGCTGTATGGACACTCTGGGGGTTGGCAGTCCATGCCTGCTGCTTAGGAAGGAAAAAGTGTTGGTTTTCTTTAAGAACTGATGTGGATTTACAGTTACAGGGAGTAAGGCCTGGCTGGCAGAAGCCATGGATGTAAACTGAAGTGCATATTCCAGCACCCATGCCCACGTGTGCACGAGCACTCAGCCCTTGGAGAGTATCAGTTGCATGTTTGGAACTGGCAATAGTTAGGTTACTGTTATTTCCATTAATTCACACATAATCCAGATAAAGATTTGAAAAATACATTGGACTTGGAAAAATACCATTTAAAAATAACAGCCACATAAACATTAAGTGATATTGTACCTTCCTCAATGTAATGGGTTTTGCAGGGATGTGACATCATGAAAGTCTGGGTATAAGGCATTGTGGGCTCCAGTTCCCAGCCCCTGTGTGGAGCAATATTGTTGCATATAATGCCCCTCTTCCTGAGGAATGCACATTGTGCCTGTTTGGTTTGGAGCTGGTAAAGAAGAATCCTAAAATATATACGGGAAAACATTTTCTTGCTTATTGGATTTTTTGAAAGGGCAGCCCAGTAAATAAAATGTAAGGAAGCTTTCATAAGAAAAGGAAAAAGGCTTTGTTGGTTACTGTCCCTCTCAGAATGAATAATGCAGGAATACTTCACAGTGAAGAGTTTTGAGATGCTTACCCACACAGGATTATGATGCTGCCACATTTTTGTCTTGTCTTTAAAGACTGCTGTTTTCTGAAACAGTATTGCAGTTACTGAGGGCTGTTTTGCAGCTATTTTGTTCCAAAAAGCAGATTTCATTCCGAGAAGGGGTCTGCTTTGCTGCCATTGCATTGCATACTGTCAGGGCTGTCTTCATGAGTTGCAGTGTGGGGAGAGGATTTTGTAGGCTTCAAAAGTAGCATGTGGTCAGGAGAGGTGGCTCATGGTTTATTTTCTTTTCTCCGTGGCCAAAGGATTCCTGTTTTGGCCGGGCTGGTGCTGCAGACGGAGCCTGGAGCCGCTGCTGGTGCCGGCTCTGCCGGGGCTGATCGGCCCCAGCTCGCCGGTGCTCTCCTGGGGGAGCTGCTGCCCTGGCCCACGGGGGTGTCAGGCTGAGAGCTCCAGTTCTGGGCTGGACTTGTAGGGGTTTGTGACCCCACAGCTCCCAAAGGGCCATGAACTGACAGGGCTGCTGCTGAGCTGGCAGTGTGGGGAGCCCTCATCTCCAAGGCTGCGTTCTCGATGCCTGGTGGAGGCTGACCTAGAACAGAGACTAGACAGAGCTAAAGAATAAAGCAGGGATTTATTAAGAGGCCTCAAATAGATCCTTGGGCAGCACAACCCAAAATGGCCACAAAATGGACAACAGGTTTCACACTTTTATAAGTTCTGCTCCATTTGCATACTGGAGTTCATTGTCCAATTCCAGCTCCAGCCCATGCACTCCCATCCTTGTTTTTCTCTCTTCAGCCCACGTTGTTTGTGCTCTTGGGCCTGAGATTTGGATCATTTGTCCTTGGTCCCCAGCTAGAGAAGGAATTGTTTTGTCTCCCTACTCTGCAAAGAGAGCTCACCATCCCCTCATGTGAAGCCCAGAACTACACTAAAGCAGCACAGAATTTGAAAAATAGAAAAGCTAAAACCTGAGGCATCATTTCACAGGGCTTGTCAAGGCAAGATGCCCACATTTTAGTGTCCTCCCTAGGCAGGGAGCCCTCTTGGGTTGAAACCATCTGCTGGGGAGAGCTTTAATTCTTATTAGAACGAAGTGGATAGATTTAGGGGGACCTGTGGCCAACAAACTGGCCAAAAATGAGGTCACTGAGTGTTAGTTCACTTGGGTTGCCCAAGGTGTCTTGAGACATCTTATTTAATTGCTGTAATCCGAGTAACATGAAATATTAAATAACAATAAGGGCCTGCTTGTCTGTGGGTTTTTAACACACTGCTGAAAAACCCAGACATATTGAAAAAGGATGCTGCAATTCAAGTTGGTTGGGAGCTTTCCAGTAAGCCATTCCTTGAATGGAAAATGCTGAATGAACAGGAACTTTTCACAGCTACTATCTGTCTTCCGTCTTAATGCAGCTATTTTTGGGGGAAGTTTCTTGAGGCATGAGAAATGAAATTTCTGTTTAAAACTTAAAAAGGGGATGAGAATTATTAGAACATGTTGGTGGTAAGGGATTTTTGCCTGATGCAGACCAGGGGCTTGAACTTTGGTCTCCCACATCCCATCTGTCTCCGCTTGAATTTTGAAAGTTTTGCTGTGCTTTGGAACAAAATCAAGTGCTGAAATCTGAGAAAAAAAAAAAAAAGGCAAAATGGAATTCTTGTGTTCTAGCCAGGCCCAGCTATAATCAAGAAATTTAGACTTTGTGGTATTTATTTTACAATAGACTCCAGAAATATTTAAGCCAGTTGAATTTTAAAATGAGTGCACATAAAAACACTCCTGAGTAGGATACTTGAGAGTTTTGTAAGGAGATAGCACACAGCTAGAGGAGTTTGGTAATGTGTGTGATGAGCAGAGCTGCATACAGCCTTCCCTACCCCACGGACGCAGGGCAGGGAGCTGGAGTTGTGCAGTTTTCTTGCATTTTTCACTGACACTCATACTCTGTGGGAGTTTAAAATAATTACAGCTCTCAGTACTCTGCCTGTGTTCCTGGGTGTGGACCATAATGCAGGCTAAATTACAGTGAGGCAGATTAGTTTGTGCTCTAGTTATTTTCAGAGGCTGTATTTAACAAGTTGCCTCTTCACTGCTTCTAATTTTCTGTGTAGGTTCTTAAAGCTTTTATGGGGAAATTACTTGAAGAGATCTCTTTCCTTCCTTGTGTCTGAGGACCTCTAACATGAGGTTACAAGGAAACCTGAAACTGCTGTCCAGTGCATGCACTAGTCTGGGGACTAAATCAGAATATGGGCTCTTAGGTTTCTAAGCAAACAAAATACCTTTTCCCCTCTGTATTGTAAAGAATCTAAGGAGCCAAAACTACCGAGAAGAATCAGATCACTAAGTGTGTGTGATTTCCACTCTCTCATTCTTAATGTGCAAAAACGACCCTTGCAGACGTGGGGTATTTGGGGGAAAGAATACATATCTGTATTTTAATTTTACCTTATCCTAAATCCTATTTAATACATCATTCTGATGCAACAAACGAAGAGCTTAGATACAAAGTAGCATCAGACAACAAAAAATGGGTGACAGCTCTCTCTGATTTGATCGCTGCACTGGGGAACAAGTTGAGTGTCCACGTGTGAGCATTTCTGCTGTTTAACTGATTTGGACCAATACGTGGACAGTAATTACAGTGTAGCATTAGATAAGAAAACAGCAGTTTGTAGCTGATGAGAAGGCGTTCTTACTGGTTTTTATCTTTAGTGCATAAATCCATGGCCAACGCTCTGGTTTAGATGTCGACTGCGAATGGTTTCAGGGACCGCTGGTGTGCCTGCAGTGTTAGATCCGTTGTGGTTTGTTTGTTGTCCCTAGGCAGGGATGTCTGTGTCATCCGTGAGGGCTCGCTGGGACCCCTCCGTCCTCCTTTGATCCGAATGAACGTTTGGAGCAGGTGGAGTTGTGGGAAAACAGTTGCTGTTGATGTTCATACGGTGGCCAGTTCCCATGGCAGTCCGTCGGCAGTAGTTTGTTCTGTGGGTGCCGTAGGAGTAGGTGAAGCCGGAGGAGTCTCTGAGCGGGCCCGCGGGCTGTGGGGTGCGGCGGGCGCTGGGCTCCTGGCCCGGGCTGCGAGTGTGGAGGGGGCTGCGGCAGCCGCGTCCCCTCGGCTGGGGAGAGCAGGTGAAGGCAGGCCCTGCGGCTGCGGCCTCCACCGGGCAGCGACGATTTCCACTCTTTGCAGGACGATCCGGCCGCGGAGCCCCGCCACGGCCGCCGGTGCCCGGCGATGCGCCGTGCCCGGTGCCGCTCGCCGAGAGGGTCGGGGCCGTGCCGCGCGGCGGTGTGCGCACGCGTGCGGGTGCCCGGGGCCCGTGTCCTCGCCTGACCCCGTTCTCATCGCGGCCCCGGCCGAGCCGATCCACCCCGGCCCCGGTGCCCGTGAGGGGCGGCCCGCACCCCCTGGGCCGGGCGCGGGGCGGCGCCGGCTCCGCGGGCGCGGCGGCTCCGTGCCGGCTCTTGGGGGCGGCCGCGCGGAGCCCCTTTGTTCGGGCGGGTGGCCGCCGGGGGGCGCTGGCGGCGCCGCGCGCTCCCGCGGGGCCGCACGCGGCGCGCGCCCGCGCGGCCGCCGCTGCGGCAGGAAGCAAAGATGGCGGGGCAGGGGCGCCGCCGCCGTGAGGGGGAACGCGGGGCTCCCGCGATGTGAGGGGCGCCGCGGGGGCGGCGGACGGGCCGCCGGGAGCCGCCGCCGGCCCGTGGAAGGGCCGCGTGTAAAGCACTCGGGGTATTGCAGAAATATCGCTGTTCCATAATAAAAAATCGGAGGTGTCCGCCTGCCTTTGTGACCACAACTTATATTCTGCAATTTGATGTTTTTTTAGGTCCTAACAGAAAACAAAAGGCCTCAGAGGAGGAAGCAAAGAGTTTTAAAGGTAACCGATGATTGCTTTGATATTTATCCCCTCCCATTTTGAGCAGCATTTTCTCGTCATACGGCCCAGGAAGGCGAGGGTTAAACGCTGGGTAGCGGCGCTTTCCAGCTATTAAGCAGATTAGCTAATTTTAAAAGCACAGAACATGTCCTTTCTTTCCTCTTTCTCTCCAGCATGTTGTAGACATATTTGAACCTCCCTGCACAAGTCTGCAGACCAAAAGTTTGCTTTTCCCTTGCATTGAACGTTCCCTTTAATTTCTTCTGTTCCTAGTTTCGTACTTTCAAACGTAACAGTTAAATGTTTTTAGCATACAGGTTTTATGGCATCTGAACTTTCACGGGGGAAGTCAACGTTAAACTGCAAGCCAAGTTAACAAAAGTGAAATTTTTATATTTACTTGACTGAAGTTTTGACGTTTTCTCTTTCTTTAAACTTTAGAGTACCTCAACTGAAACTGAAAATCCTGTAAACTTACAACAACCTTCAGTTTCAGTGGTAACATATTCCTTCCACACTTTTAAAATGGCTATCTTTCATGATAACAAAAGATTGGTCTTCCAAATGCAAATATCTTAGTTTTTATACCAAAATACAGACTTGCTACACTCATGGCTAATGTTTTGGGTTGTTTGGGTTTTTTTAAGTAACAGGTAGTATATTGATATTGTTTCTCTCAGTTAATCTTTAGAATGTTTTGCATAGAAATAAGTCATTAATTCTGCTGTTGCAAACTAACATGTTGGAGGATGAATGGGACAAGTAAGATGGATGGTATGGATAAGATGAAGCTAATGAAAATGCAAACAAAAAGTACGTTGTTAAACTTGCTTTGTTGAACTATTCCAGATAAATGTAATAAGATAGTTTAGTATTGTTTCAGTACACTAAAATTTCAGAAGTTATTTGATATAGTATTTATAAATGCTGACTGGTCTGTAGTGTCATTTTACTTGAAAACATCCCAATTTCTTAACAGTTGTGCTGTCATTGTTACAGTTACAGAAACTTTGGCAAGACAAACCAAAGTTAAGATTAAGTAAGGAGCAGATAACCTGTCCAACCTGAAGGGCTGTCTGTCTTTTCATGTGGAGTAGTTGTGCAAACTAGTTGTGGTTTTACAACGCTGGCAAACGTTAGTGGTCTTTTTCTGCATTAAAATAAGCCATTAAAGTATTTGTATTTTTGTTGCTCTGGGTACGATTATTCATTTTAATACTGCTGCTCTTTGTAATATACCACATGGGTGTAGCTAAAACTTGAAGTATTTGCTCATTCTGTCTTTTGTGCTGTTGACAGTAGCATGCAAAATAAGGAGTGTTTGTAAAGGAGTCAGTTTATAATGTGTAATTGGTGTGATGCCTCTTCTGGCAAAGAGTGGAAAATGTGGTTTGTTGGTCACGGACAGATGGGTGTCTGTCTGCAGTCGTGGCTCAGGGTTGGCCTTGAGATTTTCCTCTTGAGTGCATTTTGCCACTGTTTGTGATTTGATGGCCCAGCAGGTTGCTATGTAATAGGAGCCTGTCATTCCTGTCCTTTCCAAAAAGCCTTCAGAAGAGTTTTTTTCCACCCTTGACTCTTGAATGGAAAGGCTTGTCTGGTTCTGTGTGCGTGCGTAGTATCCATGTCAGTCGTTGGACCTGGGTTGATTTATGGTTTGACTTTTTCTTTGCTGAACTGATTCTGTGCTATTGCCTCTTTGGTTTTAGGTACCGGGTTTGTGTTTTCTAGTATTTTTATTTGTTTTGTAGTGCTGGAGTGTATTTCCCAAGCGTTTGTCTCATTGCATCCACCAAAGAAGGCACAGTTCCTCTGAAGGCATCACATGGAATGCTGCATTGGGGTTGGTGGGGTTGGCCTTTGGGTTTGGATGTGAGAAGGGAGGCTGGGCGTCTGAGTTACACTGCAGCTCTGTCAGCTGCAGTAAACTTCAAAAGAGCTGCACACTGTGCAGACTTCTTTACTAGGGCATTTTTTAGAAATGTGGCATTATGTTATATGGCTCTGACCTGGTTTCTGCTGGTGGTCGGACACCGTGTAAAGTGGTGTTGTCCTATCTGTTGAATTATGACTTCAGTGTTTGATTTTATGATTGGTAGTGGCTGAGGGCATCTGACCACTGACATTTTCAAAATTCAAAAAGGACATGTCCTTTTTAATTTGTATTTTCTTCCAGTATTATCCTCAGGCTCCTAAAGGAGGATTTGTAATACTTTCTTCCAATAATACACGGAGCTTTGGGTTTTTTCCTAACTCTCCTAGGTTTTGATAGATGCACATTTATTTGCTTAGAGGGTTCATGTTCTAACTGTGCTGCTGAGGACCAAACCATTCCCAAATTCTGTACAGGGGAAAATAAGCAGTGCTTTCCATTTGCAGATGGGTTGGACAGATGCAAACAAGACCAACAGTGATGCACACTATTACACTGTACCTTTTGTGTACTATTTATAGTTTTCTATACTCACGTCTTAATGCTCCTTTCTGGTTATTGGGCGACTCGTTTAGGAAATTCGTCTGTGCCATAAATACTGTATTAGGTTCTCCATGTTTGTTTTGAAAGAGCATCTGAAATATTCATCACTTCCAGCAGGCAAGTGCTCATTAAAGAAAGAAAGCTTTGTAAGCTCCCAGTAATGGATACAAGGGAAGGAATATGCTTAGTTTTCCTTTGGGTTTATATTGTGTTCTTTTCCCAGTTAAGCAGACACTTCTTTAATTTTATTTCTGGTAATGGAAAATCTATATTGAAGGGATTCATGCTTAATTTGCCTGCATTTCTAAAGTCACATTATACACCCTGCTTCACTTAACATCATCCTTTTTAGCCACTTCCTGGCGTTAGGACTGAATTTGGGCAATGCAGTGCACCTCTTCCTAAGCACAGGGAAATGCTTGCAGTCACTTCCAAGGTCTTCATTACCACAGAGCTTAGAAGAGTGGGGCAGTTGCTCGTGGCCTCGCGTTTCCAGGGAAATCACACTGAGCACGTGCAGGCAACACTCAGGAAACCTCCCCACGGATCAGGGGGCAGCTGGTGAGGCACAGTCCATGGTCTTTCCTGGGGGTTCTGGGGAGCCAGGGGTACCCTGATGGAGATTAAAGAAACCCGAAACAACAACAAAACAAAAGGAAGAAGAAAGAAAGGGAGGGAAAAAAAATAGGGAAGAGCCTGGGAGAAATCCCGAGTGACATATGCAGTGCTGAGTGAGTTTTGTGGCTGCCTGCACAGTCTGAGCTCTCTGTTGTGTTTCTGCATAAACACTGCAGCAGTGACCGGGGACACCAGCGAAGTGCCAGCCGTGCCTGCTCACACTCTGTAACGTCCCCTCAGCTGAAGGCAAGCCAAAAGCCAGGGATGACTCAGTATCTAGAACTTCGGGGGTGTTCATAAACATCATACTAGGAACATGAAAGTTTTATTTCCACCAAGGCTGCAAATGGCTGATTGAGCACCCTTTTAATTTTTCTTTTCCATATATACAAAGCATAGTCTTGTAAAAAAACAACTTTAAATATAAAGTTGGCTTGGCAGACCTGCTGTTGCACTTTTTATGATGCAGTTTTAGTTTTGCAATTTAAAGAAACTAAAAATACACTTTTTTGATCAAGGTCATACGTGTGTTAACAAGGTTTAGGAAAATAAATGCTAAATTTCATGATGATGCTTGGAGTGAGCAAGGATTGAGCTGATTTGGAGCATTTATTCTAAACTATGGTGTATATTTTTAGTGTCGAATATCTGCCAAAATATTTAGCTGAATGAAATTAAATTTTATTACTTTTTCCCCTTTAAACTGAGATATGAGCAAGTCAATGGATGGAATTGCACTGCAGTGGAATTTTATGGGGAAAGAAGGAAGAATGGTACAATACAAGTTGGAAAGGATGCTGTCCAGAAAGGACTTAGCATATTTGTTGTGTTTTTTTTTTTAAATGGACATTATCACCTTAGAGCATATTCCTTCAGTAAATACCAATTGAAATTGCTTTGAGTACTGGTTGAAAGTTTCTTGTTTTTACTCCCTGTCTTTTTGCTCCTGTTTTTTTGATAGGTAGACCTTACTTATGGTATCAGAGCATCCTACACAAACCAGTTAACTTGTATTTTTAAAAGTAAGATAATTAACTTAGCTGTTACCTAGATTTTTTTCAACATTTTTTGTAAGAAATATTCTCTTTTTTACCTTTTTTGAGCTGAATGCACATCTGTCTAAATGGGATTAAATCTTTTATTTTTTTGCTTTTGGTAGACTCGTGCAACCACTTGATGTGAGCAGGCATGATGATGGTTGTGATGTAGCACAGGGCATTTGCCCGTGCAGCTTTCCCAGCACTTCCACATGAATGCACTCGTGAACATATGAAGCACTTGCATGTTGTTTGTACAGTTCAGCCAGGACTACTCATGTATGTAGATGTTTTTGAATAGAGCTCTAACAAAGAAAGCCTTTGTAGGCGATCTGTAAATCATTAATCTTACTCTATTTTCTAATCCTTAATTTTCCCAGTTTCTGGTGGAGTGGAAGCCTGTCCCTTGTGAATTCTTTCCCAGGGTGTACAGAGATGCTGTGCTGCCCTTGCCCCTGTTCCTGGAGGCCTCCCTTATTCTGTGCAGCTCCCTCTCCCATCCTTGCTCTCTGTCCCTGTGCTGCTCTTTGCCCCACGGCTCCCCAAAACGTTGGGGAAGAAAGGCCCACTGCCCTGGAGAGGGGACCGGGAGGAGCAGGCTTTTCTCTTTTAACTCCTTCATTGCTGTAGCAGAGCAGTTGTGAGGGTAGTGCCTCTGGTCAGGGATCGGTGGGGGCTGGGAAGTGTTGAGTGAGGCCAGGCTGAACCTCACGATCACAGTGGTTTTGGAGGGGTTTGCGTGTTTTGAATTGTGATTTATTTGTAGATCTTGACTCCCATGGTATGTTTCAGTGTAGGGCCTTCCACTTCATTGTATTTAGAAGTGGAGCTTTGAAAAACTAGGAAATGTGTTTGTGATCAAAAATGTCATAAAATATCCAATAAAAGTAGCACAGCTTTTGGAAAGGGAGGAAAATGTGCGTGTGGAGATGAAGGCCAGTTGTGTAGGTATACTGATTGATAGGTTGTTTAGATATTCTTAATGATTTATTACAAAATAAACAGCGGGTTTCTCTTCCAGGTATGTGGCTTTGTTGATATTGTTTGCATTCAGTACTGCATTAAGAGCTTTATTCAATACTTGTACTTGCTGTATGTGATGCAGGCATTAAAATAACTGAGATGGCTCTGCCAGTTCCAGTAACGGGTTCTCAGTGTGCTGCTGGCCATACATTTATTGACAGTAGTACCTAAAAGCTCCTTTGAAAATGGGTGCTCCCTGTTTAGGATCTGATAGCATATTGCTAAGCAAGTTTGTTTATTGCTTTTAGCAATTGATGTGGGGGAAAACCATTGAGAAGCCCTAAACTTACCTGAGTGGCAGCAGACTCTTAACATTTGTGGTTTTGTTGGGTTTTTTTCTTTCTGCCATGTTATACCAAGAACTTTGTTTAGTGTTACTGATTATGGGAAAGTTAATTTAACTGATTCTATGACAGCAGGCTTTCCCACTGGCATTAGTAGGAGCCTTGCTTTTCTAGAGACCAAGAGATCTGATTTGTACTAAAATAAATTCTTAATTATAGTATTTCATTGGGGAGGTAAGAAGAATTCATGCTTTCTTTTTAGATGTTAAATGTATGAAACTTAAATGATGTAAAGAAAAAAGAAGACAGCATTTAAGCAACTAACAATAATCCCTTTTCATTCATTTATGTAAAATTAAAATATAGACTATAGACAACAAGGCCATCCTTGTTGTCCTAACAACTTTATTATTAAGCCTTCTAGAATATTAGGATTTTTTGAAGCTGACTTACAATTGAGTGGTTTGTGTCTTGACTGAATTCCTTTCTCAGTGTTTTGTTGGTGCTGTCTGTATTGCATTATAGTTCAATCAGTGCCCTATAGTAAAATGGGGCTCTACATTTAATTTTCCTAAAATAAGGGGTTTGCTGGACTTGTGAATAAGAGGACAAACTGCTGTGTGTTTATAAATGCAAAGCATTCAGTTTTGTGACAGATGATCTCTGTCTGAGTTCTGCAGTGCAAACACCAGAGTGGCAGTGCTGCTCCACAGCAGCATTGCTGTTATTCCAGCCTGGGAGTGAAAGCTGCTGCTGCTGTAAAGAACAAGTGGAAGTTACAGTGCAAATTCTGCCTTGAGCTTTACTTAAACCATAGGTGTGCAAGCTCTCAGGCAGAAAAGGAAACACAGTTTGCCATTTTTAAGGCTTTTTTACCTCATGAGAGTAAGCAAAACATAGATGAAAAATCCTGAATAGTGCTGCCTTGTAGCCTGGTGCCTTAAGAGATCAGCATGACTATTGCTTTTTTTTTTTTTTTTTAATCTGAGTTAAGCTGCTCTTGTCACTGAGTTTTCTATTTCTAAAGAGTATTAGTTACTGCTTTTTATCTTGTGGCCCCTCCTCAGCTTTAAAACCAGGCTAGAATGGTGTTGTGTGTCCTTAGCAGTTCTGGTCTGAGAGCTGCTACCAACGTGTAGTAATTTATAAATAATATAATTGGTTGTACAGCAGGTGGTGGGGCACAGACCATGGTCCTAAATTAAGGAGCTGAATATCTTCCTGGTTAGATTACAGGAACTGTGGAAAGTTTTGTTGTTAGCTTAACAGTTTGGATCTTTAGTGCACTGAACCTGAAGAGAAATTGTCTCACTTTGGTTCACACGCAGTAAACCCAGGAAAGACCATAATGAACACTTGTTCTTGTGCTGGGAGGTTGTAAGACTGTATCCTTTTATTTGGCTTAAACATAATTTTTTTAGAAGATAGCTGAAAAAACTTGAATTTAAAAATGCATCCGAACACCTAACAAGATGCTTAAAAAAATTCTTTGCTCTCTCTGTCTTGTTGCAAGAAAGTGCACCATAGTTCAAGGCCAGACTTCTCCAGCCTTAACTTAAAGTCATTGAGTCTTGTTGAACTTTTGTATACTAGAACAAGGAGCCCTCTGTTATCAGCATTCTTTTCCACATAGACTGAGCAGGAGTTTGTGGCTTTTCAATTTTCTTTCTCTTTGGTAAATTGGAGAGAGTGAGTAGAGAGTGAACTTGAGGCTTTCACTTCAAGATGTTTCAATGCTTTGTCATTCTTGTGGTCCTCAGAGCCCTCTGCAGCATATCAATGTCTCGCCTGAATTGGGGATGCCAGAACTGGATGCTTTATTCTGCCAGCAGGTGCAAAAGTGCCAAGTGCAGGATTGAAAGTAACCACTCTTTTCCTAATTATATTGTTATTTATGCACCCAAGAATCTAACTAACCCTTTCAGCCATAAAGCTGTACCAGGAGTTTCTATAGTTACTGTGCAGTTGATGATTGACCATGTTAATGTCCTCCTGGAAGGCCTTGCTTTCCAAGGTGGAAACCTGCCTTTTGTACATACAGTCCCGTGCTTCTTGCTGAACACAGAATGTCTCTCTAGCTGTAATGAAATGGCTGGCCTGCTTAATTTATGAAGCATCGTGTCTGGTCTTTGAATTATTTGCAATTTTTTATAAGTGTTAATTCAGTGCTCTTTCAGATTGTTGCTAAGGAGGTTGCACATGGCTGTGATTTGCTCCCTGAAGCCCCTCTTATGAGCATTGTGATGATTCTCCATTTGCAGGGAAGGCCAGGCAGCGCTTCCTTACCGCTGTGCCGATGGTTTCATAAATGAGTGGACCGCAAGAGACGTTAGCTAGGGTGGGTAAATTCAGAGACTGAATTTCTTTCATCTCTGCTTTTGAGCTAAAGCCCACTGGGGTGAAGTTCTCTTAGGGAATACATACTGTTGCAGATTGTATCATTTTTCTTTTCTGGCTTAATTGAGTGCCATATTTTCCAGAGCTGCCAGGGTCTCTTTGAGTGCTTGGTTTCAATGTTGATGACAATAGATTGTGTAATTCAAATCACCAGTAAAAAACAAACCAAACCCAAAACCCAAGGAAAACAAAAATGACCGGGCAAGATGCTTGTTTATATTTGCTTCTGTGGCAGAAAAAGTGCTGTAATGTTTGGGGGTTTTTCTTTCTTAACAAATCGACTTCTTGGATGCCTGTGTAGGAGAATGGGATGTCCTTCACCCTGTTTTTTCTTGCTTCTGTTTGTAGCTTTTACAAGATAGATGTAGGAGTTGATGGAAATGATTTGAGTTTGTGGCTGAGATCGCCCATTTCCAAGTAGTCATCCAATAAATACATTTCCATGGGAGCCGCCATTTGAAGCCTTTACAGTCAGAATTAGTGTCCTGTAGTTTTTCATTTGGTAGTGAGTGTATCCTTTGGTGTCTGATACTGTGGATCTAAGCAGTCTTGCTGAAGCTGTTGCACCAGGTGGGTGGCAGGGCTCTGCTCTGGTAGTAGGTGAGGAAAAGAAGAGAACAAAGGTGTAAAGACTTTGGGGGCATAATGTACTAATTCCTCCTGGAAAGAGAATCAGGAGCTTTTCTGGTGCAGAGATTGGCTGGTATTTGAAGAAAATGGCAGGGAGGCTATAAATGTAGATTAAATGGAGATAAAACTGAGAGCTAAGCTGTAGCTTGGAGAATGTTCTTTGCTGTTGTGGCTACAAATATGGAAATAAAAGCAGCCAGCAACTAGAGCAGACTTTTCAGCTGTAGTAAGATCCAGTGTGAAATGCTACCTTGCTGTGATGCTCAAGTTGGTGAGTGGGTGGTTTGACACTCAGGGAAGTTGGAAGTGAGTGGGATACCTCCAGGAAAGCTTGAATGTTGTGCCCCAGGCCAGGTTCCTTTCTCCAGATTTGCAGAACCTCTTGTTCCTCTGAGTTTCTGTATAAACCAGCTTCTGTAGTAAAACTTCTCAACATAATTTTGCCAGGCCCTGTGTTGTGCCTCAGTGCCCTCTGTGGATGCTGCTCTCTTGCAGAACAAAGCCGCTTGTACATTCAGGCTGTGTTACACTAGCCAAGGTCCCCAGTCGGTTTCTGTGCATTAAGACTTAAATAAAATGTGCCTTAGCTGAGCCACTGTAGGAGTGTGGTACCCTGAGAGACTTCTTCACAGTTATACAGTGTGCTGGTACCTGCTTTATTCCTGTGGTGAGATTGATGAGGAATATTCCCCAGCTTGCGGCTTGGCCCCTGCTCTGCTGTTCTCTGTTTTGGGAGCCTGCTTGGACACCCTGCTCAGACTGCACCCTTGGGCAGCTACCTATAGCATGTTGCTGCTGTCTGCAGTATTGCAGTAGTCAGATATGTCATGTGGTCAGAAATAGAAGTTTATTCTTAGTTGTATGTGCCTTTAATTTAAAAAAAATCCAATAAGAAAATATAACCGTATTCAGGAGGTGACCATAGCTTCCACCGCATCCCCCCTTATATCTGTCTCTGTTCTAACCAGTGCATGGTTTCCTACATAGCACTTGGCATAAGCAACTGCTTCTCCACACCTGTGCTCTGTCTCCCTGGTGCCTGTCCTATCCATGTCTTATCTCCTTATCCCTGTATATTGGTCCTGTCCAGTGCAAGTCCTCGATTCTAGTGAATTTCTACATTAATTTCTACATGTACTGGGGAGCAGACAGTGGACAGCAGGAATAAATGACAGAAGAGTAAATTGCTGCTGGTCAGCTGGGTGGTGCTTTCTTGCCTCTTGGTGAGGCAGTGATACCTGACTACTGGACCATGAGCCTTGTTTGAATGTTAGATTAGATACATTTGGGGTCTTTTCCAAACAGTTTTTCTGAAACAGCACTTATATTGTGGTTTTGGATCTCTGAGGAGCTGCCAGCTCTGTCCCAGCTTGGAGGGACATGTGTGGCTGCAGACACTGCAGCAGGATCCAGGCTTACCCATGGCACTGCAGCTTGCAGGTGCTTCTCACCCACTCATCCTTTTGTGCCAATGAATGTTGTGGCCCTGGAAGAGCTGTCTCTTGGGTCATCCCAGTTTTGGGACAAGCAGGGGATGCAAGTATTGTTTGGTCTTCTGGGCACTGGGTTCACATGGGACCTGAGCAGAATCTCTCAGGGAGGGCTGGTTGGGGCATTTGGCACTGGCTGTCGTGTTAGTCATCAAGGCTTGCTTGTAGAGGCATTTTATCAGTAGTTGGACAGGGCATCATCTGTTATTTCTTGTTTATGAGAGTAATTGATCCTGGTGGTGTCTTTGAGTAGAGTGTGTTGTTATCACCTGTGCAGGTTTGAAATGAGACACACAAATCAATGGCCTGCTTGCTGCTCAGATGTGGAAGTATCTTTGGGGTAGCTTAAACATTACATTTTGATTGGGAGTTGGCGAATTGTGCATTACCTCGGGGGCATCACGTGTTAAAGGAGAAGTTTTAATAGTAAGTCTGACTTCAGAATGTCAAATGATTTGCTGTAACTGGCTGTTTGTGTGTGCTGGAAGCATTAGCTCACAGAGGAATTCTTGTGTGTATATGTATGAGATAGTATTTGGTTGAAGTTTAAGTGATACAGCCATGGCCAGAGCAGGCTCTGTGGTTCCTGTCCTAATGGCACAAACCAGCTCAGAGCCTAAGCTTGAGCATGATTTGTTAGTGTCTCCTGGCAGAGTAGAGCTCTCTTTAATGAGAGAGGAAATTGCTGGTATTGATCTGCTTTATTTTCAGCTTTTCGTTGCATTTGTGTAAAAGCCTTGGAAACAGACCAGATCAGACTTCTGTGCTTACCTCCTGTGAATGTTATCACTGTTGCTTGGGGTTGTGATATCCTTGTCTGTACTTTTCACTGGGTTTTCCACATGTGGGTTCAGGACTTGAAGATTGATTGTTCCTAGACAGAGGGGAAGAATCAAGTGAGCTCTATCCCTGGTAGTGTGTCATTTCTCTTTGTGGTGGGAAGTACTAACTTCACATGCTAACAGACTTTCCAGTGGCCTTCTCTGTTTGTGAGGGAAAAGAAATGTATCTTCTGGTATCCACTGCAGTTCAGTAATAGGAGATTAAAGCAACACAGTGCTGGAGAGGCAGAGTTTGATTAAAACAATAACATCTGAGTTAATGACAATATTTTGTCTTCATGTGGAAAAATAGAATATGAAATAACTAACTCGTGCCAGTGATATGATTCATCTGAGGGTTTTTTCTTCCTCATTGCATATGGGCAGCTTCTAGTAATGTTAGTGGAAAATATGAAGTATGAAGAATTTATTTTTTTAAGCAATTCTACCTTTGCTGCTGGGATCACTGGAGTTCTGTAGGGACACAGCACTGTACCTATGCAGCACTAGCAGATCATGGAATATCCTGAGTATTTTTGAGCATAGCAGTGCTTTTTGGTCAAGTAAAATATTTTCTTGAGGAACAGTCTAGTTGGGAGGACTGTGATGACACTTGTACTGAGTGCTGTCAGTGGATTCTCTATCACTTCTTCTCATCTCTGCTAATTGTGGATGAAGCCTCTTCCTTCCCCATGCCTCTTATTACTCCCAAATTACCAGACTTAAGTTATTAGTTTCTTCAATGTAGTGAACAATCCCTATAATGATGAATGGAATACAGAACGTGGTGTTGTGTTGGAAGTGTGCAGTTGATGGGGCATTAGTTTTCATCTATTTGATTTTATGTCCGCAGCCTCCTCATTGTCTGATTAAATAATTTTTCATAAAAATTTTACATGGTTGGGAATCTTCTGGATTGGTAGAGATGTTAGATGTAATTTTGCTTAAGAAAGAACAATAATTCTACTTCTTTCTGAAGTTAAGGCAATTGAAATTCAGCTTTTGTGCAGGTATAGAGTTGTGGGGTTTTACTCTTTTATGGTGGACCCTTAAAATATTTTCTGGTACAGTGACAGAGACCTGTGTGATGCATTTACCCCTGCTGGCAATAGAATGTTCAGCTTTTGTGGATCCCCTAGAAAGTGCTCAATGACCTCCTGAGTCTGGGAATTCACAGAAAATCACCAGGATCCCGAGGAGCTCCAGCTCACTGACCATTAGTCAGGATCTGTGGGTAGTGAAAAGATATGAAATAAGGAATATTTTTGTATATGATATTGACATAGCTGCTCAGGTGCTGGACATGTTTTCACACAGCATTTCTGTGAGAAGTTGTGATGCCTCTCAGAACATCTAGCACATGCTCTGGATTCCTGGGGTTGTGTTCTATCAGTTGCAAGGTGACCACCGAGCTCCAGATGGAGCTGCCTTGTTTTGTCTGGGGATTTGTGGCAATTCCATCTCAATGGTTGTAATTAATCATAAATCTATTTTGCATTTATTTTCCTGAGTTGAAGTCCATGCCCTTTGTTGGTATGAGCACAGAACCATCTCTGAGTTAACTGTATAGTGGTGGGATTTCCTGGGCACTGCTGTGAGGTTCTGTGCCTACATAGGATTAATTAGCCCCTCATGTTGCTGATACTTGATTTGAAAAGCAGTCCTGGTTTTCTTTTAAGTAGAGCTTAAGGTTACAGGGGATTGAAGAACTCTTAAATGTTGCAATCAGACAAAGGAACAGCGTTATCTACTGTGATTTAAAATTATTTTTATTGTAAATTTAATATAAATAAAATCTGAATAGCATAAGAAAAATTGCATTCCTGCTTTACTGTTCTGCATAATTTTCTTCCTTAACTAATTTTCTTTTTACTTTGTATAACTCCTTACTTCATATCATAATACTATCTTAAAGCCTATATATATATCTACATATATACACTCTTTCCAGGACACAATATTCTCTGACTCTGTCTAGATTTTGATATGGTTTCAACCACGCAAACTGTATGATATCAGTGAAGATGAAGAACAAATTTAACAAAACCTTAAACTGTACCATTTACTAAAATACAGTTTGCAATGCTTAGATGAGAGACTGTTGAGACACCTGGAAATTTCCATCTAAATACAGAAGCTAAACAACTGTTTAAAGAGTTACTGCCAAGTGAGCTGATGTAAATTGGCATTCTATTCATTTCTGCTTAATGAAAGTAAGATTTTTAATTATTTAAGGACTTGAAGCAAGAATGGTTGGTTTTCAGGATTAGCTAGAGTATTCAACCAAGTGGTGTATTGGTTAAGCCAGTTTATTGGTCTAGCCAAATGAATGTAATTATGCCAAATTTCTGCTGAACTGTGTGATATAATCCCTTGGATTTCAGTCTTACTTTTAGCATAAGTTTTTTAATCTGCTCATGCAAATTAATTCAAAATTTAATCCTTACATCTCATTCTAAATGCTAATGTCCTTTATCTGGCTATTCATTTCATTAGTCTCCCACCACCCCACGTAGCCAGTTTCCTCCTCTGTCCCTCACCAGTGGGGAAAAATAGCTATAAATATGGATAGGGTCTTTAGCCTTCAGGTTATTTTATAACTTCCTGTTTGGTTTATTTTCCAACGTCTGTGCCTAATTAGGATATTCCTCGTATCTGTCAAAGTAGAGTTTAATTGCTGTAAATATGAAGCTTCTTATTTTTAATGTGCTTTGAACAGCTGTTACAACAAGGGTTTTTTATTGTTGTTTTATAGGCACATTTAGAAAACAAAGCAGTAAATGGCCGCAGACCAGAACTCATGGAATGCAGTATATGTGGTCATGGTGAAAAATACAGGGTGAAGACAAACCAAGCAGTAGCCATTGAAAATGTGCAGTCTAAGGAGAAAGAGAGAATGACTGGCTTGGAAGCAGAGAAGTGGGCACACAGCGAGAAGCCATCCTTTGGTGGCCACGTCAACGGCGACGTCCACGGAGCTGTGACGGGCACCGAACACTTGAGACACGCTGAGCACAGCGACAGAGCAGCCTCTCCCGGCCAGTTACCTGAGCCAAAAAAATCCTTGGTGCACACCATCAGAAATGGCATAAACACCCTGCATTATTCACCACCAGAAGCAGTCGCTTCACTGAAAAATGTATCTGCAGAGGAACGGACAGACTTGACGAGCAACTCCCACATGCAATGGCCGAAGGGTAGCGATCTGAGTAACATAGTAAGCACTCTGACAGGTGGCCCTGGCTGTGTTCACCCAGAAAACCAAGGGAATGTTTCAATGAAAGAGGAAAGCTGCGCCTGCAGCATCTCTGAGTATTCTGATAAGTCAGTTTTGCAGATAGGTTCCAGCTTAGATGCGCAAGAAAGCTTGTGCTGTCCTCCGCTGCCTGAAGGGGAGCTGCAAGCAGGGAAGGATGGCTTTAACGTACCAAGTGTGGAGACACAGCCTGAGAATACTGCACTCCAGCCCACTTTCTTGTCCCTGATTAAAACCAGAAATTTAACTCTGGAGCAGGTTGTAGCTATTGAAGCTTTAACACAGTTGTCTGAAGCTCCTTTAGAAACAACTTCACCAGCTAAAAGTGAACATACTGGAGAAACAACTTCCAACTTGCTCCACAGTTTTAAAAGGGATATCTCATCCTCCTTTACATCCTCTGCATTACAAGAAATCAAAGACACTTACTTACAGAATGAGCAACAGCTCTTGGCTCACTGCGCTCACTCGCAGAAGCAGCTCCCTAATAAGGCAGTGTTATACAATGGCCAAAGTTCAGTGTCTGAATTGTGTGATAAACCTGCCAGTCCGGCTGGGGAGATGTATAAATTACAGTTACCCTCAAGAGATACCAAACATGACCTAACATCTGATGACCTAACATCTAATGCAGCATCGTTTTCAGGATACGATTCCAACAAAAGTTGTGCTCAAGAACCAGTCACCCCTGCAGGTTATTGCAATGCTTCGTGTGATGTCCAGCATAGAGGGAACAGCTTGGAAGCTCCTGGCCAGTTAGAGCAAAAGCCATCGTGTAGTGATTTGAAATTGGAAGGTGGTTCTTTAATTAAAGAAGGAGGAATTCACAGCCAGGATGAAGAGGACGTAGCTGCACAGCTAACTCAACTGGCAGCCCTGATTGAGTCAAACCAGGCGAATCCAGAGCAGAAGAACAACATAAAGGCATCACTGCTTAATCTAATATCACATGAGAGGCAGCCAAAATATAACCAAGAAGTGTTGCAGAAAAAAGAATCTGTGTTTTTTAGGCGTAATTATAGTTCCTTACTGTTAAAGCAAAAGCAAGCAACAAATAAGAGAGGAAATGCTGTGCCATGGAAACCGAGACACAAAAAGAAGCCTCAAGAAGCACGCTATCAACAAAATAATCAAAACCAGCTCGAGCTGTTGTCATGCCAGCATAGTGAATTGCAGGACATTTGGATATCATCAAAACTGCATAAGCTTGGTCAAACCATGCCACAGGACTCCAGGGTAGCTCCATCTGAAAAAAAATCTCCAAGAACCAAAGTACAGAGAGCGCTCAGTCAAAATACTTTAGCATCACAAGAAAAAACTAGATTATTTCTTCCACAAGCACAGATAAAATTCCACAGGTGTTTACCTGAGGCACCGCAGGAGAAAAAAAAAGACAGGCTGTTTGGCTGTGAAGTGGTGAATGAGCAAATGAAAGCTGTGGGCTCCGGTGACCCACTAGGCGCTGACCCGCTGAAAAATGAAGTTGTTGCACGTAGCCAACACAGCGACCTGTCCTCCCGTAATCCTCTGGCTGGTTCTCAGCTGAAAACAGCATCCTTGTTGAAAAGGCCAACTGAAAACCTACAGATGTTTACAGAAAAATGTAATTCTCAGGTACAGCAAACAGCAAATGTCAGTCAGGCTCACCCTTTGCCACCAACTTTTAACCGGTCTAACCTGAGAGCTAACGAAATGTGTAGTGAAAACAAAGCCTATGTTCAGCAGGTCAAACAACAGGTAGATCCGAAGTCCCAGGTGCTGCCTGTTCCCTGTGGTGGGGCCCAGGTACCAGGTTCTGCTGAAGCTCTCAGGAATATGGAGTGTGTGGGTGAGGTGACCGTTCTGACATCAACCAGATTGGGTACTGACCACGCCCAGAGCACAGGCGACTCAGGGTGTTCCCCAGCAAAAAACACGCTCAGCAGTTTCCTTGAATCACCTATGAAGTTTCTTGATACCCCTACAAAAAATTTAATAGACACACCTACCAAAAAAGGACAATCTGAATTGCCAACTTGTGACTGTGTTGGTAAGTGGCTTTGCTAACTTTTGCCTGTACATTTCAAATGGAGGTGTGCTCACGTTGCTTCCTCTAATGTGAGGAAGTGTATGTGACAGCTGTTGCACAAGAATTGGTGTTTCACCATTAGAAGACAGGAGGAAATTATCTCTCCCCTCTTTGCAACTTTTGCTTGGTGTTCTTTGGGCCTGCAGAGCACAGCAGAATTAAGTAGTTTTGTACTGCAGTTGGCAGGTTTAAATCCTCCACTTCAATTTAAACCTGGAGGAAGGGGAGTTTTTCTGTTCGTTGCTCTGCCATTGCTGACTTGTGCTTTATGTGCACTTACCTGCCTTGTTTCAGGTCATGAATTTGATGGTCTAGAACTGGTTTGTGCCTGAGTGGGCTGGGCAGCGGTGTCCCAGCCTATAGTTCTTGTTGCTTAAATCTGTTAGACAAGCAGGAGAGCGTAGCTGGTGTGGCCTTGCTCCTGGCACTGTTAGTCCTGATGGCATGGAAGAGTCCAGGGCCAGGGCTCCTGACGCCTCTGGCCACGCGTCAGAGGGAGCTCAGAGGGAGTTGAGGTGGGGCCACTTGCAGAGTGACTCTGTTGCAGCAGGAGATGTCAGAGCAAGCTCTGCATGGAGGGCTGTGCAGATGCAGCTTGGCTGAGGGTGTCAAGACACGCTGTGTTGTCACTATGAAGCTACCCAGATGGAAAGACAGGTCAGAGCCTCACAGCAAATGGTGTGCAGGCACATTTTCACCTTGGCTTCCATGTTCTGAATCAACAGAGGGCTTGTTTAGAGGCCTGGGTTATGTTTTCTGTAGGATATGACTATCAGTTAATTTATTTTACTGCCCTCAATTCCTCTTTGTCTGAAATGAATTAATAATGTTCCTGCCAACAAGGGTATTGGGAGTTTTACGTAGTCACTGCATGCTGACTCCTCTAATGAAAGTTTTAAAGAATGCAAAATATTGCTGTAATTAGGGTTTTACTTTATAACATTAAAAAATGCTAGCAGAATCATCAGAGGAAATAAGCATAAAATAATTTCAAAGTGTCTGAAGAGAAAAACCTGTCATACTCTTTATTCAGGCTCAAACTTTGTGTTCTCATTTAATTTGGAAGGCATTTCCATAAACTGTTTCTTAGTTTACTTTTAATGGGGTAAATAAATTTTTGGATGTGCCAACATAGTTTTCTTTACCTGTTCACAGAGCAAATTATAGAAAAAGATGAAGGCCCCTATTACACACACCTCGGGACAGGACCAAGTGTTGCTGCTGTGAGAGAAATTATGGAGAACAGGTGAGGAAAATTCAGCTTGTAATGTCATGGTATTTTTGACTGTCTGAACAGGGCAGATGTAGAGCTCTAAGAAAGGAAGTGCTGTGTTGAGCTTTGTTTTGTTGAACTTTTGTCAATACTCATTTGTAAAGTGTTTTCTTGTTCAGATGTGCATGAGGTGAGCATGAGCACTGCAGGTCCAAACTTGTGTGTCTTTTCTGAGCCCAGGGCTGGAGTTCAAGTGCAGTGTGTTCTGAGGTGCCCTTGAAGTCAATAGGAAGGACAGAGATCAGCAGCTGGCAGAGTAAGGTTTTCTGGTGTCCTACCTGTAAAGAAGCTGTGGCAAACTGGAAAAAAAAAAGCCATAATACTGACTGATTGCACTAGGATTTATATGCAGATAACATTTCCTTAGTGGCAGAGGTTTATCAGAAGAGAGATGTCAAAAACTACTCTTGCAAGTAGGGTTTTAAATTAAAAGGATTTTTTTTAATAAATACTTTGTTTTTTCTCTGTTCTAAGTAAAAATAAATTCATTAATCTTTTATTGAAAACGTTCGCTCTTTTAAAATTGTCTACACTAGTTTTAGTCGTGATCTTTTCTCAATGCAGGTATGGAGCAAAAGGAAGTGCTGTAAGAATTGAAGTGGTGGTTTATACAGGAAAGGAAGGAAAAAGCTCTCAGGGGTGTCCAATTGCCAAGTGGGTAAGTTTTTATATTAAATCAATAAATTTGTTTTGTGTGGCTTCAAATGATGTGTAGTCCTTGACCTCAAATCTAATCTGATCTTTAATTAAGATCTGATTTCTAATTGATTGAAAAGTCTGCCTGAATGATGAAGGAAAACAATTTTTTTTGGTTAAAATTTAAGGTATGGTGCTGTATGTTATGTACTGTGGTTTGAATGAGTGTGGAAGGGAGAGGCTTAACAGAGCTAGCAGAGATGAGCAAGGGTAGAAATACCCTGACAGTGTCTGACAGTTGGAGTGTTTTGTGAAATAGCTCATTGGGAATTGTGAAAGAGAGAAAAGAGATGGTTGCTTGGGGGAGTTGGAAAACTATCCAGGAACATTTAAAAAAAATTCTTCTCAGTTGCATGACCACTTGAAGAAAAGAGAGTGATGGAAGAATTTCAGTCTTGTATGCCAAGGGGTTCATTACTATTTTTGAGGAACTGAACTCAGTATTTGAAAATGTGAATGTTATGATGATAGTTTTCACCAAAGTCTTGTCTCACATTGCTTCAATGGAGCCAGGAAATGAGGTAACAGACACAAGCTCCAGGAGAGAGCTTGGAAAGAATTGATTGTCCTTAATCTTTGCTGAAACCACTGAGGGAGGTAAAAAGTAGACTGCAAATCTTGTAAACTGAGTTTTGGAAAATAATGAAAGAACTTGGTTGTTAAAAGAAAAAAATGTATTGTTGTATTCAGGACTTTCAGACTTGATTGAAAAAACTGTGAGGGTAACTGTACAGTTGGTAGGGTAGTGTTTGTAACTATGTGCCAAAATAAGGTCATTACATATTGTATGTGAGTAAATTTGCATGTTAAGCATTTACTGCTTGTGCTTGGAACAGTCAAAATGTGTTATTTATACTCAACACATAAACTTTTTTTCAGAAGGGAATCACATGTGTGCTTGTGCTTCAGATAATATTTAATACCAAATTCAGTATCCAAGAAAAAAAATTAAACTAATTTCATAAGCAACTGACCCAAAAAGAATGGAAAGATTTTTCTCAGTGTTTCAGCTAAGTTAAACAATTAGTTTTAGCAGAGGACAGGAGCTAAAAATCGTACCATAGAGAGAGTTGTGAGCAGCTAAAAGGAAGAGGGCATTTAAAACTGTTAACCTTGATTTTTCTGTTGCCAGTATCAGCATACTGTGCTTTGTGTAAGGCAGGAGTGGCAGCAGTTGTGCTCTCTGAGCATGGCTGGAGGTGTCCCACGGGAGTGTGCAGTGAGACACTCAGAAAGCCCTGGGGTGCCTATGGAGAGGGCTGGTTTAAGCTATGGGGACCTGCTCTCCAGTTAGATTTTCACCTTTCTGTATGAAAAATGTTTGTGAGACACAGCTTTAATGTTCATTTAACTGAAGTTCTAGGGAGCAGTGACTTTCTTTTGTGTGGATTCACACCTAAAGGGGAAGAATGTTTTTCCAAGTCTGCTGTTGTGTGTGACTGTTCAGTACAAGAGAGAGAAGGGAATCCCTGACATGTGAAGAACTGTTTCATCTGTATAGGATGCATATTTTGGATTGATGTTCTTGATGTGTTGCATTAATTTTTCATGGGCATTGCTACTTTTTATCCTTTTATGGAACATAATTGGGTTTTGGCTATAACCAAAGAAACTGGAGGGCGAGATTGGTTTCGAAGTGTCTGGAAAAGGTTTGCTGTGCTCTTTGATACCTGCAGCCACGAGCTCTGGAGCTGCACAGGGACCTTGACTTACTCATTTCCAGTGTCTTTTGGAACAGACTCATTTCTGCTCTTGCCCTTAGGGCTCCCCGGGGACTCACTGCTGAGAGCACTGGGATGGAGCTCTGCTGAAACAAACAGGATAGAAGAATGGAGCTAACCTGTTGATCACATTAAACTATTTTTTCTGAATTAATTTTCCCTATTTTCACTAGGTTATTTTCTCTTTTTGGTTTATTAGAAACATTTTAAAATTAAAGGAGGCATTCTGAAATGCCTGTGTTCATACATTCTTCTGTTAGTGACTGTATTCCATTATACTGATTTTCTCCTAAGTTATTTTCTCTTAAGTGACTCCCAAAATACACTTGGTGTGTTAAACGTCTTCTGGGACTGACTCCTTTCTTAGATTTCAGGTTGCCATAAATTTGCAGAATTATTGCTCTTTCACTCTTAATACTAAGCATCTCTTCTGTGTTTTTTTAATGCATTATATTTTAGGGTGATACTTTGCCCCTCTGGATTTGAACAAGAATGCTCCTCTTAGTTAAACATTTTGAGTAAATATTGCCCAGGGTTGGAAACCGTGTGCCTGTTCTATGTGTGGGTATCAGACTGACACCCACATGAACTGGGGAGATGAGCTTCTGATTGTTTTCACTGCACGAGGCAGCAACAACATTGCTTGACCTTTGAGTTTTTTTTCTTCTCCCTATCAAATTGTGTTGTCTCATTCGTTGTCAAAACAGAATTAATAGAGTTTTGTCTCAGATTCCTAATGTGTGGATACCTGTGTAGGGGAGAGGTGTGTGGTCAGAAAATACCTTACCGTCCTGGGACACTTGCTGGGGTAGATGGATGCTTCCTTCTTTTCTGTTTGGATTTCTTTTGCTTTGTCCAACTCATCATACTGTTGTGTAGTAAGTTAAAGAAAATAAAGCTTTGAAGTACTGAAATGACTGCCTGTCACTCTGAGTAGCCTGCGTGTGTAATGAAAGGTTTTGTGTTACTGTGCATCCTTAGAAGCAGCCAGTGGTGACTGGACTCACTGGTCCCACTGTTTGATCAAGAGCTTCAGCTGGTGACAGATGTGTTGTGGTTTGGTTTTCTCCTGCTCTGGGTAGTGGTAAAGTACAGTTACCTCAATTTATGTAAAAGGGTTGATGAATTTGTGAGCGGTTCTTGAGTGGCTCACTGTAGGCATCATCCTGCAGCACTGAAGCCAAAGATACATCAGTGCTGACCTCAGCAGGGGTTGAGATTTGGGTCTTGCTGGTTTTGGATTAAACTCATTTCCTGTGGCTTCCTTCTCCTGATTTCAGTGGATGTTGACTTGGATCACCTAAGGGATCATTGCTATTTTTTGCCTTCATTTGGAGTTGCAATGCAATTTTTAAGGCTCCAACTCTGGGGGAAAAAAAAAAAAAAAAAAGAGGGAGAAGAAATGACAAAAACCATCCAGGGCAGGCTGAGGTTCTTTTTGCCAATATTGTCTCTGTGGCTGATCAGTAGCACAAAGGTGGAAGAGCAGGGCAGTTGCCTCCCAGAACACTCCCTTGGTTTGCAGTAATTCACAGCTTTGTGCTTCCCTGAGCTGGAGGCAGAGTTTTTGTGTTTGGTTGCCTTACATAAATGTCATCTTCTCCCTTTCCTTCCTGTTCCCTTATGCTGGAGGTTAAAATGCAGGCAGTAATGACTTCAGCCAGTGCTCCGCTCCCAGTAATTCCTTGCAGTTGTTTTTGTTTTTTCACCGTTGCAGAGCAGCGATTTGGCATTTCCATAGCGCTTTCCATCCTTGTGCCAGAGTCTCATTCCTGCATGGTAATGCCCAGCTCAGAGCCCATCTCTGTCCAAAACCAGACCCACGGAAATGCTGAGCTGTGATTTGGGAAGTTTGAGCTGTCCCAGCGCATCGGCGTTCCCGAGTGATCCGTGCCTTGCCCACGCAGACGCACCAGGCTGATGCGATCGTGGCTTCAAGGGATTTCTTCCAGGGCCTTTTTACAGGGCTGAGTCCTCTTGGCAATCTTCAGACCCTCTGGTAATAAGGTGTTAAAAATCGAGACAATGCAGATCACATTTAATACTGCAGTTGTTTCATCCTTGAGTTTCTTTTGTGGGTGTCATCTGAACTTGCCAAACTCCTGCTTTTTGGGGGCAAGGAATGGGGGTTTGGGTTTTGTGGGTGATTTTTTACGATTGTCCTCTAACCACTTCTGTCGGGGCTTTAACTTCAGAAAAAAATGCTTGGATGTCCCCTGTGAAGCTTTTCTGACATAGGAATCTTTCCAAACTTCTTGTTTGTGAACTTCTAAACCTTATCTTCTCTGAATGTTTTTTTTTTCCTGTTTTTTTTCGTTTGGTTGGTTTTGGTTTTTGGGTTTTTATTAACAGCTGGGTGATCTTTTGACCTTTTAGATTCTATTATACTGGTGGTAGCCCTAATTTCTTTGAAAATACAGTTTTACGGTGCTTTTATGCCTTTTGGAAGTTGTTTCTTAGACTTTTTCATTCGTGGACTGTTTGCCTTTTTTGAGTTTTTTTTATTTATAGCTTGACAGATCCTTATTTTCTCTATGTTGGCTGTTTATTAGTAGGCTGTATAAAAAAATAGGAGTGGAATAAAACCAAATTAAAATCCTCATTACAGTCCTATACAAATGCAAACCTGATATTAACCACTAAAACGAATGTTTTTTAAGTAGATGTTTAGACAGCCCACTGTTATAATCAAGATTTTCTAGATCACTGAACTGGTAGGAATTTGTAACTAAATGCCAGAAACTACATTTTTGAAGTGCTGAGTGACACTCAATGACAATAAACTGTTCTACAGACGCAGAGAAGCTTTTTTTTTTTTTTTTCAGTTTGCTAGTTTGGTTTGAGTTGAGAAAGTCATTGAAAGTGGGAATTGAGAAAGTGAGGAAATGGAGAAGTTACTCCTGCTTTGACTCTCTCTCTGTTACTGTTAGTATTAATAATATTGTTATTATTATTATAGTAGTGTTAGTTATTAATTAGTATTAGTAATCCATTGAAGGAAAATGGCTCTGTGATGGTTATTTCTGTTCTGCTTGGCAGTTCAGGGGTCAGGAGTTCGGGTGCAGCCCTGCTTGGTAGGGGATGGTGAAGCTGTCATGTAATTTGGAACATGATTGGGGAATTTTTAAAATAGATTTGAAAAAGACTTTAAAGTAAATTCTGCTGGACTGTCTGTCTCCTAGACACAGATGTAAGTGGGATGTGCAGTTCCATTCTGCCTTAAACAGCCTACTGTACTTTGTGCTTTTATTTCAATTATTGAACTGTCTTTATGATTAAGTGATGTACCCCATAGGAGAAGTCTTAAAGGAGATAATTTTTAGCAGATTGAGAGGGTGGTGGGTGTTTGGGTTTTTTTTCACTTTTTTCGATGGTGTTTTATTAGAGCATCACTTTGTTGCCATGGTGTTGTACCACATTAAGATAGTGTGTGTAGCTGCGCAGGCACTGTTTTCACTGTTGGCTAAATAGAGAATTAGAGGAGTTTGTTTTGGACAGAAATGTTTGTAACATCACCCGAAGTAAAGTTGTTCTTTAAGTAGAAGCAATAAAGTAAAAATGAAGGAGAAAAGCTATGTTAAGGTAAACAAGAATGTTGATATTATCACTGCTTTATTTAAAGCAATGTGACCTCTGAACAAACATCCCTACCAAACCAAGTGCAGCTTTCCATGGCTGCAGTGTGGCAGAAGGGGAAGCTTGAGGGAGTGAGAGGGGAAGGGCCCTGGGAGCTAAGATGTGGGTTTTGTCCTCTCTTCTGCAGTGCTGGTGGAGTGATAGCAGAAGAATCACCTAACCCTGTGTGTGCTGCAGTCTGCTCATCTGTAACCACTGCAGCACCGGTGCCAGGAGCAACTGCAGAAGTGTTGCAGGTAGTTGCAGGTATTGCACATCAGTGGTACTCCTGCAGAAATGACTAAGGAACTTCACAGGATTGGATTGACAGCAGCTGTTCAGAGCCAGCTCCTTTGATGTAGTCTGCTAGCACCGACAAGAGAAAATTCAGCAAAGTGGAACTGATTTCCATTTTAATGTCTCTTAGACATGCTGAGAATAAAAGGCTGTAACATTTTCCAGTAAGAAAAGAGTTTTAATGTGATTTTGTGTGTTTAAGGGGCAATTAGGAAAAAGGCAGACTCACTTCTGTGACAAGCTGGGCCATTTGTCCTGCTGTCTGTCACAGCACCACCTGTCAGAGCAGCAGCAGGTTTGGACAGCACCTTGTACAAATGGAAGGAATTGTACTATTCATTATTTAGGAATCACTTGGGTCCTGTCCTGTATTGAGTGATCTCCAAACACAGTCTCTGTACACAGGCAAAATCTGCAGGTTAGAAAACTTGAAGCCACAGTCTCGCAAATGAGTTTCCTATTTCAGGAAATTACAGGGAACAGTTAAGTATGTTCTCACTTTCAAATCAATTGCTTATACCCTGCAAAGCAGACATAGTTTATTTTACTGAAGAAATTCAGAATGGGCTGGAGGGAGTACTGCAGGGGAACCACATGGAGATGAAAAATACCTAAAAAGGACCTTTTTGTTGGTTCTGTTGTTTTGGGGGAGTTTATCCAGTAATATACAGGAGTGTATTTAATGCAGTTAAAATTCTGGGCTCTTTGCTAGTGGTGTCTGGTTTTTATCATGTTAAAGTTAACACAGCTCTTCTGGTGATGGTAATTGGAAAGTAATTTCTCATCCATGTGGTAATTCAGCATCTGCTGCGCTGAGCTTCTGCAGGCTGACTCTTAGTCAGCTACTTTCATAAGTCGTGTACGTGCTAATTTAGATAGACTGGCTTATGTCTCGGGACATTTTTATTCACAGTGTTCTTATTCCTTGTTCTAGAGCTCCTGCCAAGGAAGTAGAACTGGAGCATTTGGACAGCTGAAGCAGGTTTTATTGATTGTGTAACTTCACTGATGCTGTTCATTGCAAACCGTTTAGAAATTGTTTGAAAAGAGTGGGAGACAGGAGCGAAACTGCTGATGATAAAAAGTTGTTTAGGATAGTGAAGAGGAGGGACAGGCATCATGAAGAGCAGGAAGGACTTGCAATCAGAACAAATGGCCATTAAAATAATAGCTAAAACTCACTCGATAATATAAAGTCCCACAAAAAATCAGCGTTGTGGTTTCATGTGCACAGTGATGGAGCACTGTTCGTGCTCAAGGTAATGGTTCATTAGACATCAGCTTGTTCAGCTGTGATGGAAACAGCAAAACAAACAGGTGGGAATTATTGGGGAGGAACAAAGAAATCGTGGAACATTGTTCTGCCTCTGAGAATGTGTGTTGCCCCTCAGGCTGGCTGGGACTGGTCCCCCATGTCCAGAAAGCACAGCAGAACTGGGAAAGGCAGGTGCAGGCTGGGCAGCCTGGCAGGTGGGAAGGGGAGAAGAAAGCAGGGCTCTCTCAAGTCTCCAGTGGCATGGAGAGCTGAACAGCAGTGTCTTACCCAGGCTCATCCTGGATCAAAACTAGAGGGCACTGCCAGGGAGAAAGCTATGCAGGAGGAAAATGCAATGTTTTTTTCTTGCACATAATCTGTATTTAAGCTTTCTTGGTAATTTATTGGATAGTAAATTGCTGCATAGATTTAAAAACGAGTGGAGAAAGGCAGAAAAGGCAAATCCTTAAAAAGCTGGAAGAGAGTACATCCCCTGAGCTGCTGGGTGGATGGCTGGAAGGTACCTGCCCTCACTGAGAACCATCTCCACATCCCAGTGCCTTTTTTGCTGTCCATCCATAGGCAGCTGCTGTTAGTCAGGCTCAGGGTAAGGCTGGACAGTCTGCTGCTCTGACCTTGTTCTTGTACTCTGCAATCCTTAGAATCCCTTTCTGTCTCTTGACTATCCTTTTATGCAAAGGTATGAAAAATCTTAACTTCTCTTGTTTATCCTGTAATTTGTTGCTAAATTGCTGGAACAAATTCTGCTGGGTAAGGCACCTTTTCAATAAATATGCTGTCGTTTTTAGCTCATGCTTTCTGGTAAGAAAATTGGGTAAGCCTAGACCTTTGTGGCTGTAGAAAAAGATGTAGCTGTGGAGTGTTGCCCTAAAAGCTGTTGATTGTGTTTGTGTCTCAGTTAGCTGTGGCTCATCTTGAAGGCTTGCTCACATTCTCAGATTCTGCTGTTTGAGACTCTCTGGGCTAGCTGATAAATTAATTACTTGAGTTGCTGCCTTCCTTTGGATGTACATATCAACAAGGACACCTGGATAGCTGCAGGAATGTGGAACATGATAGTGGTGGGTGCACAACTACAGCACCAGAGGGATGGACAAAACTGGGGTTAAAAATGGTCAAAATACCTGAGCATCCTGCCCAGATTAGCAACCTGCAGAGATGATACTGAGAGTACTGTGTGTCCAGTGTGTGAGTGCTCCAGGGAAGCTCTGTGGAAGGGCTGTGTCCCATGTCAGTGTTTCCTTTTGTCCCAGCCATGGTTATGGTCACACACAGGTGAGGGAGTGGGTAGCCTTGTCACTTCATGCCCTGTTCCTGAGTGCAGAGCAGGGCCAGTGGGGATCAGTTGAGCTTTGTGGAGAAGTTTGTTAGGTTTTGTTCTTTCCTGACATTCTGTGTTGCAGCTGAAGCAGATTATTCATTGTTCATATGGGAGTCTTGATGGAAACTTAGCACTGATGACATCGAGTGCTTGCTGAAATGAGCTCAGGGCTGATCTGGTTCTGCAAGCTCCAAGAAGCTGACCATGGCATCACAGAATCATCTAGGCTGGAAAAGCCCTCTCGGATCACTGAGTCCCATCATTAACCCAGCACTGCCAAGTCCGCCACATCCCTAAACACCCCATCTGCATGTCTTTAAAATTCCTCCAGGGATGGGGACTCCCCCACTGCCCTGGGCAGCCTGTGCCCAGGCTTGGCAGTCCCTTCTGTGAAGAAATTGTTCCTGATATCCTATCTAAACCTTCCTCGGGTCACCTTGAGGCTGTTGCTTGTTGCATTTCAGTGTTACATAATGCTTCACAAACTTGTTACAAGTCTGTTTTGTTGATTATGTTATTTTTTCAGTGAGTCAGACAGTCAGTCATGGTTAGCTTGTGTGGAAAAGCAATTGCAGGAGAAAGGTTTTTATTTTCCCATTCTAAAAACCTAGCTTTTAAGTTCCCCCACTTAACAAATGATTACTTTCTCATGCCTTTTAAATTCATTAGGGACTAAAATTAAACAAACTGAAGTATTAAATTATTTACTTTATCACTGTTGCTAACTACATCACAGAAATCATGAGTAATACCAAAAACCTTCGGACACAAGGTTTGCCAGCTGATTTCTACATCGTTCCCAGTCTGAAGAAACACTCCAGAGTTCACTTGTCCTGCTCAAAACTGCTTTTCTGTACATTTTGTGTGGCATTGCTGTGGATTTATTATTATAACACAAGACAGACTCATTATAGTGCTTCTGGGAGAATGTCAGGGGTAGCACGTGGAGGGAACCCTCAGTTCCCAGGGGAGGGCAGCTTGGCTGCAGCTCTGGCTGCACTGTCCCTGGCCGTGGGGCTGCTCTGCTGCAGGCTGGGGGCTCCTCTGGGCCTGTAGCAGGTGGGAGAGGTGCCTGATCTCCAGGGACAGGAGTGCTGGGCTGTGGAGCTGGGTGAGCACATGGGGTAACCTGACCCGCAGGAGTGAAATTCACCCAGCCCATAAATCCCTTCATAAATCCCTTTGCTGCCTTTGTGGCCTCAGAGGTGAGGGACTCTGAAATCTTTTGGGGTGCAATAAGAATATTGGATTCTCTGCTATATACATAATGAAGCAAATTCCAGCTACATTGAACTCCAGAAGAGTGTGGCATTGGTTTAAAGGAAACTATAAATTTTCTTTGTGTTCACTCGTTATTTTTCCTGGACACTCTTTCTAGTTTAAAGGTATAAGAGAACTTAAAAAGGGCAACCTGATGTTGTGCAGTACCACACTGTACTATTGAAGTTACAGCCTAGAAATAAATTCTTTAAGAAATAAAAAGTAAAAGCATCATTTCACACTGAGTAGTAAAATTAAGTTGTTCTGTCTTGAAGGAACTGTGCTGCCTCAGCAGTGTAAAACTCTCATTGACATGAGTAACATGTATTGTGTATCAGCCATAACAGATTTCTGTAAACCTCACCTAAATGTGGATGAGTTGGATTATCTTTCTTTCTTTATAAAACCTACTGAACTGCTGGGGAGTCACAACCAAGACTTCTATTGAGGAATGCTCTATCAGAAACATTTTACTCGTGTTCTCATTCATCTTAAGGCTGATTGTAAGAGTATATGATTAATTTGAGAAGGGCCATGCTTTATCTCTTGACACAAACTTTAAGCTTGCTTCTTCCTGCTCAGCCTGCACAGATGTTCTCTCCAGCTGTTCATCTGTTGCAAACCTTTTCATTTATAGATAAACTGTAAGTGTGCTTTGGTCCCTGCTTTTGATTAATCGAAATGACTTAGATATTCAGAGGTGATCAGGCTAAGGGGTCACATATGAATGACAGCTGCACATCTGGCAGCAAAGCAAATTTGACATCAGTCCAGTAGGGAATCTGCCTGAATGCTCAGATATTTGAAGAATTGAAAGAGCAAGTGAATTGTTGCCTTCCTGCTTTCTTGGCCCGTGCCCAGTGCTGTTGTCTGTTACGTGCAGGGGCTCTGCTGGTGGAGGGGTGCTGGGTGAAGGCCTGGCTGAGCAGCTGCATGCCTGGAGCAGGTGGATTGCAGCAGAGCTGGCACAGAGGCCTGCAGTGCAGGGCTTGGGCACACACAGCGAGAGCCACACGGGTCCCCTGCCTGTGTATGACAGGGCTGAGGAGGGTGGAGCCTCTTCTGCCTCCGAGAGGGCCAAGCCTGTGGCTCTGTGGGCCTCCAAGCTTCACACTGCGAAGTGACACCTTTGCTGGAGGCGCTGGGCAGGCTCTGCTGGCTAAACCACATTGGATGAATAAATAAACCTGTTTTCAAAGACTATGTTCTAGTATTACCTAACTTCAATGCATTTCTGGTGGTCTTAAATGCAGCTTGGTTTCAGATTGTGGCAAAAACCTGAATATGTGGGAGTAGGACTATAATTTTTCCCATTTTTATTCAGTGGTGTACTGTATTGTTCCATACTGGTTAGGCTGTGTGTGAGGAATAAGGTTGTTCTGTGTATCATACAGGTTAGCAAAAGCTTCAGCACCCTAAGAACTTTAATATAGGTAGTCATGGGGTATGTTCTGCAAAATCACATTCCTTCCCTCACTAACAGCACAGTCTGTTTCATCACTTTCTTCTAATTTTTCTTTGCAAGGTGGGAACCATCTTAGATACTGCTCTGTAACACTGGTAGCTGCACTAGCACATGCCTGCGTGTGCTTTGGGAGTGTGTTTTCACATACCTGCCTCCTGGAGTATTTGGCACTGTTTTCTGTCGGATTTTTAAGGTAATGTTAGGTTCTCAGGGGATCTGTTGTCCTTCTAGAGGTTATTTTCCTTGTAATGCATCTTCTTTATTGTTTATGTACAACACCTAAAGTATTACTCCTCCTGTAAAATGTACTGCTATTTCTACTGCAGGGAAAAAAAACCAGCACAAAATCATGTTCTACACCAGAGATGAGTGTGTGATGCTGTCCCAGTCCTGCTAGCAATGGACACTCTCTGGGCAGCATTTCTTGCTTTTCCAGGCCTTGTCCCAGAGAAGAGCAGCTCCTGAGGCGATGCCCGTGCTTAGCAAAGAGTAATCCAAACGTTCTTCCAGGTGATCCGGAGAAGCAGCGATGAGGAGAAGCTGCTGTGCTTGGTCCGTCAGCGCGCGGGGCACCACTGCCAGACGGCCGTGATCGTGATCCTGATCCTGGCCTGGGAGGGCATCCCGCACCTCCTGGCCGACACGCTGTACAAGGAGCTGACGCAGAGCCTGCGCAAGTACGGCTGTCCCACCAGCCGCCGCTGCGCCCTCAACGAAGAGTGAGTGCCTGCCCGGGAGCCCGCGGCGCTCCTGAGAGACCAGGGTTCAGCTCGGACATCTAAAGTCCCAAAGCGCCGCGGGCACTCCAGGATCGCACCTCGCTCCTGGCCTTCCTAGAGAAAAGGCTCTCAGTGGGAGCCGTGCGTGCCGTGCCCGAGGCCAGCGGTGGCCATGAGCTGCTCCTGGCTCTGCCCAAGCACCACCGGTGTGCCCTGTGCTCACAGCAGTGCTGACAGAGCTGCCGAGAAGGGGGGTTGTGACTTTGTAAAGTAGATGTGAGGCTGAACGCTCAAAACTAGGATCTTCCTCTGTGCCTCTGAGAGGAATTTAAATTGATTAGAGGATATGTTGCAACTGCAGTGCTGCCTGTGTACTGATTCCTGTGCAGCCCGCATTTAACAGACTCTGAGAGCTGGATGGGGACCTGAATCCAATGTTTGTGTTCTTAAAGGGTCTACTCAGAAAGTCAGATCAATTTGGGGTTAATGATTTTGCTGCACATAACACAAGAACCATTGGATTTAGGGTAATGTTGCTACTTTAGCAGGGCTATTGTTTTGGTTGAAGATGTTATCCAGCTGGAGAAGTCAAAATGAATGCATGGGTGTATTTATATAGCTGTAATTGTTTATATTTCTGTCCCAAATTCACGTGTTGAGGAAGTTGAGACTGTCTTTGTCGAGAAAAGTCTGCCTTCTACACAGGAGTGTTTTCTCAATAGAAAATACCTGGTTAAGCCATGAATTTCACAGATTCCTTTGTTATGCTCTGTATTATAAAAGAAATAGCAAAATAGCGCTGACCTAAAAAAAACCCAGACCCAAGAGCTGAGTTGCCAGCTGACCTGCTATGTCTTTATTTCCTTTTGTAGTCGTTCTTGTGCGTGTCAAGGACTTGACCCAGAAACTTGTGGAGCATCATTCTCATTTGGCTGTTCATGGAGTATGTATTTCAATGGCTGTAAGTTTGCCAGGAGCAAAAACCCCAGGAAATTTAGGCTTCTCACTGATGACCCTAAACAAGTAAGATATATTTTTTCTCATAATGCCTTTTCTGATGATTTTCAGAACTAGATATTCTCCACCCCTTCTCTCTCCCTCATGTATGTGTAACTTAGCACACTCACACCCAACAAAGTTTTTGTGACTATAGTATTTAGAATAAATGACACTGAGACTTCATTCAGTGGAATAATTACTATGTATTTATATACCATAAAATTATTCTTAATGCTTTTCTGCCTGCCTATTTAGCTCACTGTGTAGCTCTGTGTGAAGTTTTAATTCTTTGTAAGTAAAGGCCTTTTTTTAAGGGCCAGGCTTGCAGCTCAGGACTTCAGGCCTTTTGCCTTGGCACAGAAAATGTTGTACCTTGGGGTTGCACTGCTTTCCCACTGTTGTAGGACCAACTGACAGCTTGGGCTCCCGTCTGTCACCAAGAATAAACTGGTTTTTTTCTGTGGACAGCGTGGTTTTTTTAAAAATAGTTTTGAAGGAATTAATACACTAAAATGAAGTGCAGTGAAATGATACCATAATTGCTGCTTAGGAGTGTTAGTGATGCCATAAAGGTGAGGCAGCACAGAAAACAGTGATGGATTATGTGAAGTAACAAACCTCTAAAAAAAATTCCAGCCACATTAGTTACTTTCCATTGAAAATATTTTCCTGGAGAAGGAATAAAGCTGTTGTAAACTGGTAACTACTGCCTGGTGAACAGAGACTTCTCAGGGTGACTCCAAAGTGCCTTTAGTTCTGACTGTGGGTGTATGTAACCCCACTTCCCTATGGATCTCCTAGGTAAAAGCACCACATCTTTCCTAGCACAGCTGACGTGTTTTGGGCACTGTTGGGCACTCAGTACCAGGTTCTCTGCTGGGGTTACACTCCAGTAATCTTTCTGTGTACACACAATGTGAGACATCCCTTCTTCCTTGATAGATTCCTTGATTCACTGCAGGTAAATATTGCTCCCAGCTCCCGACTTGTTGTCCTGAAAGAGTTTATGAAGTATTTCTCATGCGCGTGAGTGCAAGCCCTCAGTCTCTCCCCTGAGCTGTGGGGAGTCCGTGGCACTGTGGGTACTCACAAACCTCATTGGGGCTGAGGTGGGGCTTCTGCCTCAGCACAACACACTGCCCTTCTGCCCTCCCCACTGAACACCTTCCTGAGGCTTTACTGCCAAACCCAGCTCTGCTTGTTTCAAGAGGGAATTTGTTTTATAAACTTCCACTTCATAGGAAAATATGTTTATTGGGCATCCTTTCATTTTAGGGATCCCGTTCCTTCTCTGTCCTTTGCCACTGCCTGTGTGCTTAGGTTCTCCCTCTGTATGATGCTGTGCATGGAGCATTCTATGCATGCATTTTCTCTGCAGCCTTCTGATGCTGAATGAGAGGAGGTTAAGGGTTTAATACATTGAGGAAAGAATGGTTCCTAGGGTCGATATCCTCCTGGTAGGATGGATAATTAAGGATACATTAGCTTCAGTGTGGTTCAGAAAACCTTGTGGTAGCCATTTACAGCTGATAAAACTGGGTTTAGTACAAGTTAAAAATACAGCATCATCTTGTAATGTAACATCCCATTGAAAAAAGCAAAGTCTCCTGGTGTTTATGTTGGTGTTTACAGTGTGTGGTGATAAGTGGGTTTTTTTAAACAAGAAATAACAGCTTGCTTCATTTTGCCACTGTGCACTGTGAGAAACTGAAGCTGCAGTTGTCTCTCAAAGCTTGGTCCTTGGAGGAAAAGAAATTAGGGAGCCTGTCACTGCCCTCTGCTTTCCCAGTTGGTTGGTGATTTTCTTGGAAAAGAAAAACAGAATAAGAATTTAGGGATGGTTTCTACAAATAAGAGCTTAAATATGACACTGCTGTAGAAGCCCACCCAGCTAATTCTGTGTTTATATGGATTAGCCATATAAAGGGAATATTATTTCTGAATCTAGTAGTTATTTCTATTAAGTCCTGATTTTTGCCCCTCCAAAGAACAAAGTAGTTATTAAACGTTCCTGTTAGAAGTTCTGCTGCAATATGAGAGAAGACCTAAGAGCTGAAGATAAATGCTGTTAGGAGTTTCTCGCATGGTGTGTCAGCATAGACTAAGGTCCCATAAGCAGAACACTTACAGAAGACCTGGGCTTCCATCCCCGGTCAGCTTGGGGTATGGTTTTTCTCCTCTGGATGTTACTTCTGTGTTTTTGCGTGCAACAGACCTCACTCCTTGGCTGCGTAGGGAAAATTATGCAGGAATCAGTTCCTGTGTGCTGGGTTGCTTTGACCTAGCAGGTATCCTCTATTGTTACTGGGCTGATTTCTGTTTAACAGCTTTGATGGTTTAGTCATGCAAAAGCAGGCATTTACGGTTAGTGACAAAGGGCAGCAGAACAGACGTCAGTTGAATAAAATACGAGGTAGAAGCTGACCTGTTGAGCATCTCTAAACTGGCTGAGATTCTTTTAAAGCAAGCTGCAGCACCGAATGTTGCCTTTCCCTGCAGGAGGAACTTCTTGAAAATAATTTGCAAACGTTAGCTACTGATGTGGCTCCGGTTTATAAGAAGCTTGCTCCAGAAGCTTTCCAGAACCAGGTGGGTGTGTGAGATCCAGCTCTGATTAACAGTTTCAATCCAAGGAGCAGCCCCAGAGCGTGTTCTGGGTGGAGCTGCAGCCCTCCTGGTGGCCATGTCCTGGTGCATTTGGCAGGTTTCCATACGCTGCCCCTCTTTACTTGAGGTGCTTAAGTAGAGCCATATTTTTATATGTGAAAATTGCTTAGAGATAATGCTGTAAATTAAATGTTTTACTGTCCAAGACATTTGATTGTGGCTGACCTGATTATCTCGTTGGCATCCAGCCACAGGTGTTCCATGTTTCATGGTAAACATGAATCACCGAGTCTGCCTGGCTGCCTTGATTCTGCCACAGAGGTGTTGGTGGCTGGTGGGGTTGCACGCCCACGCTCTCAGTGCTGAGTGTCTGCAGTTTGTTCTCCTTCCAGGTGGAAAACGAGCACATGGGCCCCGACTGCCGGCTGGGCTGCAAGGACGGCCGGCCCTTCTCCGGCGTCACGGCGTGCATCGACTTCTGTGCCCACGCCCACAAGGACACACACAACATGCACAACGGCAGCACTGTGGTAGGTACACAGCACCTCTCACTGCAGGCTCCAGAGTGCTGCTTGCGGGTTCATTTCCATCGAGGTTTTGAAGTTGTTTCAGAATGAACTGCGTGTTGCCATTTATCGATGCCCATCCTATTTGCATATATTTGTCACTGTCTGCAGAGAAAATGAGTTCATTTAATTGCATGACATATCAAAAGGGGGGTGGGAGTGATCCTTCCTACAAAATACCTTCATTCTGTGAAGACTCCTGGTCCTTTGGAGAGGCCTGGCCAGAGGGCAGATCAGTTATTCCCAGGAAAGGGCTGATGTTAAAGGCAAATGATTGTCTAACCAAGGAGCTGTACAGACCTCTGTAGAGGAAGAGCTAAAGCAAACTGATTAATTAGTAACTTACCTCCCCCAGGCTCACCAAATTCACTCTTTCTTGCACTGGGCACTTAGCAGGTTTCATGTTCGTGTAGTTACAGGTCAGGAAGTAGACAGTGTGGATCGTGGTGGAGCCAGGTGACCATTACACTCTTTAAATCTCAGTAGGAAAGGAAAACCCACAGATTGGTGTGGCTGTTGTATGAAATACCTTGATGGATTGCCAGTGAGAAAATTGGTTGGGAATTACTCAATTAAGTGATCTTCTAGAAATTAAGACCATAGTGTTGAAGAAAGCCTAACTCAAAGCAGAAGAGATAAAACTGGCAGTATTCTTTGAGCAGTTGGAGCATCACAGTGCTCTGAATAGTGAGGGTGACTTCTTGTACAGCAGTGCAGGTAACAAGAGTAACTTTTCTATCAAAGGATGTATATCTGGAAAAAAATCTAAAATCCCTGCTTACTCTAGAATTTCTTTTTTTTTTTTTTTTGGAAATGCAAACTGAATTATTGTGTTGCTGTGATTCAATAAAGTGTTGCATTTACACCTATAGTTAACACTGAGCATTTGTATGTGACAGCAATGAAATGACTGGTGCAGTTGTTTTAATGTTAATTTTGTAAGGGGAACAAATGTCCATTCCTTTGAAGTATGGTAGCAGCTCTGGGAATCCACCAGGAATGCCAGTCCTCAATAGACTATTATTTTTGCTTAGTGTTGGAAGTATGCATTACAAAATTGCTTCTGAAGCATAGGAATTTGTTGCACTTAAAGATTCTAAACTTGAAAATGAGACCTCCTTGTCAGACAAACTACATTATATGCTTTTTGATGAAATTTAGTTTAGATATTCTGAAAAGAATAATTTAAGTGCCCCATTACCTCTTAAATTAGAGACAAAATGGCAGCTGAGCCTGCTACTCATTTTGCCATACTGGATCCCAAAAAAGTCATAAGTTATGGCCAGAAGCACCTGGAGGGACAATTAAACCTTTTTTGTGGAATGTATTGGGGAATAGTTCTACAACTGCATTTAAAGTAAGCACCTGATGTCGTTTCAGCTTCACATGATCCTTGCTGGTGTTGATATTTCATGGATTAGATGTGGTGTGTTTGCAAGTAGTTCCAAGTCTCAGAAGCATGGAACAACTTGTGCAAGGTCACTGTATGCTTATCACTATCACTTTCTACCAAGTTCTGCCAAATTTTGTCAGTTTTTCAGAACAGGACCAACTGATTCTAACTGCTGAATACTCTGCTTTGCAATCTGGTTTACATGGGTAGCTCACTCACAAATAAATAGTGCATACCTGTGTTCTCTTTATTTAGACAGGATTTATCTTTATTTTCGTATACTTGCAGCAAGGGGCTCTTTGTAAATAGAAAACAGCTGTAAGTATCAGCACTCGAGTTTACCTACTTGAATTGGGACATTATGAAGGTGGATTGGTGTTGGGAGTTACCTGATGGTGTCTGTGCAGCCTCCCCGGTGAGGAGCTGGGGTCACAGGACACACAGTGTTTGCTGTTCCTGGCTGTGCACAGGTACAGTCACGTGAATTGGAAGCCTAACGCAAAAAATGTTGGTTTTTGCAAACAGGGGGGCAGGACATGCTGGGCTTGCTTCAGTCCACATTTTCATGACAATCAAAATTGGGGTTGTTAGTTTTGGCTTATAACCAAGTCTGGTTAATACCATAGGAAATTTAGTGGTAAGGACACAAAAAGAAATGAGTACGTGTGATAGCAGCACCTCCTGCATTCCTGTCTGGTTCCACAAGGTGCTGTGTGACTGCCTACTTAGCTTAAAATACATCATGATTTCTTATAAATCACTGATCATGATGGAGGGGATATTTACATAACTGTTGACGTATTTTGTCTGTAAAATGTACTGAGTGCAAGTACAATTCTGAGGTGACAGTTCTCACAGAGATTGCTTTCTCATAATGTGGTAATGAACAGACTGAGAACAATTTGCCCTGCACTAGAAACCTCCAGCACCCATGACTTTACTGTTTTTCACTTTGTTTTTTTTAACTGCTTGTCACGCCTTGCATTTTAAAGTCCGTACAGGGTGTACTTGTCATCCTGGCCCCTGTTAGTGTTGTTAAGATTTCCTCCCTTTCCCCTTACAGGAACACAAAATCTTTATTTATAAAATCTAAAGTTCTTCTCGGCTCAAAAGGTTAAAGTAAATGCCTTGTAAGTTGATAATTGCAAATGCTGCTGGCTCTGTTATTATGACACCTTTTCATTTTCTCCCTTCATCATTGGTAAATCACTTTTACTGCAAGTACCACAGGAATTCTGCATGGGGCACCCAAAGAAAAAGAAAACCAGAATCTACTCAAATTGTTTAAACCAGGCACATAAGTTCAGCAAAGGACTTAAATGAGGTTAATAATACGGAATAAGTTTACTGTACACTTAAAAGCATATATTTAAAAACATTCTTGCACTTTTCTCAGAGTGTGTGTGTTTGATCAGCTGCATTATTTGCATGTGACTCTGAAAATTAATCATCCTATAAGGTTGTGTTAGCAGCAGGAGTGTCTTGGAAATGCCCTTTGGAGGTGCAAGAGAGAATAACAGACCTTAACTTACACAAACTGGGGATCACCAGTACATAGTAATGCACTGAAGATTTGAGTTGCTAAACATTGTTCCTGGCTAGCAGAGTCAAGCTCTGAATTTACACTTCTGGTAGAAAGCTAAAAACAAACACTCCCTGCTTGCTCTGTAGTAGAATGACAATTCTACAGAGATGTAAACTAACGGGTTTGTCTGAAAGAAGCAAAAATAATTTCTACCTACAAACTGAGTTTTCAAAGAACCTTTAAGGCAATAAATATACCATTCATTTTTACTCAGACTCTTTTGTCATCTCTTAACGTTCTGAGGGCCACTGGTGTGTGTTACAGCTGCAGTGTTAGGGTGCATGTTCCTTATGGGTATGAAGCCAAATGAGCAACACAGATAAAAGCTGTGTAGTTACTGATGGAGCCTGTGAAATGTAAGTACTTTTGTTTCTTTATCAGATTAGCTGTGAAGGGTCATGTTCTTCATACCTTGGGAATCCATTTAAGGCACTGGCAGTGTTCTTTTTGGGGTTTAAAAGTGACTGGGACAAAAAGGCTGTTGCTGGTTCTGCAGTTTGGATGTGGGTGTTGCTCATCCACGGGGGCAGGGGGCCCTTGTTGCTGGGGTGAGGAAGGAGAGAGACCAGCTGCAGTTCTGTCTAATCCCTGCTGCCCCACAGTCTGCAGCAGGAAAAAGGGAGGAAAAGAAATCTGTGCTTTGAGGGCACCTGCAATATGTCATTTATTACTGGCAGTAGAGCTAAGTACTGACAATCACCAGTCTGTCAACAAACTCTTTGGGGTTCAGATAAAACCCCCAAACCCTCTGTTTTGCCATACCTTGCTGTATTTTGGCAGGCACAGCCCATCACACGCCTGGCACAGGGCTCCAGGCCCTTGCAGTGCCTGTGCATGGTTACATCACATTCTGCCCCCCTGCTCACTTGGGCGGCTGCAGCAGTTCCAAGTGCTTCAGCTGGTGCTTCAGCTTATCACAGACAGGAGGAAAGATGAATCCCTGGGCCTGTAAAGGAAGGATTTCTGTTCGGTGTTTATGCTGTGCAAATGGAGAAGCATGAGAGGTTGACTCTGCTAACCTGTGAGCTCCCAGAGAGCAGTTCCTGTGCTGTACCTGTGTCACCTGTCTGATGGCACAGCCTGGGGGCATGAAGTGGGCAAAAGGAAGATATGTTTGGTGTTCCCTCCTCTGGTTTTGACCTACATACACTTGTTCAGGGTAGACCAGGCCAACAGAACAACGTGGTTTGTCTTGGCTGCAAAGGAAAAGCAAAGATGTTTTATTCATAATGGTGGGCAGGGCTGCAGCAGTCCCTGAGTCCCCAGGGGCACCCACTGTGTCCAGCTGCACAGGGAGGGGTCTGTAGGAAACCTGATTCCATCTCCCAGGTTTGGAAAGGCTGTTTGACTGCTCTGCTGAAGCCTGAATGTAAAACATCTGTTATTATGACACAGTGGAAAAGGCTCCATCATTTCTACATGTGAGGTTCAAGAGGACACAGGCAGATCAAAGAGACCCAGAATAACACGTTGGAAGCTGTGTGGCTACAGATGGACGTCTGGAGGGGATTGCACTGAATTCCTGGTGCATTTTGAGTTTAAATGAAGGGAATAGTAATCAAGTTTTATAAACATGCAGCTTTTACCATGACATCACTAAACCCAGAATAGGTAATGAGTTTGATCACCAAGCACATTGGAAACCTAAACAAACCCTTTGGCCAACATTTCTTTGGCCTTTGAGCATCCTGGATGACTTAGCTGCCTGTTCTGGAAAAAGCAAAGTAGCAGGATATGCAGCTTCATGCTGTAAATGGCCTTTAACAGACTTGATGGCTTTTTCATGTTTTGTTTCATTTTGGTCAGTTTGCAGCAGTGTCAGTACCGATGGAAAATACTGCTTTTCACTTCTCAGCAATGGCTCCTAAGTTCCTTAACGGAATATTTTGCACAGATTTGAATATTGGAATATTTTTTTAAACAGATATTTCTCGTTTGATGTTATACCACCTTTAGCTATAAGTTTTTAGCTAATCTGTACTACCTTTATTTATGTCTGGTTTTCTCATATCATTATTTTCAGTTATCTGTTTGCCCTAGCACCCTCACTTCTATGTTAAAATATATTAAGGTGGCACTAACTGTGAAAGTGTATATGTATTAAAATTGGTGTTGTGGTATTTAGGCTGTAGATGTGCTGGTCTTCAGATCTGGATACAATTTTGGTTATACATTGATTTCCTAATTTGTGTTTGAAGTCAGTATTTAATGTACAGGATGTGCTGGAGTTGACAGTACTTGTACCACAGTTTTGTCAATGTAGTACAGCCCTCATCTTGTTCAGTTCCTCAAAACAGTTCTTCATCTTAATTGTTCCACAGGGTGTTGGCTTTTGCATGGAATTTATAATTGTAAATTGGATGAGGGTCTCAATTTTCAAAATAATAAATATTGTGGATTGAATCTTCAAGACTTCTTTCAGACTAGTGCATAGTCCAGACACAGGCTGCACGTGGTATTCTAAAAGACCACTGCCCATTTTCTGATGCAAACAAGTGGGAGCCAGGCCCCTCCATGCTGACTGTATTACTGCTTTTGTTTATAATTTAGCGAGGGAGAGTGCACTGGGCTTTCTAAAAACATCACTCATATATCATCATGCTCTCTGTATGTCCCGCCCTCTCACCCTCCCTGAATAATGTGGCATCTGCTGGCCAGTTTCAGCCAGATGTCACTGAGCTTGGCAGAAACAGAATTGTCTTTGGAGGTTTTGCAGCTCTTGCCGTGAGCTGTGCAATGTCACTGCTGAGTGGGGGGAGCTGGATGCAGGGAGGAGGTGGCCCCAAGCCTGAGGCAGGCCTGGCTGGTGCCCAGCAAGGTGGGAGCAGGGAGCCCTGCTGGGCCTGGGGCTGTGGGAGCAAAGTTCCAGTCCCTGCTCGCTGAACGACTTGTTGTTTTTTCTAAATCTGCCTCCTAGTGCAGAGGCTGCCCAGAGGAGGTGAGTACCTCAGTGAGTGCTACAAAGCAGCTGCTAACTGCCTTGGAGCCCCTCTGCATCCCTTCCAGCTGCCTCCTGAAAAGCTCTTCCTTCTCTCTGCCCCTCAGATTTCCTCCTTTCGCTGCTCTGCAGCTGCCAAGCTTTGCATAGAGCTATCGATAAAGCCCAAGCCACCACGTTTTTGGTTCAGGATTTTTTAGTTTGTGGTTCTGTACTTTTATTTTTCTAGAAATAATTGTGTGATGCCTTTATGCAAAAGCTGTGCTATGAAATAAGAAATGTTTGGGGTTTTTTCATCTCCGAAGTAATAACATTCTTCTCCTCTGGAATGTTAGGAATGGTGACAAGACTCTGGGAAATCGGATTGACTGTTTATGATAGGTGTCAGATTCAGCCTGCAGATTGATGGAATGATAAGCTTCCATTTAGGGAGTATCATCTCATCCCTGGATGGTGCTCCTGTTCCTTTATGTGTGTAGTAAGTAGCTCCTGTGGAACAGCAGCTTCCCTAAGCCGTGGTACCCACGTGTGGCTTTCCAGCCACGTAGCAGTCCCTTGGGAGTGGAAGTGCCAAAGCTGCTGAAGGTGAATGCTGGTACAAGTGCTCAGGCGCACGGAGCTGTTGCCATCCCTTGGGATTGATGCCAGGATCGCAGTGCCAGCGTCAGTGCTGCTTTCCAGGGGATGGGCTGGTATTGGTAACAGCTGGGACTCAAGGAGTGCTGGAAATGTCCAGCATTTATAAGGACAACAAGAAAACTATTGCAATAAGCTGGAATATGTATTCACATTTCTGATGTGTGCTCGTCAAACTGGATATAATCAGCACTCTGCTCTGGGCTCCAGAATCTCACAGCTCAGAATAACAGGAAGTAGAGCAGTGGCCTAAGAGAACATTTGCTGGGTCCTGTGAGTTAATTACAGCAGGGTGTTGATTTAAGAAAGTGTTGAGAGAGGGAGGGAGTGAGAGCTGAGATTTGCAAAGCGTATAGAGCAGTATGGGTGACTGTTTGTGCTGGTTTGGGGTTTTTTCATTTATCAGCCAAAACAAAAACCAAAACCCAATTCCAAATCATGGAATGAATTCCAGATCATAAACACTTTTTGTTTATTGCAAAAATCATTTTTCATATTTTGTAATCATTAAAACTGAATCGGAACATAATACATAAATTATGTATTTATGTATTAAAAGTAATACATAAATGATGTATTTATGTATTTAAAAAAATCAGAATGCTTTGGAACTTTACAGTGTAATTACAGCTGAGATTGTTTACCAAGGTCGGCATATATTTGTGGATACTGTAAGCTGAGACAAAATTTCACTTTCTTGTCCAAGACACGTGCCTTGATCTTAAAGGACTAACAGTTTTTCTGTGTCATCGTAGACCAAACAATGATTTGTCAGATGTTTGCATTTGAAAGCCCCACAGAAAGCCCCTCAGCACTGAGGCCATGGAGTAGGAGTCAGCAGTGAAGCCTAGGAGGAGTGCCTGAGCCTTTATGTGACTGGTGCTTTGTGTTGTGGGTTATTTGTGACCCTTCTGCTCCTGCCAGGTCTGCACCTTAACCAAGGAGGACAACCGGCGAGTGGGGGTGATCCCGAGCGATGAGCAGCTGCACGTGCTGCCTCTGTACAAGATCTCCCAGACAGATGAGTTTGGCACCGAGGAGGGCCTGGAAGCCAAGATCAAAGCCGGAGCCATACAGGTGCTCACCGCGTTCCCCAGAGAAGTGCGGATGTTGGCTGAGCCTCTCAGAGCTACCAAGAAAAAGAAACCAGACACAAGGAGGACCCCGACTGAAAAGCAGCCATTAATAGATAAAAAATATTCAACACCAGTAAAACTGAAAACTGAAGCCCCAGAAAATCTTGGCAACACTTTGCATTGTTTAGGTGAGTGATACTTGGGAAATTCTACCAGTCTGTTCTGATTCCGTGTTCTCTTACACATCTGTTGGGAGGGAAAAGCCCCTTTAAAATGAGCCACTTGTATATTCTGCATTTTAGGAGTTAATGAACAAGTCACTGTAGCCAGTGTTGTCTCATGGGGCAGAAAAAAACCTCAGGTAATCACCCAGAAATAGTTTGTTGGTGGTCTGTGAACACCTATGAAGTATTTCCAAGTTCCCTTATTCTAATAAATAATGGCAGTTCGACCATCTTGAAGGAATGTTGGAATGTTGACCTAAATAAGCAACTTGAATTTGTGTCACTTTGAAGTACAAGAACTGTGTTCTCCACCTCCTATGGCAGATCCTGGCTTTGTCAGAATCTGAGCTGTGATACTTCCCTGTCAATGGCATGAGCACTGCTGCCCAGCAAGAGTTGTGTGAAGTGCCCCAGGTTTGGGCAGTGCAGATTGTCCCTGCAGGGCTGCTGGCAGGAGCAGGGCAGTGCAGTCTGGCAGCAGCCGGTGCCAGGAGGCGCTGGTGGCTCCTGTGCCCCAGGGGCTGTGCGGGGCTGGGCTGTGCGGCGCTGCGGGGCCACGCTGCCGTGCCTGGTGTCACAGCCTGGGTCAGGCCTCCGAGGCAAGGGCTGCTGGATGGCACTGGCCCGTCATGAGAGGCAGAAAGGAAGGAAGAGGTGGAAGAAGTCATGGACTTAAACTTTCTGATTAGCTGGTGAAAAATAAATGCAATTAAAGCACAGCCTGTTAGGAAGAAGAGAGGAAAACTAGCCCATCTGCTGTAATTTTGAATTTCATTTCATAAGAGACATCCAGACCTCTGTGGCATTTTTAAGGGGAGGAATAACAGGTAAATGTGTTTCGAAGAGTATCTGCGTTTTGGGGGGATAACGTTCACTAAACAAAATCCATTTGCTATGCTTCCATAATTGAGTGCCGAGGGTTGTTAGAACTTATTTTCACAGAACACATCTCTCTCCTGAGGTGATGGGGAACACGATTCTCAAATGCTGTGTTTAAAATCTTCAGGGAAGAGGCCCTGCCCTGGGGTGGGGGCTGTTAAAGTCATTAAACACTTTGTGGTTTATTTCATAGAAAGGTTTAAAGAGTTGATGTGGCCTCCTCATGTCCCCATGCAGCTTTCGGTTTCTGCATACTAACTATTGTGCCTGTCATTATCTCACTTTGACTTTTTTGCATTCCTATGGGAGGAATGTTTTTATTTCATCACTGATTTATAAATCACTAGGAGACAGAGTAGAAGAAAGAATTACGCTTCTACGCTGTTTAGAACAATTAACCATTCTGTGTATTTAGGGGAGAAAGAAGAAACACTGACAGTCTTCTATGAGAGTAAGCAAGAGCTCTCTGTGGGGTGCCAGGCTGCCAGCAAAACACAAGTAAAGCCATGGCAGAGCATGGTGCAAAGCCCATCAGAGTCCATGGAATTCTTTACTCCCCTGGGGCTGAACCTGCCCATGAGGAGAGGCAGCCATGGCAGGAGCCTGTTCCCAGTCCAGCCCAGCAGCAGGCAGCCGTGGCTAGAAATTGGTTAAGGGCTGACAGAAACTGAACAACGATGCCTGCACAGAGCTGAAATAATGAGGCAATTAGATGGAAAGATGCAAGACAGCCAAATCACATGACTCAAAATCCATTTCATAAGGGTGGGTTTACCTGGAGCACGTTGCCAGATACTCTTTTTTTTAAAAGGCAGTTTCTGAGTCAGTGTTGGAATGCATGAATCATTGTAATTCGGTTACTGTTTTTGCTGTGATGGACAAGATCCATACACATGGTTTTTTCTTTGATCATAATGTGGGGTTAAGGCCGGTCAGAATTTTGACTGATTCACAGGCTGAATTTCAGTCTGAATTTCATCAATTATGTGAAAACTGAAGGCCAGCAGTCAGCTGCTGGGAAGCATTTCTGTAGGCCTGGGCTGTGTGAATTATGAATTAGTGGTTATTTAATTTTTTCTGTTTATTTTCTTCATCCCTCAGTGAAATACATTTCTATTTTATATACCAGCAGCCTGACTGGAAAAGGTTTAGGCATTAATTGATCAAGGTTATTTTATATATATATATATATATATGTGTGTGTGTGTGTGTATGAGATAAATATATGTGTATATATGTGATATATATAGAGAGAGATGTGAGATGTGTACAGTCATACAAAGCTAAAAATAATAATTTTGAAAAATCTGTAGTCAGTGTGCATTTTTCATGTTAGAAAGCAGTTATGCAAATAGAAAAGAGGTATTTTATTGATTGAGAAGTACTTACACTTCGGTGTGCATTTCTTCTAGGGAACAAAACAGATGCTTTAAAACCTGGAATAAAAATGGAGACTTCCAACCACCTTTATGCCATGAAACATACTTCAAACACTACTAAAAATTGCTCTTTACTGAAGCAGTACACGGCTTCCTCCCCGTTTAAGGTGGATAGTTTACATCCTTATCCATCTCTCACACACAAGTCTGGCCTAACTGCAGTGACTAATATTCAACAAGATTTTTCAGTTCCCTACGGGTATTTTGAATGCAGCACCAAGCAACCTCACGTGACACCTTATGTTAACTGCAAGAGCTTTGATGTGTCAGTCAAAGATTATACTGGAATTCTGCTGAACGAGGAGGTGAACGGCGTGCCACCCATTCTTCCCGAGGTCACTGCTCCAGGCCCCCCAGCCCACAAAGAGCCCCTGCCCACTATACTTGAACAGCAGCCAGACAAACAGAGTTGTCAGCCTCAGCTGGACGCTTCTGCCTCCTCAGAGACCATCGGCTCTTGCGACTCATCGGTCCCGCTAAGCTCCTCGGCAAGGGATGCCGCCGGAACCGCCGCCGACTGTGCCCACGGATGCCCGGTGGAACAGGGCGGCTCCCACGGAGGACAGAGCTGTGACTTTGACTGTGCTGATGTAAAGCAAAGCAGTGCACTGGGACAGCCAGCTGATTCTGAAGAAAAGGCTGAGGAATTGTGGTCAGACAGCGAGCACAATTTTTTGGATGATGACATTGGTGGGGTTGCCGTGGCACCTTCTCATGGTTCTATCTTAATTGAATGCGCAAGACGCGAACTCCACGCTACCACACCAATTAAAAAACCCAACCGCAATCATCCCACAAGAATTTCTTTAGTTTTTTACCAACACAAAAATTTAAATGAGCCAAAACACGGTTTAGCCATGTGGGAAGCAAAGATGGCCGAGAGGGCGAGAGAAAAAGAAAAAGAGGCGGAACGATTAGGAACGGAGAACCCCGAGCTGAACTCTAGTGGCAGAAAAGCGAAGCAGCCAGGTGAAAACAGAGATATTTTTTATGAAGACAACGAGTTCAACCAAATTCCATCCCGCAGAGCATTAACAGTAACCAAGGATAATGTGATCACGGTATCTTCGTACGCCCTGACACGAGTGGCGGGGCCCTACAACCACTGGGCGTAGTGCCCGGTGCCGGGCCCCTCCCGGTGCGCTCCCACGCTGTTTCTTTCAGGTGCTGTTAAAGAACAAGTCTCGTGTCGTTTACTATTTGCTCATCTCAACCATTTTAAGGCTGAGGTAAAAACAAAAAAAAGGGGGGGGATTTCTTCTTAAACTGTGACTTTAACATTTGGTGGTGCTCAAGCACATTTTAAGCAAAAAAAAAAAAAAGTTGTATAGTTTTAATACATTCTAAAGAAAGATTTTGTTTAGGTTATTAACCTTGATTGAATCATTCAGTTTATTACCTTTAGGAATTTATATTTTGGTGCTTTAAATCGTCTGTTTACTACAAAAATCATTTATAGCTATTTTAACAGGTTCACATTTTATGGTGTTAAATCAAGTTATACAGTTATAGCTCTACACAGCTCTTGGTGCTTAACCACATCAAACAGTTAAAAATAAATAAGCTGAATTATTACTTCATGGTGCCATTGCTTTAACAACTTCCAACCATTGCTATTTAGTCCAAATTGCAGACAAATCTTTTAAAAACCAACTAATTTTGTTCTTTAGATTCGTCAGTAGAATGAAGTTATTGGTAAGGATGGCTGGAAGTTGTTTCTAAGCTGTAAATATATATTTTAAAAGCACTTTCTATTTTTAAAATTAACTTGAAATAGTATAGTATAAGGATCATATTGTCTAAGGTTTGTGCATACTCTACAGAAGAAATGATTTTGTTCTTGCTGTGCAGAGTTCCATGGTGTTACAGGTGCAGGATGGATGCTGATAGCATATGTGGTTGTTTTCAATTTGCCCTTTTTCACTGAAGATTTTATGTTGCATATAAACAAACAGTTATGAATTATAGAATCTTTTTATTCTTTTTCAACAGAGTGTACAAAGGTGAAAGAGGAGATGTCTGGTCAATACGTGTGTTGCTATTGGGAGTTATTAATATTATCTGGTTTTTTAAAGGCAGCATTTGTTATGGTTTCTTTGAGCAATAAGTGCATCAGTCTCATTTGTTTGCAGCGTTCTAAGTTAACATGGCAACCAAATGTTCCTAACGCCTCAGGGGTAGGATTGTTTTGGGATAAAAAGTTACCCCCTAGAGTTGCCTTATTCTAATAGAAAAAAAATAATTTGGGAAAAATACAAAGGAAGTGTTGGAAAACGATCAAATTTTTAATATTTAGCAGCAAAGTTTTTGTTAAGAATAACCTGTTATATTCACCAACTTTCTGAGTTCAGTATTTTACAAAAATGTTTTGTAAATTTTGGAAGCATTGGATACATTTGACGTGGAAAAGGTTGTATCCTTCCTTGAAATTTATGTTCTTCATTTCTGTTGAGAAAGTGACATAGCACAAAACGAGTATTTGCTAAACCAGAGGAAAAACAGACACTCCATTGCTTTTAAATACTGTAGCATCCCACTCTTCTTTCTGATTCTCCTCTCCTATGTATTTCTTGTTTAAACTTATTTATTTAAACAAATTACCAAATGACAACATTAGCTAAGGACTGACCTCATCCTGCAACTTCTTCCATGCGAGCCGGCTGGAGGCAGGAGGAGCACTGACCCCAGGACTCGCTGTGCTGGATCAGGCCCACAGACAAAGCTGTCCCCTCCTCTGCCTCGACCTGCGGGCAGAATGAAGTCACTTTTCCAGTGTGGAAACATACTAATAATATACTTGATAATATTATACTGTAGTGGTGCTGTACAGAGGAATATGAGCTATCTGGATCTGCTTTATTTAAAGACAAGGTGCTTTTCCCTTGAGGAGCTGAAGTGCCAGAGCTCCGTTTCCAGTTTGGTACGAGAAGTACATCAGTGGTGTTGGGAACACACAGAGCCAGTCAGGACCTTGGTGCTACAAATCCTTTGGTGCGGCTGTAGATCCAGGAGACTCCTCTGGAGCCAGCTCTGCAATAGCAATCACTCTGTCATGATCCTGGGTTCAGTTCTGCAGATTCCTGTTCAAATTGACAAGCTGTTAATGGCAGAGGATGGAGGAATTGAACCGGTTCTTTGTATCTTACCTATTTTAAGTAAAACCTGTAAAAACCGGGTATGCTGCAAATTTTAGTTCAAAGCTTAATATTAGTTCAAATAGAGGATATGAAGGGATTGTAAATAATGATGAAACAGAACCGATATTATGCCATTGTTTTGTACCAGCAGTTTTATGCTTATTGACTATGTAATATACGGTATACGTCAAATCATTATGGTATTTTGTGTGCCTTAGATTCCCATTTTAAAACTTGTATATTTTTGGTGAGCCGAAGATTAGTAGGAATTGCAGCTGTCCATACAGTCGGTAGTACTGTGCATTCCATAGCTGCTCAGTCATGTCCTTGTCCCACCACGTAGAGATTCATTTATTGGTTTCACTGACAGCCCTGACAGCTTCAGTTCCGGTAATGCTGTAATTCAGCACTCTCATGTGACAAATTTTCTACACAAAGTTGGTAAGCTACAGAGCCATCTCTACCTTTTAAAATGTTCGTACCTTTAAAGTGGATCATTTTTACTTGAATCTTCTACAAATGCCCACATTTAACTTACTGGAAACTTCAGATGAAAATGTTCCATTGAAAAACCAGCAGCTTCCCTCTAAGAAGTGAGGCACTGAAAGGTGGATCTAAAAGGATCCCTTCAAACAGGTAGCCCAGCTCTGCCTTTTTTTGGAATGGCAATTCTAAAAAAGAAATGTATATCTTAACATAATCAATACTATTAACTGGTAGGTGCTAAACTCACAGTTACTACTTCATTAATATTACTTACATGAGAGAAATATATCATCTACACAATAACATATCACCCACGGTGCTCTTTCCTTGCCTGCTTTCACCTAAACTGCTTTTTCAACCTGTCCTACCAGGCAGGCTGGCCACTTGCACTTCCTGCTGGACATGGAGCGGGTTGTGATTTGTGAAGCTGATCCTTTCTGTTGCTGTACTGCAGTATACAAAATGCAACTATTTACTGCTTCTACAACTCTGTGCTATTTCTTGTAACACTTCAGGATATTTATCAGTCTTGTACACAAATTGCATTGTTTTCAGTAAGGTTATCATTTTGTAACAGTGTTTATCTCTTGAAATCTTCAATTCTGTGGGTCTCTTCTTTCCTTTGCAACCTACATAACCACTTGTAATTTGCCCTTAGGTTTTAACCCGAGTCCTTCTAGGATAGCCAGACCAGGAGCTGCATCAACAATTAAGGTAGCTGGCTTGGTCAGACCTGCACGTTTTATTTGGTTTCCATCAGCTGGCACAACGTTCTGGGTGAAAAGCCTGCACATGGATTCAGGTGTGGGCTGGCAGTGGGGTGTGCTTGTCTTTGGATCAATTTTTACAGCATGCCAGGAAAAACTGTCATGATCCAGCACACCTCTGACTTCCCAGAAGAATTGTGTCTCATCCCTTTGTCCACTGGGTCCAGCACCACGACTCCACCTCCACTGGGAGGGGAGGAGCTGGGCTTGTTGCAGGACCAGGTCTGTTTGACTCCCCGGGGAGTCACTGCAGTTGTGTCCAATTAAACAGTGAATTTACTGATTTTCCACATGCTAGTGTATTGCAGGAAATAGAAAGAAATATTTCTATAAATACTTTAGTCACAAGATCCAAGAAGCTTTTTAACTACTTACAAATACTTGCAGCTTCCAACCTGTAACAGTTGTATTCAGATTTTTTAAGGACTTTCTTAGAATCTTAACTGCTGGTGAAAGTCCTTGTGTTACCCATAGCAATGCTCCTCTGGACGAAGAACAGGAAATAACTGTAGTTAATCTTGAGCACCATTTTATGTTAAGCATGGGTAAATGACAACTCGTCTAGTATTTAAGATTCTTTCTAGCCTACAACTGTATGGGGTTTTTTAAAGACCTTTTTCATTTCATTGCAGTATTTACTGAATATGGTGGATTAAATTTGGGTCCTGTTCACACTGCTGCAGCCCTGCTGACTCTAAAGGGCTCATTAATGAGGTTTTCTTGCAATGTCCATATTTAATTGGATGGATATGGACAACAGTTGACCAGCATTTGTGCCAACTAAGAGGTCAGTCTTGCTCTTTCACTTCCCATGTAGTTTCTCTAATGTTGAAATTAACTCCATTTATCAAGCAGTCACCAGCTTTGTAATCCATTTATCTGTCTGGTTGTTTCTTTTCCATAGAAATCCTGTCATTTCTAGGCTATCAGAAGGAAGCAGCTGTGCACTCAGATACAGAAAACTCAATTGCATTGCCACTTCACTTCCATGCTTTGTGTATGTTAACACCAGTGACAGGCAGTGTGCGACAAACTCTTTCTGGCTTATTGTGGTCCCTGAAATTCAGGTTAGGGTCTTTGTGACGTCTGCTCCATAAAATTGTGTTTGATTTCTTGCGTGAAAGCTGTCTGGCTCGACATGAGCTGTGATGATCTGCTCTTCAATAGCAGTTAGAGATGAGGAGCAGTCCAGTCACTTTTGGGAATTCCTGCTTTATCACATCTTGGTCTGACTTGCAGGAGGAAGTGTGGAGGGAATGTCTTTCCACTGATGATCGTGACACCACGGTACTGCGCTGCAATGCCTGTGTCACAGCACTGCTCTGACCAGTGGCATGTTTCATTATGGGTATTATGTACAAATTCACCTCTTCCCACGGTTCCTCCACAGGCAGAAATCTCTCCTTTGGTCTCTGCCTGCATAATCTGGTTAAAAAAATACCAAAGGAGGGCGAGAGTTGGCCCCCATTGTCATCAATATACACAGACAAACAAGGTAGCAAGCGCTGCTGTCACGGCCAGCCTGCTGCCCTTTGCTCCCAGCGAGGGGAGGACACACAAAGCTGCTGGGCTGCTGGTGGGACTCGATGGTCTTTAAGGTCCTTTGCAGCCTTAGTGATTCTCTGCACAGCACAAGTAAATCACGGGCAAAGTTGTGAAGGTACAATTGGTTTTTGAGTCAACCTTCTGTGTACACGTAGTTGCCATGGTACTTCTTTATACTAACATTTCTTTCGGTCCATCTGACTTGAAATTCAGTGGCTTATTTTATTTAGTCTGTGACACACTTGACATTCTCCTTGAATCTAAAACAGCGACCAGTGTCAAAAGTCTAGAGGATGTGGCTACTTACTCTTAACAATTCAGGAAGTGGTTTCAGTCTCTTCTGGGATTACCTGCTGTTTAGTCAGTCTTCACAAGTTGTCTACATTCTGCTTTAGGATGTTGCTACAAAATTATAATTACATCAAGGTAGGAGTTTTGCATTTGAGGTTTCCTGAAAGGCCAAGGATTTCTGATAGTAGAACCTGACCAGGCACCAGGATACATAGGGATCACTTCCCCTGAGGAGTGGTTGAATATATGCTGTGTTTATTGCTCCCCAGTTAAAGCTGTTTTGGTTCTTTTAGAGAACAGGCAAAACTTTTTAATACTGTCACATACTTGACTAAATGATGAAGACTTAGTTCTGCGTGATGTTGTGTTGTCTCCCTAAAAAGCCACTTAATATGGCTAGTGTTGATTCGTAGGTACCACTTTTACCCTGTACAGGTGACACTGGATACTCTGGCCACCTTTCTCCATGGTCTTTCAAATCATCAGCTGTGCTCGGTTCGTGCTGGCTCCCTTTGTCACCTGCTGCTGGATACTTCCAGTGCTTGTAACTCCCCCAAGAGTTTTTTTCCCTTTACAGATCAGCTTCAGCACTGGGCACGAGCAGCACTAATGCTGCCAGCCTGCCCGTGAGCCCCTGCACGCTGTCCTGCCTGGTGTGGAAATCAGCCCTCTCCATCTCAGCAGTGTCGTATCGAGCTGTTCTCCTTGGGACTCTCCCCCTGAAATCCATTTATTCCAGTCCCCTGGAACAGGCTGCCCAGAGAGCCTGGGGACGTGCCTCCTCCTGGCCAGGTTGGACAGGGCTTGAAGTAACCTGGTGTAGTGGAAGGGGGGTGGAAAGAGGTGAGCTTTAAGGTCCCTTCCAACCCAAACCAGTCTGATCCCTTGATCTTCTATTCTGTGTGTGACAGTTCTAGGGCTTTTACTTCACATGTTCTCATGCAGAGCCTAGAATATTACAGGTGGGATTTTTTTAAAAGTCCAGTAGAGAGGGACAGTTCACACTCTGTCCTTGTCACTGTTTTCTTACTTCTTTTTTAATCAAATAATCAGTTTTCCAGTTAATTTTCAGATTTTTTGATGTAGCTGTTACAATCTGTTCTTGTATCTGCAAGTAGCCAAGCAAAAGAGATTTGCAAGAGTAGGAAACCATTGTCCCCTGAGAAGGAAAAGTCATTCCTTCTCTGAGTATAGGATTTTTTCATGTGGGTTGCATCTCTGTGTCCTCTTGTCTTTTGAGTCACTTTTAACAGCTCTGCTGCATTCCTGACATCAGACAGCTGCTGCAGGCCCTGCATGATTGCAAGAGCAGGAGTGTTTCTTTACATCTTCTTTAAATCTTAGATCAGTCTTTGTGAGATATCCAAGTATTATGTATGTGAAATGCCTGAACTAACATAGGACTGCTTGGAAAAAACATGTTCTTCCTCTGTGGCAAAACATGCAATTGAAGGAGCTTGAGGAGAAAATAATTAAGGTGGTTACTGCCTTTTATTAAAGGGTATTGAGGTGTCAGCATTGCTGTTTCTTTGTCTCTCTGAGGATTAAGACTAGGATTTTTTTCCAATCCAGTTCCCCAGTTCACCATCCCAGCAATTGCTCATGGTGCTCAACCATGTACTGCTAAGCTTCAGTTTTAGAAGACACAAGATGCTTCTTGGTGCTGTATCTTTAATTCCTTCAGACAGTGTATTTTCCTTTCTTCTTCTGGGCCATTAGATGTGGCATTTTTCCACACGCACTCTCTTCAAACGCCAGAATCTTCCAACAGCATCTTTGCAATGAATGCAGGACTGGGGTGCTCAATACCTGAAGGTGACTTGCTTTGGTGTGAGTGACCAATGGTGCTTTTGTCAACACTTTGCACAGCTTACAGACATTCCTCACAGTCACAGAGCCCAGGTGTACCTCAGAAACTGCAGCTGTGGGAAGGACAGGTTTGGCACTTCAGCTACAGAGTGACCAGTCAGAGCAGATGAACTGTGCTCCAGAGAAGTGCTGTGGCACTGGAGCCAGGGAACTGCTAGTTTTGATGTTCAGTAGTGCAGTTGTTGTCACAGAACGTTTTAATGCTGTCGTGGAAAGTTTTGTGACCTGATCAATATTTTACATGTTTATCTGTATTTTTATTATATTGTAATGGAAAAAGGGTCTAGGGTTTGGGAGTTGTCTTAAAGTAAGAATGGAGGCCCTGATTCTCATTTATGCTACTGTCCTTTGAATTGCATTGGAAAGATAAAGGGGTCTTAAATGGATGTCACTTTGGCTTGCATCCTTTGGAGTGTCCCATCACACTGATCACAGTATAAAAGGTCAGTAGTATAAATAAAAACAGTTATCAAATGACTGATTTGTACAATCATCTGAAATCAATTCCATGGTATCCTTACTGTGCACATAGTGGCCAGTAACATCCAGATTGTCCTTAGTTTAGAAACACAGGTTGAAAAGAGACCTGCTTGGGTTTTACCAGGTTTTAAATATTTGCTTATATTGGCTGTCCTTTGCCCGACACTGTCTACAAAGACAATGTGGTAAAAGATTTGTACCTCTAGGTAACGGCCAGCCCAGAAATCTCACAAAATCATCAAAAATGCTATTTTTATGGTAGTTCTTCTTAAAATACTTGTACCCTTTATCATAACTTGGATCCCTTTTACTTGATGATATAAACTGGGGTTGTGACAATCTACTGAACTCCCTTCTGTCCACTGCACACCCAGCAAAGTGTGCAGTGTTGTGTGCTCTTGTCACGCTCCGTGAGTTTGGGGACACAGAGTTAAAGCCAACACCTTCTGCCTTCCCTGACTGTGGTGCTACTTGCCAGGGAACACGCTGGCATTGCTCTGCATGCCCGAGTCCTGCAGAGCTCCCCTTGCTGCCCGTGGAAGTTCTATGTAAACAGCCCTGCTGCATTGCGGTTCTGCAATGCAAACTTCTCCTTCAAAAAAAGTTTGAGGAAAAGGAAATAGACTTTCCTTCTTAAATTTGTACACTGCAGTGATACTGCAGAGCCTAATGAGAACAGATTTTGTACCAAGTTTGTGAATGCCTGTCTAATCCATGGAACTCAAAAGGCAGCAGCTGAGCTTCATGAAGCTCTTGTCCCCTAAATGAAAAAGTAATTGTAGTCAAGAAGAACACATGGGATATCCCAGTACTGCTAAAAGAAAGGCAGTTCTAACCAATGCAAACATTCATACATTTCAGTTTTTGAAGTGAATTATTCTACAATTATTTGCTCAGTTTGGAAGAGACAGCTCTTCATAATGTGACAATTTCATGCCAGGTCACGAGTACTGATCAGAATTTGCTGTCGTTAAGAAAGAACATAAATATGTAAGGACATGCTGGACTGACATGCAGTGGCTAATGAATTCCTTCCTGCTTTGGGAAGAGAACAGATTACCAATATGCCAAAGCAAAAGTAAAAAAAGTCATGGGTTTTTTTTCCCTTCTCTCTTTCTTCTTTTCAGTCTGTCTTTCTTTCCTTGGGATGCATTTGATATTTATTTTTCAGCTTTGAGTTTGAGGTTTTATTCCCAGTTACCAACGTACTGTATTGAAATCTGGAACATAAAACTAACATTTTTAAGCAAAAGGTGATGTACAGGGAGAAAAAAATCAGAAAGAAAAAGCACTTCATTATGTCACAGTATTTACAGGAGAAAGTATAAAAATTACTTCTTTTCTCAAAAAAAACCCCAACATTTGGGGCCTGATTCTTTTCTAGTGTAACTGAGCATAGCTCCTTGAGGCTGCTGGAGCTGGGCAGAGTTATGCTAGCTGAGAACTGAACCTTAAAATCTTCTTTGCAGACAAGGGAACCCTTACCAGCAGTACTTGAAGACTTGTGAGTTGTGACTGCATGTTACTTGAAAGATCTAATTAAGCTATGTTTTTTGGTGCAAGCAGTTGTTGTACATGATTTCATGTTTATGTAGCAAGATGCATTGAAATGTTGATACTAGTATTGAAACATACATGTAAAAATTGTCGTTGTGGAAATTGTCTGTTCTGTTCTATTTTTCTTGTGTGTCTCATCTGTTTAGAACGTAAACTTTCTTTTTTTTTTTATTGTCCTAACTGAATAAGGCTAAATGAATACTGTAATTGAAAATATATTTTAAATCTTGTCATGAGTTTTTAAAAAGACTATTACAAATTGTATCATTCCTGATTACACAGAACTTTGTGGGTGGTTTTAAATAAATTTTATACTTCTATTTTGCACTTAGTCGTCTAATTTTTCTTTCCTGCCTTAGCAATAATAACCACCATCATGTGTAGAAGTGTATTTGTTAGTTATCAATAGGACCTACGGGGGCTTCACCCAAAAGGTCGGCAGGTTCTGCACTGGAAAGGGACAGGCATGAACCCAGTCCCTGTTCTCAGTCTGCCTCTGCTTGGGGCTGGACTGACCTGTGCCCAGGTCAAGAGAAGCAAGAGAAGCAGCCACAAAATCTGAACTTCATTTTCTGACTAAAAAGGACAAACCAGTTTGTGAACACATCTGTACAGGGCCTCTTTTTGCTGCCTGTCTGGCAGAGCAACTTGTGGGAATAATTTACTGTGGCATTTAACTGCAGCCACTGGAAATATTTTTATCAGCTTTTATTTGCTGCAGATCAGAGTGTGTGGTTGGGGCTTCTTCCTCCAAACAGACCTCGGCACTAGCCTGCTTCACTGGCACTGCAGTGCACAGCAATACTAAACAGAGAATCCCTGTCGTTCAGATCTGAAGGAAAGGAGGAATACAACTCTGCTCATACTTGCTTCTTTTCCTTCTCCAGTATGTGCAGCAGCAAAATAATAAGCAAAAATCATCTTCCAGGTAACTGGAATCTCCTAGAGAGCAGAAAAAGGCTGGTACCCTCTGGCTTGCTAATGCCCTGGAAAGGATGTACATTGTGTGATGTGGTACACCCAGTTCCTGGGGGATGGATTGATCATCCAGCAGGGAGGCCTCGACCCTCCTGTGGGAGCTGCTCTTTTAGAGGACAATCGCTCCTGGGGTTTGACAGCAGCATCTCCCCAGCCCCAGCCCTCTCTGAACTGCGCTGTTCAATCTTTGTTAACAGCTCCAGGGTTCAATGGCAGAGTCAGGAAGCCCCAGCACAGGTGTCCTGAGAAAGCACGTGGATTTTGAAAGGTGCTCCAAGCCTTGGGCCAGACCCAGGAGCATCATTCCTGAGGAAGACTGCCCATGAGAAACCTTTCCCGTTTCCCGTTTTGAGGTGCTGCCAGCCCACGGCCCCCCTGGCATTGCCCCGGGCAGGGCTGGTGTGTTGCATGGGAGGTGTCAGAGCGTGGCTTCTCCTCTGCCTGATGGGAGCAGAGCTGAACCTGCCCTGGCATCCCTGCTGCCAAAAGTGAGGCACCACCTGGAGCTGGCTTTAGTGCTCTCTTCATACCCTGGATTTCTGATACACATTACACAAGGCAATAGAATGTTGATGTAGTACAGTTGCTTGCTTTTAAATTCTTAAGCCTCAGACTGCAATGCCTACTAAAAGGGTGTTAATTGTTAACAATTAATTAAGCTGCAAAAGAAGCTTTTTTGCTGATGCTACAGCTGAAAGTTTCCTGTAGTACTCCTGCACTGCTGCACATCACAGAACGCTAGGATTTGCTGTTCAACAATGCTAATGCTGGTTCCTGCTGTTGATAGTTAATGTTTAACACAGAGTAGTAGTTTACATTCAAAAGGGTATTCATCAAAATATTGGGGTTTCTGTGCACTCTGTATATCAGAGCAAGCAATATATTCAAATGTGATTTAAACACAAGCAAGGTAATGCTTCAGTTAGTGTTTCGGTTCAGGATACGGCCTAGATAGTCTAAAATAAAATAGCAGCAATCCCCATCTGTGTTTTTAATCTTAGACAAACTGAAAAAGTGTTTAAAATGTGGAAATTTAAACCCAGCTATTTCAATAACCATTGGCTGGAGCACAATTCCCAAGAAGGGCCTCCAATTCCATGTCCAGCCTGTTTACTACTGGATACTCTTTTGTGATACATACTACTGATACAAAATCCTTACATTCTCAGCACTTAATTCTTGAAAATGTCCATGTCTTTTTACACCAGGCCAAATATGACTTACAATCCTGCTGTACCACATGTACATCTCCATTTGGAACGTAACTGGGCAATCCTTTCATGCTGTTTGATCCTAAAGGAGTCCTAAATTGCTGCTGGAGGCATGATGTAGCCTTTTTTCCAGCTCAGAACAGCAAACCCTTTGTTTCCTGTGGTGTAAGAAGGCAGCAGTTGAATTTCTTGTGGCCATTTTGTTTTACACATAGACTGTTTTTTGCATGAGGATGACCGAGTCCCTTCACTGGAGGAATCCCTTCAGGAAATGAAGCACTGAGCCAGTGCTTCGTCAAGCAATCACTGGGTGCTAGACCTTCACTCACCTCCACAACAGCAGAAAGCCTTGCAAGGACTCACCTGGATTATGGCTCATTTAAGGGTGGGATTTGTTGATTTTTTTGTGCTGTTGCAAATTATCGTGTTCTGTGAGGGTAAGAGGCTGTGAGTGGTTCAGGTGGTGTGTCCCTGCGTTACAATCCTCCTCAGGCCACAGCTCTGCCTAGGTAGGCACTCACTATCATTGAGAAGAAGAGAGAAACCCCCAGGGTGCTGCGTGTGGAGTGCTCACAGCAGGCCTGTCAGGTGCCAGAGGCTCTGGGCCCCCTGAAGAACACAGGCAAGCACTCCCTTCATATGCAGCTGCTGTTGCACCTGAGCAAGCAGCCGAGAGCAGGGTTAGTGTGTCCTTCGCTGTCCCCGCTGCAGGAGCCTTGCCTGGGCTCTCGTTGCACACAGAGGCTCTGGGGCTGCTCCCTGCTCCTCCTGTCCATGGCAGCCTGGCAGTTAAACTGGCAGTCTGTCCTGCACCAGGAACCGCTCTGTCTGTCTGTCCTACAACGGCAGAGGCCCGTGCTCTGCTCTGGCAGGGGCCGAGCGCTGTGGCAGGGGTGGAAGGGAAATGGGTTCTCAGCTCTCCACCTCCTGCTTCTCGAGCAATGGAGCTGAGGTTGTAAAGGTGCTCAGGATTTTCCTTCTCGCTGCTCTCCTTTACTGCCGGCGTGCAGAGGCACCTTCACTGGGCCCTCGTGGGGCTGGGTCACCCCGAGGCTGCCAGGAGAGAGCCGAGAACCTTTTCTGTGTGTGCAGGCAAACCCAGCACAGCTGCAAAACAAAGCCAGGGCCTCCCTGGAGGTGCCGAGGGCTTGATCCAAGTCAGGCTGGGTAAGAGCAGAGGAAGCCTTAGAATGAAAGGCCCGTGTGCCTGTGCTCCTGGGCAAGGTGAATTGCGTCTCTTCTCTGATGTCAGCACAGAGCACCCCAGGCTGGTGGGGACCTCAAACCATCGCCCAGTGCCGCCTTTTGTGGAAAACAAAGCCCAGGTGGGATTTTCCAGCACCTGCCCAGCTCTGTCTGGAGAACCTCCAGGGATGGGGACTCTCTCAGTTGCTCCAACTGAAAAAAAATCATCTCTTTTATCAAGGTGAAAAATTTCCCCTTTGCTTCTGGTGTCTATTACCTACAAAATAATTAAGCATTTATTTATGCCATGACATTCTTATTAATTTTTACACATTTAAAACTTTGTCAGAAGTTTGTTCTCGATGCACTTAATTTTATTGCAATATAGCAGACCACAAAGCTCTTCTGTCCTTACCCTGGGACTCTTAAACAGACAAACAAACAATTTTTACTTGCAATCAGCTAAACCTGAGCAGGTTGCTTAAATTCTGTTAGATCCTTCCTGTATTTTTGAGGGGGCTGGCCAGTTCAGAATAATTTTTGCCAAATACTTTGTACAGCAGTATGCAATAAAGTTCAGGTTATTGCATTTATTATTATTTATTATTAAATCGATTTAATTAACATTATACTTTATTTATTATTAAATTTATTATTAAATGTCAGTACTGACTGTGTCACACACTTGGCAAAGTGTGAAGTACATATGCCTACAGGCAAAAGGACTACAAGAGAAATTTTTGTGCACCAAAAAAATCCATGATAACTTGCTGAAATGCTTACATGCTGCACTTTATTACAGCCGAAGCACCAAAAAGCCATTACCTGGACTGCTGCTACCGTTCCTGGATATGTAGAAAGGTAAAAATGTGTTTGATTCTCTCTGAAGGATCTCTTCTGGCCTTCTGAAGAGAATAAATAAACAACCCCATCAAGAGCTGCAAAAAAAGAGATTCCCATAGTGACGGGTTTAGATCTGCAAATTAATTCAGAAATTGAACAGGATGCATGGAAATGTATTTCCAACAAGAATAGGGAAAATTATTAACATGATTTTTCATCGTCCAAACGGAGTGGAATAACATCTCCCTGCGAGTGGCACTCAGCTGGGCAGATACAGATATCATCTCGACTCACTTTTGGTCAAGGAGCTGCATGTTAGGTGTGAAACGCTGATTTCTGTGTCTTAGCAATGGCACAGATGGTCAAAAGCCTGTTCATTAGATGACCATCATTTCTCTTCCAATTCTGTCCCCAAAATGCGTAATACAAATACAATTAAACGTCTGGGGTGTTGGGTTTTTTACCCAAGCAAAAATAAGCCTTTAGCACATTTCCTTCTCCATCTTTCTCCCATAGCAGACATCTAAGAGCAGAAAGCTGGAAGCAACAATTCACTTCATGCGTTTTGCCTTCTAAGTTGTATCTTTTTCTCAACCTGCTTCATCATTTTGAGGTGATTTATTGAAATCTCTTGTATTTCAGACTTCTGTCCTCTCATCAGCTCTGGATTACATTGTCCAATGGGCTTAAGAGACAGCCTGGGGGCCTAGAATTCTTTGAAGAAACAAGACCAGAAGTGCAGATATTTTTCACTGCCCCTTCCATTCCAGCTGTTTTTCATCCCAGCGCCGTGGTTTGGTTTGTCTTGAGTAGAGCACACCGAGTCCTCAGCAGCTCAACAGGAATCATTAGTGTGCTAAAAACGGCGGGGGCAAAATCCGCCAGGTAACGGCGGCAGCGTGTGCCTGGGGAGGGAAAGCACAAGAAGTGTTCTGCTCCAGGTACAGGAAATCAGGGCTGTGGTTCCTCTGGGCGTCTGAGGCTTGCTTTGGGAGCCTTTCGTGTCTGATAACAAACCGCCCTGGCCAGGGGAGCGCAGAGCGCTTCACAGTGCTCTGATACTCACAAGTACTTTCTACTTTAGTGCAATTTTGCTGTTGTCCTTTTCACAGACAACGTGGGAGAAAGTCCTGCAGCCCTTTGAACATTTAATCTTGGCTCCAGGTGAAGGGCACAGATCCTGCTTTAGTCAGCTGACTGAGCTGCGGGGAGTTACGCCAGGAAGAGACAAGGCATAGAACATGTAATTTAAACGTAAGAACTATGCTTCTGAGTGTAAAACATCTAAACCCTCGTCTAATTTGAAATGTAATTTAAAGAGCAAAGGCAGATCTGTCCTTATGTATTATTAACTAGCAGATGCTGACAGAAATTTACTTGCACCTGATGATCTTCGGCTTCTTTATCCAGATGCCCTCCTAGAAGATGATCTCCCTCACTGCGAGTGAGTTTGATGATGCTGCTTCTCGGGATTCTCTTCCATCGCTGTGAGATACAAAGCTGTGTCTCGTGTCAGGTACACACAGTCAGCGTGTGTGCTTGTGATTGTGATATGTGTGCAAACTGATCATGGGACAGTTAAAGGATGAATTCCAAAAAATAACTGAGGGAGTAAAGCATGGAAGAAGGCCTTTGAACTTATCCTTTGTTTGCAATTAACTTTTATAGCATCTGAATTAAAGCTTTAAGGATGTTGCTACTGGACAGGAACTTTTTGCACATAGCTAAGGATTAAACAGCTTTGCAATAATAACCTTTTGAAGTATAATTTTAGAATATTGCTTGTAGTAAGGAACTTTGAAACTATAACTTTAGAATATATGTAAAGGAAACATGCTTATCTCAACACCTTGGCAAAACAGTAAAAAGCAGCTTGAGAAAGGAAGATGAACATCAACATTGATAGTTTTGACCAAGGGAAGCTGGACATCACTGCTATGAGATTTATAGTCTTTGCAATTAAAAGGTGGGCCCACATCTGGAGTCTGGACCGCACCAGCTGGAAGACCTCTTTCTTCTTTCGGAAGTCGGACCCCACCATCTGGGAATACTCCTTTCTGGGGTACATCCTGAGAAAAACTAACTCACAATAGTGTATAGAATTGTGACGTAAAAACTGGGAATAGAAACTGCTGAAAAAAAGCTTATGTGCGCCCCTATAAATATCTGTACGCCCCAACCATCGGGGTGCAGCTGGAGGGAAAACTTCCCCAACTGTACCCAGCGCTGTTTTGCTCATACTTTACCACCTTAATTAATAAATTGATTGCTGCTTGAATATTGGCCTAGTCAAGCTTATAACAATCACCAACTTCTGTTTTTAATGATAATGTAACACTTCAAAGTCCTATTTTCATTAACGAAGTGCTGGCTTACTCTCAAATGCAGGTAGGAATTCATGTGTCTAACTCACTTCAAAACAAACCCGTGTGAAAAACCATTTATGGGACGGAAAGCTGTAACAACCCCAAGGTCATGGGTACGATCAATGCCTGCATGAATCGGCCACTCACTCCAAGAGCTGGACTCGACAATCCTTTTAAGTCCTTTCCAACTCAGACTAAGAAAGAAGAGAAATTACTCTTGCCCAGAACTCCTGAGCTGCTTCCTGGCTGCAATTTCCGTCCCAAAGCATCTTAAGAGCTTTGATGCGTCTGTGGCGCGTCTGCTCTGCCTTCACCTCAGATGACCCTGTCCCCCACAGAACGGCCCGAACGTTTGTGTCGGCTTCCGAAGGGCCGGGAGGGGGCTGAGGGCTGCCTAGCTCCGACGGCGATGAGGCACCGTGGGGCGTGCGTGAGCCCTGACCGAGCCCTGGGTGGGGCGCAGGGGACCCCCGGCCGGGCCCGGGCCCCGCGGCGCCCTCAGGGCGCTCCCGCCGCAAGATGGCGGCGCCGCGGCCCCGCCCGCGCCCGCCTCGCCCAAGATGGCGGCGCGGCCCCGCCCCCGAGCCGCGCGGGCCCCGCACGCGGCAGGGCCGGGCGCGCGCCGCCTCGCGCGGTCGCAGCCGTGACGTAGCGCGGGGCTGTGGCGCATGCGCGGGGCGGGCGGCGATGGCGGCGGCGCGGTCCCGCGCAGGTACCGCGGGCGCGGCGCGAGGGGCCGGGGGCGCGCGGGCCGCGGCGGCTGCCCCGGAGCGGGGCCGGGCCGGGCCGGGGCCGCGGGGCGGACGGGGGCGGCGGGAGGAGGACGAGGAGGGAGGAGGAGAAGGAGGAGGGGGAAGGGGCGGGAAGGCCCCGCTTCCCGCCCGCCCGGCCCGGCGCCGCCGCCGCCTCCGCCTCCGCCTCCCTTTGCCTTTCTCCCGTGCGGCGCTTTCCGCCCGGCGGCGGGGCCCGGACGCGCGGCCGGGAGCGGAGGCTGCCGAGGGGGTAAAGGAGCTCTCACGGGCCCCGGTGGCGAGCGGCGGGCGCGGGCCCAGGGCCGGCGGGAGGCGGCGGGGCTGGTGCGGCCCGGCCCGGCCCGGCCCGCGTGGTTCCCGGCTCCCGAGGCCGCCGGGCCCCGGTGCCCCGGAGCGGAGCGGCCGCGCGGCACCGCGAACGGCGCTCTGCCGCCAGCGCTTCCCCGCGGCCGTGGGAAACAAACAACAAATAGAGATTCTTGGCTCCGCGGAGTCACCTTTCCCTCAGTCTTCCTGGAAATGGGAACGCGTTTTGCGTTTTGAGTCGCGTTAGTCCCATTTCCGAGAAGTGGGAGATGGCGATTGTGCCTTAGGAAAATAAAATAACTTGCCTTACAACTTTCTGTGTTCCCCATACGCGACGCATGTTGCCCTGCAGGCTTTAGGGATGTTAAATTAATATTTCGAGACACTTTGTTTTTGTTTTTTCTTTTCTGGTTTTGAGGTTGTTTTTTTGGTGGTGGTTTTTTTGGTTTGTTTTTAGTTTTTTGGTCGGCTGGGTATTGTTTGGGTTTTTTTATTTGTTTTGTTTTTGGTTTTTTGTATTTTTTTTTTTTAAATTTTTTTTTTGGCCCAGATTTAAAACAGCTTGACGGTGTTTGTTTCAAAGATTGCAGCTGCGCTTTCTTTTACTAGATTGCAGTTACGGAAGATAGACACCCGGGCGATTCTACCTTCTGCCATGGCTCAGTTTGGAGGACAGAAAAATCCCCCTTGGGCTACTCAGTTTACAGCCACTGCGGTGTCTCAGCCAGGTCAGTTTACACTCGGTGTTTGAACCCTGACATCCAGTAGATTTGGAGATTCCATACTTGGGTATGCACTTCAGAGTGGCACGATGCTGGCTAACTTATCTCAGGTCTATTTGGGTGGTTTAAACCGGGAGTTCTTTCCCACAAGAGAGACTTTAAAAGCCGATGCCTGATACTGTCTGTTGGTTTTGTTTGTTATTTGGTTTTCTTAAGGGTGTGAGTAAAATCCCCGGTGAATTTGTATTGATTGTTTCAGTCAATAAACAACGTATCAAGTTAGTCATAGCCCAAGATGTGTAAATTAAATTACCTCCTATTAAATTACATGGTTCTGGACTAAATAATATCAACTCCACTAAGGCATTACAGATTTCTTAAGTGTTGCCCGAGTTTCATTTCCTGGCAGCCTGAATCAATGTTTAAAAAATTATTTTATTCATTTGTTTTATTAATAGATTAGCTATTATCCCTATAGTAGAAAGTTCTCTGAAATTTGTTACTTGGGTGAGAAGGGGGGGTATTTATTTTTTCATGCAGGATTTGATTTTAAAGGTCCCTGTCAGCAGAGGTATTGCCCTAATAATGGTAGAGAGTTTCCTTTGATTTAGCTGAGAAGTGTTATCAATTGCAAGCCGCTGGTTAAAAAACCTGGCTGGCTCCATTTGCACGTTGGCTTACAGCACAGAAGGTTTGAGGCAAGGATGTGGAGCTTGATGCATGATGAATTTTGTTGCTTCCATTTCCAGTTCTGGAGTGCCTTGTGCTTTTCTTGAGTACAAATAGTGTGTAAATTAAATATTGGAGTTGTGTGTGCAGTGTGAAGAGAGCTCAGCAGAGCTGTGGCGCTCAGAGGGTTCCGGACGTGTGGGTTCTGGGTTCTCCTCTCCTGACTGAGTTTTCTTTGCCGAGGTGAATCCTCTGCAGTGTTCCCGTGGGCACTGCTCCACTCTCACACTGTGTATCCCCAGGCAGTGAGCACCCCCCGTGTGCCTCGCAGCGCTTGGTCCCAGTGGGCCTTTTCCTCCGTGCTCCCTTCCCTGCCTGAGCTGTTGCTGTCCCTAAGCAGCTGCCCACAGGCAGTTAGTTTTTCTCTGTTTCTCTGAACTGCTCGCACTTCCCTTATCCAAATGGCACTATCTCCTTCTGTGAGAAAGTCCCTAACAGCTGGAAGGGCTTGGGAATGCGGGAGAGACAAACTTTGCTTTTGGTTCTCGTGTCAGACTGGGGGAGGCCCTGGAGCAGTCAAAGAGTGGGAGCTCCTGGGCTGGACTGTTCTTGGAGTGCGGGCTGATGTGACAGCTGATGCCTCAGAAATAGTGGGGGAAGGGGCAGGACCAGCTCCACGTCCTGTTCCAGAGGGAAAGCTGCACAAAACCTGCCAAGGGGAGGAGCTGGCAGTCATCTTAGAGCTTGCTGAGGTAGGAGCAGGAGGGGGCCCTGGAGGAGGGCTGGATGGAGCATGCATCAGCCTCTTAGCCCTTTTCTAGTGCTTGTGACTCTGCCTGGGCCAGCCCACTTCTGAGCCTCCTTAAATTAGATGAGGTGCAAATGTTGCTGGGGTGGGACTGGTACATCAGTTGCTGGGAGAGTTTTCACCTCTCAATGAGGCCAGCGTCTGCAGGGCTTTGTAGCTGTTCCTCTGACCCAGCAGCACCTGACTCAAACATCAGAGCCGCTAAAGATGTAACGTCTGGTTGCACTTCTGCCTTCTTCCTGTGCTAGCTCCACGTTCCTTCCTGTTCCTGGTGTTCTCTTCACGTGTTGGTGTGCTTTCCTGTTCCTGCTGCAGTACAGCCACCGTGTCTGCCTCCAGCTGCTGTTTTAGTACATATTTGTTCCCCCGCTTTTTTAATTCACAGTACATACAAAGAGCACGGGAGGCATCTTTTGGGAGGTGAGCAGTGCCCTTTGACACTGCTGGGAGCTGAAGAGCAGTGTTTCTGCTTGAACTTGCCCCTTTCAGTGTGAAGCTGTGACCTCCCAGGGAGGCTGTATTCCTGAGGAAGAGGTGCTGTCAGGGCTCAGGTGTGCCGACCAGCCTCAACTGCTGCTCACCCGTGTTGCACCCAAGAAATGGTGCATATTGGCTTATCCTCATGAACCTCAGTGTTAGCAAACTCATTTTTAAAACATCCTTTCAGAGGGTTGGCCAAAGCTGTTACATGAATTTATGCATGCCAGCTGTTTTTATCCAAGTGTCAGGTTCCTTCTCCGAAGCTTTGGGGTGCTTGGGTATGAGGGAAGGAGATCTGGATTTTTGTAACACAAACAACATGATACACAGTTTTTTTCAAGCTGTCAGAAGCAGTGAGTGATTGTGTAGAAACCCAATTTGATAATTGCAAAAAAGGTAGTATCAGTGTTGGGGGTTTGTGTTTTTCATAGTTTTGGTTTAGGGACTTTTTGATGGATTTTTTTTTAAAATATCTGACGTGGATGCTGTCTTGGCCATCCCTGGTGAAGAAGTAACTAAATGAGTTAAAGCTCTTAATTTTTAAGGTGTGGCACACTGGTTGCAGACTGAGTGCTATGTAATGAAGGGTCTGTGATCCCTTTGGGAGTGTTTATTAATTACTCTCTGTGGAATTAGAAGAGGGATGGGCAATTCCAGGTGCCAGCAGAGATCAATATGTGAAGAGAAACTCTTACATGTACCACAGTGAATTTTTGTCTGCTCCTCATCTCATGCTTTTATGCATCACAAGACTAAAACCAGAATAAAGCCCCCACCATGGTGGTTAAGCATTGTTAAAGAATAAATTAAATCATGCCTACTACAGAAAATTACTTTTAACTTGCATAATGATGTGCAAACTCCTGAAACGCCTGCAAAGGAGAATTCCCTCCTCCTCTCTAGCTCTTCATTTTTGGCACCTCTCTGGTTTGTGTCACACTGCTTGCCCCGTGCTGTTTATGGGTTGTGATGAAAAGCCTGGGTTTGTAGAGCTGTGGTGCTGGGGAAGTCCTGGCTCTGCTGTGTTCTGCCCGATTGGTGGTGTTGTCTTTGCTGTACCAAGACTTAATAGCGTTGGAGGGAGGAATGGTGCAGCTGCTGAGAGCTGCAGTGCCTGGAGCTTAGCGCCTTGCTCTTGCTGGTGGCCCTGTGAGGTGACTGAAGAGTGTGTGAGGCCAGGGTGAGCCTGTGCTGAATCTCAGCCCACTGAGGAATAGGAGCTGGTGCGCAGTGTGCTGGCTTGCTGTAAACAGATGTCCCATGACACATGGGCTCAGCCTGGTTTCTGCTGCGTGCCTGTTAAAAGGAGTGGTTTTGGAGTGGGTTGTGTGATGTTTGTATTGCAAGTGTGTGAAGCTTAAAGAAACTTGAAAGCCCAAGGGCCCGATCTCACCATTTTTGACAGCTGTGAGCAGTGTCCCAAGCCCTGCATAGGGTACTCCTTCACTGCAATTCCGATAAACCTACGTCACTGACCAAGGAGACCTATGTAGCTGTGTATTTTGAAGATGTTTCCCTAACTTCTAGGGGTCTTTAGGGTTTTGGGGTAGGAAGAGGGTCTGTCTACTAAATACTGTCTTTGTGTTGGTTGCAACAGGAATGTCTATGACCTAGCCCAGAGCTGCAGCCCAGGACCCCAGTTTCTGTCTGAGCCCTTCCAGCTGGAGGTGCCACACAGTATTTGGTGCCAGTGGGAGTTGTTTGCCCTGGATTTGAAGGAAGGCATCTCCATCACTGTACTTACTGAGATGATTACAAATCCTAAGAAACTATTGTTTGCCGCTGCAGATGCTTGTGGCAGTAGATGTCAATTCCAGACTCATTCTGATTCATTCTCTGTCTCTTGTTTTTCTGTGTGATTTTTCCTTTTTGTTCTCTTCTTTTTTTTTTATTTTAACTCAGTTGCCTAATTAATTGGAGCCTGTTTGACCAAGATGAGTACACAGATGAAAGGCAGTCAGATGAAAGTCCTGGAATACTTCGGGGCAAATCAGTGGGAACAAGATACAGCTTTGAAAAACTTGTTACTACAGGTGTTATCCTTTGAGAGGATCTTGGCTGTCTTGGCTCTTTCTTAGTAGGTTGATCTGCAGTGTTGAAGACAATAGATACCCAGTTAATATTAAATGCTCAAAAACTGACAGTAGAGATGGCAAAATTTCTTGGTTTTCCTTAGTTGACAAAATGGGATAAGGGTCTTAGGATGGGCTGGGAATTGCTTGGAATAATTCTGGGTCATGCTGAAATGGAAATTGCCATTCACTGAAGAGCTGAATGGTCCCAAGGTCTGGTTTTGGGAATAAGCATTTTTGTGGGTACTGTTGGTACACAGAGTAGGAGAAAACTTGTGGAATTTGCTTTTGGTAATGCTTCCCAACTGCATCCCCCTGTGCTGGAACAACATTAGGATGGAACTTTGGACTGAATGACAATAGCTGGCATAGTCACACATGTTCAAAGGTAACAGCATGCAGCAAATTTCTGCACTAATGGGAATTTCTGCTCGGCATGTGGAAGTAAGAGGAGAAAGATGAATGCTTTGACTGAGCCAGCAAAGTGTTACAGCCAAGAAAAGTGAAAGTTGTCCCAGGATAGAGCAGCAAAGCTTTTAAATTATATTTAAAGGTCTGTTTAAGGTGTGCTATGTGAGACAGTGGTGAGGATGCAGTTGAGGGTGTCCTTCTGGATGGTCCAAACTGCACATGCAAATTGAAGCTGGTGATCAAGCAGGAGGCAAGAGGATGAAGACAGTGGAGGGTTTGTCATGAGAGAAGCCTCAAATTTTGTTTGCTGGCTTCTAAAGAAATGCAAATTTTGGAATTTTCCAGGGGGGGAAGTTAATTAAATGTTGTACACTGCAGAATGCTTGATTTCACTTTTAAAATACTGTTACTTCCTGGAATGCTTATGTGGCAATATTTGATACAGATCATAGTGATAGGAATTATTTTATGTATTTCTTTCCTGTTTCATTCCATAATTATAAGGTGATCATTGCCATCAGCTAAGACTGCTCTGCTGGAAAGGCAGCGTGGTAGGAAGGGTGACATTATTCAGGACCTGTAGAGTTGGCTACAACATTATGGTTACAATCACCAGCTACAAGCAGTGTTTTACTGCATGCCTGGATCAGGAATGAAAGGTTCATTTTGCATCAGTAAGAACAGTGTGGAGCACAAACTCTGCAGGAATACTGTAAATCTGTTCCTCATTCCATTGCGTGTCTTTGATGGCTTTGGAAGAGAGAAGAATCGTGTTAATCTTGAATGTTGCTTGGCTCTGAAGATGGCCGGCTGACCTGTTTTTGCTGGCAGTGTTTCCCTGCCCAGTTTCTCTCTGGTTTTATTTAAGCATGTGGACTAGACTGATGGTTTCATGAAGTGATATTTGATCATGCAGCTGCCGATAACTTTTTGAAAAAGTCCTGCCAGAGAGGGAGCAGGTTTCCAGATACATTTGCAGGTTTTTTTGCCGAGATTTGCATTTTGCAGGGCTCCATGTCACCCAAAAGATCCATCTGTAAACCTTGAGTATACCTTGATCAGAAGCATAGCCTGTGCATATCTGCTCTTCATGATTTGCTTATGTTCTGTGGTGAATTAAAAGCTGGCATGACAATAAAATAAACGAATCTTTCCTTGTAGGCAGTTTGAGTCTGGGCAGCACAAACCCTTCCTATTAAGAGCTGGAGAGAGCTCGAGTCTCCTTATACATGCAGACTGATTTAAACTGTTGTTACAAGGCTGTTCCTTCTCCACCAGCCCCCACTTCACAGGGGACAAAGACAGCACTGAGTGAAGCAAAAACTTGGTGATTTCAGAGGACGCGTTCCATAAGCCTGTCTTTCATAGATGCTGTTACAGTAAAGCTTTCTCTGGCCCTCAATAGAATGCGATGGATTAATTTACAGAGCAGAGCAGCAATCTTCATTTGGGTCATCCAGAGCCTGGAATACCTTCAAGAAAGTACACGGGGGTGAGGGTGGGTGCGGGTGGGTTTGGCAACTACAGAGCTGTAAAATCACGAGTGGCTCCAGAGAAGGAAGTGTAATGGTCTCTGCTCCTCTGCTGTGGTTCCCTGTTGGTAGATGAATGTAGAAGAAAAGCTTGGTAGGTCAGTTCAGACGAGAAGCTAGCGGGATGCGATCCTTTGTCTTGACTTTTGGAACTTGGTTCAGCGCCTCGGCGAGCCTGGCTGAGGCGCGGAGCACCGCGTCCCGCGAGAGCCGGGCCGGCTGCGGGCGCTCACGGGCCGTGTTCCCTCCGCAGCTGCCCTGGGCGTGCAGCAGCCCTCGCTGCTGGGAGCCTCCCCGACCATCTACACGCAGCAGACGGCGCTGGCAGCCGCGGGGCTGACCACGCAGACCCCCACCAACTACCAGCTGAGCCAGAGCGCCGCGCTCCAGCAGCAGGCGGCAGCCGCGGCCGCGGCCCTGCAGCAGGTAAAGCACACACAGCGGCCGGCGCTCCCCGAACTGCGTAAAGCTAAAGGACCCAGGAGGAAAGGAGAATGGAAAATGGTGAACATTGCAGTGTGAACCTGTCTTATCGATGGCGGGAGGGGGGGACTATAGCTGGCAGTGGTGGGATTAGTCTGTGAAGGTGGGAAGATGGGCTGTGGAGGAGCTGGTTTTTAGCTGTGGAAAGCCCTTTGGGAGAATGGGTTTTGCTGCATCTAAAAAGAATCTCAAGTATCTCCCATCACTATGTATATATACATCCCCTATGGGATTTTGCATGATTTTGTAATGTACCTTAAATACTGTCTTAAGTATCAGGCTTAACACAAATCGCTAACTTTAGCTAGAAAGAGAACAGCAGGGCCCACTCTAAAGGCTCAGAATATTTTTAATGAAAATTATATACATTGATATTATTCGTTATTTTTAAATTAAAATTGTTACATGTTAATTGGTTTTATCTAGAACTTGCTAAGCGGGTAACTTAGATTTGATATTATTGTGGTAATAATTCTCCTGTTTATGAAATATTTTGCTTTTGTCTGTTTCAGCAATATTCACAACCTCAGCAGACTCTCTATAGTGTACAACAACAGGTTTGTCTGATTCTTACTGTGTACATCACAAATAACTTTAAAATAATGTTGATTGTGTGTCTTGTAGGATTTGTCTCCGAAATCATCCTCATGTGGGAAGTTGTTAAAGAAACTTAAGTAATACTTTGTGTGGCAAAAGAGAGCTTGAAGTTCATAAACTTGGAAAGATGTATGCAGAATGGAAACCTGCCTACCTTCCTGCAAAAACAAATTTTAAAACTACGTACTTTTCCATGTGTAAATGATTCTCTGCTGAACTTTGCTCCAAACAGGGCCGTGTATTTTAACTGCTGGAAAGACGCTGTCCAAAAACGTTCCCTTTTGGATTTTTATTATGATCTTCTAACTTAACAGGATTTTTTAAAAAGAATAAAAGTACAAGGGAATTATGTGCCTAAGCTGTTCCAGCTGCCAAAATTTTTTTGGTATTGCTATTAACTTTCAGTTCAAAAAAATTTAGCATTTTTCCTTTCTGTATAAACCTGGGTTATACAATCTCAAAATTAACCCCACAAGCACAGTTTTACAGATGTGCAAACTGCTGAAATGATCAAGCCCTAAAGGACTATTAACTGACTCAGATTAAGCAAAAACTCTTACTTGTAAAGAGGAGGTAGAATTGTACAATTTCCTTAAGCATATAAAATTAATTTATAACTTTATTTATTTTAAGTTGCAGCAACCTCAGCAGACCCTTTTAACTCAGGTTAGTTTGGTTTTATTGTTTGGTCTTCATCCCCAAACACAGATAATGCAAGAGTGCAAATTTGTGACATCTTGGTATTTTAATCTGTAAAAGAACTGATATGAATGGACATTTTATTGGTACAGGTTTATTTTATCCAGATGTTAAAATATGCATAGCCTTGATTTCAAAAATTTATAGCAACCACTTTTCCTTAAACTTGAAGGGAACATGTGTGTTGATTATATTTTAATTTTTTTTTGTTTGAACTTCAAGTGTCCAGTTGTTTTGCAGTAAATAACAAATGGGGGAAATCTTTCTCTTCTTTGTGAAGGAATTTAATTTCCTGTATTAACAGTATGTGTATAAAGAGGTTTAAAAAGAATCTTGCTGAGCTTGACGGGTTTAAAACATGCAGCCATTAACACATTGCAAACTTCTCTAGTCCCTTTTTCACTTGAACTTTTAAACAGGCTTTAAAAAGGTAAAAATGTTTGACTTGATTTCATTACCTTGCTGTGTTCTGCTTTTGACCTGTTGAGTTAGGGAAGGGTTTGTGTTGTTCTCAGCCTTTACTGACTTCTAATATTCCAGGTGGGATATAAATGCAGAATGACCTCTTAAGTGTTTATTCCTAGCAAAGCTGGGAGTTTATCTCCACTTCAGGCCCACTGTGTGGGTTGCCTGTAGACAATAATGCAGTCATCATGCTTTTTGTCTGGACAAGGTACATTTTTGGGGGAAGCTGACTCTTGTAAAAAAGAAGGATAAACAAAACCAGTCTTCATTCAAAGTAAGAAACATGTCATCTTCAAAAAAAACCAGCAACCCAACAAAACCCACAAGAAACTTCCACGGTCTGAAAATGTCTATTCTAGATGCTCTAGTCACGTTAAACTGCTGTCTCCGTGGCTGAAGGAGCTGTTCCCTGTCAGCGTGGCAGCTGTTACAGCACTGAGCCTTGGCTTTGCTTTGCTTGCAGCCGGCGGTCGCGCTCCCCACCAGCCTGAGCCTGTCCACGCCGCAGCCGGCAGCGCAGATCACCGTCTCCTACCCCGCGCCCCGCTCCAGCCAGCAGCAAACCCAGCCACAGAAGCAGCGTGTCTTCACTGGCGTGGTCACTAAGCTACACGACACCTTTGGCTTTGTGGATGAAGATGTGTTTTTTCAGCTCAGGTAAGCTGTGAGCGCTCGCCTGCGGATGTACTCTGTGATCCTCTCGGTAGCCAAAGGTGTAGATGATTGCACACCAATTCTGTGTGCAACGGTGTGTTGTTTTCATTCGACAGTGAAAGTCAGGGAGGTTAATAGATCCTGAGTCTGAGGTACTTCATGTGAATTTTTGAATTTTTTTTAATACAAAGCCCAAAGGTGGGAGACCCAGAGGTTACTAGCTTCGTGTAATAGGAAATTGCAGAATTTGTGGGTGATTAAAAGCACAAAACCTGCTGTCTGCGTGTCTTAAATTGGTACTGTTTGGGGAACTTTTTCCTTATGGCCAAAGACAGGGAATTGCTAAGTTCCTGTGCATACCTGAACTGAAGCAGGTAGCACTAATGCTGAATTTGGGGGTAGATGCTCTTCCCGTAAGCTTTTTTAATGAATTTTGCCTACTTTCTCCCACCTTCAAATGAAACGTGCAAAAAACCTATCTGAAAAAGCCTCTCACATACGTTTTCTGTAACATTTGCAGTGCTGTTAAAGGCAAGACGCCTCAGGTGGGTGACAGAGTTCTGGTAGAAGCTACTTACAACCCCAACATGCCGTTCAAATGGAATGCCCAGAGGATCCAGACGCTGCCCAACCAGGTAGGTGTGGCTGCCCGGTGCCGGGGCAGCGGCCGGCCCAGGTGGAGCTGCCTCCCGACCCGCTGTGTCTCCCTAGAACCAGAGCCAGGCGCAGCCGCTGCTGAAGACGCCGCCGGCCGTCCTGCAGCCCCTGGCGCAGCAGACCTTCGGCGTGCAGGCGCAGCCGCAGCCGCAGTCCCTGCTGCAGGCACAGATCTCTGCGGCCTCCATCACACCTCTGCTCCAGACGCAGCCTCAGCCGCTGCTGCAGCAGCCACAGCAGAAAGGTGCTCCTTCAGTGCGCGCTTCTTGGGGGGTCGCTTTGGTGCTCAGTGGGTGATGGTTATTTTCTTGTTGATCAGAAGGTGGAAGTAATAGCTGAAATAATACGGAGAGGACTCCGCTGAGTTTTCAGATTGAATATGTCTTCCTGCACCTTTGTGCGAGGCACATTGCCTGCAGTAGCTCAGAAATCACCTGGTTAGTGAATTCCCCATGGACTCCCGTTCATGTTAAGATTTTGTAATCCAAAAGCAAATTCAATGTAATTTTTGTTCTTTCTCAGACAAGCTGGGGAGTTGAAAGTATTAATAGCAGTGCAGTCCTTCAGCATCTTCTGCAGTTTTCCACAAAATCAGGTTTCGCAGTTGTGTTCTTAAAGCTATTGCTGCTTTGCTTATTAACTTCAGTTAGCCAGGTTGGCATCTGAGAGAAGAAACGCTGGCAAACATGGCAAATCTAAAACAAAGGTTGTGAAGTCTCTTGAACTTTGAGTGGCTGAGGAATCAGTGGTAGAAGTGATAATATTAGGACCGGTCTGAACACAGTAAAAGCAAGGGCAGAAGAACCAAAGCAGAACTGTTTTGCATAAATGCTTACTACGGTCTGATTAGTCCTAGTCGTTCGTTGGTGTTTAGTAACATTTGCTCCACTTAAGTCACTTGGTTAAATGCCTTGAGGCAAAGAAATTACATGCTGAGGGATTGATGTAGCAGTATAATGATTGATTATTATATTATTATTATAATTGTAGCAGTATAGTACATTGATTTAGAACAGTTTTTCAGGGTGCCAGTTATTTTTATGTATGAATAGCCTTAAAATGAGGGTTTCAATTTTCCTTCAGTTCAATCAGTAGGTAGTATATCTGTAATTTAAGTTTTTGAAAAGGCTTAGCTGTTTATTAAGATGAATTCTATGTGCTAGGTTATATTAGCTTCCATCTCAAGAAGACGCTTTTAAGCCAATTTCACTTGGATACAGTTTTCCTCAGTGAAGAAAAGCTTAGGTCTCTTGAGTTTCTCTGGGTGGGTGTCAATAATGGATAAATCTGACAGTAGAGTTAGGTTAGAAAATGTACACAAGGGAAGCAGCTGTAAGCAGCAGTGTTTGCCAAGTGTAGGTAGTTGTCCTCTGTTCTGTATTGATGCTGTACATTCTGTTCAGGTGGTTTGCTGCAGCCCCCAGTCCGTCTGGTTTCACAGCCACAACCGGCTCGAAGACTGGACCCACCATCCAGATTTTCTGGGAGGAATGACCGAGGTGGAGACCCTATGCCAAACCGAAAAGATGACAGGAGGTACGTAGACCGGACTGAGATCCAAGCATTCCAGCAAGACCTTTACTCACCCAGAGCTGAGCTGCTTGCTCCAGAGTGGGTCAGCAAGACCCACAAGTGGTTTTACCCTTAGGAATTAGGGAAGAGTTCTTATCTACCAGAAAGTAAGGGGTTCTGTAATCAGTTTCCCTTGTAAAGAGACTGTACTGAAACTTCCCTTGTTTGAGTTGTCTCTGACAGGTCTGACTTCTGTTGTGCTAGAAATCACTTTGTCTGACCAGCCTGCAAAAATATTTGCATTCTGTGTGTTTTCTTGAAGTCGTGAAAGAGAGCGAGAGAGACGCAGGTCCCGGGAAAGATCTCCCCAGAGGAAACGCTCCCGGGAGCGATCGCCCCGACGGGAGAGGGAGAGGTCCCCGCGCAGACCGCGGCGCGTCGTTCCTCGTTACACCGTGCAGTTCTCCAAGTTCTCATTGGACTGGTATGTTTATAGTGCCAGATGTTTGCCTACAGTGCACTTCATCGTGGCACAGCTGCTGTGAGCTGTGTCAGCCCACGTGGGCGTTGGATGATGATCCTGACTGCAGAAGGGTCAAGTATGTAATGGCTAAGAACCTTGTATGGTGAACCTGTTGGAGGTCTTTAGAGTGCTATTGCAAAATAGCTTTATAGCATTGTTTAGTGAATGTTCCATAACGTGCAGACACCTGAATTGGAAGAGTGTTTAATAGTTACCTTTTTTAAACTTCATCCATGACATTCAAACGCAATGTTCTTGAGATTTTACATATGCAGCATCAAATATACAGTGGTTGTATTGCCAATTAATGTACCTCTTGATGATGTACTTTGTTAAAAGCTCCTAATTGCTGTATCTTTAAATACTGCCATGTCTTTCAGCCGTAGCTGTGATATGATGGAGCTGAGGAGGCGTTACCAGAACTTGTATATCCCCAGTGACTTCTTTGATGCTCAGTTTACGTGGGTGGATGCTTTCCCTATGTCTAGACCATTTCAGCTGGGAAACTACTGTAATTTCTATGTAATGCATAGAGAAGTAGATCCTATAGACAAGAACGCTGCTGTCCTTGATCCACCTGATGCTGATCATCTCTACAGTGCTAAGGTTTGTGTGCTTTTCCATTGATTAGAAATTTTTTATCAATAGGGTGCAAAAGTGGGTATAACTGAACTGAAGACATTCTGCAGCCATTGGAGCAAAGTACAGTGTTTTAAACTTTTCAGTAGAAAGCTAGTACGTAGAGCTTAGGGAATCAAACTCAAATTCAGTTTGTTTTTCTGTTGCTAGAGCTGTGCTAAATCTTGTGCTTGCAGAGGGCTCTTCCATTGTCTGCACTCAGTTGCAGTGATGTGATTATAGGAAAGAAAGCCAGCTCCTGCAAGGTCTCTGAATGATTTCTTAGGCAATTCATTTTGAGTAGTTAATGGAGTCCTTTTTATTCCTTCAATATGAACTTGATGGAAAATCTTGAAAGCAGGAAGGAGTGATGATGTTTTAAACCTATTCCATTGCTGAAATAATCTGTGGAAAAAAATAACTGAACTCTTTCTGTGCAATTTGTGTTATTCTGTTTAGTGGTATTTTCTTTCCTTCTTTCCTGTTCATCTCAATATTTATTTTGTTTGAAGTAGATTGAGATCTATCTTTAACATGTAATACTTCTAACACAGATTGCCCTAAAAATCTCAGACCTGTTTTAATGACAGACTTCAAATGAAACAGGTTTTAGGAACATGTTTTGATAAAGGCATCTTTTTTATATGATTACAGCCCTTGATGCAGCATAGTTTGGCATTCAGATAGAGAGAGACTTAACTTACTTTTCTGTACAAAAGCCATAAAGCCTTTGCTCGAGTATCAGATATGCTGGTTCTTCAGTCTGTTTGTGCAGAGCCAGAGCTGCCTTTCAGAAGGCTGAGCTTTGAAGCACAGTAACTGAGAAGGAGCATTCTGTTTTGCCATACACCTGTTTAGGGTATAGAGCAGCCTTGTGAAGCTTTGGTGTGTGTGTGTGCCAGTTGTGGTCGTTGTTCATCAGTTGTGGTGAGGCCTTCACCAGAGTGCTCTGACTTGCACCACAGGTGATGCTGATGGCTAGTCCCAGCATGGAAGATCTCTACCACAAGTCATGTGCTCTGGCTGAGGATCCCCAAGAACTTCGTGATGGATTTCAGCATCCTGCTAGACTTGTAAAGGTAAGTATGCTTCCATGCCAGACATTTTGGCAATAAAGGTTGGTTATGGAGCTTTACTGTTTTTGACAGTAAGAGAGGAGCTTGTAGACAGCTGAATGATGACTTCATTTTCCCTCTGAAGAGACCTAGTTTATATGTCAATTCTTTTTCCACTTTATAGGAGCTTCACATTTACTGCTTTGTTCCACTTAGTTTAACTAAAATAATTAACTTTGTTAGCTGCTTTTTACAAGCACTTACTGATTTTGTAAGGGCTCAGCTGTGAAGAGAATACCCATGAAGCAACAGTTAAGCAGCCATTGTGTTAAGTGATGCTTAAACCATTAAACTGAACGAGCTGTAAGTGCTGTGGTGTTTCAGGACAGCACACTTGTTTTCCAGTTAAATTCTAACTTACAGCAGATGGGAATACTTTCATTTATAGGCATGATGCTCTTGTGGTCTCACCTTCCATAGATTTTCTTCTTCGCTTTTAAGCAGGCACATCTATGAATGTGTATCAGAGTTAAGACACCATTTAAGTTACTCTCTGTCTTTTGAGTTAAAAAGGTTTTAATTGCAAAGGGACAAGGCACACCAGTAAACAAACTTGATGGAAAATCTTGAAAGCAAGAATGAGTGATGATGTTTTAAACCTATTCCATTGCTGAAATAATCTGTGGAAAAAAATAACTGAACTCTTCTTGACTGATTTTCATTTTCAGATTTGAAAATAATTTCACGGTTTACTCACGGATTTCAGTGTGTGTGCTATGAAATATTCTTTGCACTTTGGGAAAATGACCTTTTACCCCTAGCAGGGGAACATTCAGAAGACTCTTTTTGTCTAGTTTTTAGTGGGTATGAAAGGCAAAGATGAAGCTATGGCTATTGGAGGACACTGGTCCCCCTCACTGGATGGACCTGATCCAGAAAAGGACCCTTCGGTGCTGATAAAGACGGCAATTCGTTGTTGCAAGGCTCTTACAGGGATTGACTTAAGTGTGTGCACGCAATGGTAAGTACTGTACTGCAAAGCCAAGTCCATTGTAGAAATAAATACTTGTCTGTTACCAGGACTTAAAAAAAAAAAAAAAAAAAAGCTGGAAAAACTCTTTTCTTTGTCAACCGCTCTTGGTAGTTCAGGTGAACTACTCAAAGGATGTTCTGTTTGGTAATCAGCTTGATTGGTGCCAACTGTGCTGAATACTGCATTAAGAACTAATTAAAAATTCTGGGTTTATTTTGACATGTTATACTGTAATTTTTTTAATGAATGTGCGTTGAAAATATTTTTCATTTTGTGCATAGCTGGAGAGGATCGTCAAGAGAACTTCATTTCATTATTCTTTTGTTATAAATAAATAGCCGTTTGTTATACAGCCATATTTTCTCTTGATGAGTTTCTGTCCTGCGTTAACACTCTCTGTGGTTGTACCAATACCAGGAAAGCCTATTGTATGCTAAATTTGAAGTTCTTCAACAACTTCTGTTTGCACATAAAACCTACTTGGGCTAAACAACAAGTTGTATAAAAAGCATTTTGTTGATTTTCCTCCTTTCCAGTTGCGATACCTTTTTGCAAGTGTGCCGGAAGAGAAAATATGGCTTCCATAATTTTTTTCTTTAGATAAACCTCAAGGTCTTGCAGCAAAATTTCTTTACTTGATGTGCTACAAGTGATCTAGGCTCTTTAAAATGTATTGTAGAATTTTTTTTCCAACATGCTTCTTCCCTTGCAACAGGTACCGTTTTGCAGAGATTCGCTACCATCGCCCTGAGGAGACCCACAAGGGGCGTACAGTTCCAGCTCATGTGGAGACAGTGGTTTTATTTTTCCCGGATGTTTGGCATTGCCTTCCCACCCGCTCAGAGTGGGAAACCCTCTCCCGAGGATACAAGCAGCAGCTGGTCGAGAAGCTTCAGGGTGAACGCAAGGAGGCTGATGGAGAACAGGCACTGAACGCTAATCCCTTTTTCTATTTCTGCTTCTCACAGGCACAGGAACACAGGCACAAAATGCACACCACATACTACACAACATACATACATAGGAGGAACATAACTGGTAACAATGACTGGTAAACCAGCTTTCAGCAGTGTAGTGAATGTTGCTTTCTATTTTTATTTCAGCTAGTTCACTAACTTTAAACGTGTATGCTGATATCACAAACGGAATTAAATTGTGCTTACGATGCGCAGAAATTTTTATCGTAGACGTAGTTGCTGGAATCTGGGACCAGTTGTTGAGTGAGATTCAGTTTATGAATAGCTGTCTTCAAACATTTTGCCATTTTCTGAAATTTCTAAATTCTCTCTTGTGGCCAGTTCTAATTGTGATCTTTGAAATTGAACAAACATTAGTCTGAAACATCTGAATTTCAGGCCATGTGGCTGATCAGCATCTTGGAATAAGGGAAGGTCTGGCTGACCAAAGAGTAATTTGGGGGATTTAAAATGTGGGGGAAGATCACCCGCTGTGTGGTTACTGGAGACCAGCAGTGTCTGTGTAACCCCAATATCCTTTGTGGTGTTGCTTATCACCCTTTTGTGTTCCACAGATCTGGCTTGTATTGGCTGAGTGGCACTGTGATCATTTATAAAGTGGTAGAATGTGTGTGTGAACTTGTCTAAATAATAACTTTAGGAGAAGACTATCTGAAACAGTTGTGACCTTGCACAGATCAGCAACAGAATTTAAAAAATAACTGAAATGCTTTCAAGCTTTCTGAATGATAATTTTGAAATTTTGTTTGTCAGGATGAAGAGGAAAAGGATGATGGGGAAGCTAAAGAGATCTCTACGCCTACACACTGGTCTAAACTGGATCCAAAAACAATGAAGGTAACAAACACTTCTGAAAGTTTAGTTCTGTTGTACTTTTTCATTTTTAAGACATGACCTGAAATGCAGCAGTATGCTTCCTTAACTGAGCAAGAAAACTTCAGTAGTGTTTTGCTGAATTTATAGGTACCAGGTGTGTTATCACAGTATGCAGGGATGATTCCTGGTTGTAGAAACTGAATACAGCTAATTAAATCTATTCTGAACTTTGTACAATTAAAGGATATCACCTATGATCCATGAACTGGAAAACAAGAGTTCTGCTGTAATCTGCCAGATTACTACTTATATTAAGAAATGTGGGGTCTAAAATACTTACAAAATGGTACATTTTTGTGCAATTACTGCCTTTTTAAACTATGTCAGTAGACATAATAAAAATTTCCTCAAAAGCAGTACTAAGAATAAACTATTTTACTTGAACAGAATCCTTTCCTTGCCTCTGTGAAAAGTTCCTCAGAAAGAAGTTTTTTGTGGAAAACATAAATTTAAGTGCAGTAGTTTTTTTTTAATATCAGTAACGTTCAGTGTTTTTCAGCACATGTTTAAAAAGTACAGTTGACTTTTCAGTGCTGTTGATTTTTACCTCACTTTTGTCTACTAATCCAGAGTTTTGTGATGTCGCTGCTTGATACCACTCACAAAGCTTTTATTTACCAGGTAAATGACCTTCGCAAAGAATTAGAAAGTCGAACCCTTAGCTCTAAGGGACTGAAATCTCAGCTGATAGCTCGACTGACAAAGCAGCTGAAAGTAGAGGAACAAAAAGAAGAGCAAAAGGAGCTAGAGAAGTCTGAGAAAGAAGAGGAGGAGGAGGAGGATAGGAAATCTGAAGATGATAAAGAGGTTAGGATTTGGACATACTTGGTTTAAGTCCTAAGTATATGTTAAATATATTAAATATTTGTATAAATATGTATAAGCATAAAAAGTAGAGGCATGTGCCTACTTCTGCTGGGATTTTGTTGTTCTCATGTGACTGTGCTGGGAACTCTTGCTGTACCTTGAGCTGCTGAACTGGGAGGAGCTCTCAGTCAGTTTGAATTACTTTGTGTCAGCCAATCAGCTCAAAAGGGCCGCTGCATGAAGGGTGTCTGAATTAACGTTTGTCCTTAAATCTAAGGAAAAATAAATCCAAGCCTCCTGAGAAACACCATGCTCAAGATGAGTGAACACACTTAACAACACCTTAACTCCTTAAACCTACATGAAGAGCAGTTGCTTAGTTCTGTTAGCCTCTGTGTCTCACAGTCCAGCTCCTTCACATGGCAGATGGTTTCCTTGGGTTTGTTTTCCCTTATTACAAGGCTTTAATCTTTGCTTTTGGATACTTGCTGTGTATTGGAGTTTCTCAGTTTTGTGGTTTGTAGTTGCAGTGCCTAGTCTGGCTTGCTAATTCACAAAAATTAACAAAATCTGTGCAATAAGGCCAAAGCTCAACCACAGAAAGGAGGCAGAAATATTTCGAGAATGACTTGTGCTTTAGTTGCTTTTAAACCTGCCTTTGTGTATGTTACTTGCTAACCTGTGCGGGGTGATTGGAAGTTTTTATTTTTATGCATCTCTGTAAATGTTGAGGGAGGAAAGGCCATGTGCTTGCTAATTCCATCAGCTGCTGCTGCCTTCTCCCACAGCTTGGATGGGGTTCAACTAGCTTGGGTTTCTTGCCACAGCTTTCTTTAGGATTGAAGGGGAGCTGTGATTGTGCTGGCTTTTTATGAAGCACAAGCTCTGCCTTGACTTTTTCTGTAGTCAGGAGACTTCAGTATTTGTCTCTTGGCAATCAGTAAGATGGTGCATTTTACATTTTGTAACCCTTCGTTTCATTTGCATCGGGTGTATCTATAGAGATTGCATTTCCCATAATCAAGAGTTAGATAAATTGTCATCTGGTAACTGCTGGAGCTGTGTTGGTGTCTTCGGAGAGGTGAAGTATGAAGCCTTTCTCTTCCTTTGTAAGGAGCAAACAGCTCGCTGTGCCGTACAGCTGTGCGTCCCTTCCAGCAGCTTAGGCTTTAGGAAAGCAGTGACTCCCAGAAACTAACGTAGAGGCTGAAGCTTCACCTTTGCAGTATGCTGCATGCTGGTTTTTGTCCCCTTTTAGGAAGAGGAAAGGAAGCGCCAGGAGGAGCTGGAGCGTCAGCGGCGGGAGCGGCGCTACATCCTGCCGGACGAGCCGGCCATCATCGTGCACCCCAACTGGGCAGCCAAGAGCGGCAAGTTCGACTGCAGCATCATGTCCCTGAGCGTGCTGCTGGACTACAGGCTGGAGGATAACAAAGAGCATTCCTTTGAGGTAACGCAGCTGTGCTGCTGACTGTCAGCTCCTCGTGTTTCTTTCTGATTGTCGCGGGAAGGTTTCTGAATTGCCGAGGCTCTGGTACGTGGCACGGTAGGAATGTGCTCACTGCACGGTGTCCAGAGGAATGCACAGGTTTTCAGATGCTGAGTGGCATTTGTAAAGTTGTTTAAGGATTCCATGTTCAAAGCAGATGGTAAGAAATCTGACGCTTCATAAAATTCTAATATGGTGTAAGTTGCTAAAATTGCACCTCGTAGCTATTTCACCATGATTATATAAGTTTTTAATACATGTTTTAAAACTTTTTGTCACATTTCTTCTTTATGTGCAGGTATCATTGTTTGCAGAACTCTTCAATGAAATGCTTCAGAGAGATTTTGGTGTCAGAATTTACAAAGCACTGATTTCTCTCCCAGAGAGAGAGGACAAAAAGGACAAAAAAAGCAAAAAAGATGAGAGAAAAGAAAAAAAAGAAGAAAAAGATGATGAAACGGATGATCCAAAACCTAAAAGAAGAAAATCTGGAGATGATAAAGATAAAAAAGAAGAGCGAGATGAAAAGAAGGTCTGCAGTTAGTTCATATGCAGTCTAGCCTGTGCGGATCAATATTAAAGTGTTTCTATTTCTATTTGACATTACTGCTTTCAGAAACTCAGCTCTTGTAACATTACTTAATTAATTTGACTTTTTGATCTATTTAAATATGCTTCAGTTATATTCAGTAATTTAAAAATTTTTACAGCTGTATGGGGAGTATTTTAACATTCAGCTGTATCATATAAATTTGTATCTGTGTTCTTAGGTGACTAAGCGTAAATGTAGGCAAATTTTGACTGGTAATAAGGTTTTTACTTTGCTGGGTTTTGATTCTTACTAGATAAATATTTTTGTTTTCCCTTATTACAAAGCTTTAATCTTTGCTTTTGGATACTTGCTGTGTATTGGAGTTTCTCAGTTTTGTGGTTTGTAGTTGCAGTGCCTAGTCTGGCTTGCTACTTCACAAAAATTTACAAAATCTGTGCAATTTTTGTTACAGAGGGAAGATAAAAGGAAAGATGATTCTAAAGATGAAGAAGAAACGGAAGAGGACAATAATCAAGAAGAATATGATCCAATGGAGGCAGAAGAGGCTGAGGATGAAGATGAAGGTATCTTGAACTATGAATTTTGTGACCTTTAACAAAGTTTTTTATCACTGATTACGTTCATTCAAGCTGGAGAAGGCACTGGAACGAGGCAATTTAAAATTGCATTGTTAAACCAGTTTTATTCTAGTGATTTTGACCAGTTCTGCATCAGATGTAAGTACCTTTATGCCAGGCACTGCATGAACGCAGTGAATGTGAGCGAGCTGTGGTGCTGTGAGTGAGGCATGCATATAGAAGTGGTTTCGTGTTTTTCAGAATGCAGACCACTCGCAGCTCCCATTGAAGTCAGTAGGAGATGTGAGTATTCAGCACCTCTGAAAAACCAAGCCACTTTTACGTGCCTGGCTTCCTGCTCCTCACTTCTGGAATGCCATCTTGGTTCTAGCTAGGACAGGATGTGGTGTGGGTGCTCTTCAGCCCATGTCACAAGAGGTTGTTTTCTGTTTGGGTGGAGTTGTGTTAGCCTGAAGAAATAGGGGAAGGGTCTGGAGGACTCTGCAGGCAATGGCAGCAGCTCTTCCCCTGCTCAGGGATTCAGGAAGGTGTGAAACGTCCTGCGTGGTTTCTGGTTTGCACTTTGGGGTAGTTGCCTTTCTGTGGAGAGGTTTTGCTAGACATGTGGGTTTGAACTGTGTGGATACTGCAGTCCCAGCATTTTCAGTTGTATTTTTGGCAGAGTACTGGACCAGCCTTAAAAAGCTGATGCTAATCTGTGGTTTCCAGAATGACTCCTATTTGCTTATAATTTGTCTGTAAGAGTGGCCTGGGCTTGTCCTGTACAAGTGCTGCTGCTTCCCAGAACCTGTCCTTATGCCATTCCCAATCGAGAGTTGCTGAGAAAACCCAGCAAGCCATGGAGGTGCAGGAGAAAGCAATTGGCTCTCAGAAAAGGGTTGGTGAAATTAGCCAAGTGTTGTAATACATAGTTTTTCCCAAGTTTTCCTCACAAGGAGGGTGAGCGTAAAGCTGAACTTGGCACATGATTCTCTGACCCAAGACTGGCATGGAAGGTGCAGAGCTGCATGCCATAATCCATCCCAGCAGTTGTCTCGTGCCTTTCTCTCAGTCTAGTTTTACTGTACTGCCTATCTTTAGACACAAAACCTGCCATTTGTAATTCACACCTAATAAGTGATGTGATCTGTAACTTCTTGGAGAATCTAAGTCATAGGAAGAGTAATCTCTCACTCAACATGAGTATAAACACGTGGTTTTAATTACATAGTGTATATGGGTTTTATTGGATGAAATATTGGAGTAAATGATATTGGATCTGAGTAGCAATAACCATAGCTGAGTGCAGACTCTGCCAAGCCTCATTAGGGAGAATTGTGGTAATTTCCTGCACACCACTTAAATAGATGGCAATGTTGGCAGCACTCATTTTGGCCTAGTTAGCATTTGTTTCAGCTCTTCTGTCCTGTGCGTGGAACAAACACAGGGAAAAAATTATAAATGGCTTTTGTTTAAATACGACTAGAGAAAAAAATCAGAATTTAACAGGGCTCACTTCAATGTGTTTATTATTATTTTTCAGGAAAGTATATTGCAGATGTTTGGGGGTTTATGTGGACTTTCAGAGTGGCAACATGTACTCTGGTGATGGCTGTGTAATGGTTTGATGTGGGTATGTTGAATTTTCTTTCTGTTTGCAGATCGGGACGAAGAGGAAATGAACAAACGGGAGGACAGAAGAGAGGGAAATAAGCATTGTAAAGAGAGGGCGTCGAAAGATAAAGTAATTAACACCTTTCTTCACGACTGCATAGACCTTGTTAGAGGTGTCCTAATTACAGCTTAGCTTTATTTTTATTATAAGACCTGTTTTCCCTTTGAAAACAGCTGTTAAGTAAATGATTGAGGGCAGAGGGGATGTTTCCTATTTTATAATTGGATTAATTCTATGACCATTTTTTACATACTAGCATGAACAAAGGGAAATTTTGTCTACCAGCTATTACTATCCATTGTGAAGTATTCCTTCTAAATACTGAAAGATTACTTTTCATATATAGCTTAAATTAGTCGTAAATAACATGATCTAAGTAGGTAATTGATAGTAATATTAATTACTTGACTTAAAGTAATAGTAAAATGAACAGAGAAAAAACTTCTGTTAAGTCAGAAGTTGGTATATTTTTGGAATGATATTTTTACTCCCTAATGATCCCATAATAAATTTTCTCTAGGAGAAAGACAAGACCCAGATGGTAACTGTTAACAGGGATCTCCTGATGGCTTTTGTTTATTTTGATCAAAGTCATTGTGGCTACCTTCTGGAGAAGGACATGGAGGAGATCCTGTACACTCTCGGACTTCACCTGTCACGTGCTCAGGTTTTGTATACTACTAAAAAGCTTTCCAAATGTTACAGGACTGTTTTAAGTGGGAGAAATGTAATTTAGCTTCTAAAGGCTTTGCTTACGTACCTGATCTCTTATTTTTATGCAGTCATTTCAAATTTACAATGAAATAAGAGTTTAATATTTTGTAAATTGACTGGGAGGGAAAAGGTGAAGTTTGCAGCTTATAACATGCCGATACTGTATGTGTATCTTTAGTCTCTAAATTGTATTTATTCTTTTCCTAGTTTGTTTGCACTTTAAGCCCCACTATGTTAAAGATCAGAAAGCTATGCAATTTCTTTTAAGTTTTCCAAGCTAAACAATTCTTGTTTAGGTAACAGGATGTCTGGGTATTACATAACACCATTATTTCTTTCCATGTGTTGTAGGTCAAGAAGCTGCTTAATAAAGTAGTGCTTCGAGAATCTTGCTTTTACAGAAGACTAACAGATACTTCTAAAGATGAAGAAAACCAAGAGGAGTCCGAAGAGCTACAGGAAGATATGCTAGGTGGTATTTTTTTTTTCCTCACAAACTTCCAGAGAGTTATTTCTCTGTGATAATGAGAGTTCTGAGGTACTTGATTTTTTGCAGAAACTAATTGAGCCACTTTGGAAAAGTAAATCTTTGGCAAAGTTCAAAAGTCGGGTGGGTTTTTTTTCAAAAACAGGGTTTTTTGTGCTTCCAACACGTAATGTTGCAACCCTAGGATAAATCTTAATGTCTTGGAACAGGAAAGAGGACAGAAGTTAATGTTCAGTATTGATGAACATCATTCCTCGTTACTAGTTTTGAAGTCAGGAGGCTCAGAGGTGCAGGTAGTAGAATGGAGCCTGAGTTTTGAAGACAAATTCCTGCAGGAAAGAGGCATAGAATGATGTCTCAAAAGAGAATGCTGCTTTTTGGCAGGGGGGACAATTGGGGTCAGGGGAAGGAGAGAAGTGTGTGGGATAGATCAGCAAACTTGAGTCTGGATTTGTTCTCCTGAGAAGTGTCTGGAGTTGGTCTCTAGAATGATGTTGAGGTTATTGAGGCTGGAGCAGCACTGAGGGCTATCTGAGGTTGGTCTCTGGAGTGACCCTGTGGTGTTTGAGGCTGGAGCAGCACTGAGCAGTGTCTGAGGTTGGTCTCTGGAGTGACCCTGTGGTGTTTGAGGCTGGAGCAGCACTGAGCAGTGTCTGAGGTTGGTCTCTGGAGTGACCCTGTGGTTATTGAAGCTAGAGCAGCACTGAGCAGTGTCTGAGGTTGTTCTCCAGGGTGACCCTGTGGTTATTGAAGCTAGAGCAGCACTGAGCAGTGTCTGAGGTTGTTCTCCAGGGTGACCCTGTGGTGTTTGAGGCTGGAGCAGCACTGAGCAGTGTCTGAGGTTGGTCTCTGGAGTGACCCTGTGGTGTTTGAGGCTGGAGCAGCACTGAGCAGTGTCTGAGGTTGGTCTCTGGAGTGACCCTGTGGTGTTTGAGGCTGGAGCAGCACTGAGCAGTGTCTGAGGTTGTTCTCCAGGGTGACCCTGTGGTGTTTGAGGCTGGAGCAGCCCTGAGCAGTGTCTGAGGTTGTTCTCCAGGGTGACCCTGTGGTGTTTGAGGCTGGAGCAGCCCTGAGCAGTGTCTGAGGTTGTTCTCCAGGGTGACCCTGTGGTGTTTGAGGCTGGAGCAGCACTGAGCAGTGTCTGAGGTTGTTCTCCAGGGTGACCCCGTGGTTATTGAGGCTGGAGCAGCCCTGAGCAGTGTCTGAGGTTGTTCTCCAGGGTGACCCTGTGGTGTTTGAGGCTGGAGCAGCACTGAGCAGTGTCTGAGGTTGTTCTCCAGGGTGACCCTGTGGTTATTGAGGCTGGAGCAGCACTGAGCAGTGTCTGAGGTTGTTCTCCAGGGTGACCCTGTGGTGTTTGAGGCTGGAGCAGCACTGAGCAGTGTCTGAGGTTGTTCTCCAGGGTGACCCTGTGCTTGTTCCCCGTGCCGCTGCAGGGAACCGGCTGCTGCTGCCGTCGCCCGCGGTGAAGCAGGAGTGCAAGGCCGTGGAGGAGAACGTGGGGCTCATCGTGTACAACGGAGCCATGGTGGATGTGGGCAGCCTCCTGCAGAAGCTGGAGAAGAGTGAAAGGGTGCGGGCAGAGATTGAGCAAAAGCTGCAGCTGCTAGAAGAAAAAACAGGTGGGATGTCACTTTGAAGGCGGCTTACAGGGGTGCGTGGCACTGAGACTTCTTAAGTAGAGAAATCAATTTGGGTAATACTTGTGATCTAAATTTTATTCAAGTTGAATGCAAGACTTTAAATGTGGTCAGAATTAAGTATTATCAAAAGTAATTCAATTCAGTTTTTAATGTTCTTTAAAAATTAGTACTATGGTGTTGCACACAAATAGAATATTAAGATGCAAAGTACACGGCATTGGAAGTGACTTGACATTTTCATTTCTTCCCTTCCTAAGATGAGGATGAAAAAACTATATTACAGCTGGAGAATTCTAACAAAAGTCTGTCTGCGGAGCTGAAAGAAGTAAAAAAGGACCTTGGCCAACTGCAAGAAAATTTGAAGACCTCAGATGATAAAAAATTGCAATTTGAGGGTCAGCTGAACAAGACAATCAAAAATTTAGCTACTGTTATGGATGAAATACAGAGTGTTCTCAAACAGGTTAGAATTGTTTAATTCCATGTTTTTATTATTGTAGGCAAACTTCTGTAGACTAATTATTGAAACAAACACTTCAGTAGAAAAACAATTTGGACATGTATTCAGGGCAGGAGTGTCTTAATATATGGAGAGAAGAAGCTAAATGTTTGATTGACTATAAAGGTAACAAATTAAATGTGTTTTTTTCTTAACCTGCAACATATGTTCCTGACTTCAGTGTTTTTAAAAAGGTATAAATATTCATGTAGATCTCAAACTATCTGAATGATTTCCTGTCCTGATCTTGTCCATCTCCAGAAGTCCAAATCTGCTCCTCTGTTGGCTGGTCAAGAGTATTTTTTCAAGGCAGAATTCAACTATTTCAGTATGTGGGGGTATCTCAGTATAATGAGTTTTAAGCAAAACCCATTAGCTCCAGAGCCTTTCTACCATTCAGTTTTTTCAGGAAGATCCTGGAACTGGTTATAACTAAACTGAGTAGGATACCAGTTCACATAGTACCCTAAAGATACAAACAGTATCTGCTGCTTCACAGTTTGCATGAGAAATACAGCTTCTACAATTCCTCTCACGTCTCCCTTTTTCCTTTTGAAGGACGTTGTGAAGAACGAAGATAAAGATCAGAAATCCAAAGAAAACGGAGCAAACGTATGATAAACTGCTGCTGTTTAGAAGAATGGTGTTACATAATGTAATATAAATCATGATACCAGAATGTATGGGAAGTGATGCATGTTTGATTTTAGTAGTATAAATATCTTAGTTCCAAAAGATGTATAAAGTTTTATGAATGTGTCTGCTCCAGAAGATTGCTTGTAATTCTTAGCATTCAAGTTGAGACACTCCTCGAGTGAAAATAATTTTGCATTGCGAAAAGTTTTAGGATGAACTTTGTTATCGTTTTAACCCTAATAAAGTTCATCACCGTAACGAACAGTAGCAAGTATTTAATTACCAAATGTTTTTCATTGAAGTCTAGTGAAATCAAAATTTTCATTATTTATAGACTCGCCATTTTTCGGTTTTTGTCTTTATTTCGGTCTAATTAGTCTTTTTCAATTCAAATATAAATCACAAAGTAGCATGCTGCTTAATTTTGCAAGTAAAGTTTTTTTTAAAAAACAGCTTCTTGGATTTTTTTTTTTTTTGTTTTCACTTGTCACAACTTTTTTTCCCTTCCAAATATAACTTTCTTTCCCAAAGCTGCTTATATTAAAGCCTTGTAATATACAGCAGTTTGGAGGAGTTAAGAAAGCAATAGAAACCTACCAAAATACTGGTAGAGTTGTAAGATTTATATGAAATTCCACGGGCCTGGTTTAAATGTGTTTCATTTGTGTTCACTAAATTGTTCTTATCTTTGGATTAATCTATCTACTCCTTTTTAATAGCAAATGCAGTATATTAGCTGTAGAGTTGGACACCAGGCCAGCAGATGTCAGAATAATGCCTTACATGGAGAAAAAGCTGCCAGTGTCAACTGCCTTGGGTTAAATTTGGACTGCCAAAGTGGGTAATTTCTGCTAAGACTTCAGTCCAACAAAAAAATGGATCCACAAGTAACTGTACTGCATATTGTGATTACAAAGGAGCAGGACACAACTGGGTTTGTTGAGAAGGGGTAAGGTGGCCTTTGTGCTCACAAATCACTAGAGATGGAGACTCACGGGTTAATGTGACTTCCTTCTCAAAGGCAACTTACTCAAAGGATGTGAAATGTCAACAGTTGTATTTTGGTGCAACTTTCAGGAAAATTAAGGGGTTTGAAAGTTGGGACAGAAGTGTTTTCTTACAGAAATGGTTCATTTTAGGAGATGTTTTCTTTTTTAGCCTAGATGTCCTAGGTAACTAAATACCTGTTAGGAAAGTCCAAGTGCCATAATATGTATGAATAACCTACATGGAAACTCATGTAGCTTTAATGAGATACACATTAAAATGCCTGAATTTATGTTCAAAAGAGTCTAAGCTGGTGCTTTTATCACTTACCTTTCTTGGCTCTTTTGGAGCTAGACAAGTGAAATATCTTTCATTCAAGTAACATGCATAAGCTTCCCCCTCATTCATCTCATTTGAGTCATTGTATAATACCTGAACTGTTCACAGTCAAGTAGGAAATACTATGAAAACACTAATTGTATATAAGTACACAGAAAATACATGCTTTAAAAATTGGGAGATAACATCTCAGAATGATTGAATGAGGATGGTGATAAATTTATCCTATTGAAAAGCATTATCTGTGGTGTACAGATGGTGTTAAATTCTTTTGTAATCAAATTATATTTTTCACCTTTACCTTTGTACAGATTGTTGACAGCATGTTTAATTTTTGACGTTGAGCACCGTTTGTGTAAATGGACTTGAAAGAATTGCATCTGAAATACTTTATTCCTGAATTTCAGCAGTACGTGTGAACATACAAGAAAATGAGTCCAGAATTTAAGATAACAACATTTCAGGCACACTGAAACATCTGACATATTTTGCTTGGGTATTTTTACCTTAAACTGCAGAGCTGAAAGCAGTTTTAGAACAAGCAGGCCTCCTCATCTCGTTCTTCAGTGAGGGGCCCTGTGAGACAGTTGCTAGAGTGATACAGATTTTTACAATATTTAAGAAAAAGAGTATTTGTTAGAATGACTGTAATCTTTCTCTATATTGATTTGATGTAATAGTGTTTCAGATACTATGTACAGTCTGCATTTCTGTTGGAAAGGAAATTAAATGGGTAAAGAATAACAGGAAAAAAAACCAAGGAAAAGTTTTACAACCTACATGGAGCTTGACCAGTCTCCTGAAGCACAAATAATCTGAGGGAGAACAGGCACCTCTTACAGACTGTGTGACTTACTGGGCCAAACAGCACAAAGTTCTGTATATGAGCCACACTGATGCTGTGTATTAGCTAAAGCTTCTTAGTATTATTCCCAGAAATAGAACTAATTCTAAGGGAAATGGAGTAGAGAATCAGTAATGGAGGTTTGGAGAATCAGTCTTTTGTCTGTTTTGATTTAAGAACAAAGTTTTTTTATTTCATGTCCACATTTCCCACCTTACAGTCTTTGTACTTCTGAGGTGTTTGTTATGTCCCAGTTACTGACAGAAGGCTGCTGAAAGTGAGCCTTGGCATACCACTTGTTTGGACTCCTTAAATCATCCCAGATGCTCTTTAGGAAGTAGAAGATCTTGGACTGCTTTGTTCTGTAGAGAAAGCCCTGCTACAGCAGGCCCATAAATGGAATCTCATCTCTGTTCATAAACTTATTTCTTCCCCTTTGCTCTTTTGTCTAATGAGGGCAAATTAATGAGTTTAACCCTTCCAGAATGACACTCAGCCCTGTGGAAGTCTGTGAATGAGGCTGGCAAGAAAGATCCAAGTGCTGTGTGCATGCAGACTCACCTGGAATAACATAGGCTCTCTTGAGGCCCCTTTGCTTTTGCTGGGGCAGTGAGAAGACACGAGTCTGTCGTTCCATAGCCACGCAGAAACTGGCCCTGGTGAGGTTTTGCCAGCTCTCTGTAGTGTTGAGAACTGCATGCAGGGAATGGGGCTGCTGCCAGCGCTGCTGCATGTTGTGCCACCACGGAGACACCCAGGGTTTTCTTGACTCACCCCGTGCTCCATGCCTGTGCCCGCCGGGCCCGGGCACTGCTGCAGGAGGACTCCTGGATGGCAGAATGGTTTCCCAGTTCTTGGTTTGCCCAGTGGCCTCTGCCTCAGTCTGGAATGCCCTGAGTGTACAAAGGAGAAATTGGAATTCTCTCTCTGGTGTCGGGGGTTTCCCAGATCCAGTTTTTACAGTTGAGTTCTTTCAGTCTCTAACATTGTAAAGCCTAGTCCTGTAACATAACTTCTTTTTCAGTGTTTACCTGCTTTGAGAGAGAAGAATGGCTTCCAGTCCATCTTTCTGCTGAGTAATATGCTGTGTGAATATGTTTGGATTTATGTAACAGTTAACTTTCATTGATAATTTTGTCAGGAATGTGCACAAAATGTGTTTTTTCTCTTGCTTTTCTGTACTGTTTGTGTACCCAGGTCAGGTTCTTACCTTGAATGCATTTGTTCAGTGCAGTTTATATTTTAAAATATAAAAGATAAAATAATTCATTTTGAGTGACTGACTCTTACAGCCAGCAATAGATTGCGAAGTGTGTAGGTAGCACAGTCTCTGCACTTACACTGGTATCTTCCAGAGAGCAGAAGTGGGTCAAGCAGAGTTCAGCTGGCACTTGCACATTGCCACGGAGCGTGACAATAAAGATGCCACAAACAATGGATACTTTCACTCAGCTACCAAAACTGCTGGTGTTGTCCCAACAAGCTTTTATGTTTCTGCATACCTGGGTCTCATTGATATGTCGCACAAAAGTCGTCGTAGTAAAAAGTTCTAATAACAAAATGCATTGCTTTCAAGTAAAACCAATTTCCCTTATTTATTCATCCTCTATATAATCCACAGCATCACCATGCCGAGTGTTACCTAGAGCTTTGGAACACACCAGAGCTCACCTGACACTGTGTGTCTGGTAGCGTTGTAATTGTGTCTCTGAATGGTGCTCTTGAACTTCTAGGCATTTAATACCTGAACTTGTCTTGAAACTGTGATGCTGCTTTTGAATTCTTGTATCCTGCTGGTTGTAAACTGTCTGTAACAGAATTCTAACTGGTTTGAGGATTTGGATCAGGTGCCCCACAGTAGGTGTAAGAATCAGTACCTTTGCAGGTGTGATTTAGTAATGTTGCAAGTTGTTGTATGTAGTCAAATATTAGTTTAGCTCTCTTTTATTCTTTTCTTTAAAAGGACAGCAGAATAATGCTGCTGGGTAGATTTGTTTGTTGTTGCTGCAGTTTGATATTTAATTGTAGAAGTTTCCTTGGCTGGATTCCAGCCAAGGTGACAGATTCCCAATGCCAGGTGTTGTGATAGGAAATTGATTCCCAGGTTATGCAGGGAACCTGCTGACTGAGTGGCTGTTCACATTTCATCACAAACAGCTGGGTAGAGGGGAAGAGTGGGGAGGAGGAAAAACCTCTGGGAATCCCAGTCTGAAATCTCCCCACCCTGCTTTTCAGCAGATATCTTTCAAGTACTAATTTGCTTTATTATTTTGTTGCGACTTTTTTGGTGATATACAGGATTTGTTTGAGTTTCAGTGGGTTTTCTTCCCTGTATTGCTTAAATCTTTTTAGTTTTCCTGACATAGGCCATCCCGTTACATTCCTGTTTTATCATGCAAGGGGCAGAGACAGCTGGAGAATTGCAGCCTTCATTTTCGGTCCCTTTTTAGCAAGGCTGGATGGTAGCCAGCAGAGCAGATCTAAAATAGCAGAAATTGCTGCCACGTGTGTTGTAGAAATGAGCAGCTGGAGAAGAAGTACCTTGCAGTACTGGTCTCAAGAACACACTTGTCTCACAGGGCAAGCTGCTTTGCTGTAAAACAGTCCAGTGCGTGTGCGCAGAGCACGAGTTGAAGGAGAGAAGGCAATTTTCCCTCCAGGTATCAGGTACATGCTGGGCAGATGCCTTGTTACACTTCCAGCTTGGACACTCTAATACAACAGAGCTGTGGAAGCTCTCCTGAGCAGCTGGAAGGACTCCTGTCTGTTTCACAAGGCAGTCTACATCTATGAAAGACCTTCCTTTTCAGCTTCTCTCCTCATGCCTTGTTTTATTGAAGTACTATTCAGGCGAGTTAAACACTTGATTAACATTAAATGTAACTATTAGAATATTCATGTTACAAGTTGTGAAGTCTTGGGAAAGAGTTTGCAAAAGCAACTTCAGGGTATTCTCTATAAATAGAGAAAATGCTGCCTTTGTCAAGTATCCCCTCTGGTATAAGAAAGCCATATGTAATGTGACTAAACAGATGAAAGTATGGACTAGCTGCTTACCAGTATTGAACCTGATTTTTCTCTCTTGGTGTTCTTCCTGAAGTCAAGCTAAGAAGTACTCTTTTTTTAATTTTTCTTTTTCTTTGAGGAGAGGCATGACGTTTTCATTATGACAAGGAGAGGAAAAAGGAGTGACTGTTAGTACTGGGACACCTATGGATGGCAGCACATCTAGAAATTCTCAGACCAGCCATGGGATCCAGTAATATGCTTGTAGAGAATGTGCAGTCAGCATTTTCAGTCTTGTGATTTGAGCATGTAGGGAGGCACAGTACAAAAGGGGACGTGTGGGGACCATGCAATGTACAATACTGGTGATCCATGGACAAAAGCCAAATTTGTATAGTGTGATTTTTGGGTAGCAGTGGCTCAATGTGTAGTGTTGATAAGAGCTGGCTGTGCAGATGATGTTCTGAGCAGTGAATTTATTTTGTTGCCTACTTCACCCTTTAAAGAAAAGGAAGATGAATCCACTTTAGGCGTTATTTTCAATGAAGACAGTTGAAAAAAAAGATGATTCTAATGCAACATGGAATTTAAGAACATATAAAAACTCCCTTAATAGCACACTGGATTGGACACCAGGTCCCTCTGTGAGCACCGGGCTCTAAAGCAAGCTGTGCCCTTACCTTGTCTGGCAAGGATTTTGCGGGGTGAAGGAGAGGGTGCAGAGCTCTGCAGATCAGGAATAACCTGTGCGAGTGCTGCAGCCAGCGCGCAGGGCAGGGCTGGAGCTTGGCCTGTGCTCTGCCAGCCCTTCCCCAGTGGAAGTGTAACCTGAGACACGGCAGGAGCCCTGATCCCGGGGGAGAAGGGGGAGGGAGACTTTTGTCTCTGTGAAATCTCAGTGCAAAATAGAGGCAGGTTCCTCAAGCCCAGAGTGGGGTTTTCTGGAGGAAGAGTGCCCTGCCCTGGAGCTAGGAGCAGCAGGGGCAGGGGGTAGAGCTGGGGCAGGGCTTGACCACAGTGACAGAGGCACAGAGACAGTGCTGGAGCCCTCTGGTGCCACCGACTACACTGGCTTTCATCTTGACTCCTCTGTCTGCGTTCTGCCTGCCTGTGTGACCCCGATGGTGACATCCTCTCTTGTGGAGCTGCCGGCTGAGCCGAGCACAGGAGCCTGAGCTGCCATCAGAGGCCTCATCAGCTGAAGCATCAAACCACCCTCGGGGCAGGTTAACTCCTCCTCTGGCATTTTGTGACTGGCCTTGTAACTCCCGGCAGGCAAAATTCCTGTGGCCAGGCCGGTGGAAAAGTGGGGAGCAAGCAGAGCATCAGCAGGACAGCTTTCTGCAAATGCACAGCCTCCCCCATCAGTCAGACCCTGGGGCAGGCTGGGTTTGCTGCTAGCCTGGTTCGCAGCCGAGCCCGTGGTGGCGGCTGAGCGCTCTGCAAGGGACACTGGGCCCCGGGCATGGAGGAGAAATGGGGCAGGAAGCCGGTGTGCCGGTGTGCTGAAGAAGGGGCTGGATGTAATGCGTCTGGAGCTCGGGAGTGAAATGAACTGTAAGGTGCATTCATAACTAGTGGAAGACTGAATTAGCTTCTTTCTTTGTGGACGTTTTAAGCAAAGCATCACGCATCGGAAAAAACGCTGGGGCTGGAGGGGATGGATTGAGCCAGCACCAAGATTCCTGAGACTCAGCTCCAGGACCTGCTGCTGCTGCTGGAGAAGGTAAAGGCGGAGGGCGCACGGCACCGAGGGGGGGGATGGCTGCCCGCAGGGGCAGGCGCTGCTGCCCAGTGCCGTGTGAGCGCCTGAAATCCGCAGCTGCTTTTAGTCTTACGTCCTCCAGAAATGTGCATACACACACACAGGAAAAAAAAACAGAAAGAAAGAAAAAAAAAAAAAAGCTGCCCCACGAAATGATGCTTTTAACCTTTTCTAAAAATTTATAAAAGTGGACATGATGAAATAGCTAAGGAGAAATCAGGCTCAGATGCATTCAAGTAGCTACACTAAATATTTAAGTATACACATTAATATTTACTACATCATACTGGTGAGTGTTTATCCATCATTTTCATTTGCTACCTGCAGTTAGTACATATGCAACCGAGTGTTCTAGTGACCTCTGCAGTCTAAAGAGACCAGGCTGCAGTGAAGGGCTTTGTCTACACAGGAAGTACAGCTGAATGTTCCTAATGCAAGTTTGTCGCGAAAAGTGACAATGTAATTGCAGAAAACACCCGCTAGCGTCACGATTGTGGGTCAGACTTCTGCTCCTGGTACCGGCTGCTGCCTCCCAGCCCTGCCGTTTTCACTCGGGGCGTTGGTTCTGGTCAGTAAATCCCTTTGCAGGTGCCGGGGTGGGGGAGCCTTGGGTCATTAACCCTGGAGTCTCCTTTACTCCTGCTGCCGCGGGGCTCGTGTCGGTCTGTCCTGCGGAGCATCCCGGCAGGCTGCTCTTGTCTGAGCGACCTTTGGCAGAGGCAGACAGTGACAACGCCACAGGACCGCCGCAGTTCTTGCCGTGTTCTGTGTGGTCTGGGCAGGGTCAGTGAGGACTGCTCTCTGCGGAAGGCGCTGTAGGGGTGCCAAGCTCTCATTGCCAGCCCAGCGCAGGTGAGGGATACCCGAGCAGCGCAGGGCTTGCTTTGTGGCAGCTCAGCTTTGATGTGAAGTGCTTTCTGCATTAACTTTCCCAAGGCTCGAGGATAGGAAGCATTAACAATCCAACCAGGAATGCTGCAGTGGAGACATTCAGCTCTTCAGCTCAGTAGTAACTGAGGAGTACTTGGTGAGGTGCAAACAAATCTCTTTTCAGTTGGATTTCCAAAGGTTAGTAGGGATTTTCATAGCCGTCAATTGGAGATGTTTATTTTTACTTTTCCCTGACGGTAGCTCTGCAATCCTCTCTGTCTAGGGATTAATTGTATCTTAATTCATATTCCTAATCCATATATCTTAGTTCAGTTATATCTAGAAGTGCATCTTACTTCATTTCTAGCAGGACTGGAAATTAGATCACAAAAGCTTTTTGCTGAAGCTAACTAGCAATTCTTCAAGAAAGAATTCAAAACTGCACTTTTTCTCAAAGCAAAAGAAATTGCCAACTTTTGGAAGACTGAGAAATTCTTAATGATACATTTCAAAACGTTTAACAGGAAAATATCTGATGTCTAGCCTGTGTTATCCTTGGCTAGTTCAACCTCTTCATTATTTCTTAGTACTGTCTTAACTTAAATCACATAATTCTTTTTTTCCTGGTTCTGGTATTTACTCTTTCCCAATAATTTGTATAGAATAGCCCCTCCCTGTTGCAGCCCCATTTTCTGGCTATAAAATTTCTCTCTTCCTGAGTCATTTCTTGGGCACTCTGATAACTTCACCGAACTGGTAACATCTGGTAATGGCAGCTGGAGATCATCTTCCCTAATCACAAATTAACCTGCTGACCTCTTAACTCAATCCAGGTGGTAAGGAGAGGGGTTATAAGGAACAGGAGTGCTTTGTTAGTCTCCACCTAAAAAGCAGTAACATCCATGGGTACGTTGGGAATGGTTCTCTCTTACTACAGTTAAGTTTTAGATCACTGATGAAAAATTATATGTTATTGCTGGCCTCTTGGGGATGATTTGGAGAACTTGAACCCCCTTAATCCCAGTAACCTCTTTTCTGATGCACAGAATACAGAAGTAAGTTACCTCGGTAAATTAATTAGATTATTTCCCCTATTATCCTGCCTCTTGCTGCAGTAACAGCCAAAGGGGTTTCTTACAAGTTAGCATTCTCTCACTTGTCTTTATGAATTTCACTTTATCAGAACATTAATGTTGAAGTGACATTTTCATGATTTTACTTGAATTTCTGGAAGCTTAACTGGAAAAAAATTTCTATTTGTGTGTCTTTATTTAGGTAATTTTCTGATTTTAAATTATATATTCTATGCCTTCTCTTCCAAAAGTCATCATAATGGCCATTTTCTGCTCTGGATTACTTTTCTCCCATATATATATATATATATATGCAAGTGCCTTGCAAGAAAAGCAAGTACACAACTAATATGCAAAGGGCAATGTTTTCTTGGGTTTTGGGTTTTTAAAAGAAATTACCATATTTATAAAATGAAGCTATTGGTATCAGTTTTGCTGTCTGTATTTAACAGATTTAACATTTTACTGCAGTTCTAATCTCTCTGCTGTCATGTAACTGTTTGCAAAAATGAGAAATTCAAGAAGCCGCTTGGGTTTTTCACGTTTCCTGACTAAAGGCTGGGATGTTGGGAACCAAGCACTGTGGCTCCTAGGAGACATCTCCTGCAATTGTAGCAATACATCTGCACATTCCAGCAGCATTTGTGAAATTTCACCAATACCTGGGTGCACCAGGTGCCAGAGATGGGAATCACGTAGCCTGCAGTATCTTCATCCTGGGTTGTGGCACACGGAAAGAGTTGGGAACGAGTTTTCAGACTGATGAGAATAATGAGCCAATGCTTTCGAGGTTTTTCCTTTTAAACCCACAACCACTCGTTTGCTGGGCAGCAGATGAGAAGCAAGGGGCACTCGGCACCGCAGCGCTGATTTTGCCGAGTCCCATTTCAGTGAAGAGTTATCCAGACCCTGTTTAGTGCTGGGTTTAAAGCCCTGGGCACTCCGAACTCCTCCTCACTGCTTATCTCAAGGAGCCTTCCTTGTATCAGAAGACACTGTGGTCCCACAAATCGCTGCTCTTTATCCCAGCAGCTCAAACGAGGTTTGTTCTAGGGAAACACACCGGGGCGCTGGACATCCTGACTTCACAGAACAGGCTGCACCTTGACTCACGCTGGTCACCGAGGTTTAATCAAATAAAGGGAAAATTCAGTCCCAAAACCATGTAACTAACACAATCTGCCCTGCTGTGTTTATTCCCAGATAAAATCCAGAACTGTCTCTCTCGTCCCTTCTGATAGGGGTCCCGTGGGATGAATGGCACACACAGGACTGGGTAGGAGCTTTTTTTTCTTCTTGGGAGATGGAGGGGAAGAAAAGGGGAAAATCACGGCAATTAAAATTTTCCTCAGAGGGTGAAGCAGGGGCTAATTTTAAAACCTCTTGATCTGATAACTGAGCAAACTCTGCAGGAATGCCGACAGCTCTCTGTGCACCATCTCCCGTGTATAGCTGAGGTGTTCTGTCAATTGTTCACCAAACGAGGGGCGAACTGCTCCCTCCCACCCCCCTTTCCCGTCCAGCCCGGGGGATGCATGCAGGGCCGCGCTGGGAGAGGAGCAGGGGACTCTCAGCTGAGATATTATTGTATTATAAATGCTCGATTTGAGCGCACTGACCTCCTGAGCCTTTGGAGAGAGAAACTGGGGTGACAGTCCAGGAGAATGCATCTCAGTGGCTGCTTGCTTGCTGTCCTTGTCGTCACCAGCTCGTTTCTGCCATCCCAGCCTGCCTTCTCTCTGCCAGCCCCATTTTCCATGTGCCTGAACAGCCCGACTCCTTAGTGCTTCCCGTCGAGTAGAAGAGCAAATATCGAAATGAAACGTTTTTGCTTAACTTTTAGAGGCTGAATTTGCTGTCGGTTCAGCATCTCTGTCGCAGCACTACAAATTATTCGCAAGGAAAGCTAAGAAAGCCCTGTCCTTTCCGGTTAGGCTGAAGCTGGGATGGCCACGCAGACTGGGACTTTTCTGTGGACAGGTAATGTGCTGGTCACCTTTTCCAGTGAGGGCTCTGCTGCAGGCTGGAAATTTGGATCTCTTGGGAAATATCCTATTGAAGAGTGACATTGAAAGGACAGTACACTTTTCTGTAAAGTGTCGAATTTTATACATTTTTGCTGGAGGTATTGAATGAACTGGAATGAGATCAGACAAGGAATTGTTTTATGCTCTTGTTTGTGCATTTGTAGAGTAATCTGATAGGTCTAACTCCTCACTTTTCCTTGTGTGACTCCCGCAGAACATAAGGAGAAGCACTCAGAGAAGCAGCTAAAAAATGGGCAGATAGTCCCTGAAGCTGCTTTGATACTCTAACAGAATCCCTGTGATAGGAGAGGGATGGAACTGAATCTCCTGAAAATGTTCAGCAACATCTTGAGGAGCAGGGAGCAAAACTTCTGCAGTACTTGTGGCCTGCAATAACCTTTCAAAGAGCTGGCACAGCTTTGGGGAACTGTATTAGCTCCCAGGTGTAACTTATTTAGTGGGCTCAGCAGGCACTGCCTGCCTGGCTGTGGAGATCCTCATGGTCAGCTTCTCTGCATGCTTGTTCCAGCTTTTGGGAAGAGTTTTGAAGTGCCACTAGTACACCTGGGGTCCATCTGCAGCTGGGTATTTGAGCATTTCCTGCTTATTAGCAATTCTCAGAGTGGCTTAAAATGAGAGACAAATTCCTGTCCCCAAGCTACCTGGCAAGCTTTTAGGACAGATTTGTTTTCATTTGAGTAATTTAAATTTGTTCACAGCGACGAATATCAGGATCAGCACGGTCCTGCTGCACGTTTACTGAAGCCACAGATGAAACTATGGCCTTGTGAGTGGCTGATTTCTGTTTGGCCTACAAAAGGTCAGGACTCTGGAGTGGATGTTGTTTGTCAGGCACTGCAGTTGTACACAGGAACACACAACTTTAATGAGGATGGCAGCTCAGCAAGAGCCTGGGGATGTGCCTCGTGGGATTCCTTTCTTTTGGAGTCCCTTTCTTCCAGTGTCTTTCATCCTGCCCCACAAACAGGGATGTAGGTTTACAAGTCAAAGGAGAATAATTTTGTACTTCAATGGTGCTGGCTTCTGTGAAATGTAACTCACAGCACGGGGTCGTGCTTTGCATTGAACTGGTTAGGGTTATTTAGAATTCTGTGTCTTTTTATTTTTATCAGGCCTGAAAAGAGTGGATGACCTAAAATGGTGCTTTATTTTGCACTGCTGTGGATAGGCTGCCAAACACGAAGAACAGTTTGAGTTTCTAACAGTTTTGTTGTCAAACACTACTTTAAAAGTTATTTTCAGTAAGGCACCTGATTTAGAACAAACTTACTTGCATATTCTGTTGTAATTGGGTTTTACCTGTAATCACAGTTGTTCCAGTGGTGAGTCTGCTGATATATTTTAAGGAGGAAAAAGGGAAGAAAACATTTGTGCTCTTGGAAGGAACTTTTTATCTACCTTGTTATTATTTGCTATTGATCGAATTCTATCAGTGTAAGGATTGTGTAAAACTTACAGCATTTCATAATGTTTAGTACCTAATTTTAGCTGGCATTTAGCCCTTACCACTGACTTCACACAATACCCCTGCATGTTTAATGCATGTCCATATAAAATTCTTACTAAGGTGTTAATCCTGTATTACAAAAGCCCTTTCTCAGGAGAACATGAATTGCCCTGGCCTTAAATGCTATACTGACTACTGACTGAACTCACAGCAGCAAGGTACCAGGGCCTGTGATGTTCTTCAGAATCCTGATGCATTTACCAGATCTGCTCAGATTGAATTACTGTAAAAGCACTTGTGCATGCAATTTTTTTCACACTACCCCAACAGCAGTTTCTAATCACACTGTTTAGCAAGTACCACTGAACAGAACTGTATAATTTTTTATAATAAGCCCTATTCAACTTCATTTACTCTGATTTTTTTTAATAATCTCTAAGCAGATTAGTTGGAAAGAACTTGGTATGCATGGTGTATTTCTTGGTGCTAAAGACTTTCAGCAGCAAAAGCTGTTGCTTCTGTCTTTTGGGTGAGAAAAAAATTTAAGAAAATAGGCTGAGCTGAGCTATATCCTCAGTCTTTTGAATTTTTGCACGTTGAATCATGAAAGGCAGATCTTAACTGCCTTAATGCTCTTTTAGAATCAGGGTAATTTGAGCAGGCCTAATTTTTTCTGTCTCAGTCAGACAAGACAATAGTTTGTCTTAATATAATGAAGTTAATGAAATAAATTGCATTAGTTTGTAGTGCTTCTGCTGTGGTCTTTGATATGGTTTCAGAATCAGAGACTTCATTTCAAGGCTACTTTTAGCTTTTTCTGTACTGCCATCTTGCTTCAGCACACGTGCACTCCATTGCAGTGCAGAGCACCAGCACTCGCAGTGAGCCGTGCTGGAGTCTCCAGCTACATCTGGAGTTCAGCTATGCAAAAAAAGGTAAGAATACAGGAGCTACCTATTTGAGAGCTGAAGAGAAAACCAACGGTTCTCTCACATGGGCTCTGCTTGGCATTGCCCGTGTGAGGACAGTGTAACCTTGTTTCTCTAACTCGCTGTCAGCCCAGAAATCCTCACAGCTCCTGGAGGTCAGAAGCGCCCTTGCTCTGGGCCACAGAAGGCAGGGTGGCTGTGGGAGGCACAGGTATGGCCCCAGCTGGCCCAGGTGACTGCTGCACTGCGCTGTTCCTGCTCAAAGGGGGTCAGACCCGGCTGCTCTGGGCTTTACTCGGTCACAGCCTGGGGACTGCTGGGGCTGGACAGTGCACAAGCTCCCTGGGCACGCTGCTCCACTGCTGTGCTGTCCTTAAAGCTGAGAAGGTTTCCAGGATAGCGAATCTGAACCTCTGCTGTTTCATTGTCCTGCCACACTCTGCTGTGCGGAGCCTGGTTCCATCTTCTCAGGAGGCTGCTGCAGGTCCCTCCAAAGCTGCTGCTTCTCCAGGTTCTACAAGAGCCATTCCCTCAGCTGTGCCACCAGGGCAGGTGCTCCAGGCCTGCCCATCTTGGTGTCCTGCTGAATTTGCCCCTATTCCTTAGCTACTTCATAGACTGTATAACTTATTTTTGCCCCTGAAATTGTTCTACACTTTCAGCATCCCGCAGACACATGCACATCTCTGTAATTTCCTTTGGAGGCTTCACCTTGGTCTGTGGGATTCAACAACCCAGTATCTTCACCGTTAGTGTTCTGCTAAACTGGCTTTTGAAAAAACTTTTATTTACTAATTTACTATTTACTGAGTCCTCTGTAATACCGTGGAGTTGCTCAGTTGCACTGTTGTTCTTCTATGACATGAAAAATTTGGATTTGAAATTTGGATTAACTGAAACATGGAAAGGGTGTTTTTTTAGCACTAAAGCCATGGAGACAGTTTTGGGAACTGCAGACTAAAGTCCTCAAGTTCAGAATAGTGCTGTTTGATCTGCAGTATCCAAATAATTCCTCTGAGACCTCTTATGGTGGTAAAGATGCTGCTTTTCATTTCTGAACAGGTTTGTTTTGTTTTGTTTTTCCCCGTGGACCATAAATTGCAGCCTACTGAAAGGGTGCAGAAAGTTATTTTCTAGTAAAGGGGACATCCTTAAGGTTGGATATCCATTTACAGAGAGTAGAAGGAAAAGTGGCTGTGCACATCCATGAACATCCCGGGCAGGTGTGAAGTTGCCCCTATACCAATGAAGTCTTGTTCTCAGCTGAATGAAAAACCTCCTTGCCATGGGATTTGTCCTAAAACAAGATCTGAGGCCTGCTTAGTTCCCCTGCGTGGTGTGCTGGTGGCTCCTGAACTCATCCAAGCGAGGGGCCTGGGTCCAAGGGAAGCTCCCACTGCACAAGCTCTGACAGCCTCTGCTGCATGGGGTGGGACTGGGACCGGTGTTGCCTGGGACTGAGCCGTCTTCAGCTCTGTCGCCCTGATCCAGGATTTGCTGGAAAACCTTTGCAGGGAGCTGTGCTCTCCTTTGGACAGCTCTGTGGGTGCTGCTCCTCTGAAAGCCTGGAACGTGACTGCCCTGGGCTGGGGTATGTGTGAGCTGAAGTCAGGGACTGTGCCAAGTGAATGTCGGTTCATTCTGGGGAAGGGAAACACGACCATAGGTGTATCTTACTTCCAAGCATCACATTGTATACTTTTCATGTCTGCCTTTTATGTGCCAGCACACTTCCAGGCACAGGAGGCAGCAGGAATATTGCAGCAGCTGGAGCTGACCTTTAGCTGTACAGGCACAGGAATGCACAGCGTCATCCCGATGCTTTTACAGTGAATCTTTCACTCTGGAGGTAAACACCTAGCCAACCCCCATTACTGCTTGCTGCTTAGAACAAAGCTTTGGACATTAAAGAGCTATTTGAATTTCTGAGATTCATTGCAGAAGAGAGGGCACAGCTGGAGAGCAGTTTTAGTGGGGAAATGCCAGGGTTGCGAAGGGGATTTTTTGGATAAGGCCAAGTGGAAAAGCTGTGGTTGTGTCAAATTCCTGCAGCAGTGGATGGCAGCACCTCAGGACAGTTAAAGGAGTTAGAGACACTGCCAGTGCCTTGTTTATTCCTGTTCTGTTGTTTGGCTCCATGGTGGTTGTTTTGCAACTTGCTTGGGCCTGTTTAGTTTTGTGTTATTTTTTGTCTCCTTGCAATGAACGTTTTGAATCAATCTGTCTTTTACCACCAAGCCTGACACTAAATGCTGAAACAGTTAAAGATGACCTTCCTTGCTATCAGCTGTGCTCTGTGTGTTCAATGCATACATGAATGGACTGAACAGCCATCAGCATGCTCCATTATATGAAAAATAATTATCTGCAGTGCTGGTGCTCGTAGTTGAATTTTTCTGCCAGTTTTGCAGTGAATGCCCCAAAGGTGGACGTGCTTGTGCAGTTCTGCTTGTTGGCTTTTGTGCCAGCTGTGGGTGAAGTGCAGATCTCTGGACACCTTGGGCTGTGCTCTCTTGAACAGTGCATTTGGAGCTGCATTCCTGCCAATGTGTTCAGGCAGCGCCAGTGGAGCTTGAAACCTGCTCCCAAGATGCTCCTGCAGCATCCACCTGGACAGGTCAGTGCCCTTGCTAAGAGGTGAAGGGTTCATCTTTTTGGAAGTCAGAGATAGACATTTCAATGGCAAAAGCTTGCCCACTGTGCTCACTTTAGGAAAACTGTACCACATGAGTGCATTGGTGTCTGCTGTGTGACTTGTTCCTGCCTGGGCACTTGGGCAGAGGTTGCAGGAGAGAGCTCTTCCTGTTCCTCCTGAGTCTTGTTTTGTCCTCACCATATCATCCTGTGGGGTTTTTTATTAGCTGGTGAAAGAAATTATGGCTCTGGGTTGCCATTAGCACTAAGATTAGAGTAAGGATTTCATGATGGCTCTTGGGCAGGAACCTCAGAAAGCACTTAGAAGTCGTATTTCCAAAAATTTGTTAACACTTGCACTTGGGAATAGGCTTTCATGTGTTGTTGGGAAGGCAGAAAAAGCAGTTGGCTTTTGTTGGTTTTTGTTTGCTTCTTATTAAGTTGTATGGCATCATCCTTTGAAAGTTATAAGGAATAAAAAGTTAAGAACTGAGTAAGGATAAGTTGCTCATAGAAATTTTGGGACTATAAAAACCAGAAAATTGTGACCAAATGGAGGGCACTCTTTGCCTAAATGTCCTAATTTGGGAATGTCTGTCCTGGCAAGAATCAGTAGGTACAGAAATATGACATTTTCATGTGCTTGTAGCTTCTTTGATGTCAGCTGAAGAAGTGTTGGTGGCCTGAAAGTGACACTTAATTGTTTCTCTGAGGGTTGTACAAAATAATCAAAGAACAGATATTTGCTGAGAGCTTTTGTTTGTTTCAGTAGTAGATTAGACACATTACAAGATCTGACAGTTTCATTTAATTGAACCATTTACTCTTTGCTTCACTAAAAGGATGTTTCTGAAAACAGGACCTAGTACAGCACCAGTACAGAGTACTTGTGCCAAAATAAGAGTTTCTCTGTTACATACTTAAAATTGAAAATGTTAATCTTAACTGCCTTTACAATTTATATAGATTTTTTATTCTTTAATAAGAACACATCTTGTAAACTCATTAATGTTCAAAAAGGGTTTTGCTGGAGTTCCCAAATTTCTGTGATGTTCTTATTAAAGAATTTTAAGGAACAAAATTTTAATATGTGATTTTTGCTGTAAAATGTGATTATGATGCACTCTAGTCTAGAGAAAAGCAGAAGCCTTGCAGTGGTAGCAGTACTGCTCTTGCTTATGATCTTCTGCAAAAAGTGAATTACATCGAACAAGCCAAGGCTCTCATGCAGAGAGGCACAGGATCTGTGGCATCTTTTGTATAATCCATTCCATGATAGATTCTCCCAACTACAAAACAGAAACATCAATCTTCTATTTCCACGTGCTGTGTCTCCTCTGCCCAACAGATGTTTTGGGTTTTTTTCTGGAATGGATTTACTCCTAGTCCTTTATTGTTCTGTGAACAGTTTACCTGAACTCTTAAGAAGTAAATTGAGTGCTGTTGTAACAAATGCCTCTCTGTTCAATTCCCCAGAATTAGCCTGGGTTTCACCCAGATAAACTTGTCTTGTGTGTAATTTTTCTGAATAGCCTGAAGATGCACAAACTGTGCAACTGTTAAACAACTCAGTGAAAAATGATAATGCTCACATTACAGAGATGGAACAAAAATCACTTTGTGCTAGTCAAGAATAACCAGAGGCTTTTCTGTGCGCTGAAATGCTCATATTACAGATGATTTCCTACACTGCAACCAGTAAGTGCTCCAAAAAGGGTATTCTTGGGTTTTAGGTGTCCAGGTAATGAGCAGAGTTTGAGCAGACCTGTAAAGCAAATGGAAGGATAAGAACACCTGAGCCCTGGCCGGCTGCCGAGATTGGCTTTAGCTAATGTGGCTCTGCAAAAGCTGCGGGGTGTGGAGGGAAGGAGGCTGTGTTCAGACCAGCAGGGGCCAAGCTCCGTTCCTGACTGCTGGCAGTGCCCTCACTGAGGTGTAGGCAAGGCCCTCCTAAGACTATGAAGATGGCAGGAAGGTGAAGGTGATTGTCATCAGATTTATGTAGAGTAGGGAAGCGGGCAGGGCATTCTGCAGGGGGGCTTTGAGGACAGCTCCTAAGGAGCTTTAATGAAAATGCTGCTCTGGTGATTTTGCATCAGGCCTATGAGACAGAGCTTGCACAAATTGATAGGTCTTCTCCACGTGCAAATCTAAGGAATGCAGCTTTTAAGTATTTCCAATGAACTTGGGAGACTATTTGAAGCACAACACCAGTTATTTAGCTATGCAAAGTAAATCTACAAAATTTTTCATAAGAACTTGATAGATACTTGTAGGGTGCTGCCTGGGCCTCATCAATGTCACCGATGACCTAATTCTTGCTTTCACAATTTCAGATTTTATTTCAAAGTCAGGGGAGAATGATATCTAATATTTATGTTGTTAGGATGTGTGCACTATTGACTCTGCAACATTTTAGACTTGTGTTCAAACATGGTGTTAGATTTTTTAAAATTCCCTCAGTATCAAACTGGCTTTTGTTTAATGCTTTGAATATTATTCTGAAACAGCTTCCCTGAATGGAGGCACTGGATTTGATGTGGCAGAACAGAGACAGACAACAACAGCAAGATACTAACTATAAAGATAATCAACAGATTTTAATTACACTTGGTATTTTACTCCTTAGCAGTCTGGTGCTCTGCAGGAACAAATGGTCAAATTGGCAGCAGCACGGTGTGCCCACAGCAGACTTCAGACAGCAAACTATTCACAGGAGTCATTACTGAACGCTGACGGCCTTTCCCATAGAAAAAGAAAGCTTGCAATGGTTTCTGCACCTGCAAGGAGTTTCCTAGCAACACCACCGAGGAAACTGTATGCCAGGATTTTCTTTTCAGAGCTCTTTTTGTTGAATATAGCAGCAGTTGTAAAACAAAGGTCAAGCTCTTCAAAGCAATGTTGTGTATTACATTTACTCAGAGAAGTGTTTGTGTTGTAGTTCTCTGCCTAGAGGATAAATATTGGGTTACAGTGTCATCCAATAGACAACGGTGGTTTAGTTAAACGTGAACATAGCTTAATCTAAAACGTCGCTTTTTACTTGGGGGAAAATTCCTGTTAGTGTTTAACAGTGGGTTATCCTTGTGAAGGAACCAGGAGCCCCTGCTGCCTTCTGCCTGCCTGGCAGCTGGGCACAGCCAGGGGAGCACAGAACATCACCTGGTCGTGGGAGCAGACCATTACTCTGACTGAAAAAAAGAAGAAAGAGGGAGAGTTTGGTTTTTTGTTTTGTCTGAGGAGATGTATGCAGTCACTGGCTCACTGTGTGCACAGACCTCAGGTGAGTCCCTGCTCTGTGCCTCGTCATCAACAACTTCAGGGGAAATACTTATTTCAGCCACAGCACGCACAGGCACCGTGTCAGGAGTCCTTGCTGGGCTTGTCCTCTGCCGCCGTGGGAAGGGGAGAGGTCAGAGTGTATCTGTGTTTTATGGATGGGGGAGTTGAGCTGGAGGACTAAGACCCTTTTCAGCCCTCTGGGCTGGGGTTGCAGAGTTACTGGGGCAGAGGGGCCACACTCTTGGCCCCTCCAAACTTCTGCTTTTGTCATGCAGAATAAGAACAACGTTTTTGTCTCTTACCAGGACAGATAGTGAGGTAGCCTAAAGAATGCATGCAGCTGTAATAAGAGTTTTTGCTCTCTACCCAGTTTACTAAATAATCTCTCATTCTAGAACCCAGTCTAAAAGTGGCATTTTACAATTTGTATTCAATTTTATGTGCAAGACCAGGGACAAAGCCTATTACTTGTATTTTTTTTTCCTTGTGTTCTGACTTGGTGAAAACATTTTGTACTTAGCTCATTGGATGTTGACCTTTTCCCCATTAGCTACTTGGAGAAATACAGGTTCTGCATGGTTTAACGTGTAAGCAGTCTTCTAAAAAATCAGCAGTCATCAGAAATAATTCTCTCTCTCAGCTCCCTGTTTATTAATCTAAATTATGACTTTGGCTGGAATTTTATACCAAACAAACTACTGTGCTTAAGGCAACCTTCTGTTTCCTTCATTACAAAGGCTCTTGACAAGTGCTAGCACCACCTCCCTCCTCTCAGAAATATTTCCGAGTAATTTGCCAAAGAAAATTAGCTGAGGATAAGGGAAATTTTCAGTGCAAATCTTTCACAGCTAATAGAAAAAAATGATGCACTATTCCATTCAAATAATTTTGTTTTCCTTTAGGTGATGTGACCCCTGCTCTCATGAATCCTCTCTCGCAGCCACGCTCTGTTCCTTTGGCAGAAGGAATATGCTGGACCATATCACACATGAATGCAGATCATGTGGTGGTCACTCAGGAAACTTTATTGGAGCAGTTAGTGAAAAATTATCCAGGTAAGTTGTTTGTTTCTCCCTCCTTTAAAAAGTGTCTGTATCATCAAGTTTGAGTTTCTGACATTGGACAAGGGATCAGGGCAAGGTGAAGGAGTACAGTTAACAGGGAACTGGTAGGTACATGAACGTGCATACCTCCCATCAATCTGTGAGTGTCACTGCCTTGACTCGAATGCAATCCTTTCCACAGATGTAATAAATCTTTGAGAATTAGAGGGAACTGACTGTAGTTAAGAGTATGCCCTTCCTAGAGGGTGGGAAAGCACAGAAGTGGTATTTAGGTGCTAGACATGGAACAGCATAAAACAGACTGTTAGATCACAGAGACTCTAAGTCCTCCTTTAGGAGACAGGAACACAGCTGACTTTGACTGCAAAGGGACTGGGTAGGAGTCTACATCTGATGTTGCTATCAAAAACTATAACCAGCCTCGAATTCAGGTTTGTTGGTCGTATTCTAGCCCTTTCCTTCCTGAAAGGAAATTACTTACACTAAGTGATCTTTAGTTCTTCACTTCTAGCCCAGCTGCTTGGAGCATGGTGCAAATAATGCCAAGGTTGTTTGATTCCCATATGGACCACTCACTTAAGAGTTGGACTTGATGATCCTTGTGGTTCCTTCCAACTCAGAGTATTCTGTGATTCTGAGGGGTTGGCAGCCACTTCTATTAACTGTTTTCTATAAGTCTGAAAAATATCCCATTTCCCTTAGATCTGCAATATCAAAGTGCTACTGTGTTTGAAACTTTGAAGAGGCTCATTCTGGCCCTCTCAGGAGGCTGCTTTGTTTGATACTGAGCTGCTTCTTTCGAGTCCTCTTAATCTTACAGCTCTGTGAATGTTATAGGCTGATCTGGTGGGCGTTTTAACCGGTGGGAAAAATATTAATGCAACCCCACAAAGTGACACAGAATCATGCCAGGAATGCGTTGCGCTCAGTAAGTGCACTGTGATAACCACAAGGCAGAATTTATAGGTCAGCCAGAAGCAACATTCTCAAAGTTTGTAGGGTCTGAAGGTATTTCTTGCTGTGTTTTCACCTTGCTGGAAGTTCTTAATTTTGTGAGCAGGAGGTCAGCTGTGACTAGACTAAGGACTCTGAGACTGTGACACCTGATGGAAAACTGCAGCAGAGACCAGTCTCAGTGAGGTAATAAATTCACATCTGACCAAACTACACCAGAAACTTCAGACAGTGATGAAAGCCCCTGTTAAATAACATGCCAGGAGGGAAATGCTTTGAACAAGAGGTTGTTTGGTTTGTACCTGGCAGAAAGCCTCTCTCATGAATATCATATTCTGACAGACACAGACAACATCCTTGCTCCCTCACAGTGGTGCTGCAGTGGCAACATAGCTGGCCTTTACCTAAATGCTTTGGGTGTTTCATTTTCAGATGATTTCAGGGCTGCTGTAAGAGAGAAATCTTTTGGCCAGAACCCATTTTATTTGAGAAATTGTTTCTGATTTGAAGTATCTGTCTCTTTGTTCTAGGCATTGCAGTGCCCTCCCACAACGCCTTATATAATATCCTTGGCACTCTAATTAAGGAAAGAAAAATCTATCATACAGGAGAAGGATATTTCATTGTGACTCCCAACACTTACTTTATCACAAATGATGCCACAGAAGACAACAGAAGGATGCTGCTGGAGGACAGACGTTGCTGTTCATCACCTTCCATCACTGACCTGGTAAACATTAAGCCCTGTGCACACCTAGGGAAAGAAAGCACTCCTACAGTACCCTGTTACAGATCCTGCCATTGCTACCCTGACCAAAATACACCCTGTGAACAAAGGCATTGGCAGGTGAGGAGCCATGGATCTAATGGAGCGGGAAAGAGAGGCTGCAGTGAACTGAAGCCTACAATTCGAACTCAAGGCATTTCCCCATCTGCTGAGAACCACTCCTGGGACACCATCAGATCCCTGACATCTGTGAAAGCAAAACCGAAAAGCAAAATGTTTGGCCTTGGCCTTTTCTGGAGAAGTGGTTCTAAGAAAGAAAAACACAAGAAGGAGTACTCCACTTTTTCAGGCCAGTTTCCTCCCCAGGAGTGGCCAGTCAGGGATGAAGATGACTTAGACAACATTCCACGTGATATTGAACATGAAATCATCAAGCGTATTAACCCTACTCTTACAGTTGAAAATTTGATTAAACACACAATATTAATGCAGAAGTTCGAGGAGCAGAAAAAAGGTATCAGTAAAGAGAAAAAATATATTGGTAATGGTACCTCGGCTGAAGTGTCAACACTCAGGCAAAACCATCTTTCAAAGGATTGTATTCAACAGGCACCAAGTAAAACAGCAAAATGCACCAGGAAAACCAAATCAAAGAGGGAAAAGCAGATGAGCAGGAGCAGCAGGAAATCTCACATAGTGAAGCTAACATCCCAAAACGTGAAACTGGAAGAGAGCTTTCCACTGCCCATCAAAAACCAAGAGCCACCTGATGCAGCAGGGGAATCCCACGTGATATACAAGAAGCAGATCAAGAATCCTTTCCAGGGTCTGCCATGGAGACCTCGCAGCTTTCATGGCAGAGGGCACCAAGGTGGTGCTAAGAGTCAGCTGAAGTGCCAGACTCAAAAGGGAGGAAGGGCTTTCCATAGGCCACAGTCCTTGGCCTCCTCAGGACCCTTTGGCTGTGAAACTGAAAGGCTGGATGCAGAAAGTGAGGCTGGCAAAGCTAAGCAAAACAACCTACTCCATGCTAACAGGTCCGACCTTCAACTAAAGAAAGACAGTTTGGGTGAGAATGGTAGCTGTCCACAAGGCAGTAATCTGCAAATAGATAACAGAACTAGATACTTCCTGGAGAGTAACATTTCCAAAGAAAATGTCTATAAAAGAACAGTTAAAAAAAAGTCCCCTTGCTCCTACGTTGAAGATAAAGGTGTGTGCAAAGAAGATGCAAAATTTCCATTCTACCTGAGAGACGAGCATTGCAGATGCAAAGCAGACACTGTGTGTGAGCTCTTAGATCAAACAGCCAGTGACTTTCAAAATGTCCATCTTCCAAATTACACGGCCAGTGTTAACCTGGCCCCAAAAAATGGTGTGAAATACAGACCAAAGACTGATAAAAAGAGTGAACTTATATTTAACCATGACTGTGCCAGCCATCCTGGATCAACGGAGCTGGAAAGGGAAGGGTCTACTGAGAACTCCCATCTTCTGCACCGAAAGGGACGTGACGGTGACACCTGTACCTCGTCACATCTGGATGAGAATTCTGAACACCTGGCCCCTGGCCATGCCTTGTCAGCCACACGAGACTGGAGCACAGCTGTGTCCCTAAGAGCCTCTCAGGCTGGTACCTGCCCTGCCCAGCACGACACAAGCGTTCATACATGTGATACACCAGGTGGCTCAAAGGAGCATCCTAAACCAGACTGCACAGAGGAAAGCTGGCTGGGCAGTCAGGCTCTTCCGAAAGGCCACAGAAAGGATGAAGGAACTGGCCTCACCGAATGTGGGAAGGGCTCAGCTGTGGCAGACTTCTGCCAGGCTGCCTCCGATGCTGGCACTCTGCAGAACTTCACCCGTGAGGTGGGCCAAGGAGCAGCACGCTGTGCTCAGGGCTCACGGACCAAAGGAGTGAGAAACCCCCCAGGACAAAAAGAGCAGCTGGTAAAGAACACACGTCCTGTGACCCCAGAACAGAAACACTCAGAAGGGACAGAGAACCACAGCATTACAGGAGACAGTGGAATTGACTCCCCAAGGTAAGAAAGCACGTGACACTAAGTTAGATGCTCTATCTCCAGAGCAACCATCAGATTTAGGCAGAAATGTTGCAGTAAATCACAAACCCCTTCCCCAACAACATTTGTAAAAAAAAATATATATTTTTTTTACTTCATTGTTATGATCCAGAAATACCCAAACAGTATAGTTCTGCTAATTCCTTTAACAGGAACATTCTCCCTAAATTGCTGCTGTTTGTATTTTGCGGTTGTTTTCATGAGGCAGGAAAACAGCAGAAGTTCTGTCCTGCAGGTAGAGATGACCTGGGGCAGAAATGTTAAGAAGCAGGGTGTTTGATAAGTTCAGTGTTAAACGCTGTGTTTGACAAGCTCCTGTCTGCAGGCAGTTCAGCTCACGCAGACCTCCCCATCTGACACTGGATATTGTCCCAGATCCTCCAGCTGTGCATAAAGAATAGAGACCCAGTGGAAATTTAAAGCAGAAAATACCATTTGACTTGCTCACCACAGACAGAACGTGTACATCACCCGAGCTTTCACGGGGTACGTTCTGCCTGTAATTACACCTGAAAATCCATTAATGGAAAAGAAACTGCTATGAAACCAACTGTAACACAGTTGTACATGGAGACCTCCAAACCTTAACTAAATTGACAAGAATCTATGTTAAAAATCACATCTTTTTTTTTTTTTTTTGGTAACAGCAGCACATATTCTTAATATCTTAAATGAGTGGTATTTAACTGTAATTAAACCATTGGAGTCCTCATTACATTTGTACCATCCCCTTGAGAAGCCAGCACGTGAAGGAACAAACCACAGACTACAGTTTCTAAGGGAATCCTGCTAATGGCTAATGTTTCCCTTGAGCAGCTCTTGGCTGTGCACCCTTCCCAGCACATTTCCTGTGTATTACTTGGACACGAAGACTTGAAATCTTCAGCAAAATGCATTTCAGAGGACCATTTTGACTGTGTGTGTACATGCCCATCTGTGGCACTAAAAGCTAAGCCAACTCAGGACATTTTTGGAATGTGGAGTCTGACTTCTGATTATTATATTATTTTAGGTGGACTGAAAAGAAGATGAAGCTCCCTGCCAAATTCTAAAAGTATAAATAACAATGCAAAAAGGAGGACAAGTGAAAGGACAATTGCAACAAAAAATTCCTTCCTTCCTCCAACTCTGGTTGTGAATATTTGATTTTTTTTTAATGAGATTGGTAAACTTTCCTTGTAACAAGGCAACCATACTGTCAATGCAGCTGGTCACATCAGTGAGGCAGTCTCTAAATCAAAGCTGTTAGTTAGAACTTTTGACAGTAGCGTTTGGAAAGGTCATGTGTGTTTTGTTTGCCCCACCTTTAATAATGTTTTGTGTGTCCCTGTGACAATAAAGTGAGAACTGCATTCTCCCTTCAGACCAAACCACTGACCTGGAGGGGGTTTGTTTCTCCAATAGGAACTGCAGTTGGACAGGGCTGTTTCACACTGTAACTCTGGAAAGTGTTTCCTACCTGTGCCACAGAAATCAGCACACGCTTCACTTTCCCCGCTAGAAAACAAAACAAAACCTGGTTACTACAAAAATTCCTTCAATCCCAAGGTTCTGTGACCGTGTCCTGCACTCTCAGCTATCCTCAGTCTACCTGGTGTGTTTGTATCTGCCAAGCAGGGTTTAGTCTTTGCAAAGGAAAACATGCTGGTGGCAGGAGACAGGAGCTAAGGCCAGTGCCACTGCTGTGGGACAGACCCTGCTCTGCTCCTGACCTTCCCATTCCGTAAGGAATCCACATCCTGGCAGCTGTCAGGATTGCTTCACACATTTAACTTCCTAAGGCTGATTTTGACTTCTTCCTCTCGATTTATCCCTGTAGCTACGAGCAGATTGCGCTGAGATTGTGCTGGGCTCACGCTGCGTATCACCACAGGCTTGTGGATTTTAAATCAGTCATTTGGTAACATCGCCTTTTCCTACTTCGGACTTTTCACTACTACTGAACACCTCTCTGCGGTAGTTAGGGAGGCTAAAGCCGTCAGCTTGTGAAGCTACAGGAGGTTTGTTCTGGGGAAGGCAGGGCCCTGGCCGAGCCCTCATGGCGGCCCTGTCATGGCGGCCGCCCCCTCCCAGCGTGCGGTGCGCGCGGGGTGCGCCGGGACTTGCAGTCCTCGCGTTGTCCCCCGGGGCACGCCGGGAGTTGTGGTCCCACACCGACGGCCTGATGCGATTGGCTGCGGGGCGGCGTGGCCCCGCCCCCGCGCTGCCGGATCCGCCGTCCATTGGCTGCCGGGAGGCTGGGCCGCTCGGAGCGTGACGCGCGGCGGGCGCGCGGCTGGTGCGGAGCGCGGCGTGGCGGAGCGGCGGCGGCGAGCGGAGATGCCCGAGGCCACCCGGTGCAGCAGCAGCAGCAGCGGCAGCGGGGCCGAGTCGGGCTCCGACTGCTCCATGGACACCGAGGGGGTCCCGGAGAGCGGCCGCCGGCGGCACAAGGTACCGGGGAAGGGCTCCGGGTACGGCCTGGCCGCGCCCGCCCGCTGAGGCCGGCGCCCGGCGAGTCCGGCCTCGGATCGCGGCCGCCCGCACCGCCGCTGGCGCGGGCCGGGCGAGGCGTGCGCGGCGCGGCCGCGGGGCGGCCCGGGCCGGGCGGCCACGTGCGCGGGCGGGCCGGGCCGCGGCCTCGCCGCGTGTCGGGGCGGCCCCGCCGGACGCGCCGGGCCTGCCGGAGCCGCCGGGAGCCCGGGAAGCGCTTTGCCCGGCGCCCGGATCGGGGCAGAGCCCCGAAAGCGAAGGCCCGGTTGTCTCGTGGTCGGTAACGTGTCTCCTGAGCGGCGGCGGCCGGCAGGGATCTGTTGCCTTGTGTCAGCCACCGCCCCCGTCAGTAACTAGAACGTGCGCTTGAAGCTTTAACTGTTCTGCGCCCTCTTCTCTGTTCCGTGTCGCTTGGATCCACGAGCGTGTGTTTTCATTTGCTCTGTGCCTTGTCAGAAGGAGAAAAAGGAGAAGAAATCTAAACGCCGGGACAAGTTTCAGAGGGGAAAGACTCAGACAGATGACAGCGAGGAATCGGATGAGGAGCGTTATGCCCCGAAACCCAAGAAATCAAAGAGTGTCAGTAAACAGAACGGTCACACGAAAGAGGAGAGCCTGGAGAAATCGAGATTGTCCTCCTTTAGCAGCAAATCCTCCCGCCGAAGCCGGCAGAGTAGTTCTAGTGAAACGTCAAGTGAGAGCGAAAGTGAGAGCGAGCAGGATCAGGTAAAGCTAATGACTGGTTTTAATTATAGTGATGTGTTTGGGCTTTTAACTCCTGCATTGTAGCGTGGCCAAATTTAGAAGGGGTTGTATTCCATTCCCACCCCCTTTCTCATCAGTCGAGAGTGCTCTAAAATGTCAAGATTTAAAGTTCTTGAATTGTTCAGTCTGCCAAGAATTCTCAAGGATTCTGAGTTATGAAAGTGCTGAGGTGTTGGATCAGTGCATCGTGGTTTCCTCGCTTCAGCAGCCTGGTGCTGTGGTGGCTGTTGCTGGACGGACAGATTGCACTGAGATGGAGCTTTAATATGATTCAGCATCACGAGGTGTATGTGATTCTTGGGGTTGTCCTGTACAGAGCCAGGAGTTGGTCTTGGTGATCCTTGTGGGTCCCTTCCAACTCGTGATATTCTACGATTCTTATTTAGAGACTTCAGCTTTGGTTTGAGTGTTTGGCATTTACTGTGCTGTTAGAGATGAAACAGCCTTAACCTGCAGATCACTTTTGCTAACTTTGTCCAAGTTTGGAATATGATGGTAAAGCAAAGAAGGCTTTTACCTGCAGCTGTGACGCTGTCACTGAAGAGCATGACAGCAGTGCCTGTGCTGAATTTACTTGAATTACCTTGAATTTGCTGACTGTCATGTAATATTCATGTGGAATCTTACCTGAGTTACTGTTTACCTAACAGGAGTTGACTGCAGAGCAGAAGGAGGGTGCTTTCTCCAATTTTTCTATTTCCAAAGAAACTGTCCAGCTTCTTCAAGGTAGGTTTCTTGACCGCAGAATGTCAGTGATGTCTGTCGTGTTTTTATGCTCAAACACCCTGAATCAATAAGCTTTGAGATGCGCTCTGCTCGTGCCCATACAAGCAGGGATGCTGTGCAGAAGACACTGATTGCCTGCTCTAAATACACCTTAGAGCACACACTTTGCAGTGATGTCCAGTTCAGCCTTTGCAATAAAATTCTAAACAATGTGAGCCAAGGAAAAAAAAAATGATGTGTGAGAATTTTTCAGTTCAAGGTTATTTTGGTGTAAATAAAGGAAAACCAATTATATTTAGTATCTTTGGTGCTTGTTTATACATGAATTAGTATGAATTAAGAACAGATTTAAAAGGAAGAGGTTTTCACAGATATCATTGCATAAATAAAGGCACAGTGCTGACAGTCTTTCATAAAGGCTAATAACTTCCTCTGTCCTAGCCAGCACTGTGTCTGGTGGTGTGAAGTGGCAGAATAAAATGGGTAGTCCCAGGGCACTCTTTGCAGATGACTTACATGATCAAATAAATCAGTGGAGGTGATGATTCAGTCCTGACTTTCTTTAGAGTTGATGGAAGTTCTTCTTGCAATGATTTCCACTGAAGAGTGTGAAAGAACACTTGTAAAATGACCATATTAAGGAAATGTCTTGAAATTGTCACAGCTCGAGGAGTGACGTACCTGTTCCCTGTGCAAGTGAAGACCTTCAACCCAGTGTATTCTGGCAAGGATGTCATTGCTCAAGCACGAACTGGAACAGGGAAAACATTCTCTTTTGCTATTCCCTTAATTGAAAAGCTTCAGGGAGAGGCACAGGAAAGAAGAAGAGGTCGTCCACCAAAGGTAACTGTGCCTGGCTAGGATGGTGATTTGCTTTGTCTTACATCTAAATGATTCAGGTATTTCAGCTGCTGGAGCATCTCTTCAGGTCTGTGCAGGGGTAAGCTAACCCACGTTAAAGGTGATTTAAAAGCCGTGTCCGCTGCATCCTGTGCTGCCTGCCAGCCTGTGATGAAGAGTGAGCAGCACAGCTGCTCTATCCACTTGTCAGTTCCTTTTTCCGCCACAGGGAGACCAAAACTACAGGTGGTCAGCGTGTTCCTGGATAATTTTGCTCAGTCACATTACCAGTTCAGGGCAAGTGGCTCCTGGATGCTTATTTTTCTCCTAAATTGCTAACAGATTAGTTACTAATTGTAACTTGACAGCTTGTTAAAAGCTGTCTACTCAGACATGTTTCTTTCTAAAACATGTAAACAGTGGGAGGTTTTAAAAATAGATTTCATTTTCACTAGGAACACCACCAAATGTTGAAGCTTCTGCTCCAGAGAATGCAGATTTGTTATGAGCTGTGTTCATTCTGCTAAGGAATACCACGTGTGGTTTTTCACTGAATTCTTATGATGCCTCCAAAAAAAACTAGAGAGGCCAAAGCTGAGCACATCGTCATTAATCATTTTTGTCAGTTTGTTTCATCTTGTCAGTCATCTCCCAGATTACCTGAAGTGCCTTCCACAAGCAGCGCCGGCAGTTTTGTGTGCGTCTGCCCATCACATTGCCTGGCTGGCTGAGAATGCTGTCTCTAGGTTTGGCACAGGCTTTTGGAGAAGGAAGGGCTTTCTTCAAGGAAGACATAAGCCTTGCAAAACATTCCAGACCTCACTATACCGTAATGCACTGCTGCCTGCTTTTTGGTGATGGGTTTTGCTGTTGAAGGAGGTACTGGGGTAGGGATGTTGAGGGTCCTTTGTGCAGTGACTGATCCCAGGCTGGAGAGCAGTGCTTCAGTCACGTTTTAGCATCGGTTCAGCTGCCTGCAGGGAGGGCTGCATGCTGGCAGAGGACGGCTCCCTGGGTGCCTCTGCAGGGGTATGGATTAGCACGGCAGCTCTGCAGGCTAACATATGTTTCCCTGAGCCACAGGGAAGCTGAGAGACAGCTGACAGCTCTTCCTTGCACCTTCTCACAGGACTGTGGAGCAAGAACCTTTTGTTACCCATGTCCTTCAGTCTTGCATTCAAACAGTGTGTGCACATGTAGAAGAAAACTTGTAGCTGGTCTGTTCACAGCCAAAGCTAAATAACATTTAAGTCCCTCCTATCCTGCTCAAGAAGAAGTTAGCCTGTCCTAAATGTGTATATGTTGAAGAGTTTAATGATCTTACCAGAGACTTGAGCAGTGTGTTTCTCCAGCCTTTGCTTAGATAATTATTTTAAGCAGATTTTTTTTTTTAATTTTACAAAGGGTCAGATCTAAATTAAATATCAGAAGTCTAGTGTTTTCTTGGCAGAAGCCATGCTGAGAAAACACCTCTTCTGGTTTTTTTTTTCTGTGCAGGTTCTAGTTCTTTGTCCAACAAGAGAGCTGGCAAATCAGGTTGCCAAAGATTTCAAGGATATCACAAGGAAGCTGACAGTAGGTTGTTTTTATGGAGGAACTCCCTATAATGGACAAAGTAAGTGACTCTTAGGACTAATCATTTAAATATTGATTGACTGCCGTATTTAAGGGGTGCAGTTGGGTCTTCCCAGACACACACTTAAAACTCAAGAGCTGGAGACTTTTCATGGGAAATTCAGCAGTTCAGAGTGTATCTTCTGATGGGAATAAATATCTGTGGTTCTCAGTTATGTTCTTGGTGTTACCTGTCTGCTCATGTACCTTTAATTAAATTGAAACAGAGTGTGCTGTATGTATAACCTGTATCTGGGTTTAGCTTCTTGTAAACCCATTTTAATTAAAAAAGTACAGGTGTGACTGGGTATGTGTTTTTTTTCATGTGATAAGGGATATGTAGAAGATTTGTAAAGTGGAGAAGAAGTTGTTTTGACAGCATAATTTAGGGTCTTGGTGATTGTACACAAGGAATGAGAGTGAGCTCTTTTATTATGATACATCTTGAGACATTAGGGATGACTTTTTTCCACTACAGAACCTCAGGAAGGAGTTGATTTCAGTAATTTGGATAGTTTAATAATTTTTTAAAAAAAATCTCCAGTTAAAATAGATAATTTGGGAAGAGCTGACTATTTCTAAAGAATATTTCTAAAGAATATTTCTAAAGAATATTAAAAGAAATCCACCCTTGCTACTTTAAAGCACAGGGAGAGGGAAGGGTGGTAAATCCTTTTTTTGTTTTCTTCCTTCAGGAAGAGCAGGAGATTTTCTACCTTACATTTTTTTTCCAGATTTTCTCTTGCAGTTCATCATTTGTTCTCACTTTTGTAAGGAGAGTGCTTATGAATGGTGTAGGAACCTGTTTTGTTATTGCCAGGGGTTGCTGCTGCAGAGAGTGCTCCCCAGTTCAACTGCTAACTCCTGTCTTCCCTGTTTCCCAGTTGACCTCATGAGAAGTGGCATTGACATTTTGGTTGGGACACCCGGGCGGATCAAAGACCACCTGCAGAATGGCAAGCTGGACCTCACCAAGGTCAAACACGTTGTGCTTGATGAAGTTGACCAGATGCTGGACATGGGATTTGCTGAGCAAGTGGAAGACATTTTACGAGTTGCATACAAGAAGGGTAATCTCAATATTGAAACAAATAGTAAGAAATATTAGTAATGATTTAGTCGGTGAAAATTCAGGTATGAGGTGATTTTGTTTAGAAATGACTGAATATTATTTGTGTTGTGAATATGTGGGAATCATTCACAGAACCTGTGCAGAGCTTGAATACCCAGGGGTCTGTAAACAAATGTCTTTGGCACCTATCTTTAAGTTGTGCTTGGACTTCTTCAAATTAAAAGGAATTAGCTTTTTACCCTTTTCACTGCTTGAAAACAGACTGGAGTAACTTTATGATAATCTTGAAATTATTTAAGACTTTCTGGAATATTTTTTACTCCAGATGTTGGTAATGCATAAATTTAAATATCTCAATTGCCTTCTTTATGTTAGGTACTGATACTTATCCTCATTTTTAATCATCACCCATATAAATCAACTTGTGTACATCTGTTAGGTGAAATGTATGAGGTTTGTGAAGCATTGTTCTGTTTTCTTGTAAAGATTCTGAAGACAATCCCCAGACACTGCTGTTTTCTGCCACTTGCCCACACTGGGTGTATGATGTGGCTAAGAAATACATGAAGTCTAGATATGAACAGATTGACCTTATTGGGAAAAGAACTCAGAAGGCTGCTACAACAGTAGAAGTGAGTAATCTCATGTGAAACATTTTCAGGCTTTTTCCCATTTCTTCTATGTTACAAAAGGTCACCTCTTCCTAAGGTGCATTATCACAGTGACGTTGGAAGTTGTTTTGAGAATTTTTTCCAAGCATAAGGCTTGTTACAGCTGGTCAAGTTGTTTTGGGGTTTAGGATTTGTCTTCTCGCATCACAGGTAGAGAGAAGATTTTCTTGCCAGTTTTGTGGATTTTCAGAGAAAAGCAGTACCTGAATTCATCCAAGTTGTAAGCAAAAGGCACACATTACCATCAGCCTGCTGCTTTTAAGTTTTCATGGACATCCCAGCTGGCTTCTGGTATTCTGTATACAAGATACTTTTTTTCAGACTTCCTGTAGTATCTCACCCCTGCAGCCCTTTGCTTGCTGAGCAGTAAATACCCTCGCAAGGAATTGATACATATATGCTGGAGGCCTGATTTTCTCTTGCTGCAATTATTTTGCTGAACATTAGACTAATTGTGGTGGGCATAAATAAGAGCCTTATGGATTTTGGATGTTCCAGGATTGTGAGTTAGGACATTTTCCCCATCAGGGAACTGTATAACTCTTTACTATTTCTGTATTTAACAGCTCCAAATGTATTTTAAAAGAATCTTAACTTTTCAGAAGCTTATCACTGGAATTTCTTTCCGTAGCATTTGGCAATAGAGTGTCACTGGTCTCAGAGAGCTGCAGTTATTGGAGATGTCATTCAGGTCTACAGTGGCAGCCATGGGAGGACCATTGTCTTCTGTGAGACTAAAAAGGAGGCAAATGAACTGGCTCTGAATGCTTCAATCAAACAGGTATTTTAGCATGCGTATTAAGTAACAAAACCTGTCAGAGATGTATCAACCTCACGTTGATACCAGACCTATGCTGAGTAAGATTTAAAGAGAGAGTTTCTAAGTGCGTAGGGCAGGCTTTTGTGTGTGGTCAGACAGGATTTCACTTGTGGATACGAAACAAAAATTTTAGGTAACTATTTTGACACAGCCAAGCGTTGCATAGATGGCGTGGATGGCATTAGGGCAGGGTTTTCATGTGTCACAGTAATTTGACGTGAGCTGAGACACACATTGGAGTTCTGTTTTCCTGCCATTGTTAAAGGCCTTTGAGGTATAGGAATAAGAATTACTAATTACATATTGTGAGACACCTAAAATATAAACTCAGGTTAATTCAGTTCTTCTTCTTTATCTTGCCACTCAGTACCCATCAAATACCAAGATTCTGTACCCAAAGCTGACTATAGAATGGGGCTCTGTCTTGGATTTTGGTATGGTTCTAAAATAATACTGTTTTTCAGGATTGCCAGTCGTTGCATGGTGACATTCCTCAGAAGCAGAGAGAGATCACACTGAAGGGTTTTAGAAACGGCTCATTTAAAGTTCTGGTTGCAACCAATGTAGCTGCCCGTGGTTTAGATATCCCAGAAGTTGACCTGGTTGTACAAAGCTCACCCCCAAAGGTAGGAGACTGTTATGCTGGATGTCATGTAATAATCTGTAGTCTTGTTTTCAACTGGTGTATGCTATCAGCTGATGGTATTGACCACACAGAGTTCATCAGCTTTGTGCTTAAGGGAGAGAAACATCCAGATCTGTAGAAATGGTTTCTTAGAGGATTTTTTGGGAGTGTGTCAGTCCCTAGTGTGTTTAAAGATTATTTTCTTAAAATGCCTTCTTACGAGGCTGTTCAGAGCCTTTCCTTGGAAGCTGGGTGCGGTGATTGCAAGGCTGGGAGAGGTGAGAGGAATGATTCTCCTGAATGTGAGGTGTGGACCACGACCGTGAGAACATTGGCTGAAATTAAACAGTGTAATATTTCAGTGAATAAGCTATTAATGCTGCAGTAATCACGCTCCTGTGGATGTGCAGGAGGGGAATGGGATTGTTGTAGAGGTACACACACTCCAAATGTGTGGTGATGCTTAAAGAAAAGTTGATTCATGCTCGTGGCTTGCTTTTCAAGCCATGATTTCTAGATAATTATGGGAAAGCATATTTGGTCGGTATTAGTGAAACAGTGTTTTCTGATTTAATTCTGTGATGCACTTGACCGTAATGGCTTCTACAAGTGCTGTGGATGCAATGAATTGATGAAATGACAAAGAATTAAGTGACTGATAGGCGCTCTGTTTCTGCAGGATGTGGAGTCCTACATCCATCGCTCTGGGCGCACGGGCCGAGCGGGCCGGACTGGGATCTGCATCTGTTTTTACCAGCGAAAGGAGGAATACCAGCTGAGACACGTGGAACAAAAAGCGGTACAGTACACTTGCCTTCCCATTGCAAGACTCTCCTTTGTTCAACTGCAGAATGCAGTTTGTGAAGCGCCCAGAGGAGGTTCGGGTCCCTTGAAGAGGGTGGCTGCAGTGTCACTTAACATGAGGCAGGGAGAGCGCTGCAGATTCTAATGCCCACTGCTTTTCAGCAAAGGCCAGTAAGGTTGTCCTTGTGGAAATGAGAAAAAACTCGCATTATTTCTGTGTGGTGTTCACGCTGGTTGTCATCTGATCAGTGATGTGCATATGTGTAGCTTTCCTGAGAACTGTTACTTGCATTTTTTTGCACTTTGTGCAGTGTTCCATATGCTAGTTTCCTCAACAGTTAAGTATGTGTTTGTGATGAGATGGTTTATTCCTGGCACATAAAGCAGTGTAACATTTAGACTAAGGCTCCATAGTTTGTACTTAAATACAAATCTATTAGACTAAAAGTAGTAATTTAGAATTCGTAGGACTCTGTTTTCCCCAGAAATGTACCAAAATGGTTTCTGTTTTCAGTCTAAGGTCACTGAATCATTTAAACTGATGTGGTACATAAAAGCCTTCTAAGTGTTACCCATTTTCCTGTAAGCTTAACCTTACAATTTTCACTAGGAAAAATTGGAAATTAAAAGGTGAAAATAAGAAGAACAATTACAGACTTAAATGCTAGTTGTGTTGGAGTTCAGTACTGCTTCTTTAGAACTGAATTATTTATGGTCTGCAATTTTTATTTGTCTTTTGCCTTTTAAATTTCAGGGCATTACATTCAAGCGCGTTGGTGTTCCTACCGCAACGGACATAATAAAGGCTTCCAGCAAAGATGCCATGAGGTGTGTTTGGGGACTCAAGCTCTGTTGTACCTTCCTGCCTTCCTAGTTCAGAAGGGCTGTTTGAATTATTCTCTACTGTCTCTTTGAACTTTCTGAGCACTGTTGAAATCTTGGACTACTGTGATTTTTTTTTTTTTTTTCTATTCCAGAGCCTGCTGGTGTATAAATTGTTCATATTTTTTCGCTTTAACTCCTTAGGTGCCTGGATTCTGTTCCTCAGACTGCTATTGAGTATTTCAGAGAATCTGCTCAGTTGCTAATAAAAGAAAAGGGACCAGTTAATGCTCTGGCTGCAGCTCTGGCCCATATTTCGGGTGCTACTTCCATTGAACAGCGCTCACTGCTGAACTCGGATGTGGTAAGGAAGGGGCTGTGCCTTAATGCTCGTCTTGAAACGGGAAAGAAACAGCACACCTCTGTGTTGTGTGAATAGAGAACTATTTATCTCCTGACCATTTTGTTTAAGAACTATACTTTAAGCCACTAGGAACTACTGATTTTGTTAAAAGCAACGCTATAGTGGCTGTAAAGATACTTAATGCCCTGTAACACTACCTACTTGAAGATTTAATTACTAAACTTAAATTGGCAGCTTTCTCCTGTCTGATACATGTGCTGAAGCTTATTCCTCTGCCTGAGTGGAACATGCCCCATTTCTTTTTAGGGATTTGTTACAATGATACTACGCTGTTCCGAGGAAATAAGCAACATGAGCTATGCCTGGCGAAGGCTGCGGGAAGTGTTGGGTGATGATGTTGATCGGAAGGTGAACAGGATGTGTTTCCTCAAGGGAAAAATGGTAAGTTTCTGTTTGGTTTCTTTGATCCTGGGCTATTCTGATTGCAGCCTTTTCTTAGCAATTGTCAGGGGAGCTATTTGGTCTTTTTCTCTATTCCAGGCACTGTTGATGATTGGCCTCAATCTGTTTTTTTTAGTGCTTAGGGCTCTGCTGGCATGCTCAGGAGGTGGGATAATGCATGGCTATGGGGACAGCAAAACAGCTAAAAGCTCTGAAGTGTGTTAACTCTGCCTTAATGACAAAACAGAAAAGCAGTTCTTAGGACAGTCAGTTCTAAAAGTGCCTGCCTGTCAGGTGTAGAATTGTGGGCTCTGTTGTTTTTAGTTGCAGTCACTTAAAACACTTACCTTGTATGCATTAAAATTATTCCTTCTTTTTAGGGTGTGTGCTTTGACGTTCCTGTGGCAGACCAAAAAGAAATAGAGGTACGTTCACTGCAAATGCTGGGCACAGCAGGCTGAAGGTGAAGCTGGCTGGACTGGGTTAGACTGCAAACATTATGCAGCCTTTATCCTGCCTTTCCTAGTGGCAAGAGGGATTGCTCGGAAGGAATTGAAGAACAGAACAAGCTCAGAGTGTTTCTTTTCTAAGGCATTCCCCTGTGACCAAAAGTCTGTAACTTGGAAATTTCGCACTGAGAAAAGTGTTGCTGGATTCATCTTTCTAGGCAGCAAGTTTTATTCCCCTTTTCTGTATTCCCTGCCTCCGGTTTTCACCCAGAATTCTCTCCACAGTAAAGTGAATTCAGGTTTTTGCTTGGTAGCCATTAATATAACCATGCAAAATTTATTGATCCCTTCAGTTACAAGCTTGAACCCCATATATCAGCTCACAGTTTCACCTTTTCATTTGAGCAGATTTAATAATTATGACATACCCTGTATTTGTATTCCTAGAATTTAACTTGCTGTGTCTGACTTCATAGGCAAGGTGGGAAGATTCAAAACACTGGCGTTTGTGTGTGGCCACTGAATTACCAGAGTTGGTGGAGTCCATACGAGGAGGAGGAGGAGGAGGAGGAGGCAGTGGTGGAGGGAATGGCCGAAGCTTCTCAAGCTCCAGGAACGGTCGGCGTGGTGGCTCTGGTAGAAACAGGTTCAGGAGCAGAGGCCAGAAACGAAGTTTCAGCAGAGCGTTTGAACATTAACTTCAACAATCCAGAAGTGAGAAAAAAAATGGGACTGAAGTATTTTATATTACATTACACTAGGCTGTTTCTGTGTGTTTGTACCATTGGGGAAAATACTTCATTAAGATATTATTTTTTGTCAGTACTACTTTGCTCATAAACAAGGTTCTGTTCATTAAAAAAAGAAGTACAAAGAGAAAAACCCCAAAAAACCTGCAAGAAAAAAAAATAACTGTTTCTTTTGTTTCTCATATTGCTCCTTGAGTCTTTCCATAATATGTCTGTTGCGTTCAAAACTGTAGCCTGGTTCACTGTATAATACATAGATCTGAATTGCTGCTCAAACCTGTACATTTTCTGATAAAATTAAATATTATTTTACAACTTCATATTTTGTTGTCACATATTTGAAGCAGTATTTTGCAGGTGGAGACGTGGGAAGATGCCAGATTGGGGAGCGTGGCAGCAGGAGTGCTTGAAAGAAAAAGAAATCAGTTTGGGGTTTTTTTTGTGGATTTGTAATGAAACTCTTTTTTCCCTAAAACATAGTACTTTTTAGTTTCTGTCCCAAATTGGCACTCCTTATAAAATGGGGGTAGGAAAGGCAGTTTCCAAAGCAAGTGGGGAAGTCCCCTGAGGAGGAACCCTGAGGAGCAAGAACTGTGAGGAGACCCATAACCCCTTGAGGGTGTTGCAAAATGTGGAATACGTCAAGATTATCACATGGGTAAGGATGTTCTTCAATACAAGAGCTTTGTATGTTTTCAAGCCTGATCAGTGGAAGGGATAGCAGCAGCCCTTACTCAAGGACAGCTTGGAGCTAACAAGCTTTAAGGATAAACTGAATCAGTGTGTTGATGTGTATCTATGTATATATTGTTGGGTTGGCAAAATACTCAAGGTCCACGTATCCTATGGGTGAACCATGTTTTAGTATTGTAACTAAAAATCAGGGCTAGGGGTCAGAAAGGCGCCTACCTCGGGGGTCAAGTCCCTTTTCCCGAGCACGTGGAGACGTTATCTGGGATTACCTATCCCGTATGCAATGTACTAACCAATCCCTGTGGCGGGGCTGTGCTGATTTAATGTGTATGAATGATGGTGGCGGTGCAACGCCACCGAGCCCCCGGCCTTGCGCAGCTCCCAAATCATCAGGGTCTCTCTAGAGCGTGTCGTTATCGGCTTGTCGCACAGCGGGGAACGCGTGCCCCGCGAGGAGCGCTCCGTGAGGGGGCTCCCGGTGGCGGGGGAGCTGCCGGAAGGCGCGGGGGCGGCGCGGCGGAAGGGGCGGCGCGGGCGCGGCGGCCGCATGGGGGCCGTGTGGGGTCGGGCGGCGCGCCTGGGGCTCCCCGCGGCGCGGGCGGCGGCGCTGCCGGCGAGCGGCGGCGGGCGGCGGCTGGGCTGGCTGTGCGGCGCCGGGGCGGCCCCGCTGCTGCCGCCGGTGGCGGCGCTGCCCCGCGGGCCGGCCCGCCCGCCTCACTTCCTGCGCGCCGGGGCGGGGCGCGCGTCCTGGAGCCGCCGCGCCGAGAGCGGCCCCGCGACTGGCAGCGGTAGCGGCGCCGCCGCCGCGCACCTGCCCGGGGAGCAGCCGGCAGCCATGCCCGCCGCCGAGCCCGAGCACAGCCCCGCCGAGCCCCAGGCGCCGGCCGCCGCCGAGTCGCTGCGGCGCGGCCGCCGGAGGAAGGTCAAGGTGGGAGCGCCACGTGCGGCCGCGGGTGCGGCCATTTTGAACGGGCTCGGGGGGCTTGAAGCGGCTGGGGCGGGCGGCGGGGAGGAAGGGGCTCCCTCCGTGTGACCGCGGCTTTCCCGCAGCAGGAGGAGACGCCGGGGAAGAAGGTGAAGCAGCAGGTGAAGGCGAAGCGGCGCGGTAAGGCCGAGGCCGAGCAGGCGCAGCCCGAGGAGAGCGGGCTGGGGGACGGCGACTTCGAGCCCCCCGTGCCCAAGAAGACGAAAAAAGTCAAGGAGAAGAGAAACGGCTTGGTAGCAGAGAGCGACGCGTCCCAGCAGGCGGTGAAATCTGCCCCCGCTGTGAACGGCAGCGGGACATCCCCGGCTGCCCAGAGCGTGGCTGCCCGAGAGCAGGACAGCGACGCCGAGGTGGGTATGCTTTGCCAGCAAAGCCTTTGTCTTGGTTAATTAACGTTCTGTAAATGTCCTTGAAATAACAAGTACTGCGCGCTGTGTGGAGACTTGCTTTGTGGGACAGTGTGGGGAACACGAGGTATCTGTGGTCGGCACATTGTGCCGCGGACATGCGCTGGTTCCTGGGCATGGGGAATGCTCGGCATCCCGCCTCTCGTCCTGGCCGGGCATCCCCGCTCTCATCCTGGCCGGGCATCCCGCCTCTCGTCCTGCCGGGCATCCCGCCTCTCATCCAGCCGGGCATGCCGCCTCTCGTCCTGGCCGGGCATCCCGCCTCTCATCCAGCCGGGCATCCCGCCTCTCGTCCTGCCCGGCGTCCGGCTGGGGCCAGGGCAGAGAGTGAGGCTCCGTAGTGCATGCACCAACACGTGGGAGCCGCTCTCCACGTGCTTCCCCCTCCCGGTAAATCCCGAGCCGGTAAATGTCCTGCAGGTAAACGTCCTGCAGGGAAGGTGGTTGGCTCGGGAGCAGTTCCCGTGTGTGCTGCTCTTCGTGTCACGGCTTGTTGGTGTGCCACAGCACAAAGGGTTCTCCCCGCTGCGCAGGCAGCCACGGTCCCGAAACGCGCTGTGCTTTGTGCTGTGATGGCTTTTGCTCTCCCTGATGGCAGCGCCTTAGAAGAGGAATTGGCCAGGTGTTCCGTGATGGAAAGCCACAGTTATGCTCATTAATTCACACTTCTCACACAAACACACAGGGGCCTTTCTGTGGGTAGTTTTGTGTCTAAAGTGGGAACGTGAATCAAGAGAGTGCTTTTTGTACTAACGATGTGACCTAATGGACCTCTGAAATAAAAGCCAAATTTTGTGGTTTGAGTATTTCTCATGTGTAAAGCTCAAAGCTCTTTGCATGGTGTACCACATTGCTGTCTTTTAGAGGGGAAATCCTGCTTTGCACAGTGAATTGTGACACTAGATATATTTTGTTGTGAAAAAGAGTTTTCTCATGGTTTCACTGTACAAGGAGCTCTGAGGCTCCTTGTGCAGGCTCCAAGTGGCAGGGAATATTAATATTGCTGGGATGGTGGGCACCTCTGCAACAAATAATTAACAAACAGTTTCTCTTTCCTGACTTGCTGAGCATATATGTTCAAGTGCCTACATCAAAAGGGTTTTCTTTTTCATTGACTAGAAAGGTGGTATCTGGTTAAATTGTGATTGTAAAGCAAATGCACAACTTTTATTGAGTGGATGTGTAGGGTAAGTTCTACCCTCATCTTGGAGGGATACTAAGTATTTTTTCTGTTTGTTTTTGTTTTTTTAATTATATTAGGAGCTGACAGAAGAAGCAAAAGAAGGTGCCTTCTCTAATTTTCCTCTCTCACAAAACACTATCAACCTTCTCACAGGTTAGTTCATGTGGTAAAAGACATTTCTGTAAGTGTTTGGTCAGAATTGTGCTCTGTTACTTTCATAAGCCAAGGGTAAATATTCCTCAATTGTGTTACATTTGTATGGTAAGGATGGTGTGAGCAGTCACTGTGGATTCAGAGAATCTGCTGTTGTTAGTAGAAAAAAAGTTTTCTGGTTTGTTCAATTTCGGATGCCTTAATGTGAGATTATTCTTCTTGGAGTGGTTATTCCTAGATAGACATTCTAGAGACACATTTCTCATCAGCATCATTCTGTGTATCTTTACTTCTGTTCCCGTGTTTGCTGTCTCCAATACTGCTTCTTAGACAAGCCTAGTGGAGTTTTGTATGTGAAGAATATTTGCCTTGTGAGAACAGATTTTCAATTCTCTAAACAGATTGTTTATTCTCATAGTTTGGGGCATTTTCATCTCTCTTTGTGATTAGTTTTTGTTGAGGAAGCCATTGCTGTAGGGTTCTTGTCCCCTTTGTTGGGTAGATGTGCATTTCTTGTCCGTCAGAAAAAATTCTCCTTATTGCTTTCTGTTTTCCTTGCTCTGAAGTTTCTTTTGGATGGCTTGTTTCACTTCCACTGTGCAAAATCTCTTTGAAGTTTTAGAATGTTTTGAAACAAGCTACATCACTTTCTTGCCTTCAAAACCCAGCTACCACAAAAGCTGGAGATGTATCAGAAAAAATGTGATGGGTTTTTTCCTTCCTCTCCTGTTGTCTTAAACTGTACGTCACAAAAAAGACTGTATTTCATTGTGGATACTCAGCACTCACTGTGTGGGTGGAACACCTTATGATCTAGAGTAGGAATAAAACACCAAGATACACGGTTTTCTTCTAAGTTGCAATTCCTGAGTTGTGTGCAGAATATGAGGTGGTGTGCCCTTCATATTTGGGCAATTTTTGTATGAGGACTTCTAATTGTTAGTTCACCTTTTAGTGAAACCTCTTTCAATTGTCTTACAGCTCGAGGTGTAAAATACCTGTTCCCTGTGCAAGTGAAGACTTTCCAGCCCATATATGATGGCAAAGATGTAATTGCTCAAGCTCGAACAGGAACTGGGAAAACCCTTTCCTTTGCTCTTCCACTGATTGAAAAACTCCAGAGCGTCTCACAGGATGGGAGAAGAGGCCGTGCACCAAAAGTAACTTACACTTCAGGGTTTACACCAAAACCTTAGAGCATGGCAGGTTTTGAAAGCGATTTTACTGTTGCTTTGGGGTTTTCTGTTGGGGACTTCTTTGTCCTTTACTGGTTTTTGTAGTAGTGAATGCTTTGCTCAGATCAGGAGATGGAGTGTGACAGAGTTTTGCAGCATCACAGTAATGGCACACTTTGTGTTTGGGGTCCCCTGTGCCTGTGTTTGGGCAGTCAGGGCACTGCAGCAGTGCCTAGGGAACTCCCAGGCTGCTGTCCTTGGGCACGTAGCATGCAGCTTTGGGGCTCAGTCCCCTGCCTCTTCTGAGGTGGTGTTTGAGTCACCTGGATTGTCCCTGTTTGCTGAGGTTGTTTTTCACTGTAAATTCCACGGTGATAACTGAAGGCTTTTGGGGTTTTTCCTCCCCCCCTCATATCTGGATCCTCAAGAGATGCAAGTGGAGTTTTCCAGGGATGGAATTGGTAACCAGATCAGATCAGATCCCTGTTCCCATGCACTGCAGTGTATATATTTATCATTAGGCTGCAGAGCTATATACAGTCTGCAGATTCATTGCCTGCTTTATCCATTTGTTTTACTAACTGTAAAGGTGATGTAAATTTTAAAATCTTAACTGCCTGAAAGATTTTAAGAGATTAATTCAGCTCTTTGTGCTATTGGTTAATTCTTAAATGTTGGGGGGAAGAGTAGATACTGGAGGAAGGCAGTTGGTGGAGAAGAGGAGGGATGTATGGCTGGAGTGCATCACACTGTATCTTTTAAAATCCAACTACACCAGATTTAGTGACTGTTCCTATCCTTTGATGCTGAGCTGCACCTTCGTGTCCCTTGGTAATGTTGCTGAAGTGTCTTTTACCTGACTTTTTACTGTTGTTCTTGTCTTGGTTATCTTGTAGCACTTTCCCTTGTTCCCTCTTGCCGGCTCTGTGGCTCCTTGTGGCAGGGAATATTAATATTGCTGGGATGCTGAGAAGCTGTCAGCACCTCTGCTACAAGTGTAGAATGAAGATGGGAGTGCAAGCTGTTTGACATGAAGTCTTTCCTCCTACACCTTCTCCCAAGCACAGCTGCATTTTTGTCTGGTTTTCTCTCCCTTCAGGTGCTGGTTCTTGTTCCAACCAGGGAACTGGCCATTCAGGTAGCCAAAGACTTCAAGAATTTCACAAAGAAACTGTCAGTTGCTTGTTTTTATGGAGGAGCTCCATACAAAGAACAGCGTAAGTAACTGCCGAGGAGTTACTAATGGATTGGAGCTGACTTTCTCCAAATGCATCCCATAAGTAAAAATGGGCTTTTTGTTCCCTCAGACTTTGAGTTTTGGTCAGGAACTCAATTGGCGTGGTTTCAAAGGAAGCACACAGCCTGGGTTGAATTATTTTAGTTCCAGTAAATCTTTAGGGAAAAGAATGGTTGTGGTTCTGTGAAGTGTCTAGTCCTGGTAATTTCTTCTTTATTGTGTTTTTGTGTGGACTTCCACCAGGACTAGGGGACAGTCCATGGAAAGGGGAGAACTGTGTACGTGCCTGTGGCTCTGTGTGTCTCCAGAGGTAGCTGTGACAAAGTTTAGCTGGAAAACAGAAGTGTTTCCATGTAGTAGGGCTCTGAAGGTTTCTAATGTCAAATGGTTGCTGCTTGGAGATTGGTGTGTTTCCTGTAACTCCAGTGAGGTTTGGCTGGTATTCCTGACAGAGCAGCTAGGACTGCAGTTGACTTCTGTGTCTGTTAGTTTGGGGGTTGTGCTTTATTCTGAGGTTAAAGGGCAGCAGCTTTTTGTTTCCGAAATGAGAAGTGCTGCTGTTGCTAACTTTTTATCATGCTGTCTCTGAGCAGTCTGACACTGTCCTTGTTCCTCTGTCTTCCAGTTGATCTCCTTAAGAGTGGCATCGATATTCTGGTGGGAACTCCTGGCCGGATCAAAGACCACGTTCAGAACAGCAAGCTGGAACTTTCCAGTGTGAAGCACGTCGTTTTGGATGAAGTGGATCATATGTTGGACATGGGCTTTGCTGAACAAGTGGAAGAGATCTTGGGATCATCCTATAAGAAAGGTGAACTGAGACATCATGGGAGGAATAGGGGACGATGCAGAAAACACAGTTATGCTGCTTTAGAATCTACTGGTGCACCTCTAACTTAAATTCTCTGTGTGATGCTAGAAAAGGGAAAGGTAGAGTTGGAAAAGGTTCAGAGAGAGGTGACAGAAGGCTGAAGGGCTGGAGTGGCATCTCTGGAAGGAGTAGAGTGAAAAAAAAAAGGGAAAAAAGCAGCAAACCCAGCTCCCTAATCCCTAGTGTTCCTTGTCCTTAGTGAAGTGACTTGAGCAGAGGGTTAGGGTTATGGTCTGTCTGTACGCTTGTCACCACACAAAGCTGACAACGAGGGAATATTTGTTCTACTCTGATGTAGTGGGTGTTCAGCAAACCTGTCAGGTGCCAGGTATGGTGCAGAAGGAGGTTTTTTTTTCATGTGTGGAACTCCATGCCACATTTCACTAGTGCCAGAATTTTTGAAAAGGCTTGAATTATTAGAAATAGAAATCTCAATGGTCACTTATCACTATGGCTTTGAAAGCCATGAAAAGCTGATTGCTGGCAGTGTTCCTTCACATCTTGTACAGACTTAGTGCACACAGAAACCTGTCAGTGTGAGAGCAACTCTTGCTCTTTCATCAGTCCTCCAGTGTCAGGGTCTGTTGAGATATCTGAAGTTGATGGCCTTTTCTTGCAGGCTCCGAGAACAACCCGCAGACGCTGCTGTTTTCTGCAACTTGCCCACGATGGGTTTATGACGTAGCAAAAAAATACATGAGAGAGGAGTATGAACAGATTGACCTGGTTGGAAAGAAGACTCAAAGGACAGCCACAACTGTGGAAGTGAGTTCTGTGCAGAGCAGTGCGGGTCCTGAGAGCAAGTGGCCTTGATAAAATGGGTTATGCATTGGCTTTATAAATGGGTGTGTGGAATGACTTTTCACGTGGTTGAGACACAGATTTTGTAAGCAAAGCTTTCATGTGGGACCTGTCATTTGCAAGCTTAAAAAATTAAAATGCTTTTTTTTAAAAAATTTTGTCTGTCCTGTGTGTGGTTTAGATTTAACATAGGTTTTTTTGTTTCTTTCCCAAACAGCACTTGGCCATACAGTGTCGCTCATCTCAGAGGGCAGGAGTTCTTGGGGACATCATCCAGGTCTACAGTGGCACCCGTGGGCGGACCATTGTCTTCTGTGAGACCAAAAAGGAAGCAAATGAGTTGGCTATGAATGCTTCTCTCAAACAGGTACTGGGGCTGAGTGGAGAGCAGTGGTTGGGGTTGTCAGGGGTTGAATGCCCTGAAATTAATAGGGGGTTGCAGCTGTGTGGAGAAAATTGTTTCTGTGCGTGGTTTTAAGACTTAAAAAAGCTGTTTCTAAAAATTCGACTTTGAAGTTAAAATACCCTCTTGACAGAGATAATGAATTTATTCCTTTGGCTTTAAAATAGTGCAGGACACGGATCAATAGGAAATACACAGCCTATGCTGAATAACCAGGAGATAGTAATAATTGTAAGAAACAGGAGCTAGTGTAGTGGACATGCCCCATCTTATATCAGTGTACTTCTTGGATTCCCATCTCTTAATGGCGTTTGGTCTTTGAGCAGTCATTCAGGAAAATCCAACCAGTATGGTAGAATGAAATGCCTTGTTGCCCTTGGAAGGTTTGCCAGGAGTTTGTTTGGAATGCAGGTGATCTGTTGATCAAGCACAGGTCTTCTGTGCTTGCTTGAATTACTGCCCTTTTTCTGAATGTGGGGAAAGGTGCTGCATACTTTTCAGAGAAAATCCTGTGTGATACTAAATGCTGATTTATGGAGAGCGAACAGTGGTGGGAATACATGGCCTAGTATCAGAGAAATCTCATGTAGCATCCACATTAAAAACTTGCAGCAATAATTTCTGCCTGTTGGCCATGCTGCTTTCACAGTAAACCCCAGAGTAGGATCCAACAAAGAAGGATGCTTTATATTCCTTTGGTATCAGCTATGTAATTATTTTCTGTTGCTCTGTACAGTGTTTTGGGGTTTGCAGTTAATTTTTAGGTGCTGCAGCCTAGACTCCCATTAAATGTCATGTTAATGGCTTGTTTTACTGACAGGATGCCCAGTCCTTGCATGGTGACATTCCACAGAAACAGAGAGAAATCACATTAAAAGGCTTCAGAAACGGTGTGTTTGAAGTGCTGATTGCAACAAATGTAGCTGCCCGTGGTTTGGATATTCCTGAGGTTGACCTTGTTATACAATGCTCACCACCAAAAGTAAGTGATTAGAGGAAACTAAAATTGGATTAATTTTTTTTTTTTGGTGCCAGAATGGTGGGTTATTTCTCTGTTCCATCAGAAGTATGTTCTCTTCCAATTAATTTTTGAGTTTATGAATTTTTTGTAAACGCTAGGCCTAAACTTTCTTAGTTATAGTTCTACAATTTGAGCTTTGAGTGAAGTCTTGGGTTTTGTTTACTCTGGAAACTCGTAAGATAGGTTTTGACATTGTGAAAGTTTCCTGAATTCTTTCTGAATGTTGCTGAGTTTCATAAAAACTCTAGAATGTTTTTGCTGCTTTTTTCATCTTTTGGAACTCCAGTGGAGCTTTTTGTTTAGAAAACTTGAAGTGTCTGTCAGCAGTGTCTGTTACAGCCGAGCAGCATATTTCGGGTGGGGGAGCACATGCAAACCTGGGTGGTTTATGTGTAGCTGTAAGTTTGGGTATAAACACATAACGTGTCACTCCTTAGGTTTCTGAATTTGAGTTTAGCTTGTGTTTAGTGTGAAATGTCAGCGGTTTAAATAACACAAGGTTTTTCTCACGTTGACCTGACTTTGTGAAGGATGTGGATTCCTACATCCATCGTTCTGGACGCACGGGCCGAGCGGGCCGGACTGGCATCTGCATTTGCTTGTTTCAGAGAAGAGAAGAAGATCTTCTGAAACAAGTTGAGCACAAAGCGGTGAGTTGTACCTCGGAGCTCTGCTTAAGGAAATTAATCGGCTCCTAAAAGGACCCCGCCACTCTTAGACTTTGCAGTCATGGGTTGCTGAGTGCAGAATGGGAGTCTCTGGTCCCATAAACGAGTAGGCCTAAAGTGCTGATATTTGGTGTTTGTAAATGCTTCTGTGTTGGCCTGTTCTGGCATTGCCTGAGTTTTCCCATGCTGGCAGTCCTCTGTGTGTGTCAGCAGGCAGGCTGGGACAGGAGTGCCTAAGGCACACCCTGTGCCTTGCATCACAGTCTGCATGCACATCGGAGTAAAGTAGCTCCAGATAACAAAGCTGGGAACTTTAAGGCTTTATTTTAGCTTTAGAAATGACTTAGCAAAGAGTATGTTGATCTTGCAAACAGTAAGCAGAGATCTCAGTAATGTGATTTAGACAGGATTGAGTTGTAGACTGCTGAAAATGCCTTTGTTTCCTTGATTTCAGGGTATTACCTTTAGGCGTGTAGGTGTTCCCTCTGCCACAGATGTAATTAAAGCCTCAAGCAGTGATGCCAAAAAGTAAGTTTATTTGCCTGTTCTTAAAAAAGGTTGAGAGATGTTGTTGCTCTGGATGCCTAGAGCTTAATGCACAGTTTTAATGGATCAGGCCTGTATGTGAGCATGGCTTTGCCTGTGTTGTAGAAGTCAGCTGCTTTGTGTACAAACAACATAAGATGGTATCAGTAAATCTCTGTCTGCTGAGCATAGAACATAATGTTCTCTAAGTTTTCGCAAAAAATTAACCTTTGTTTATAAAATCAGAAATCAGTGACAGAAGAGGGAAATACTGTCATGAGGGGAAACTGATTTTGTCTGCTCAGATGACATGGTGGAAGCAGTGTGGAAAAAGCAAGACTTGGTATAATGAGGAGTTACTGTGCAGCAGTGAGGGTGTTTTAGCCCTGGCTTGTGTTTCCTTGTAGTATTTCTGAGGGTTGTAGCTTTTATTCCATGCAGCTCTGTTTACATTTGCTGCTCCTGTGGTGGAAATTGCCTTGAAGCAGGTTATTATAATCAGTGGGGATTTGACCAGTATAAAGCAGATGATGGGCATGGTGTTGGCTTCACTGTGTCCTGAAAAATGATGGGGGGAGCTGTTGTACCAGAAATAGCATTACAGAAGTAGCTGTTCTTAGTTCCCTATCTTTTTTCCCCCACTGCCCTTTTCAGAAATAACCGATTTAGGGTATGTCTTGAACGCGGGTGCACTTCACAATGGCCTTTTCTTACCTCTTTAAACCCATCCTGTAACTGTGTAGGTTGCTGGAGGCCGTTCCTCCCTCTGCCGTGGACTACTTCAGAAAATCAGCTGAAGAGCTGATAGATGAGAAGGGGGCAGTGGCTGCCCTGGCTGCAGCCCTGGCGCACATTTCTGGGGCAGCTCACATCCAGCAGCGCTCCCTGCTCAACTCCACAGCTGTAAGTAGTGATGCACCCCTGCTAACAAGGATGGATGCATCAATTGCCTGTGCCCAGGCCATGTGTGGCATCTCCTTCCCAGGCTTTTTCAGCTGGGTGTCTGAAGAGCTGTTAAACCCCCCAGGCTCCTGCTATGTTTCTTGTTCCTTAGCTGAAATCAGCTCTTCCCAGGAGAAACTTCAAGTCAGTAAATTTTCTTGTGATGAAAATTGAAAGAATTTTTCCAGAGACTGAAGTGACAGAAGCCTTTGATGCTCTGAGAGAGTTTAACTAATGACATTTTACAAGCAAATAGATTAGTTTGTGCTATTGTGGTTTCCTCCTTACCGAGAATCTTTTACATTTGTCACATTGCAAGTATGGCGTGTGATTGCCTGATCTCAAAGAGATCTTGACTGAAGGAAAGTACAGCACTTGCGTTTTCAAATGCATTTAGGGAGAATGTGGCCCAGGTCATGGTGTAGTAACCCAATTTTGCACATACTTTGTGAATGAGCTGTGGTTCTTGTATCAACCACAGTTTGGGGGTTTTTTACCTGTTTTCTAGCAGCAGGTTTGACCAAGTTTAGCCTTGTTTAACATTTTTTCTGTTTGCTGCAGGGCTTTGTGACCATGGTGTTGAAGTGTTCAATAGAGATGCACAGCATGGGCTATGCCTGGCGGGGGCTGAAGGAGCAGCTTGGGGAGGAGGTTGATAACAAAGTGTCTGCAATGCGTTTCCTCAAGGGGAAGATGGTGAGATGGCCCAGCCCCGGGAATGGAGGGATGTGGGGCTTTGTGTGTGTTCACATGTTGCCAGTTTCTGCAGGGATTGAGGCTGGAGTGCTGAAGTACTGGTACAGAATGTTCGTACTGCACTATCCTTACTCAAATTCATTTCTCAGGAAATGATAATCTATCTTAAGTAAGCTGTATATCCGTATGCCATTGGAAAAAAAAGGCTTTGATATTAGTTGGGGGCTTTAAAACACTTACTAGAGACATTACTCCTAAATCATAATGCAAAAATTGCCTCCTAAAGAAAAAGCATCAGAAATATATATACAGTGGGATTGGTTATTGGTTATTTATTCTCTCATTGTAAATGTGTGCCTTTTTTTTTTTTTTTGTTTTTTTTTTAGGGCGTGTGCTTTGATATCCCTGTTGATGAGCTGAGTAATATACAGGTATGTTTGTGTAGCCAGAGTTGGTTTAAAACCTGGTGATTTGGAAATTGGTCACTGCTGTGTGAGACTGAGTATGGGGTGGCTAGGGAGGTTTGTGGATTAATAAGGATTTTTCATAGGCAACAGAGTGATTAGAAAGAGCACAGCATAATCATTAGAAAATACCCTCTTCTCATTTCCATTCTCATGATATTACCTGATTTCATTAAACAAAATTCTGTGTTCTTTGGCCAGTCTGTGTTTTGGCCTCTGCAGTGTATTTGAGAGTTCACCAGTTTTCTGTCGACTTCGTTCCCTCTTGCCTCTTGTGGTTGTTTATCCTTTGTCACAGGACTGTGAGCGTCTCCCAGGGGGGATCTAATGGCCTGTTTTGGCAGGGGTGGGATTTGTCTGGAGATGCCTTTGCATTCAGCGTTGCTTCTGATGCTGCAGGCGCCTCGGACAGCCCTGCAGGCGCGTAAAGTCTGCCTCCCTTGGTCTGGTTTCAGGAGCAGTGGAGGGACACGCGGCGCTGGCAGCTGTCTGTGGCCAGCGAGCTGCCTGAGCTGGAGGAATATCCCCAGGAGGCGGGACGAGGGCTCTCCAGGTTCGGGAACAGCAGGCAAGGAAACTTCAAGAGAAACAGCTGGTTCAAGAGTGGAAATCGGGGACTTTAACGGAGCACTCGATTGACCTCTGCGACAGATAACGGGACTGAGCTGAATTTTATGAGGCAGTAAAAGCCTGTTAGACACTCCTCTTTGTCTTTATTCCTTGATAAAGCAGCCTGGTTTTGAGGATGGTGAAAAATCACGTTTGCTAAAGTGACTGGGTGTTTTGGGAGATTTTTTTTTCTGCCCAGCAAAGCACCTGCCGCCTGTGAGGGCATCAGTGACCCAGTGGGTGTGCCTGGAAACTCCGCCCTGCGAGGCGAAGAGAATTCATCCCAACGCGGACAGTGACCACTCCTTGCCTCTTCAGCAGCGCTAAAAAATCTGAAATAAATTTTTTTCAGAAAAATTGGACATCGCCCCCCCTTGAGCACCGTTCCCCGGGCGCTTCCCGGCGGTGCCGGGGCTCGGCGTCCTGAGGGGCGCTGCCTCACGGCGCCGCCTGAGGGGCGCGGCCATGCCGGGGGCGGGGCCGGGGGCGGGGCCGGGCGCGCGCGTCGGGCGGCGCGGGGCGGGGCGGGCCGGCGGGAAGATGGCGGCGGCGGGCGGAGGGTGGGCGGCGGTGTGCGAGAAGTTCCGCGCCGCCCGCACGCTCTCGGCCGTGGAGTCCCTCAAGGACCCCGAGACGGAGCCGTACCGCTCCAAGTACAGCGCCCGGGCGCTGCTGCAGGAGGTGAAGCAGCTGCTGAGCGCCGCCGAGGAGGGCGGCGAGGCGGTGCTGGCCGTGCGGCGGGCCGTGCTGGAGTACGAGCTGGGCGTCAACCACACGGACACCGAGGAGCTGTCGGCCGGCGACGAGCACCTGCAGCGCTGCACGCAGCTCCTGGAGCCGCACCGCCTCTCCCCGGACTGCGTGTCCCTCTACATCCAGGCCCAGGTGGGCTGCGGAGGCCGCAGGGGCGGCCCGTGGGGCGGGGGGCTCCGGGGAGCGGGGCCTGGCGCCGCGGGCTGGGCCGGGTGCTCTGCCCGAGATCGCGGCGCTCCCGCGTCCTGACAGGTGCCGCTCGTTTAACCTTGATAAACACGGCAGCCCTGGCGTTCAGTTCTTGCTGGAAGGGATCGCTCGCCGGCGGTGGTTGTTGGAGGGATGCTTTTCTCATCCGAGCCTCCTGCTGATGCCTCTGGGCGTGCAGAGCATCTGAAATGTGTTCTCATTGAAACTGGGTGTTGATAGATCAGCGTGCTCTTCTGGACAGACCGAGACAAATCTTGTAAGAGCTGCGCGAGAATAAATTAGAAAAAGACCTCACAACGTCCAGAATTTATTTGTGATACGTTAACTCAGTGGTTGTCAAAGTGACGTCGGGAGATGCTTTTATTAATGCATTACCCTGAAATGATAAATTGTCTGTTTTTCAGCATTGGCTGTTGTTTTTTAAGCTATTACATTTTGTCCCAGATGGATAAATACAGTTTTGTTGGTGTTTGAAGTAATAATATTTTTCTCTTTATTCTGAAGGGAATAATCAAAATCAGTTCTTGCTGCGTGAAGATTCGCAGAAGGGCCTTTACTTGATCACTGTTGGGGTAGCTGGTGGTTAGGTATCTGACTCTAGACAATAAAATAGTCTTCTAGTACATGAAATAGAGCAGTTACTTAGATATCTATCTCAAAAATGGTTGCCCTAATTAGAGAAGGCTCCATAGTGTTTCCTCATCAAACTGTCAAGGAATTGTGGGCTGACATGGAAAGGGGGAAGTGAAATGATGATTTGTCTTACATTGGTTAAATTAGCTGAGTTGTCTGGGCCAGTGGGGTCACATCTGCTCCTGTCCTTCATCGTGAGGGTCTGGATACACTGCTGCAAATCCGTTCCCCTTGGGAAGGTGTGGGGATTGCTCCAGATGAAGTAAATAACATCTTCCCACACGTTCCTGGGGAGATATGGCTCTTGTGGCTCAGGACCAGAGATTCCACTGTGCTTCTGGTGTGCTGGAAGGCAGCTCTGCTCTCTGTTAGCCCAAAGTCTGCATGGACGTCCCTGTTTTGGGGCCTTCAGGATGAAGTTTGTTGTGCACGTGGGTCCAGCAGTGCTGGCTCTGCTCTTACCTGGCTCTGTCCTGAGGCGTGGAGCGGAGCCCAGGCTGGGAAATGAACCCCCAGCCCTCGGTCCCAAGGGCTGCAACAGGCTTGAGTCCTTGATTTAAACCAGTTCTGATTTAAAAGCAGTGGCTGTCCTCAGTGGCAGTACTTCTCCACCTTCTGGGATGTCTGCAGTGTGATGCCACGGCGTGACTGCTGTTCTGTAGGAAGAAGCATTCCTATTTCCTGCTGGGCCTCTTTCTGTAGCCCCACTTCTGATTTCTGAGCTTTTGCATAAGATTGTGCTTCCCAGTCTCTGTCTGATGGAATCTGGTCTGCTCCACTGCGCGGCCTTGGGCAAAGTGTTTCAGCTCATAAACAGCATGTGATGTGCTTTCTTGTAAAAATAGAGGAATGGAATTGAAAGGGGCACAGGGCTGGCATACAGCTACCCATTTACTTATTTTGAAGGTTTTTTGGGGTTTTTTTAGCCCTCTTGAGTTTTTTAACAGCACTGCCTAGGATTTTAATTAGCACATCAGACATAGATCATTATTAACACCATCTTATTAATACAATTAGAGGTACTTTTTGTCAATGTTGGGTTCACCGAAGCAGTTGCTTTAATTTAAATTTGAAGGCACTAGTCTATAACTTTTGGACCTCAGAGGTTCCTTTAATCTCTTTCCATTGTTGAAAATACACAAGCATTCATTCCTAACCTATTTTTTTTTTCTTGTTAATTTTTTTCTGTGGAGTCATGTTAACCAATTTATGATTTCTTGTCTCTTTTCATGATATCTGTATGTGATGTAAAAGCTGCATGAATTGGACACTGAACATACTCTGTGGGAAAAGCTCATTATTTGAGCACACTAATCCTTATGTAGCAGAGTAAACAGAGGTGGACTGTGAGGTGCATTTTTTATGTGAAATTTGCTGTGTGCAAACCCCCTCCCTTTTGAGCCACTGACAGTGAAATGTGTGGGCACGGTTTCTGCTTTTTGAAACCCATTGCATTAGAACACATACATATATAAGGATGAAGACTGATCAGTTGTTTGGGGAAAAAAATGTGTAATTCAAATGAAATGTGACTAATTTTTTTTTTCTTTTACCTTTAGAACAATCTGGGGATCCTGTGGTCTCAAAGAGATGAAATTGAAACTGCACAAACTTACTTGGAATCTGCAGAAGCCTTGTACAATCAATACATGAAAGAGGTACTGTGCTGATGTCGTGGCAGGTCTCGCTTTCACCTGCCACTTGCAGGTTAAGTAATCTTTGAAATAAGCATGCAATGCAATTTTGAGTTCCTGTGCTTTGTACTGGCTGCTGTGATACTTTTGGCCAGTGATACAAGTTGTGCTGCAGTGTAGGACAAGGCAAATTGGAGCATTACTTGCTAATTTCAAAATAGAAAAAAAAAATTGCTCAAAAATAATGTTCCCTTTTGAAAGCCCTTTAATAACCCAAAGTTGATGCCTGGTAGAATTTGGATTTTAATGAGGACTATCATTAAATGTTATCTTGGAAATGCAATTAAAATATCCATTGCTTTCAGTGGGAAAAGGAAACAAAACTAATATTTGCATGGTTGGCTCTGACTGTGCAGTGTTTTGCAGGGGCAAGTAGTTTAGTCCATATCCAAGAGGACAGTCTCACAGACAGCTAACCCTCTCATGCATATTAAACAACCTTTTGAGCTGTGGATTCTGCTGTGGATCCTACAAAGACTCCCTTGTGCTATTTTTAAGCTCTTTGCAAAGCTGTTCCTACACTGGGTTGCCTCAGGGACAGTTCTGGAGTGAGCTAAAAACATTTGTGGCCTTCAAGAAGCAGTAGCTGTGTCTCAGCACAGCTGAATAGGTTGGACAGGCCTTATTTTCATGAAATTACAGGTTCAGTTCAGGTTTTACCATGAAATTGGTTTAGAGTACTGATTGTATTTGTGGAGATTTTTAGATTCCTTTTTGAATTGGTTGGTTGCTTCCCTCTTCCCACCTTTGCAGCCACGCTGGCCTACAGTGCTAGGAGAGGTAATGGATCTAGGAGAAAGCCCCACTTGTGCTGAAAAGCTTGGCAGCTTATTTCCTGCCCTCTGGATCACTTGGGCTAACCAGAGGTACTGCATCTCCCTAATTAATTCCTGATGTTCCACTTTGGTATTTATACCCAGCCCCAGCTATCACATGACTTCCAAAAGCATCTGGCACTTGCTCCAGTTGTTATGAAATGAAACTGGTGCCGTGCTATAGTGGATTAAAGTGCTGCCAGGTACTTCACATTTGCACTGTAGACTTTTCTGCAGCTTTAAATTTTTGTTAGTAGTGGTTACTGAATATTTCTTCTGGGGCTTTGCTGCCTGACTAGGTGTAGTGGTTTTGGTTTGTTAATTTGAGATTTTTTGGTTTTAGTGTTGGTTGATTGTTAGTGTATTTTTTTCTTGTTGTGAGGTAGGATTAGGAGGAAGGTAAAGTAAATTTAAAAGTTTAAAAGGGCGTAAAGAAAAATTTATTAACAGTAATTAAAAGAAAGAGTAATAAGAATTAGAGTAAAACTTTTTAACATTATTCTTCTGTTGCTGCCAGGCATCCCTGAAGGGGTAATAATTAGCATTGACTCCATGACACCCAGAAGGCTGATCAATAACTTTATTATTCTATACTTATTAAGAAAACCCATCACCCCTACTCACGACACAGGTGGACCCAGTTGAATCCAAACACCATCACCGTTGGCCAACCAAGAAACCACCCTTTGGGAAGCAAATCTCCATCACACATTCCACATGTGCCCAGCAGCAGGGGCAGCAAGTGAAGATAAGAATTGTTTCTCGTTCTTTTCTCTGATCTTCTCACAGCCTTCCCCAGGACAATTCCTGGGAAAGTTGTGCCTTGCTCTCTGTGGCCAGAGACCTGCTGCCTCACTCTTCTCCTTATAACTTTTTTTTTCTTACTGACAGTGTAAAGAAACAAAACCTAAAATTTTTGTTAGTTTACTATGACCTAAAAGAAAAAAAAAATCCCAAATTTCTTTCGTTTTTAACATATATTTTTTCACAAAACATATACAACTGTCTGATAACTAAAGACCTTACATCACTTGTGTGAATCATTCCTGTACAAACCAAAGCACTAGGGTTATTCATACCTGATGATCACTTGCCACGCTTACCAACATTATTTACCTCTTACAGTTCAAGGCATTAAGCAGTCAAACATAACTATGCTTTAAGTCTTCCTCCTTTTAGAAGAAACCACAGATTTATACAAGGATGTCAGCATTTGTCTTTCACTAATTATAAATACGTGAATGTAGTTTTTGTGACGTTCCCCATTTCTGGGCTATCAGGAAGCCTTCCTGTCAGGGAGTCTTTGGTAAACTGCTGATGATGGAGACATTTTCCTGAGCTGATGGATTTAGTTGTTTACTGAATGGGTCCAATTAACTTACTAATGGGATAGGGTAGTTTTTCCCCCTAAAGCAAAACCAAGGCAAAGAGCTTGGGCTAATGAAGTCCACTTAGAAAGGAGGGTTGGAGAGCTCTTTCTGAGGATAAGTAAAGGCATAAGGCTTGATATCAGAGGTAGATCTGTAGATACACAGGAAGGAGGCAAGAATTTTGCTTATTGTATCATTTCAGTTCTTTTCTTTGCGGGGATCGCTCTAGCCTGGCCAGAATTTACTCCAAATCTTGTTAGAACGTTTGTATCTAAAGAAAACAAGAGGAAGAGTTATAAAGTCACCTCATAAAAGCTAATGAGGTGTAAACAGAGACCTACAGATTAAAAGATCATGTACAAAAATCTGCATGCCTCTGGTAGATTAAACATGCTTTAGTTTATTTGTCACTATGTGTTTCAGGTACATCTGCTCATTTTTTAAGATGAGTAAAACACTTCTCTTGAAAGCAAGTAAACGAGTCTGTTCAGGGATTTTTAATGAGAAGCAGTACAAACATAGTATGTGTTCTTCCCTGTAAAGTGAGTGTTGTTTCTGCCCTTGTTCCTGTTCCTAAGTCTGCATTAACTCATGAAAAGTATTTATTGAAACTGATTTTTATTTGTTGCCTTACTTTCTCTTTGGCTAAGAAAGAAATGGGGTTAGGAGAGGGCTAGACAAGCTGCACACTAACCTGGACTTTGTTGCTGGCAGACACGTTGGGACACCCTCCAGGATGCAGTGTGTGATGGGAGAAAAGCTCCCTTTAAAAGGTGGTTTCATTTGAAGTGTTTCAGAATTGATTAGCACCTGAAGTAATTCACAATTGCAAAGGAAATGGGATAAGCCCAGGCTAATAAAGCTCTGCCATAAGCAGTGTTCATCTGTTGGGGCTGCCTGTGAGCTGTCTGCTAACATGATTGACAGTTGTCTTAAGGCAGACTGGACGCAGCATTGCCAAAGGGTGTGTAGTTGTTTTTGTAAGGGTTCTGACAGAACTCGTGGCTTGAAGGAAAAAAAAGTGCTTCTAATGATGGGAACTACCATTATTAATTAATAACTTGCATGTAGGTTTTGCCTGATAGGAAGGTTTAGCAGCTTCATCCTCCAAAGACATTGCGTGCTGTCTCGTTTGTTTGTCTGAGTCAGTGATCTTGCCAGCTCGTGGATTCTGGGCGTCCCTTTAGAGCAGTCTTCACAGCAGCTCTGCTGAGCACTCAGCACTTGGTGTTCTCTCAGTACTTCCTGCAGGATGTTTTCTTGCTGCTGATCAGTGCAGCTGGGCAAACGAATATTTCACACTTGAAGGCGTGCTTGGTATTAAACTGATGCCTCAAGGCCCAGAATGTTACTGCACAAAATAAAGATGCCCAGTAGAGTCCTGTAGACTCCGGGCTGAGTATCTCTGGCACAGGCAGCACGCACTGCTTTAAAGTGAGGAAGCCTCCTGCAAGCTGTGAGCCTTGTCATTCTGTGTGGAATTGCGACTTTCATCCTCTCAATCTCCTGAGCGTTGTGGAATTGCTCTGGAGAAGTGGCACTGAGATGGGTTATGCGAAGCCTTGCTGAATTTGGGGTTGGCAAATGGTAAATGGTGCGTAGCCAGGAGAGGGAGCACTGTGCCACAGAGTAAGAAATGGAGTTTGCTGAATGTGTCATGTACCCTTGCAGGATGGAAATCCTCCCCTGGATCCCAGTGAACATTTCATGGCAGAAGAAGAAAAACTCACAGACCAAGAAAGATCCAAAAGGTGGGTGTTAAACAGCATACTTAAATTATTATTACTCTCTATTTTTGAGTAAGTATTTAGGGAGGAAAAAAACCCAACCATCTAAAGAGACTGTTGTTGTTTTTCCAGATTTGAAAAAGCCTACACACATACTCTGTATTACCTGGCACAAGTCTACCAGCACCTGGACATGATTGAGAAGGCTGCTCAGTATTGCCACACTACCCTGAAACGACAGCTCGAGTACTGTGGCTACTACCCCGTGGAATGGGCACGCAATGCTGCCACTTTGTCACAGTACTATCTCTCCAAGGTAACCCATCCATCCTGGGCTTTTCTGCTGTCGTTGTGCCATGAATGTAGCTGTTCAAACAGCTCTTAGAGAGGGCGCTCCGAGATGAACTGAAAATGAGCACCTCTAAAACCACAGGTTGTCTTCTGACACGAAGCATCTGTCAGGTTTTTTCTGAAGAGGACACGGTGGCTTTCCTGTGGGGTTGCAATGGCAGTGGGGACGATGAACAGGGCTGTAAACACAAGAAAAGCTCTGTAGTTAATGAAGTATTAGCAGCGATGTGATGTCATGTTCATAAGTAAAATTTGGGGTTATAATATTTTAATTTAAAACTCTTTATTATATTGTTCTCTTAGAATTAAGTTTGAAAACAAAAAGCATCTCATGAGGGCCAAAATACGGCTTTTTGTTTACAATAAATTATTGTCCTTTGTGCCTTAGCATGTGCTCAAGAGTTGTTTGAACCTATGTGAACATGACAGTGAATATGTGAGTTGGTAGCTGTTTGCCACGTGTTGACTCTAAACTATCTGCTGTTAGGAAGTGCTTCAGCTTTATTTAGGAATTTCTATGTTCCGGGCTATTTAGATGCTCCTTTCTGATGCTTAAAAAGATTCCTGCCCTACCTAAGCCAGTTCATGCTAATTTCAATAGTAACTCCTAATTTCCCTGTCTTTTTGATGCATTGATAGCCCCAGTTATTTACCAGTGCACTGCCAAATACGGGTAAAGGAATCTAGATCTGACTCAGGGTGTCAGATCAGAGCTGTGTGTCCGGCTGTTCCCCCACCACCCTGTGACAGTGTTTGCCACAAGGCATCACTTCCTTCACCTCAGGGCAGCCAGAAGTCAGAAGGTTCAGTGTGCATAGCCAGTGTTAAAGGAAAGGCTTGGTGTTGTGGCTGTGGGACAGAAAAAACAGTTGGAAAATATTGTATTCAATAATAGGTGTGGAAAAATTGTGGTTTCTTCCAGTGCCTGGGCAATATGCTCCAGAGCTTCTCAGTTCTGTCATTTCCCTTGTGGTTATGTGTGCTCACTCTCTGAGGTGAGGGGTTTTGCCAAGTGACAGTAGTGCTTGAGCTGCTCACACCTGTGCTAAATGCTGCTCTGTTTCTCTCAGGAATGCTTTATGGAGGCTCGACACTGTCTAGCAGCAGCCAGTGTCATCTTTAGCCAGGCTGGACAGGTGCCATCTGCTGAAGACTGTAAGTTTATAAAAAAGTTTTGAATCAAATTATTGTGAATTAAGCATCAGTATGTATTAATGTTTAAAACTGAAGTTTAACAAAATGTACAAAACTTACCCCAGTGCTAATTTTCTAAAATATTTTTCAATAGAGTTGAATGTTTCTGAAAAGTGACTGCTGCTACAGCTCAAGATTGGCTATGCGTAGACCCTCTGAGAAAAAGTGCTTGTTTCTGGTGTTTCAGAAAGCAGTCATTCAGTAAAAGTGAAATTTAAAACAATATCCACTTCAACAGTGGCAGTATCTCCATTTGACGTTGTACATGTGCTAAAAATGCAGTTTGCCTCAGTGATCAGAGGGCAGTCATTCAGTGAAGCAAACCAGATGCTTCCTGGGAATAGCTTTAAAAGAGGGAGCAAACCTGCAGCTTTGAAAACCCCAAATCCAGAAGGTACTTGTGTTGTCCTTCGTTGCTGGATGCTGCAGCCTCATCGGTGGCTGGTTTTGGAGGTGGAGCTCCCCTCCTGGTTGTTTGGGCCTTGATGCAAAGGATCAACTTGGCAGTGCAGTGTGAACAGCAGGAGAACTTTTAGAGAACTGGCCCTAGTTTTAAGGACCTGCGGTTCCATGATGGTGTCAGTGCTCTGTTTTAGGCCTAGGCTTTGCTTATCTACAGCACCTTCTATGTCTGTCTTGGGCAAGTGGAAGCTTCCAGTTGGTAGAGCTTTAATTCATGGAGAGGGAGTCAACTAAGTTCTGTCTTGACTTCTTCCTGCACCACAGTGATAATCCTGTTTGCTTTGGTGAATAATTGCTTATCCTACCTTCCCTTCCTTTGCATGGGACAGAGAGCTGGGCTGAGGACTTGCAGAAGGTTCTAACTTACAGAAAGACCAGTACACAGTCAGCCTTGGCCATTCTCGAGCACTTTGATTTTATCATGGTAATTGGAATATAAACTAACACAGACATAATTCATAAATGTTCCTTTTCTTAGATTAGCAGCAGTTCTTAATTCCTTAATAAGAAATTCATTTGCTCTGATGAAAGATGATGAGTGCAGTGGGTCTGAGTGTGAAGTTGGCTTTTTATCTGGTGAACAGAAATGCTGCTGTCCTGGAGGAATGTCCTCTCCTTGTTCAGCTAACTCACTGCCTTCTGCATAGACACTGGGAAATGAGGTTTTTGTTGAAATCCGTTTGGTTTATGAAAATGTTATCTTGAGACATCAGCAGTGTTGCTGTCTATGACAGTGGGGAGACTTTGGGGGAGAAAAATACAGAAGTTGTAGAGCTAATAATTGTTATGTTTGTACCAGGTAGCTTAACCAAAGGCAGTTTCCCCTATTTTGTTCCTTTTTTTGGTAGCAAGTCTGGGGCCCATTGCAATGCAAATGCCCTTACCATCCTCAGAAACGATTACTGGGCAGACAGCTGAAGCTCAGAAAATGGATTATCCTGATTGCTTTCTCGTACTACAAAGAGACCTGGAAACCTTTTCCAGTGAAACACCTTGAAGATGAAAGGTCTTTTTAAAGATACATTATGATCTGTTTATTTTCAGAATAATAACAAGGACAAATCCTTGGTAATCTGTAGGGGTTTCTACCAGAAATGACAGTTTACAGAACTGTTACATAAACTAACATGTTTCTGTCTAACCATGAGGAAAGTAAATACAAGTGTGTTCTTTGCATGGAACATTTGAGGGTCTTGCTGGAGTGCTGGACTTCTCTTGAAGTTTTTGTGTGTTTATGTCCATTCAGCAGATGAAACAGAGCCAGACCAACAGGACCTTCCAGAGAGGAAAGCTGAAATTGCAAGGTGTTGGATTAAGTATTGCCTGAATCTTCTGCAAAGCGCTCGAAAATTGCTTGAGGTAACAGAAAATCTGTTCTGTAACTGTCATTGTCTAACAGCAAGCTAAGTCTGCGATGATGTTTGCAAGAGGAGTCAATTTGCAGCTGGTAACGAGGAATAAGCCATTGCCCAGTGAACAAAACAGCAAATGCTTGCAGTGTAGCAAGTGTTTCGTGGTGTGCTTTGACTTCAGTGCAGCACGTAAGAGTAAGCACAGAGAGGGGATCAGCTCTGTGGTGATCAGTGCATTGCTTTTACAGCAACTTGACAAAATTTCCTCCTCGCTGCTGCATTTTCTTGCAGCGTGATTTGACAGGTTTCTTCTTATTTAACTGCTAGTAAGAACGTTGTCTTAATGTGCAACAGTTTTCTGTGCTGATGTTCTCATTCATTCAAGCATTTGATTAATTCAGATTTGACTCAGTTCACTTAATTTGTTTAAGTATTTCTTCAGGTGTTTAAACCAGCATTTGCTGAAATGCTTTGTGAAGCAGAGCCCTTGGGTTTAACATTTATTCCTTTGGCTATTTTGTCACACAGGGTAGGGGGACTGAACCACCTAATTTTATGTCTTTTCAGAATTGATAATGTAATTTATATGATTCTTCTGTTAATATAAGGCCTCATATATCAACGATTTCTGTTTTGTCATGTTGCTCCCTAGTTTACATTTCAAAGGTGACTCAAAATGAGTCAGTCTCTCTTTCCAAGCCAGATTTGTTTTAATTAGCATGCTTTCTCATTTCAGGATAACATAGGAGAGCTGGATCCAGACAGGCAATTGGAACTTAAAGCCCAAAGGAAAAAAGAAGAGGATGAAAAGGAGAAGGGCAGGAAAAAAGCTGTCCTTTTTGGGACAAGTGATATATGTGACTCTGTCTTAGCCATGGAGGAGAAAGTGAGCAGTGTATATCCTTTAGATTTTCAAGAAGCCAGAGAAGTCTTCCTGGTTGGTCAGAACTATGTTCAGGAGGCAAAAGAGTTCTTTCAGGTCGATGGTTATGTTACTGACCATATTGAAATAGTTCAGGATCACAGTGCTTTGTTTAAGGTACTTGCTTTCTTTGAAGAAGACTATGAGAGGCGCTGCAAAATGCACAAGCGTAGGATAGACATGCTGGAGCCAATCTATACAGACCTGAACCCCCAGTACTACCTGCTGATCCGCAGGCAGCTGCAGTGTGAGCTAGCTGACACCTACTATGAGATGATGGATTTAAAGGTGGCTATTGGTAACAGGCTAGAGAAACTAGACTCGCACACAGTCAAAAAAATCAATTCTCTGGCTCAGTTTGCAATCAAATATTACGAGCTCTTCTTGGATTCTTTGAGGAACCCTGATAAGGTGTTTCCTGAAAAACTCGAGGAAGATGTTCTTCGCCCTGCCATGGTGGCTAAATTTCATATTGCACGACTGTATGGTAAGCTTATTACTTCAGATAGCAAAAAGCAACTGGAAAATATGCAGACATCATTGGAATATTACACATTTCTGGTAGACTATTGTGAGAAGTATCCAGATGCTGTCCCTGCCATTGAAACTGAACTAGAACTCAGTAAGGAGATGGTGAATCTTCTTCCAGCAAGCATGGAGAGGCTAAGAGCCAAGGTGTCTTCATTTGTGTAAATGCTTGCCTTGGAGGCAGCGGGCACTATCAGAACAGTTACCTGTCCAGGCCAGTGCTGTGGCACAGCTTCCCTACTGATCCATAGAAGTCAGGTGTCTGCAGGGACATCCACCTAGAGCCTGCACTAGTGTAACCTTGTGAACAACTCCGAGCTCTCCTGGTCCGTAGCTCACCCACACTAATGGTATAAACTCTAAATGTAAAGTATGAGTCCAGCTAATGCTTTGTACTGTGTGTCCTATATGTAAATATAAACCTTTTCTCCCTCACAGCTTTTTCTTTGGTGTATGATTCAGTTCCTAAGTGTAGTGCTGTATGAAAATAGTTTCTTTTAAGGGAATCTTCTTCTCTAAGAAATTTTTTTCTTATAAACCTGAGGCACGTTCTTCCAACTAGAATGCATTTTATCTCTTCTAATGTTTGTCCCCAGAAAACTTTATCAATGTGAAGGGAACTTGTTTTCAGTATTTATTTTGTATGTTGCTTGTTGTTCTTTTCCCTTGTTAATCAAAACCCAGTTGATATAGGCTCAATAAATGGACTAGCTTGGCTAAACGTTTCTTCAGAGTCCTTGGAATTCTGTTTCCTGTGTCCCACTAAGATAAAATACACGTTTTAACTTTGGCCAAAATAAGTAGTTGTGAATGTGTTTCCATATGAGTGTCTTCAGTAAAAACACGTGAGCAATTGTAGTGCCAGAAGCCAGAGCAAGAAAGCAGCCAGCTTTCTTAGTGGTGGGAGACAGTACTGTGCTCTTAACCCACCGTGGAGTGTTCACAGGTTACAGTCCTGGGCTCTGCTGCTGCAGACATTTGCCCAATACAGCTTGATGCCGTGGGTGGCTTCTCCCTGTGCTGCTCAGGGAGCCCAGGTGCTGCTTCAGCAGGGGCTGCACCTGGGAGCTCTCTGAAGCTCTTAGAGATGAAATACAGGCAGAGCACACGGTCCAGCTGCATAGCAAGAGGTGATGGCCAGAGCCTCCAGGGGACGTGGGGCAGGTGAAGGGACTTTGGTGTGACTTGGTGCAGTGGTGCACTATTGCCACGTCAATGGGGTCACCATTTGTTACCGTGGGACTTCTGGGCAGTCAGGACTTGGTGAAGGGAAGGGGAGATCTTGACTCCATTTCAGAAGGCTGGTTTATTATATTATGATATATATTACATTAAAAAAGACCACACTATAACTATACTACAAAGAACAGAGAGAAAGATTCATCAGAAGGCGAGGCAGGAATAGAAAGGAATGAATAACAAAGTTCTGTGACTCCCAGAGAGTCTGAGAGCTGCTGCCTCCTGGATTGGCCACCAAGCAGAAACATCCCACACTGAGCAATGGAGGAAGCACCTGCTGCATCCCACAGCAGCAGACAACAAATTGTTTACACTTGAAGCTGAGGCCCTTCAGCTTCTCAGGAGAAGAAAATCCTAGCAAAGGGATTTTCATAAAATATCACAACCACAGTGCACCAGCAGTCCTGTCACTGACGTGGTGACAGGGTGGGAGCATGTTCACAGCAGTAGGGGGCATTGAAGGAGAATAGTCAAAACAGCTGGATTCTTCTGGAGGCTGAAGGGGAGGAAGCATCACGTTTGCTTAAAGGGTGTTTGGGGTAAGCAGGTACATCTGAATGGAAAAAATCTCTTCTGCAGAGAATTCTGCAGGCTAGACTGCTAACCACAGACAAATAGGCCAACAAACACTGGGTGCTGGAAATGAGCACTAGCAAAACTCAAAAGTAGACCAGCTACTTGTGTGCCTGTAGAATCAGGGAGAGAGTGAGTGCACGTGCCTGTGTGTGTTTTTTCTGTTTTACTAAAATAGTTGTCTAGTCAGCCTCTAGGAGTTTCGTTTTTGCAGTCAGATCTTTAATTCAGATTTTCCTGTGGCCTAAAAGTAAGACAGCCCTAGTTTCTCAGTGAAACATTTCTCAGCAGGCTCTACTGCACTTTGTTTTTGTCTGATTTCAGGTAAAGCTAGTGTGCACTTTTACCACAAACTAAAAGATTAAAACTTTTTCTACTAACTTTTAGTTTCATATTCAAGTAGGAGGCAGCAATACATGCTTGAAGTAGTTGTTTGGGCTTTTTCCTTCAATACTTTTGCCTTTGAGCAAATGTTGTAGAGCATCATCCTTAGTTTTCTTGTGATTTGGAGGATAGTTTGCAGGCTAGCCTAAGTATAAAAATTTTTTTCCCCCTTCAGATACTGGTCTGAAGTGTGAAAAATTACCTGCAGGTGACTGCAAAGCTGAATGAAGTGCAGGGTGATGTATCTTTTTTAATCATTTGATGTATCCATTTTAGCCATCATCAGGTGTGCAGAGAAACACCCTGAATCCACTGAAACCACAGTGAGAGCTCAGCAGGCAGGTAGGAGTAGGTCCAGAGGTAAGAAGGCCTGATAGTAGAAGGATCAGAGCTTTTTCAGCACAGTCAGTGTGATGGGCGCTGTGGCTTGGAGAGCTCTCTCCTCTGAAGATACTCAGAACATTTTGACTTTCCAACTTTTAAAAAAAATATATTTCATATAAATGCATATGGAGTTACAGAAAGCAATTATGCCAGTTCATCTCCTAGACTAAATGTTCAAGGCTTCTGCCAGCTAATTATATTTCATTACTGGAGACTGCATTTTGCCAGATGCTCAGCACGAAGTACTATGCTGTGCTTCTTTTAAGGCATATCTTTTTAAGAAGGCCCTTTGAGTAATGCCTGTTTGTTCAATGATTTGAGAGAATGAACTTATGTAAGGTTCTGTATTTAGTTAAAAAAAAGGAGGTGGGGAGCTTGTTGGATTAGGCAGCAAAGCTCCCTTCAGGAATGTTGAGTTTTAACTGTAAAGTATGTGTGAGGTCAGGCATTTATTTCAAAGATTAATTGAAGATTAGGTTCCTGTGAACTCTGTTTAACCTGCATTTCTATTCCTTTCTGTACAGCAAAAACATCTTACAACTGAAACTTCCTTTTTGTTGTTCTACTTGTTTTTCTTCCTTAGCCAGCATAAAGCAGCGAGATTTACCAGAAGTCCAAGTTTCTGCACAATTCCTGTCAAGCGCGAGATCAGAGCCATAACCTCAGTGTACTTCATCAAATGGCAGGCGACACTCATGAGAAGTGATCTGGTTTGATTAAAACCAGTTTTGGTTTAACTCTTATGCCGGCTAGAGATACGGTAGGCGTCATGGAATGGAGTGATGGCCGTGCTTGTGCTGTGCCTCAGTTTTTTGTGAGAGAAAGCAACCGGTGCCTTGCTCTGCCTCCCTGCAAGGCTGTCCGAGCAGGCTCTTTTGTTTGTTTTCTCGAGGGGCCTGCGCCGGAGGAGAGCAGGAGGTGACTGCTGTGACCTCTGTTGCTCTGAAGACCTGTGAAGCAGCGGGGCTGTGGGCAGAATTCTGCCAGCCCTCCCTTCTCAGTGGCAGGAAAGCAGGGCCCTGCGTGGCAAGGGGAGCTGCCGGCGCTGCCTCCGTGTGGCCAAAGCTCCCCCGGCTGCTCGGCTTCGTTGGTGCTCCTCAAAGCTCCCGGCTGGGAGGTGTGAAAAACGCCAATCGCTTGTTTTTAGAATTTTAAAAGTTGAATAGTAATAAAATGGTTATAAAAATAGTAATGTAATTAGAGTAATAAACATTTGGACAATTAGGATTTAGGACAATACAAGACAACGAGAACAAAGAGTTACTGACGGTCCAGGTACCTCTTTCTGGGCAAAATAAGCCCAAAAAAGGACCCACGTTAACAGAGGATTAACCCTTACAAGCAACAGCCTGCTGCATATTCATACACCTCATCCATGATGCATCAATTCCATTCAAACCAAGGATTCTGTCTGGGCAGTGTCAGCTTCTTCCTCTGAATCCTGACGGCGTCTGCAGGGCTGAGTGAGGTGGGAAGAACTCGATAAGACAGCAATAAATTCTCTTTCTCTGAAAGATTGAGGTGTCCTGTGGCTGCTATCTTGGTGTGAGCCCTCTCTTAAAAAAGTATCTTACATAGCATAGTTTCTATTTTAGCATTATGTTATAACCTAAAACTATATTTAGCACACTACTTAAGCAAATTAACACAGCATAACTTTCTAACATAACACATTTAATATTCATTTAATATTTGTGAAAAGCCAGTCATAAAATACGCATTTTTCACAGGAGGTATGGTCCTGCCCCAGCACAGGCTGGGTGTGGATGGTTTCCTGCCCTGTGTGCACATGAGATGTGTCAGTGTGATGGTGCTTCCACCTCCAGAAATACAGTGGGAGCCTGGTTCACCTTGCCACCAGACACTGAGAAACAACAGCGATCTTGTAAACACGTGGCTTTACCCATCTCACTTTTGTTTGGGGTTTCCTTTTCGCTCAGCACGGAGGGAGCAAAGATGACCTTTCCTTTTGTGGTTGGTGTTTCCTGTGGAACTGGTCATGGTAAGATGCCCAGGTGTGCTCCTGCAAAGGAGGATGTAGCTAGGCTGGCAGCTCACGAGGCAAACCCTTCTGCAGTCTTGAAATTACAGAACTAAAGGCTGTTACGATAACGCCAAGTGCATAAAGTTGTGGCAAGAAGCATTTGTCAACTTTCTTTCCTCTTCTATTGCAACATCCACGGCTATTTTAGGGCTTGCTACAAATGATTAATTTTTAGTTTGAAAAGTGCTTTTACGTACTTCCCAGGAACTCCGTCCAAAGTGCCTCCTTGTGCCGTTTCTTTTTGCAGTTTGGTGGTTTCTAACTCCTCCTTGTCACGGGTAGGTGCAAAACCGGTGGTTTCCTGACAAGAACTCTTTGCCTGGCTGCCTTTTTTCCAAAACCATTGTTTGGCTGTGCCTTTGCAGCTGAAGAGCCAGGCAGACTGTTGGGATATGAAACACGGCACCTTTGGAAAACGTGTTGCTTCCATTCAGAAGAGAAAACGTCTGTGATACTGACTGTTTGTCTGGGGAGAAGTGACTGATGAAGTGGTCCCTTAACACCAAAGGTTTTAATAATTTGGGTGTTTATAGCAATGTTTTAAATATCTAGTGCTTGGGTTTTTGGCATCTGGTGTGCACAAAATACAGGAAAGACTTTTGACATGCTCATTGTTGCTGTGAAAGACATTTACTAGTTGGCATTGGACCAGGATACAAGGATTTCTCTGAGTTTTTTAATGCAATTTTCTGCAGAAACAGGAATTGGATGAGTGATCAGTGAAAGACTGGGATAGGCATGTGATGAGTGAGCTGGTGTTAGTCTCTGAATACTGTAAGAGGCGTACAAAGTGCTTGTGTCAGAGTTATTCTGAGATCTGTGGGTGAAATGCATTTTTTCAAAAAAAAAGGAATGAACAAGATGATTTTCTGCATACTTGTCTTGGAATGGAGCAAGAGCAAAAAGTTCCCAGGCAGGGTCCCAAACCACTCTGAGGCCATCTCTGGATTGCCAGTGGGTTCAGGTAACACCAGAGGATTTTCACAGCAGCCCATGAGAGAATGCAGTCAGGTGGGCCCAGAGCCTCCTCCCACCTGAATTCCAGGACTTTTTAAATAACAGAGGTAGTGATGAATCATTAGAAGTGATTTCTAGTGCAGACAAAGAGACAGAAATTGAGATACTGCCAAGGAAGGGACAAAAAACCCAACGTAATCCCCCGCTAGCAAAGTTTATTTTGAAATTAAATATTTGCCAATGGCTTGTGCATGACACCTGATCATGCACTGCTATCCATCTTGCCTGTCCACATCTGGAACTCTTGGCAAATAGGTGTCAAACACTTTTTGATGTCTCCATGTGCTTTGCCTCAATGTTTCCTAATGGTACTGAGCTGCCCAGTTGCACGGGGCTCATGGAAAGACATATTTTGCTTCTCTCTGCAAAGGCACAAGGTACTGCAAAGGCAAGGGTCTTGAGACTCTCACCTCCCTGGCCAGCCTGTCCTGGCCTCCCTGCTGCACCCTTCGCTGGAAATGTTGCATGAGGTGAATCTTGCCCCAGGCTTCAGCTTTCCCTGCAACTGAACCCTGAGTCCTTGAAGTAAGAAAAGACAAAAAAAAATCTTTTTTCTTAGTTAATGCAAATGATGTTTTCAAAAGGGATGTGCTCATCTTGAAAGGGGGCAGAGCAGCTTTGTCAGCACTGCAGTTTCTGAATCTGAGGAACAGCAGTTTGGAGCCTGTTCCTTTGTGCTGCAGCAGCATCCACCCAGAGAGCACGGAGCAGATCCTTCAAAAAGAGCTGGGAGGCCTGGGGAGTGCCAGTCCTACTGGGAGAGGCTCCTGTGGCAGAGCTGATTTTCCTGCTTTTCTTCATTTTTCTCTTCTGTCACATCTTGAAACGAAAGGATGCTTCTACTAAATCAAATGTGCTTAAAACTAGCTAAGAAATGCCTAGCTCCTTTTGTTGATAGGGGAAAAAAATACTGTTCTCTTTTAATGTAAACATAAATTCACCTCTTTCCCCAACAATTCAGTGAAGATCACAAGGCTATGACTCCAGGCTGGTTAACTGGAGCCCAAACACCAGCTCTGCTCCACTTTACACACAGCATGGGAGCAGCAGGTCTGGCTCATGGGGGAACCTCCACAGGAGAATCACTGCTTCCAGTTCCTCTTCATCTTCCCAAATTTACTGATGTCCTTTCTTCCCACACATGGTGTGACGTTTGTCTGTGTCACCAATGGTGCTTGTACATAGAAATCTAAGCTTCACTTGTGCAGGCAGTGGAGGCAAGGTGAGCTGCTTGGGGTGGATCTATGGGCAAGAGCCCAGGGCTGACAAAAATCATCTAAAAGGTGCTGAGAAATTCACTTGTTTGAGGCTGTCCTGTGCTGGAGAAACCATCTGATGGGAAAATAGAAAAATACCTAATTCCCGGGTAGCTGGGCTCGAACCAGTAACGTGCAGCAACACCAACTGGCTCACAGGGAAAACACATTCCCTGAGAAGCAGTGCAGGAACAGGGCACTAGGCTTTGCTTTGAAAACACCTTTGTACCACCATCCTTCTCTCCCTTGTTAATTCCTTCTGGGTTTAGGGCCATTTTCCCAACTAATTCTGTGTGACCCCTCGCTCCACTGTGCAGGTCCTGCTTGCACTGTGGGGCTGCTGCTGCTCTGGATGCAGTTTTAAGGGACAGTCACCTGCTGAAATCGCCTCCCTAAACAGTAACCAGAGCTTGGCTGCTGTGTCATGCCTTAACAAGCTGTTGCTTTTAAGCTGTAGTCCTGAAATTGCCAGCCAAAACCTTCTGCTGCACTGTGCTCCAGCAGGTGGAAGCAGACAGCATCAGCAGTCCCAGCAGCACGGAAAGCTGCTTTTTCCACCTGAAGGACAGGCCTGTTGCTTGGTTAGCGTTTCTGGGAGAGAGGGGAGATGGCTGATGGGGAAAGGTCGTTGGCAGCTTCCTGTCGGTCAGCGGCCGTGCTCAAATTTGGTGCAGCTGTGGCTTTCCAGCAACGATCTCCCCCTGTACTTGTTGACCTTCACCATGGGAAGAAAGAAGGAGTTGCTCTTCTGTGAGATCTAGATGGCAGTGAATGCATGATAAATTTCTTCAGTGCTTTCTTACAAGATCCAAATCTTATCTGCAGGGCCCAGGCCCTGGTGCTGCCCTCAGAGGAGAGAGGCAGTGGCACGAGAGGCCAAGGGATGCCTGGGCCGTGGTGCTCTGGGTGCAGGGGTGAGCATGGGCCAGGTGCTGAGCTCAGACGTGACCCAGGTTAAGAATTAATTTTTACTCAGGGCTGGATTTAGAAATCCACCCAGCTGGACCCAAACCTCTCTCCCTGGGTTGCCAGCTCTTTGCTATTTTGAAGAGGAGAGACTTTGGCTTTCAGTCCTCAAAGGCTGGTCAGTTAAACATGAGCCAGTGGCAAAAGGCATCCTTAAATTTAGTTGGAGTGCCTGCCTGGAGGGGAGCTCACTTCTGAAGGGCATCAAAGGTGATTTTGGGCATTTAACAGGGCAGCTCATGAGTAGTCCCTGAGATGGACCAATGTGCTCAGGGCCCGTTGGATATCCAGGTCTCATGAATCTCATCCCACTTCAGCAGTGAGTGTCAGGGAAGAAAACTGTTCTGCCTTCCCAAAAGGCAAGATGGGCAAAACAAATGCTCCTTTTGTTGAACCCAGCTGCCATTCAGACACTCTCCCCTGGGCTCTGTCTATCCCCTGGTTTTTTTCTGTTGCCATCATTCTCTCTTCACTCTTGTTCCAGCTCTGCTTGAAACAGATGTAGCCTTTTCTGTACTGGCTGCTCCCTAGAGCAGTGACCTGTAAAAAAAATGTATTTCTACTTTCTCAGCAGAGCAAATAAAGGGCTGAGCATCACAGACAGGGCCCAGTGCTTCACGACCCCCCCAGCTGCTCCAGCTGTCTGCTGGCTTTGCAGGGGATGAGTGTTTGAGGGATGCAGGGGTCAGCTTGGACTCCCATGGAAGCCAGGGCCAAGCTCCTGTCAGCTAAGGCAGGGGAAAACCTGACCCTGAGAGCAGAGCTACCCCACAGCAGTTAGGGTTTATCTGATTTCTGAGCAGTTGTCAATCAGAAGCTTCTTTATCAGGACAGATAGTGCCTTGCCTGCGAGCCTCCCTGATAAGCACCGGGACTGGGGGTGCCCCCGCACCCACGGGAGTCCATCTGTCCATCTGGCTGCCTGTCAGCAACACAGGCTGCAAAGTAAACCTGCGCTGCCTGCTGAGGAAAAACAGCAGAGGGAGTGGCCTGACCCTGCTGTGCCAGACTACTCCTCTGGCCCAGTCTGCTCCCTCAGCATTTACCTGGGCTCGAGCAGAGAAGGGGTTGATGTCCAGTGAATCGGCTGAAACGCCCCCGTGACGCCCCTCTGGGCTCCTGCTGGCATTTCCTTCTGCCCCATACTCTGCCCTGGTCAGCAGAGTAGATGTCCTTGTGCCAGGCACTCCTGCAGGGTGGCGCACATTTAGTGATGTTATAAATTAGTGCTTACTCCTGAGCCAGCCGGGAGGTACAACAGCCCTGACAGGTGCTACTAAGGAGCACTTCCACACTTTAGATTGTGAAGTGTTTATTGTAGTTTAAGACTACTCACAGATTTTTCAGACATATAATGGGAAGTCCTGGGTGTCTGCTCAGGGGTCTGGGTGCTCAGTGTCAAGGCAGCCTTCTCCCCTCTCCCCGAATTAATGCCTTACAAAAACGCAAAGCAAGAGCTTTGCAGGTTGAGAAATCTGCTTTGCATGTGATTTGAAAATAATGGCAGCACTTCAGTGCAGGAGCTGTAAGTAAGGCTCTGGGAGCAAACTGTGCTCTCAAATACCTGCTCCTTATTAATTTGCTTCTTTTTGTAGGCCTGTTCTGTTGGGATATTTAATCTTTCAGTTTGCAGACACAGGATCTAGGCAGGAAGAACATTATCCTACGAATCTTTCTCGCAGTTTATAGAAGGCAGATTTGAAGTAGCTGACCTTGGTATGGCGACTGAGCTCTCCTCTGTGGATTTAAAATATTTAACTTAAAATCCTGTTTCTCTTGAGCTCTGACAGTCATGCCATGGCACGTTTCAAGGTTAGTGTTCCAATATAGTTTAGCTCATGTGCTGTTCTCTGTTTAAAAAAGGAAAGTTTGTTAACTTTCAGCAGTTTGTGGCCTCTAGCCCAAGATGAGATTTTTTAAAACTAGAGCTGTGTATTTTCATTCTATCTATGTCTTGAGTGGTTCACAGACAGTGCTCCTTGGGCATCCCATGGCACTCCACAACGGGCATGCTTTACTTTTGACTCCTGCACATCCCAGACTGTTTCAGATCCAGGTCTCCAATCCCTTCCTTGTTTTTAGGAAGGTGGACAACTCTTTACTTGCCAAGCGCAGTGGGGTGTGGGCACCAGCAGAGTGCAGCAGGGCAGGAGATGGGCACAGGCTGACCTCCCCTGCAGGCTTCAGGGCCCTGTTACACAGATGAACGTGAGACAAGGGTGAAACATTTGCTTTGGACTTCCCACAGCTACCAATTGTAAAACGATCTCATTTCCTGAGGCGTGCTGCAGACACAGAAAAAAATAACAAAACTGTGTGGCAAAACTGCTAGGGCTACAAGTTCCCCAACAGCGGATGGTGCAAGACAGATAACTCGAGATCCCCTCCAGATACAGGGAATTTGCAGCTGCCCTACCCACAGCAGCTCCCTCAGCTGTCCACGACCGTACCCACTGGTGGGCATCGCTCTGGCTGCATCCCATGGGGCTTCCAGCACCGTGGTGGAAAATGCCCTGGGCTGGGAAGGGCAAAAATAGCCCGTGGAGTTTTGCTTTCTCACATGGGTGTTGTTTGTGCACAGAGGAGGGGTGTGGAGCGGGTCAGCGTGTACCCGTGATCAGCGGAAAGTGAGAGGTGCCACTGCAGGGATGGTTTCCGCAGCCTCCAGCAAGTGGAGGCTGATCGTCTCCCTCCCGTGTTTGCCCAGCTTCCTATTGATGCTGAGCACTGCCTCAAACAAAAAGAAAAGAAAAAAGAGCTGATGCTAAAAAGACAAAGCAGGAATGAGGGTGGTGATAAAAACCACTGCACACGAGTCCTTCTGCACCTGCTTGGTTTAGTCTCCTATGTTTCCTGTGCCAGAGGAAAAGCCCCATGTGCAGAGGCTCTCAAAGCTGAACACGCAACTCAATCCCTCAGTCCAGTGGTAAATCCCAGCCTGGAGAAGGGAGGGAGCTGCTGGAGTCTCTTCTGCTGCTTTCTGGGGTTTTGGTGGAACACCATGCCCTGGGGAAAGTCACTGCTGAGCCCAGATCCCCACTGGGGGCCTCTGTGGACTTTCCACCACATAAAAATAGATTTACCACAGACAACTTGCGCTATCAGCCCCAGGACTGGCGAGGCTGCGCAGCGCGTCAGGCCCACACGTCAGCGCCCCAGTTAATCCAGCAGCACCGTGTACGAGTGAGAAAAACCTCCACTGCTTTGATAACCTCGTTGTTTGCCATTTCTTCCGAAGTGAACTCAAGCCAAAAGGCAAGCAAAAGGTATGAGCCAGCTGAAAGGGAGCTTCTATTTTTCTGTCTGTGTAAGAGCTTTCGTGGCTTTTCGGATGTGTACCTTGTGGAGCCACATGTGATCCAAACCCTTTGCCACATTCCCTGGGGCATTTGCACCACGCAATGATGATCTGGCCAAGCAAATTGCCAGCGCTCTTCCAGAAGGAGTTGATATGTTTCTGCCAGAATATATTATCTAACTTGATACATTTTTTTCACTTTTACTGTGAATATCTATGATTCTGCTTTCAAACCCCAACCCCCCCCCAAAGCCTGGCATGAGATTCCAGAGATAATTTACTTACTTCTGTGGGAAAAGATGATTCCCCAGTTGGTGAAACATGTACTGACTGCGAGTAGCTGGCTTCTAACCCGTCTGGTGGACTGGTGAGGGCTTGAGGCAGGGAAAAGCAGTGCCAGTGCCCATGCAAAAATGCAGTTGACCTAAAATCAGGGAACATTAAGCACTGCTTTTTCACTCTCAGCATTGGGCAGAGGCTGGGTGGGAAGTGTGCCTTGACCACGGGCTGCTGGCAGCACCACCTTCATTCCAGCTCGTGGGTCCGGGATTTGCGTTTCTCCTTGGGCAAAACAGGAGATGAAGGCAGAGGAGCTTTAATTTGGACTGATGGAGGCAGGAAGGCCACAGTGCTGGGCTTTTCTGTTCATGTCTCACTCCCGTCACTCAGGAAGCTGTGACGCAGGTTATGGGTTGGGTTTGAGGTTTTGGAAACTTTTTCTAAAAGTCGATCTCCTCGCTCCGTCTCATTTCTGCAGTGTGAGGCTGTGGTGAAGGCTGGTCGCGAGCAGAGGGATGCCAGCCAAGATGCAGCTCCTTATCAGATGTAACGGGAGGATTTTCCTGGCTGTTTGTTTAATCCTCTTTGTGGGATACACAGCACAAGGTAAAACGGGGCGGTTGTTCTCACGGTAATCCTCTTTCTGGGCTAGGCAGTGGAGGCCAAGCAAGCAGCCTCTGAATTTCACAAACTGGCCTTCTTTTGGGGGTAATGAAATCTACTCAGAAAGTCTGTTTTGCTAATGTTTCCTTTTCTGGGGGCGGGGGAATGGCAAGAAAACGTGCTTTTTGCAATTGGAGCATTTCAGTTTTTGAGAAAAGACTTCATAAAATATGTTGTTGCATGTGTGTATGATTTCGGTCTACGTGTGTCAATATATATTTTTCCAAATGTCCCTTTCATAGTGGTCTGGTTACTGCTGTCACTCAGTTTTTGTGAGTTACAGACATAGTGTGTAACAGTTCCCGTGTCATAACTCCTACGGTGCGCTTTCTGGGGGGAGCAGGAAAGGAAACTAGTTGTAAGTATGAGGAAACTAAACGGTTTATTCCGTAAAACATTGCAACATACACCACGAAAATGACAAAAGGGAAATATTGATTCATGATGCCGTGCCCTGTGGATCTGTCTCTCGTGAGAGAAAAACTGCTCTTCAAGCATGTAGAGTATAATTTGTCCACAAACCAAAGCTGTGGTTGTGATGGGCTCTCAATATGCATTACCACTCTGAGGCTGATCTTTGAGGGATTACGGCCTGCTTGTTCTGTGTTGCTTATTTGCAAATTTTTCAGCTGCAGCTGTTTATTTTGTTGCCACGGTTATTATTAAAAACCTTCTTAATAATAAGCAAGGAGAAGAAAATAGGTATGAAAAAGGAATATACTGTAGAGGCAGCAGGAAATTACACCCGTGAGATCTTTTCTCTTTTACAGAAGAGTGTAGGAGGCAGCTGAAAGTCATCCAGTACATTATGGAAATATATAGGGCAATAGAGAAGTGTAATTACAGAAAGATATTCCCAGGAAACGGAGAAGAAAATAGATAAAATGCCAACAGGTTGAGAATGCACCAGGAGGTTTCTGAACAAATTAATTACAGGAGACCAAGAGGAAGGATGAAATATCACTGCTCTTCTCTTTATTACGTGATCCTTATTTTGTCGTTTTGGTATTTTTTGAAGACCCACATTTTCAGTGACAGCCCCCACCAGGCACCTGGGGAGCAACAGAGCTGAAAACCTGGGTTTACAAAGCCTTGTAGTGTCTCGGAGACACCTGAACTCTCTCTCCTCTGGCAAGTGCTCCCAGAGCCTCCATAAACCCCAAACCTGCTCCCGTGGCACACCTTGAGTTTCTCACGTCCCCACCAAAACTCAGCCCGTTGAACTTGAAGGGGCAGAGCTGGAGCCAACAGAGGAAGGAGAGCACAGGAGCCAGCTCTCTGCTGGGTGCCTTATCCCCAGAGGTTTTCACATTATTTTCACATGCTTCCACCTTCAAGGAGAGCTGCAGGAGGCTGAGCCCCCAGGTCCCCCGTGGTTGTGCCATACTGTGAGCTGGGGATGAGCCTTGCTGTGACAGCAGTGCTTTCCCAGGGACTTCCTGGTGCTGTGTGTGAGGGGATTCCCTGGGATTTTTCATGGACTTCCTGGTGCTGAGTGCGAGATGTGCCTGATGTCTCTGATGACAAAAATGTCACTTAGGATGTCAGTAGCCATTTTAAAAAAAAGCCTTCAGGGTTACTTTACTTTTCCGGAGGTTGAGCAATCAGGGCCACACAAACTATTTTCATCTGCTCCTTTAAGCCTTATTAGGTGCTCATAAAGCTCACAGGACCTGGTGAATAATGTCCTGGTCCTCATGGACAATGTGTGGCTGATTCCACCAGGTGCTCCGATGCAGAGGGCGAGGTACAAGAGGGTGAGGTGCCGGCCTGACGCCTGGTCTGCCAACTGCATCCAAGAGAAGGAGCCCTGGTTCTACATGCCCTCTGGTGGGGCCAACAGGATCCTTCCTCCCATGGCAGACCGGTCCTTGTAAGTTCATTTGCCGCCTGGCTGTCATTAACGCTAGCACCCCAAAATGTATTATTCCTGCCTTGACAGTCCTCTCACAGCGTGGCTCGCCCACGGTAACGTGAGGCTTTGATGTGCTCATCTAAGAGAGAGAATTGCCACTCTGCGTTTCAGGATGAAGAGATACCAGGAGCTGGGCGACATATTCCCTCTCTCGGAGGAGGATGCCGGCTCTGGGTCCAACACCGTGGTGGAAGCGGAGCCAGCCTCTGGGTCGGGGCTCGGTGACAACGACAGCTTCTCTGAGGTGAAGCTGCCTGCCTTCCTGGACAGCCTGCGAGGCAGCGAGCTGAAGGAAAAGCTGTCGGAGGAGGATTTGCTCCTGTAGGGCTGGAGACATCGTCCTCACATGCTGCTCCCTCGCCTCTTCCCCAGAGCCTGACCCGGCGGCCTTGAAGCGGTTTTAAACCAGCATCAATAAAAACTCTGCCTTAAGATCTTTACTGCTTTCGCTTACTAAAAGCATTGTTGTTCAGTCTGAACGGCCTTTTTATGTGTGTGCGTGCAGCAGCCATCCCAATGGGGGGAACAACATGGGAGATGGCCAGCTCTGTGGGAGAGTCACCGTGCTCTGAGGGGAAAAATTCCAACCCTTTGTGCGCTGGGAGCCGCCTGCGCTTTCACGGCAGTCAGCCAATCGCGTGTCCCGAAAAAGAGCGCCGGGTCCTGCCGAAAGGAAAGGTTTCTTACCGCGCTAGTAAGGAAAGGTTTCTTACCGCGCTAGTAAGGAAAGGTTTCTTACCGCGCTAGTCTCCTGAGGGGACCCGCACGGCGCTGCCGCCTCCCGGCCGCCAGGGGGCGCCCTGCCGCGGCGGGCACGGAGCTGGAGGGGCGGTCACGTGCGGCGGGGCGTGGTCCCGGAGGGGGTGGGCGTGGCCCGGGGAAGCCGTAAGGTCACATGACCAGGGGCGCGCGGCCGGGGGCGGCTGGTGTCGGTGCGCGCGGGGCCGGTGTCGGGCCGCGGAGGGGGCGCGTACCATGGTGAGTGCGGGGGGGGCCGCGGGGCCGGCGGTTATGAGGGGTGTGCAGCGGGGCGCGGAGCGGGCGCCTACCATGGCGAGTGCGGGGCGGGGGGGCAGCGCCGATCCGCCATCGCCTGAGGCGGCGGCGGCCTGGGCAGGGCGGTGCCTCCTCTCCCCCTCCTTCCTTCCAAAAGCAAGGATTCAAGGGGTTATTAATTTTATTTGAGGATAAAAAGTGCCCGCATGACCTCGGTAGGGCGGGGTTTGCTGGTGGAACTCGGGTTCCGTGTGCCCCGCGGAGCTGCCGTCGGGGCGAGCGCCCGGGCGGAGCTGGGCTTATCGGGATCTTCCGGCAGAGCCGTGAGGCAGCGCTGGCAGCCGCGGGCTCCGCTCCGTACCGAGACACCCTCCCTCTGGGAAACGGCGGCCGCCGTGTGCCGGCAGCCCGCGCCGTGTGCTCGGTGCGCTCCCGTGAAGGGGCTGAAGAAAGACGTGCTGTGAAGAGTCGTCTGGACCGATGGCTCCGTGCTTCTGGGGTGTTCGGGTTCCTTCACACGTGTCTCTCTTGTGCGTGCAGGAGCTGCTCGGGGCCCCGTGTGAGGCTGGGATTTCCGTACCCTCTGGCATTCCCACAAGTCCTTCAGTGCAGCTATTGCACTTCAGGGCTGAACGCAGCTTGGTTTTGGTCCTGATGTAGCAGAATTTCCAACGTCTGTCTTTTGCACAAAACCAAGAGCGTAGCCTGGCCTTTGGCCAGTTTCTGGAAACCCCAGTTCTCTGTCTGCATTCTCTTAAACTGTAACGTAATAAGCCCTATGATAGCTATCTAAAATACTTCTTGTTTTGCATAGTTTCCCTGCAGCAGTATCTTTGATAGCAGCTGGAGGAGATGCCTGCTGCTGACTTCTTTATTTCATATGTTCTTATTCTCTCTGAAGGAGATCATAGCTAATCTCGGAGGAGTGCCGTTGAAATATTTACATGCGGTCTCCTGAGAACTGATGTGTTACCAGTGTTTGGTCTGGTTGACCATTTAAATGGTCAGCTTGTAATTCAGAAGGTACTGTGGGAGCATCCTGTATAGTTTGCTTTAAGGTAATGTGCTTCCTTCTTTAGTTAGAGGGGACTATAAGATTAATCTGGAAAACAAGTACAGTTTCAAGGAAAAAATATGGCCATACTTTTGAGCATCTTGTGTTTAAAATAGTCTACAATTTGGAATTCTTGTTGAAACTTTCTTCTTTTTCTCTTGCCCTTCCCCAGAAGCCAAGAATCAGTAATGGTTCTAGCATGCACTGTTTAAAATACAAAACAACGAAAAGAATTTTTCAGCAGCCTGTACAAATCTGTGCTTGGCAGAGACTTGGAGTACATTTTGGTCTTCTGTCTGCTGGCCTTGTTGGTCATCTGCTGCTGCCTTCACCTCAGAACGTGTAGTAGATATAACAGGCTTTCAGTTGGAGTTGCACACATCTTTGTGGGTTGAAGTGGGGCCGGTTGCTGAGCACATACAAAGCCAGTTTGGTCTTGTGTGAATCACTGTTCCATGGCTCCAGCTTGCTCTGTGTCCTCTCTTCTCTAGGAGGGGTGAGCACAAAGTCACTCAGTGTTCCTACTGCTAAGCAGTAGCATTCTGATCACATCTTCTGCTAGGCTCTTTGTTTTTTATGCTGCATTTCAAACTTCAGGTCCCCAGAATGTCTTGGAAAGAGTTCTCCTTTTTTTTTTTACTGTTAGACTGATGAAGTGGCAGTGATTGTGTTGTTTGACCCCAGCTGGCAAGAAAACACCACCACAGCCGCTCGTTATCTCCCCACCCTGGTGGGATGGGGAGGAGAAGCAAAAGTAAACCTTGCAGGTTGAGATAAGAATTTAATAATTGAAGCAAAGTAAAATATAATAATGGTAAGTAATAGCATAATAATAATAAAAAGGAAACGTGAACGAGTGATGCACAATATAGTTGTTCACCACCTGCTGACTGATGTCAGACCCCTGTCAGCCCCTTCTGGGTAACCCCCAGTTTATATGCTGGGCAGGACTTTCTGAGGTGTGGAATATCCCTTTGGCTGCTTTGGGTCCCTTGTCCTGGCCATGCTCCCTCCCAGCTCTTTGGGGTACCTCCCCACTGGCAGAGCATGAAGCACAAAAAAAGTCCTTGACTTAGAATGAACCCGACTTAGCAACAACTAAAACCTCAGTGTGTTATCAATGTTATTCTCAGACTGAATCCAAAAAACAGTGCTGTATCAGCTACTGAGAAGAAACTAACTCTAGAAGAACTTACATCTAGAAGTTAACTCCAGCCAAAGCCAGGACAGACTGTTTCGTGTACACCAAATTCATCTGGTTGAAGCAGATGTTCTCATGGAGAACACAGTGTAATTTCTCAAAAAACCCCAGAAAAATCACAATGAATTAGTGAAGTGTCGTCTGCTTTAGTACATCAAAGCAGATTAGCGCCCAAATCTTTGGAGGAGAATGTTGGCTTTTGTACTAATCTTGTTGAGTTTCCCATAGAGCCACGAACATGTTTTGCAGCTTCTTGTAAGAGGTGTTTGTGTAAGATCAAAGGATGATCTCTCGCGTTCTTGCGTTCGGTTCGGTGCCGGTCAAAAGTTCGAGCGCAGAGAATGCCGAGGAAAGGTGAGGACAAGCGCTGTGCCTGGAGCAGTGTCACAGCTGCACCCGTGACACCCCTCTCTGTGATGGCAGCCTTGTGCAGCTGAGGTGGGCTGCCTGAAGGACTGCTGCCTCTCACAGCTGCCGGTGCTGTCTGCTGAGACAGCTGCGGTGTGTAGGCAGAGGCAGCAAATAAAAATCCCTGCTCCCCTTCCCCAGCCGGGGGGATGCTTTGGGCTTTGCATTTTATCCCCTGTTACTGTTTCTTTCCATTCTGCTTTTCTCCAGTGTTTGGGTTTTTTAGTGGTAGTCATGGTAATTACGCTGTATACTTTTTATAAATGCGATATTTAGTGAGAGCTGTCACTGCTTGTCACTGACCTGCTTTCAGTTATTTGCTAGATGAACAGCTGTCCTTTGTCACCACTGATTCTTGGGTCTCTGATACATAATGGCTTTGTAACTTGGTGGAAGCACAAATGGTTTTTTCCCCAGCATATAGTGAACAGCTGCAAGTAAACACCACATTTAAGATGGAGTGTCCACTGTGTAGTAATTTGTCCAGTTCTTGTTATTCCAGAGTTTTCTTGGAAACCTTTTCGTTCCTGTTTGTGAGATTGATGTTGTACTCAATGATGCTGAAACACGGAAACCTGCAGAAATCAAAACAGAAGATGGTAAAGTAGAAAAGCATTTTCTCTTCTACGATGGAGAATCTGTTTCAGGAAAGGTAAATTTTCATTTAAAAGTGACTATTAAGTACTGTTCTGATTCTGGCATGTGAACACATATTGGAAGGTAAATGAAAAACTGCTCTAAGAGCTGCATTTTCAGCTTTCAGAGGAAACTGTTTTGCTATGTATAGTTTTTTTAACCACAGTCATTCAGGCAGCTGATAGAAGTCAACATTTTTGAGTAGTAACTGTTTATTTATTTCCGGTCATCTGATATTTATGAATAAGCTTTTTGTGCAATGATGTGCAATCCTACCGTTGCTTCTGATGAGAAGACTCATTCAAACTGCATCCCCCTGCTTCCCCTTCCCTTTGAACTCCAAAATCCACAATCCTTTACAGGTAACAGTAATTTCTGGCTGGCACAGTCAAAAATTTGCATACCCTGAAGATAAGCCTTGCTCTCCATGCCCTGAAGCGATTTCTGGATTGCAACAGAGGAGCAACATATGAAGTTCAGCTGACTGCTGAGTCAACAAGAGTTTTACTTACTGGGAGAAAAGACAATGAAGTTGAGCTTGCCAGAGGGATTTCCCTGCATTCAGTATTGCACCCAGGCACTCCTTGCCATCACTCTGTTTTACTGGAGCCGTTCTCACTCTCTGAGTATTCCTGTTAGGATTCACTCTTCCTTCTAAGGACTTGAGTTGGTACTGTTGGGCGCTGAGATTGACTTCTGGATGCCTGCTTTGATCTTGACTGACCTATAGCACTGGGCATCTTCCTGGTCTGGAAGATTGTACAAAGGTCTTGCTTCTCTAGAAGGATCCTTGCAGGGATGTGAAGGGCCACAAGATGAGCCTGAAACCCTCAGGAGAAGTGAGGGAGAAGCTTATGATGACCAGCTGGAACACCTGAGAGGTGCCTGATGAGTTTTGGCTAACACAGGCACAGTGGCATGAGGAGGTCTGGGAGACCAGAAGTTTTTTTGGACAGCTTCTCTCTACCTCATCCTTTTTTCACCACAAAGATGGATAGTTCCAGTGGTTTGCTTCCAACTCAGCTAGTGACAGTGTTCTGGGTTTTTGTACAGGAATTCCTCTGGTCATCACTGCCTTATAAGAAAACATTCTGTATGCTTAATATTTACATGTTTCAATATAATGTGACCTTGTGGAATCCTTTCTGGTCTGTTTTTGAGAATCAGAGTCACAAATGAAAGTCTTTGTAGTAGGTTTCATTATCTGTTATTTTTCATTGTCTTAGCCAAAACCAGCATTTAGCTGCCTGCCAGAGAAGGGACTGAAGCTCTCATGACTTGAAAGGAATCAATCTCATGGCATTTCGTTTTTGAACTTGCAGATGTGACTGTCGGAAGATGCTTTGAAGCATCACGACTGGCTCTGCTGGAGCTCTGGCTTGGATACTTAATTTTGGGACTTCAAAGTTCCAATTTAAGTCATAAAATTCAGTCTCGTGGATGATTAGATTTTTCTTGAATCTTTTAGTGGTGCCTTGGAAATGCTTGATTTCATGATCAGCTGTTAGATTTGGCTGCCTTCAAGTTCAGGTAGGGCTGTTGAGAAGAGATCTTGGATTCCATAGGCACGTACTAATATGTTTTCCTTTTTACTGAGATTGTGTTAGAGTGAAAATGCTGAAAAAATTTAACTTGTGTTTGTTTTTTTACCTTGGTAGGTGAACGTCTCCCTTAAACATGGGAAGAGACTAGAGCACCAAGGAATTAGAATTGAATTTGTAGGACAAATTGGTGAGTTTAAGCTATGAAGGGGCTTTTAGGTGCTTGTGGTTTATGGAACTTGGCACTTGTGGCTATCAGCAGTTCGGCTCAGACAGTGCAACCTGTTCTGATCAGTGGGTGATAAGGGCCAGAGGAAAGTTGTTTTTCTTTCTTTAAAGCAAGTGATGTACTAATTTGTGCTACTCAGAAAGTCATTGGGAGAAAAATACGTACATACTGGGTTGGTGAGTATTCAGTCTGTCTCAAACTAGCTAAAAGTTGGATTAATAACCACTAGAGATTCAGGAAAACTAAACTTGTGGTCTTCTCTGAAAGAGAAGAGGCATAGAAAAGAAATTAAGAGGCAGCTTACAGCAAAATACTTTTACAAATTTTATGGTAGTTGGTTTTAATAAAACCTATTAGAAATGTAAATTTCTTACCAAAGTCTGCTTAGAGTTGAACTATGAGGAATCTTTATTATATCTAACTTCTTACCAGTCCAGGTAATCTCTCTGCACCCTTGGGCTGGTGCTAAAATTCTTTCCCTCTCAGAAAGCTCTTTGCATTGTTGTCTTCCTTGGAAGTAATTGCTCAGGTTTCATTCTCACGCAATTGACTTTAAATGGAATTTCTCCAATTCCCTATTTCTCATCAGTCAGTAGGCTCCAGCGTTCTGTGCCTGAAGTGCTGTGTAGCAGTATGACTGAGACCCGGCACCTGCTGCTTTATGCTCGGAGGTTTTGATAGTAAGGTTGTAAAATTAAACTTTGAGAACAAAGCAGTACTGTGATGAGAGTGAGGCGTATAGACAGAGGGGAAAAAAATTCAGTCTGTTGTCTTCTAATAGCTGTACAGATTGTTTTTCATCTTGACTTACACATTTTATTCTCTAGATGAATTTAATTTGATGCAGTGTTTCTTGAAATTCATGCATTTCTGGGACTTTCTGTTATGCTACATTTGGAAGTCCACAGAGTTATGCAGACGTGGTTTAAACTACTGCTCTTTGTACCTGTCCATGTTTTCTTGGATCCTTCCAAGTGTTAGTATAGAAATGCAGAAAGCATTCCATAGTGTGATCTCTCTGCACTGTTTGCAGACTAACTCCATATCAAAGCTGTATTTTAAACCAGCTCTTCAGAGTACAGCTTTTCTGACTGACTGGCACAAAAAGTATTTGATATGCAGCATTGGATAAACTATGCATTAGATAAATGCTTGTCCCAACAAACTAAATACATTTTTTAGACAATTTGTGGTCATATTAAAAAAATATGAATTACTAGTTAGTGTCAGTTTCTACCACATTGGCAGTGATAAATTGTGGAGTTGGTCTGTTTAGTTCATTTGTTCTTTTCTGAAAAACTTCAGTCTGTGTAACACCAATTACCAATGCTGATGTTCAGTTTTGAATGGTAGAGTAGTAGATACTGAAGTGTTTGGGTTTTGATTTTAGGGTGATTTCTGGTGAGAATTGCACGACACGTATCTAGGAATGAATCACTGACACCGCTCTGGGGACAGGAGATGCTGTTGCTGTGGAACTGCCTTTGTTTCCAAATGACTGACTTAGACCAGGGGTCATAATAAGCCACTTGAGTGTAGACTAGTAGTAATAATAAATTATTTGCTAGGTGTTGTTAATCTGCAGACCGGATTAGGATCACTGGCCTGTCCTGAATAAGGCAGTCCTGACACTGCTTAGGTTTTGTCCCTGCAGCAGTAAATGCTGGAAGCCAAAACCAGGCAACGCTAATTACAGAGCATGCAGAGCAAGAAGTACTTATTAAAGCCAGCTAAACTGTCATTAGCAAACAATGCCATGCTAGTGAAGCTCTCAATGTGTTCTCTTCATTCCAGTTAGTTCTTCAGGGATGCTAACTGTAGGTTGCTAGAACTGAAGGTAATTCAAAAACCTGAATAAAACATTTGGCCAAATATATGTATTTTAAGTTAATTGCTTCTGTTATACTCTCCCACCTGCTGCTGCCAAATTAGAGACAATTTTGTTTGTGAAAAATAAACACTGAAACATATTTTCCTTTAACTTTCCAACTTCAGAACTCTTCAATGACAAAAGCAATACCCATGAATTTGTAAACTTAGTGAAAGAACTGGCCTTACCTGGAGAGCTGACCCAAAGCAGAAACTATGACTTTGAATTCATGCAGGTTGAAAAGCCATATGAATCCTACATTGGTGCCAACGTCAGACTGAGGTTTGTAACTGCTAAACCTTTTTTTTTTCCCCTCTCCTCCACTGCAGAAAATTTGTAATTTAGCAATTATGCTGCCCCCTCTTCCTCCTTTTAGTTATTACATAGAACATGTAAAAGCCAGTAGCTAGTGTGCTTTGATTGGAGTCGTGGAGATTTTAACACAATGTGGTCTTTTCTGCTTAATTTGGAATTGCTCAGTGCTGTTTATATAAATAAAATTCCTCCAGTTCAATCAAGTGAAGACAGTCCATGTCTCTCCTTTTAAAGAAAAACCCATACCCACAACTGAAGAAAACACTCCCACGTGTCAGTGTTTTGTCTTGTATTTTGGTGTCTTACTCTTTTCTACTTAGTCTTACGAGACTGTACGCTGGTCTTTCAAAGAGCAGCTGTACTTCAGAACACGGGGGCTCTTACTTAGTAAACCTGAATAACTCTGGCTAATCCAGTGGCTTTCTCCTTAGGTATTTTCTAAAAGTGACAATAGTGAGACGGCTGTCAGACTTGGTGAAAGAATATGATCTGATTGTTCACCAGCTCGCTACGTACCCAGATGTAAACAACTCCATCAAAATGGAAGTGGGCATTGAAGACTGTCTCCACATAGAGTTTGAATACAATAAGTCAAAGTAAGTGTCAGAGCAAAATGCTTTTTAGTAAATAACTTGGTATAAAAGGGTCCAGTATGTAATACATGGTGGCCAACTTCACCTTCTGGAGACTTCAAATGTAAAGTACTAATTACACAAAGGCCTTTTTAGATCTAGCTAGCTGTTCTGTCCCAGTTCTTACAGGAAGGTCATTAGCTAATATTTAAGACTTAATTTTTTGCATTGACGCCTTTTCAGTATGACTGATAGCACTTCCTTTAATGGTACTGATGGAATGATGGAAACATTGTAGTTGCTCTGGTCTGGCTGAAGTGCTTAGTTCACTGGGGAGGTGAGCTCCTAGTAGTTTCCAGGCAGACAACTGCCTGCGTGACTTGTGTTCAAGAAGGTGCAAAACTTGTGTTTATTCTTTAACAAAACCCCCCATTTTGTTCTCTTAAAGGTATCACTTAAAGGATGTGATTGTTGGAAAAATTTATTTCCTCTTAGTGAGAATAAAAATTCAGCACATGGAGTTGCAGCTGATCAAAAAGGAGATTACTGGAATTGGTAAGAGAAACAAAGTCCAAATGCAATGGCAGCTTGTGTGCCAGTTGAGCCTTACGCAGACCTGGAGACTGAAGTCAGTATTTGCAGTGCTGGCTGAACCAGTGCTCCACCAGCTTCTTCCTCACTGGTGTTTGACTACCATTTACATGTTGTGCTCTGGCAGCAATACTTCATAGTCAACACTGCCAGTCTGTGTAATTGCTCTGGGATTGTGACTCCTCACAAATGTGAACCCTTGTAAATGGAACTTGGGCATAAAAATACAGTAGTTTAATCACCCTCAATAGATAAAGAACAAGGGAGGAGGTGTAAAATGCATCCTGGAGACCCCCTTGCCTCTACAGGGATTAACTGGTTAAGGGGGCTTGGTAACCATCAGCAGGAATCAGTCATGTTCTAGAAATGTGTCATTTTCTGTCATCCAAAAAAATGGATGGGATGGAAATATCAAGGCTTTGAAGCAGAAACAGCTTGATTATTGCAGATCAAGCTTGTACTCACTGGAACAAGGCTGGACGAGGCTGTGGCTCATGACACTTCATTCCCCACTGGCTGGGGTTCTTGGGAGCTTCTTGTGTGGAGGATGAGGAAGGGGCAGAAGGCTCTACTTTACTGCTGGCTCTTGAGCTGGCTGATAACCCTTCATTTCCTAGCTTGAGCATGGCATAGCAGTACCAGTTGCTAGCACTGCTTGCTCACCAAGCAGCGCAGTTGCAGGATTCCAGACCCTCTTGCTTGTCCCTTATTTAAAGTTTGCATATCCAGGGCTCCTTTGGAGCTCTGGTGCCTGCCTCTGCTGTGTCAGCATGGTGGGGGGAGAGCAAGAAAGATGTCTTGCCTGGGAGAGGGTTTTGCTTGCTTTAGCCATGTCTGACATGCAGGACAAGGGCAAAAGTGCAGTGCTGTGTTAATTTAAAAGCTGCAGAATGGAAGTTGTTGCAATGAAACTTGGTGAAAGTTTAAAACTGAAGTGTGTGTTCTCACAGAGAAAACTTGTTTCACCAGGGCCCAGTACCACAACAGAGACTGAAACCATTGCAAAGTACGAAATAATGGATGGGGCGCCAGTTAAAGGTAAATAATTGTGATTGTTTTCAAGGGGGAGCATTTAGTGTTAAAAGCCTATTTGAAACGTCTGCGTAATTTAAATTTAATTTAAAGCTTATTTAAAAGATCTGGGGCAGAAGAGAGAACTTACACAATTTTTTTAACTGAAGAAACCACACTTCTCCTTAGGTTGCTGAAATGATTATGCATTTTCTATTTGGAGAAGACATTTTAATGAACTTAGGGCATTTCCTTGGGGTCCTAGTAACTTTTACCCTTATTTACCATTGGAAATTCTATGACTGATTCTTTCATCAAACCTGACTCCATGGTGTAGACCAGCTCTAGAGAGTTCAAAATCCTGATCCTTCTGGCTTTCCTGGCTACCATGCTCGCACTGAGAAAGGGTTCTCACTTTTCATTTCACACTTGCTTCTGTGCTCAGTGTTATTTTCTGATTTTTGATGGGTATTTTTTGTCTTGGGCATGTTTGTTTGTTTTGGTTTTTTCAACCAAAGAGCAGCACAGACAGTGCTTGGGAAACTGCTTTTGTTTTGCATGTCTTCTGAAACTGTATTAATTATTCCAGTTGCAAGGAACTAATTTAAGCTTTCTGGTTTTTGCAGGTGAATCGATTCCTATAAGATTGTTCTTAGCAGGCTACGACCCAACTCCAACAATGAGGGATGTGAACAAAAAATTTTCAGTGAGGTACTTCTTGAATCTGGTGCTTGTGGATGAAGAAGACAGACGATACTTCAAACAGCAGGTATGGTCCATAGCCGTCCTGTTGCAGAATCATCTGGGCAGTTTTACATGCTGCTTTGAACCTTCAGCAGGTTAGGAGGCACCTGTGCTTCATGTGTGGCAGAAGCATTTCTGCTGGCAAGTGTGCTGACAGCTCTGTAGATGATGTGAGCTTGCAGAAAAGGAGCCGAGGGGGATGCTGGATGCTATTCCAGCAAGCACAGGGTGCTCACTACCATAGAAGCTGCTTTGGGGATACCCAGACAAAACTCTGGGTGGGTAAAATGAGCTACTGGTGCATTTGTTTGCTTCCTTAAACTGCAGAGAAATCTCCCCTCCTGCACTAGCTGGGTTCAAAACTGCAAAGTGTTAATAAGGACTAAGGCATTTGACTGAAAATGTTAGAGAAGATGAGGTGATGCTGAGGAAAGGGGTAGCCTAAAGAGTCACGGGAAGAAGCTGTGTGGATTAGATCAAAATCTTCCTACTACAAAGGAGACAAGACAGTATAATTATAACATGGAAAACAAGAGGGAGCTGGAGCATACAGTGGCTTTGGTAGGCTTTGGATTTTGAGAAATGGAGGAAGAAAAATTTCTGGAACCCTTTAATACTATTAAAATTGAGGGTAGGATAGTTAAGGAAGGGGTGACTGCTCAAGATTGCAAGTATTCAAGCAGTAATTAAATATGTAACCTTAATGGTGGTGTTTTCTGTTACTTTTATATGATCTGCACTGATAAGTAGTGGGGATGCATTTTTTTGTGGACTCTTGTGTTTGGTTATCGTTTTTATTTTCCCAAAAAATGTAGTTTATCAGGAACTTAAGATAATTGATGCTGTTGCCTTAATGGCAGCTGTTGGTTTCAAGAGTGATTTCTTCCTCAAATAGGAAATAATTTTATGGAGAAAAGCTCCTGAGAAGCTGAGGAAACAACGGACAAACTTCCACCAGCGATTTGAATCTCCAGAGTCACAAGCATCTGCTGAGCAACCCGAAATGTGAACTGGTCTAAGGTGAAAAACTTTGCAGTGCTTCAGCAGGTTAACGATGGCAGCAGCCTGTGGGAAAAGAAGGCCAGAATTCCCATTACAACTGTCTTCCTTCATCTTGCAGTGCTGCGTTTACCATGCTACTAAAGCGTTCTTCAGTTAAACATTCAAGTATGTATATACATTTAAAATAAAGTGCTTTCTCAAACACTGGAACTTTCTTAAGCTACTATTTTATACTGCACATTTACTTTTATTTGATAATGTTGTATGCACTTGGGTATGCAAAAGCTTAAGTCTAGTTATTTCCATGCATGGTAGGCTGGTATATTTGATTTTTGCTGCTCACCTCTACAGTGTAGACTAAAGCATTTCCTGTTTCTCATGTTGTTTATTGCATGTTTGTTTCCAATGTTGCTTATTTGCTTTGTTTTGTTTTGAAAACTGCATTAAGACACAATGACTAAATCACACTAAAAATCAAGGTTTATGGTGCATTTGTCCTAAAATCTCCTAATTACTACATTAGACAGGGTTTAACTGAGGCTGCACTATGGTTGGAGCCCTCAGACCAGTGGTTCTAAGAGGCTTTTGCATCTGTCGGTAACAAAGAATATGGGGAAGCATCTTTGCCCTCTCTCCCCCAGTTCTCTGTCAAACTTAGCTCTAAGTCTTTCACACGAGTTGCTCCTGACTTTTGGGGCTCGTTACCCAGTAATTAGTGACTGTAGGGTTGTCTTGAGTTCACCCTCAGCTGGTGAGCGGGTAAAGCATTTGAACATAGTTATCTAATTGATGAAGTAAATGCTGGGAACATTGATTATTTTGCAAATATGTGAAACTGTGTTTCCTCCTGGCTTCATGATTCCACTGTCTTCACAGTCAATGTCTAACTGTCCTGACAGGAGAGGCAAAATGTTCCCAAAGGACATCCTTCTGGGCCTCCTAGAGCAAACCAGCTTCTTGTGGTCTTCTGCAAAGGCATTCGAAGCCAGGCAAGCCTTACAACTTAGAAGTTTGTCTGGCCCAGCAGATTGTTTGTCTTTATCATCATCTCGTAGGCATTTAGTGTTTGAAGAAGTAGCTTAAAGGAGTTAAGTGTTCACGTGTTCACACAGAGCGTGGGTCTGTTGTCAGACCTGTGGCTTGGGCACAAACGGAAGCCTGCTGTGAGGAAGGCAACTTGCACTCATAGTTCTCTTGGCCTTTAAACCAAGGCTTCTCAGCTCCGGTGCAAGTGTCATTGGTAACCTTACTTTATGAGTAAGTAAATAATCAAATTACATTTCTGTAAGAACTGTTTTATTACTGCGGCACTTTGATAAAGCAGAGACTCTGTGTACTTTATGCTAGGATACTCCTAACGCGGATATCGTCGGCTGAGAGCAAATCCAACTCCCTCATGTAAGTGCCTGTTCAGAAACTTAAAAGAATAAAGTTAAAAAAAAAAAAAACAACCAAATATTTTCATGGTCGCTTGCATGTCGTAAACCTGGGAACGATGATTTTGAAAAACTTGACTGTACTTAACCAGCCTCAACCATGTGTAACGAGCGGGGGGAAGCCATCCTGCGCTGCTGTTTGAACGATTAAACCAGCTGTGTTCTCACTACCGCCGCCTGCTCTGTGTGTGAGGGGCGCTGCGCTCCCTCAGGGCTCCCGCGGGGGGGGGGGGGCGGGGAGGAGCAGCGGGGGGCGGCGCCGCGCACGCGCGGGGGGCGGGGCGCGCGCGGGCCGATGACGCGTTGGCCGCGCGCCGCCGCCCTTGTCCGCGGATGAGTCGCTGCGCGTGGCCGCTGCTGCGGCGGCTCCCGGCGCGCGCGGGGCTCGCGCTCCGGCATGGCGGCGGCTCCGCGCCCCGCGCGCGCCCCGCCGCCTCCTCGGCATCGTCCTCAGCCACCGGGGACGGCGGCGCCGCCCGCGCCCCCGACACCTCCCTCTTCGTGCCCGTGCCGCTCAAGCCCGGCCTCGGCGGCGCGGCCGAAGAAGACGTGGGCGCCGAGCTCACGCGGCCCCTCGACAAGGGTGAGTGCGGGCGGGAACGTGAGGGGACGGGGCGGCGGCCCTGGGGCACCGACCGTGAGGCCTCGCCCGGCCTCTGCCCTCCGGCGCGGGAGGCTGGTGAGGCCGCACTTCGAGCGCTCTGGGCCGCTGGGCTCGGGAAGGGCGTTGGGGAGCTCGAGCTAGTCCAGAGAACGGGGCTGGAGCTCGGATCTGATGAGGAGCGGCTGGGGCTCGGCCAGGAGGAGAGGAGGCTCAAGGAACACCTCGCCTTCCACTGCTCCCTGCCAGGAGGCTGCAGCCAGATGGGCGTCGGGCTCTGCTCCTAGGGAACAGCAGTGGGACTAGAGGAAGCGGCCTCAAACTGTGCCAGGGGAGGCTTAGTTTGGATATTGGGAGAAATCTCTTCACAGGAAAAGTGATTAAGAGTTGGATTAAAGGGCTGCCCAGCGAGGTGGTGGAGTCACCATCTCTGGAGGTGTTTAAGGACAGACTGCCTGTGGCCCACAAGGTGGTGTCCGACCATAGGTTGGACTCGATGATCGAAGAGGTCTTTCCGGCTTAGTTGATCCTGTGACCCTCCTGAGGGCTGGGGGAACTGGCCCCTGCTGCTCTCGGGCCCTTTCCTGGGCTCAGAAACTCCCTTAAGAGCAGGGGGTCCTTCCCTGCAGCTTGTCTGACCTGTAGCTCATTGTGCCTGTGAGGGTGAAGTGGGATGAAGGCTGCATGTGGTGGGATTCCTGGGGCTATGCTGTGCAGGGCATGATCCGTGTGGGTGCCTTCCAGCCCAGGATCATCTGTGGTTGCCCAGGGCCCGTAGGTGTGCCCTGCGTGCAGGAAGCTCCGCTGGCCGCTTCCTCCATTCCCTGGTTTGGCGCGGTCGGGGGAAAGGTGCTTGGCCTGGGGCGTGTCCCGCAGCCAGACTGCAGAACCAGAACCATAACTGTATCTGAACTTTAAAGACACGGTTTCCTCAAATATTGGTGTCACAGACCGAAGTGGTTGTCTGTGTGTGAGTGTGCCTAGATGGGAAGTGGGTGAAGTGACAGGACAAGGGGGAATGGCTTCAGATGGACAGAGGCTAGGTTTGGATTGGGTATTAGGAAAAACTTCTTCCCTGTGAGCGAAGTGAGGCCCTGGGGCAGGGTGCCCAGAGAAGCTGTGGCTGCCCCACCCCTGGCAGTATCCAAGGCCAGGCTGGATGGGGTTTGGAGCAGCCTTCGATTGTGGAAGCTGTCCCTGCCCGTGGCAGGGGCTGGAGTGAGATGGTGTTTAAGGTCCCTTCCAACCCAGACAGTTCTGTGATCTTACGACTCCATGATCTTTAAAGATTGGGCAAATAAGAGACAGATTCTTGATTCTTTTGATGTTTGCTGATCTGAAAGCATTAAGGGTGCAAGTGGAAATCTTCCATATTTTCTCGTAATGAAGTGTTGTGATGACATATTATTTGTCTTAACTCCAGGGTGTGGGAGCATGGGCAAATTATCTGAATAGTTCAGAGCTGTGGAGAGAAGAATATGTGGCCTTGAAAGCTAAATAATCCCAGTCAGGATGAAGAATCCTGAACAGCTGTAATGCAAAAATCTGCTTTGTCAAACTTGTCCTTTGTATGAATAGTGCATTCCTCGGGTGCCAATGAAGATGAATGATGGCTTCTCACTTGTACCTTGCCTGTTGCCTCATTTATTAGAGGAGCAGTTATGTTGGACTTCTTCAAAACTACAGCTAAAATGCTCTGGGAAAATAAGTACAGATTCTGTTTGGTCTTTGCTAAGTTGTTGAGAGAGAACAGATTGGCTGAAATTATTTGTGCTTGCACAGGTGAAAATGAACTGCTTCAGACAGCCTGACGTTCTTCCTTGTGAGACTGGCAAGGAATAGCGGCCAGGTGTGACCTGTGGTGCTCATCTGGGTCTCTTTAGTGCTGTCAACAATATTTTGAAAAAAACAATGATGTATTTTAAAAGTATTGATATTTTGAAACTGAATAATGTTAGAGAAGACTGGACCAGACCTTCTTTAACATGTAGCCATTTTTTAAAATGAAATAAATGGTCTTCCTCTGCTTCCCCTTTCAGGTTATGGCCACACAGAGTATTATGCATCTGTGGTTTTTTTCTATTTTAAATGAAGATGGTTTGTCAGATTCTGCTGCTAAGTACTGACTAGATTCAATAAAGATGTGTATTTATGAGCTTCCTGGTTGCAGCTTGTGAAGAAACTTTGTTAGTGAGCATACTTGCAGTGGGAATCATCTTGTTAGCTTGTTACTTGCTCAAGTCGGGGTGATTATAGTTTTCACACTAGTCAAGCACTGTTAGGAAGACTAAAGGTCTTTTTAGAAGCTTACTTTTGTAAAGCCAGTTTTGTAAAAACTTCATAACAAACCCGGAATTAATTCACTGCTTCTGTTTTCCACAGTTCCATAGGAAATGTAGCCCTGTGTTGAATGAATGCTTTCAATTTCTGATGAATGCTTTCAGTTTTGGGTGTGTATCTTCTGTATCGGTTGTCACTGAATGTCAGATGTTAGATGCACAGGTTGCTTGGAGTGGACAATGGGAGTCTAATAGTTGGGGAGGAGTTGTCAAATGAAGCACTTCAGCTGCCCCAGTGGTAACATACAGCCTGACTGCAGTGGGTTGTTGGCATCAGAGGTACAGGGAAATGACTCAGAAGTCTTCTGCAAACAGCATTGAAACATCTACACGAATCTGATGCATTGGAGACTGAGTGATTTCTGAACTTCACTGCAGTTGGGCTGTGTTCTTACAGAGAACCTTAAAAATGCTGCTGAGAAGTCAAAGTAGTTGAGGAGGAAGAGCTAAAACACAGCTCTAGAATGAGGGGTAAACAAAGGGAAATCTCAAAGCAGGAGTGAATGGTAAGAGGGCGGTGGCTGAGACAGGACACAGGTACTCTGAGTGCGTATGTGCAGTTGGATAAACTCACATGGGCTGCAATGCCAGCTTTGTTTTGTTTAGATTCACCTTATTGTTAGACAAGTGGTTGTGCTCAGGAAGGATCCTGACCTTGGGCAGCACGGTCCCAATGTCACGTTGCCTTGGATAGAAACACGTTTTGGCATTGACCTTTTAATCTTGTAGTGAGGCCAATGGGCTGTGAATTCAGCTGGTGGCTGATGCTGTGTCAGTTGCTAGAGCTTTTAGGGAAGCTCTGAAGAGCACTGAGCCCTGTGCTTGCTTGTGCTGCACGGTTTTTCAGTCTGTCTTTGATTTCAGGGCCCTTAAACAGGAGTGTGGATGCCTTCCTAGAAAACGTAATCCTGTGGGTGCCCTTGCTTCTTTGCTGCCTTTGGGAACGTAGTTGAGGTGTTAGGGCACAGGTTGGACTCTGATCTTTAAGGCCTCTTCCAACCTGGTCATTCTGTGAATTCTGTGAACGTTTCAGAACGTGAGTTAATCCATGGAAACGCTCCTGTAGTGGTATGGGATGTGATTTAAATTTGCCGTATTCTTGGCAGCTGGTGATTTTCATTGTGCCAAGCGGACTGTCTCTGGTACAGCTCTTTAGAGAGGCAATCTTCCAATAACTGAAGGTGGATTTCCTGGGAAGCTTTCCATGTCATGTCACACAGTTACAGAGTGAGTTGCAGAGAGCAGAGCTTGACAGTTTTGTGTCTGGTGACTTGTGCTGGCACTGGGGGTGTGCTACGTTTGTCACTCCTAGCATTTTGTAATGCAGGCGTCACAGACTTGAGTTTTAAGAATAATGGAAGCTCATCAATAGGTATTCATGAAATTAGCTGGATTTTTTTGTGAATTTCTGATCTGCTGTAGATGGAAAGAGGCCACTTTTTTTTTTTCCACTGTCATTTAACAACATTTAATGAACTAAAATCAGCGTGTATTTGAGTAAATACAATTTTGTTGCAACACTAAACTTGCCTTTTAGGAGAGGGAAAGGGTTTATTAACAAGTTTATAAGACTTTATTCAAAGAAAGTTGTAAGACTTTATTCAAAGTGATACATATGAAGAAACTCTGGGATTTTCTTTTTTTCTTCCTTCCATTTACTTAACCTGAGAAAAGAAAGAATACTGTGTCTGGATTGCCTGACCTTTTTGAGGAGTCTGTCTTGGAAGCCTCAAGATGTTGATTAAAAGCTGTCACCAAGTAGCTCAAGCAGATTTGCGTTTCATATTAAAACCTCCTGATAGGTGCTGATAAAAAGCAAACAAAAACCCACCCCAAAACATTAATTAGTTTGTTCCATGACTTGTTAGCTGCACATTCCCTTCTGGTTTCCTGTCAAGTACCAGGGGGGATGGCTGGCACCATCCTCGTGGCAGTTCTTACTCTGCTGCAGTTGAAGGTTGTCCTCTACAACAGCCCCAGTCTCACTCATTGATTTTATTTGATTTAGGGAGAATTCATTTGTGTCTGTTCAGCATGGAAAGATTCCCACTCTCCAGAGTAAGGAGACTATAAACCAGGATCTTTGGGCCAGAAGAATGTGATTAAATTTTGAGGAAGCTAAAAAAATGTTATTCTTTTTCTACAGGTGAAGTCCTAAAAAACTTAAATAAGTTCTACAAAAGAAAAGAAATTCAAAGGCTAGGAGCTGAAAATGGACTAGATGGTAAGAAAATGTTTTAAGTTTAGATTACTTTAATGTGAATTATTAGATGTGATCTTTTTATCACAAAACTGCTTCTTTACATTGTCTCTGCCACTTAGTTCAAGTAACCTTTATGTTTACTTTTAATAGCTTATATTAAGGTGCAGGTTTTTAATGAACTGCTTCCATGTTTTATTGAGTGTTTACAAATAGAATTTTCTGATCCTGGCCACATTAATTTTGTTATTTTTCTTTTTTTTTTCCCCAGCTCGCCTCTTTCACCAGGCATTTATAAGCTTTAGGAAGTATATCATGGAATCCAGTTCTGTGAGTGCTGATTTGCATATTATTCTCAATGATATATGCTGTGGTGCAGGCAAGTATCTGGAATGCTTGTAAAATAAAATGTGCATTTTTACTTGGTTTTTGCCCTGTATATTTACCTATGTACATGTGGACCCCCTACTGAGAATCATTATTCAATATGATTGAGAATTATTTCACTGCTGGCAGAGAGATTAAAAATCCCTGCTTCCCTGTCAGAAACACTTGTGCCCATCCTAGGGAATGTTCTGCTGTTAAATCTTCTGAAGTGGAAATGAAAGATGTGGAGGTGTTAGCAAGAAGCAGCCTGTGGTTGTACAGCATCTGTTCAGGGCTGCAATGAAAACAGTGCTGCTCTGTTTATTCCTCTCTTTGAAATCCAGTAGTCACTAGGGGGCACTTGGAGAGCTCTCTCCCAGCTGGTGGCAGCTTTGTGGCAGTGCTGTTTCCCTGTGGCACTCACACACAGAGGTGCCTTTGCCTGCTTGGTGCATCCTGTGTTGTCATTAACAGCGCTGAACTGGGAGGTGATGCCAGCTGGGAGCAGCAGAATCAGCTTTCTGCAGGGTTTGAGCTGCACAGTGTGTGTTTTCATCATGGGATTTTAAAGGTTGCAGGGGCTGTTAGCTTTCTCTTAAAATGTAAATGTGTAGATTTGAAATGTTTGCCATCTTAGGAGATTGTCTCGTTATATTTCTTGTGCATAAAATATTCGACAGGGTTTTCTTATTTCCACTCCTTATCTGGTTATAGATGAGCATTATGCCTTGTAACTCATAAACAGAATTACTGACATTTTAAAATTTGAGTTTTGCTTGTCCGAAGATGATGATTAAATATGCTACAGTTTAAAAAAATTTCCACAATAATTTTTATTCATGAATAATAATTCTCAATTTAACCTCCCCCAAAATCAAACATCCCCCCAAACAAAACAAAAACACTCCAACAAACCCCAAACTACTGTTTTTCTTTTTGTGTGTGTATGTTTGATAATAGCAGTATTTTAGATCAGGACAGTTCTTTGAAATTCTAAGAGAGCTGGACAGTAGGAGTGTGACTTGAAATAAGGCCTTTAAGGCCCACATGTCTACTGTGCAAACATTCAGAAGAATGAACCTGGATTTCTCTTCTGAGTTGATTTTAGAATTTGGAACCAGTTCTAAGTCTTGGTAGCTTGGAGAAGCTGCAAATCTGTTTCTCTCTGTTTATTCATAAAAGCACTTAAAAAGATTTCTCTTCTCTTCTCTTCTCTTCTCTTCTCTTCTCTTCTCTTCTCTTCTCTTCTCTTCTCTCATGAGTTTAGGAAGAAGGGGCTAAAATCTTCTTAGGACAGAAAACCTATTTCTCATCCAGCTTTTCCACAGTTTCTTATTTTTACTTGGAAGTTCTGTAGGCAAATAGGCTGAGCAGAGTGAATATACTGAAATGAGATGCACTTTTTCATATTATTGTGTCTGTATTCCATTGCTCAATGAGTCTGTGTACTTGTGTTAGTTTCCCTTTCTGCCACTGAGGTAATTATTGAACTTCATAGAGAGCCAGAAGTTGAAAGGATTATGTAAGTGCAGGGTGGAAGTAGCAGAAAATATTTTTTCAAAGTTTTTAATGAAGGTAGACACTCAGACAAGCACAGAAACTTTCTGAAAAGGATTTGTTCTTCTAGGTCACGTGGATGATCTGTTTCCGTTTTTCCTGAGGCACGCAAAGCAGATCTTCCCAATGCTGGACTGCATGGATGATCTGCGCAAGATCAGCGACCTGAGGCTGCCTCCCAACTGGTCAGTGTGCTCAAGTGGCTGCACTGTTTCCTTTTCTTGGTGCCATAGAATTCCATAGTCTGTGCACCTCAGTGTAATTATGCTACATTTTCAGTGCTTTTCTATGTTTTTGCAATAATTTGTGTCAGGAACTCTTGTATTTTTTACAAGATACATCACAATGAATTAAAAAGAAAATAAGGTTATATCAGCTGTGAAAGTATTGAGTTGGTGTGGGTTCTCCAGGAAGATGTTTTCTGATAATGTGTTTGGGAGGTAGCACATCAAAACATTGAAATATTGATAAGCTCAAGGAGAGAGAATTGCAGGAATAATGAGAATTATTTTGAACGTAATGTGTGAATTTCACTCTGAATCTTTGAAAGCATTGTATGACTTAGAAGATCAATGTGTAAGACACAGTAACCTCTTTATACAGTCTTTAAGAACTTGATATTTCTGCTCTCAACACACATTAAAATTATTAATAAATAAATGCTTAAGCTAATTTCCAGTTTCTCCTGAGTCAGCATCCAGATAAATGTTCAACGGATCTGCTTTTTTTTTTGCCTTTGCTTTAGGTATCCAGATGCCAGGGCTATTCAGAGAAAGATAATATTCCATGCTGGTCCTACAAACAGTGGAAAAACTTACCACGCTATCCAGCGATTTTTGTCAGCCAAATCTGGAATATACTGCGGTCCACTAAAACTTCTGGCTCATGAGATCTTCCAAAAGAGTAATGATGCTGTCAGTATGTCATATTACTTACCAACATCCTTAGCACTGGAACAGTCTCATGAATGCTTGTCTGTAAAGTTCCGTAGCGGCCCCAGGTGGTCCTGGAGCTCTGTGCCTTTGCTTTGCAGCGGTGTCAGCTCGTGTGAAATCAGTTGTGCGTTTCTGCTTTAGCTGCAGAATGGAGCATCATTTCCCCAGGTGGAACAGTGCTGTCCCCAGAGCCTGTGCTGTGCAGTCATCCCTGTAACCTGCCTCTGTTCTCCTGGGATTTGTTGCTCCCTTGGTTAGCCAGGTTCTACTGTTAGGTTTTCCAGCATAGGGGTCATGCTTCCTTTTGCCCATGACCTTTATTATAGCTTGTACACCAAATATTACTCTTGCTCAACTCCCCTCAACCTTCTGCTTCAATGTATAAATATATTTCACTTCACTGTCCTTGAAAAATTCTGCAGATTCAGATGTGTTGAAGAGCAGTGCTGTATATCAGGTCCCTAGAGGAAATTCTCATTAGTTTTTTATATTGCTTTTGGCATATTTTTGGAGGCTCCTCACCAATGTGTTTCCAGCTGCAGAGACCAGTTCTGAAGCAGTACAACCACATCTCACACGTTAACACAGCACAGTGTGTGTGTACAGCAGTGATGTTGTGATTTCTCTTTTTTTGATGTAGAATTTGTAACTCCTAGTATCAGTCTGTCCACGCAGCACATCAGAAGGATTGTTTATTCCTAGGAGATAGCTGTAATGTAGCACATGTATTCCCAGAGTGACCATGTAGTGATGTTCCTTGCTAGGGATTTCTGAACTCTTCTCCCATGTGTTTAGTGTGTGTGAGCACTTTCCAGTGGCTGGCTCCTGGATCATGAGTGGGCCCTTGGGGCTTGAACAGGGCTTCCAGCAGGCTCTGCAGGTGGCTGTAGGTATGGATGGAGCAGCCATGAGCACCAAGGAGGGTAGGGCTGGCAGGATGGTGGCCTCAGCTGTCTCTCACAGCTGGTCCTCTTGAGCTCTTGCTGCGTGAGTATGAGGCAGCAGGGCGATTGCCAAAAGAACTGGAGCAGGCTGGAGCTTGCAAGGCTCCTTCACTGCTGGGCTTTGCTTTATGAGCCCCTTGTACATTTCTAGCAGTTCTCTGGTGACAGATGTGACAGCTCTGAAATGCTCAGGGGAAGATGTCACCTGCTGCAGGAGTAGGGGAAGGCATCTAATTTCAGGTACCACCTCTTCATTAAACCTCCACTCTGATAGGACTTAAATACAAGGCACGAGTCTCTCAAGGCTGAGTAGTTATTTCCTGGATAGCTTCTATTATACTGTCCTAGAAACTACTGTAAGAAACTGGTTTTGTCCTCTTTGGAAAGGGGATTCTTTCATGTTCAAGAAACTTACCCTGAGATTTCTGAATGCCTTTAGAATGTGCCCTGTGACCTGGTGACAGGAGAAGAGCGTGTGTTTGCCAACGAAGACTCCAGACAGGCTCCTCATGTTGCTTGTACCATTGAAATGTGCAGCACTAATACACCTTGTAAGTGCACAGAACTGTTTCTGTCCTATCTGTGGTATCCTTGTGTGTTATTGTGTGTGTTATTCCTTGGACTCAAAAGTAGCTGAGCTCTTCTTTTTCACTCTTACTTGAGCAATTCCTGAACTATGATAGAGCAGTTCAAGAAACCTGCATCATCTCAGAATAGCTTTTGGGTGATAGGGGATTAGCTTTGTCTGAGCAACCTTTTTTAGGAAATCTGTGAATTCCTTCAGTTCCTTCATGTCTTGTACTACTGTTCTAGGTGCTCTTCCTTGGTGCATCATATTTTTCTTTTTTTGTTTTAAGATGAAGTTGCTGTGATTGATGAAATTCAGATGATCAGAGATCCTGCCAGAGGCTGGGCTTGGACAAGAGCCCTTCTAGGTAAGCTTGGTTGTGTTGGCAGTGAATTGGCTTAATGGCACATGAAATTCAAGCTTAGCAGAGGTAGTGGTTATGTGATGCAAAATGAAAGTATTTGCCTTTCATGTCTTCTCACAGCAAGTTAGAGATACTCTGCCTCAAAGGATTTGTCTGCATGACAGGAAGCTACTTGTTGTGTTTTGCTTAATAAATGGGTTTTTAAAATTTTGTTCAGATGAATCTTTTATTTTTCCTTCCTTGGATAATAGGGAGTCTTTACTACATTGTGCTGTGCTTTTACATTGACAATTTCCAAGAAGTATGCTTTTCTGTTCAATTAAAACAACACCGGTTTTCGAGAGACTACCTTTTGATTGTGCTAAATAATGGTAACTTTAAATATTTTATAGTGTTAATTTCAAATGGCTCATTTATAGAGCTGCATCAATCTGTTATGTTCTTACAAGAATGCTTATTTTGATAATTTTAGAATTTTTCTAGAGGAATTTTTGAAACAGTTTTCCTCTTATTTGGAACAGAAGCTTGGCATCTGATTCCCTCTTGACCCTTTCTTTCGTTGCTTTTGATTCTAAGTTCAGCAGATTTGTCACACTTCCTTTACTTCCTGTTTTTCCCTTTTGTGTTCTGTCTGAATTAGAGGTGAATTCATGCAGAAAACAAAACTCCTCAGTTCTGCTATGGTTTGGGAGTTAGTAAAACATGAGTAGTAAGTAAAACATACTCAAAGCTTTGCTTCATTTGTTCAGTGGCTGAGGTACCTTTTGTTTTGGCCAAGAGGGTCCAGTGAGGTATTGGCTGCTCTGATTATCACACTCATGAATTGTCAATATCACCTGCTGGTAAGAGATCAGCTATAGGGAAATGGTGTATTGTGGGAAAGGCTTTAGGTGCAGGTTTGGGTCCTTGAAGAAGGTGAAATACAGCCTTTGTTGTGTTTAGCAACCAAAATACAATTTTTTGATACCTTAAGAGCCAGCTAAAGCTACTGTTGTATATAAACAAGTAACCTTTTGCTTTTTATTTCACTGGACTTTGTTCAGGCCTCTGTGCAGAAGAAATCCACGTTTGTGGAGAACCTGCTGCTATTGACTTGGTGACAGAGCTCATGTACACTACAGGGGAGGAAGTTGAAGTAAGTAATTCTGAGAAGCTATGGACAGAACATCAGATTCTCTTTGCTGTAAAACAGGAAAAAATGTAGAGTCCTTTTGGGGGTATCACTGCTCAAAGTTGTCCTGCAATACATTTCTCTTGTTAAAATGTTTCTCAATTTCTGTAAAGCAAAGATGTTTCAAAGTTCTTCCTTCCCTTTTTAAATAGTGGTGCTGTTTTTCTGTAAGAGGATAAGTGGTTTGATGAGTTCCCTTTGGGGCATGCTGCAGCTGGTACAGCTGTTTATGGGCCTTTACAGCTCTGATCTTCCAGGAGGGCACGGTGCTCTCGAGTTTGCTGGCTTTACAGGATGCATTGCTAGTTAGTCTCTATATGATAGAATTTGAGTCTGAAAAAATACCCTTTTTGACAACTTCAATTGTAGGTCCGAAACTACGAGCGACTGACTCCTCTGACTGTGCTGGATTATGCCTTGGAGTCCTTGGATAACCTCCGTGCTGGGGACTGCATTGTCTGTTTCAGCAAGAATGACATTTACTCCGTCAGCCGGCAGATCGAAGCCAGAGGATTAGAGTGTGCTGTCATATACGGCAGTCTGCCGCCAGGTAAAGCGCTCGTGCTTTTATTGGCAAGGGAGTGCTCTGCTTCTTGTGCTTTTCTTAGGAGAAAACTCCCTTCTACTGCTTGCTTTATTTTAAAATAAAGCTGTGCTAGTTTCCTAGTTTGGCTTCTCTATATAGCTAGAGAAAGTAATCAGCTTTCATTGACTGGTGTTTTAATCTTGGGATTAGACCTTTATTATGTACTTAATTTTGATCTTCAGATAGATATCATTAAATGAGGTCTATCCACAGTTCTGGGAATCATTTAAATCCCTCCTGCCTCTCCCTCCTCCCCCCATCTGTGGCCAAATACCAATCAAATACCAATTTATTTCTTTTTTTCCTCAGCCTATTATAATGACATTGGACTTGGTGATGTATTGTCTTTATTTTGTATGAAGTTTGCTATGTGGAGCGTTCTGTCATTCTGTTTTAGGAACAAAGCTTGAACAGGCAAAGAAATTCAATGATCCTGATGATCCGTGCAAAATTTTAGTTGCTACAGATGCAATTGGAATGGGACTCAATTTGTAAGTACTTGCAACAGGTTATGGTACTTTTATTTTCCTTCAGGTGGGATGGCCACATTAATTTCCTTGCTTTTTATCTCCCCAGTCTGATAACCCATGTAAATATCTGCTGTGTCTAGATAACACAGTACCTACATTTCAAGTTTGAAGTGGTGATCAATTTGGTCAGGCAGAACTAAGCTTTATTTTTAAAACTGGTTCCAAGAGCTAAATGGCTCCCTGGCCCTAATTCAGCGTGATAATTGGCTGTGGATGACAGGGCCTACTGGATCAGCTGGGGTCAAATGGGCTGGGTTGTCAGAGTTACCACTCTCTTGCATTTCTGAAATACAGAGCAAGTTCAGCCCAGTGTCAGATGTATTTCATTGGTGAAGGACATGCAGTCACATCACTACAAACTACTGAGGCAGGTGCTGGTGAATGGACTGGGAGGCGATTAGGACACGATTGATGTGTGCAGGGATGATTATTCTCCTGCCACTTTAGAATATGCTGTGTCCATAAGTAGTATCTGTGATACCCTAACTATCGAGGAGAAGAAAGCTTATAAAAAAGCAAAAGCTTTAATTCTTCATATTGGAAGTAATTCCAAAGGATTCCTCTTTGTTTTTGTTTAAATATTTCAGGTGTATAAGAAGAATAATTTTTAACTCCATAGTAAAGCCGACTGTCAATGAGAAGGGAGAGAAGGAAATCGACTCCATCACCACCTCGCAGGCCCTGCAGATCGCGGGCAGGGCCGGGCGCTTCGGCTCCTCCTTCAAACAGGGGGAGGTCACCACCATGCACCGCGACGACCTCGCGCAGCTCAAGGACATTCTGAGCCAGGCTGTGCCCCCTGTCCAGGTGAGAACCTCAGTACCCAGTTTATACAGCTGTGCTCTGGGGCTGGCTTGTGATATTCTGATCCCATTATTTTTCCTTCTGTTTGCAACCCATAAAAATGAGTTGTCTTGTGCCGGAGTGACGTTGGATATACGTCCCCTTTGGAGACTTGTGGCGTTCACATTCTCTGAAAAAATTCCTTCGCCCAGGGTTTTTCTCCTGGGAAGCTGAAAGGCAGCGAGAGAGGCCTCAGAGAAAAGGAAAACAATTCTTATCTCATTTGCTTCTCCTGTGTTGTGCTGGTGTGGAATGAGGTTGGAGATTGTTTACCCAAAGGTGATTGCCTGATAGGACTCTGGTGTGAGTTGTTTTGACTCTTTGGCCAGTTGGGGCCAAGCTGTGCTGGGACTCTGGAAGGAGTCACCAGTTTTCATAATTATCTTTTTAGCTTTCAGTAAGTATCCTTTCTGTATTCTTTAGTATAGTGTAGTATTCTTTACTATAGTATGGTATAATAAAGTAATTAATTAGCCTTCTGAGACCATGGAGTCAGATGCATCATTCCCTCCCCTCGTCGGTGGACCTGCATTTACAATAGAGACTTGGTATGCTGCTTTTATATTAAATGTGCTCCTTTAAGAACTAAAAGCTCAAGCACAAAAGCTCTTAAGTTTCAGCTAAGTGCTAAATAAAATGGAGTCTGCAGGGTGCTTTGGTTTCTTGCATTTTGTCTTTCAATATGTTCTTTCTGGTGCATTAACTTTAAAACAATATTGAGAATTAATAGAAGTTTTTTTCTTTATTTTCCGTTTAGGCAGCTGGCCTACATCCTACTCCTGAGCAGATAGAAATGTTCGCTTATCATCTTCCTGATGCCACTCTATCCAACTTAATTGTAAGAATGATCAAAATATTAGCTTCTGCTTTAAAAATGGAGCATCACTAATAGTCATTGCTTTGTACAAATCTGCCCTTGGGAGACCTGACAGGCAGCCTTGTGTGTATTTTTTTATCAATTGGATTCTTCTCTCTACCACACAAGTGACTGCAGATAGGTTTAGGATGTTCAACTTTTCTGTGCTAAACCTCAGAGCTTTGAAACGTGTCAGTCATTTTTACGTGTGTTTAAAACTGTTCAGCAGCTTCTTCATTCCAGCTTTTCTGAATTTTAAATGTAGACATTTAGGTCTGAGGCTGAGAGATCTAAATTTAGATAAATTATTTGAAAATTCCTAGAAGACTGGTCATGTCAGATTTCCACATATCTGAAAGCTACCCGATTTCTTTTCCTGTTTCTGTGGATTTTGTGGTAAAACTGTAACTTTTGGAAAACTGATTTTGTGGGATCTATTTGATCTCCTCTTTAGATAGATACCAGTTCTTTTGGATGTACCTAAATATTATAAAGTAGAAATTAAGATTCCAATACTGTATTGAAAGTCATTATCACAGCTTTTAGTAAACTGAGAAACCCTTGGCAGCTTTCATGGTTTTAAATGTGCATTACTGTTCCTGCTGATCTGCTGTTATGTTGCAAAATGTTTATTTCTAACCTTGAAATAAAAGATTATACCTGGGGACCTCCTGGAAGACTTAGCCTGGTAGGGTAACAACACATCTTTAAAATTTTTTAATTAGCAATTTCTGGGCTAGCATAGTAGTGTTAATACAAACCTTGTGTTGTTTTTGATCTCTTAAATATTCTGTTAGATATTTAATTAAAAAGCTTTTAGTTCCTTTAAAGATGTTTTTAAAAAATCTTTCAAAGATTTGCATTAGAGAAATTATTTTGGGGGTACATAAAATTCCCCTGCAGGGTGCATGGCACCTTCCATTTCTCCAGACCTTGAGTGTGTCTCATGTTTTCTTTGAACTCCTCTATTGGAATACTGTATTTAGCTTGTGTTTTCTTTCTTCCTAAAATAGATCTGATCTGGACATTGAGCTAAAAATACCTCAATTATTGAGCTGTATGCTGTAAAGTTAGCTTTTTGGGTCATGCTAAGTGACAAGCCTGGAGAAATTTCTATACATAGTGGTAACGGGTTCCTGTGATGGTGTTCTTTCTAACTAAAACGTACCTTCCAGAACTTTATTATGTAGGAGACTGACTGAAAGTGGTTAAATAAAGTGTAGTGTGTTGTGTCTTCTCCTCCGTGTTGGAGAATGTAATGCAAATTCTGCTAAAAGAGCAGGGGGAACTCCCCTGCCCACTTTTTTATTACTGTCACATTTGATGGTTTTTAATTGTTCTTTCAGTATAACTAGTCTTTCAAACTCTAAATAATTTTTTGGTTTGGTAAGACAAAGTTGAACAACCCTCTCCTGCAATAACATTCTTACATTTGGTTTTATTTTCACAGGATATTTTCGTGAGCCTCTCACAAGTGGATGGGATGTACTTTGTCTGCAATATTGATGACTTTAAATTTCTGGCAGATATGATTCAGCACATTCCACTCAATCTGCGATCACGATACGTCTTCTGCACTGCACCCTTGAACAGAAAAGAGCCTTTTGTGTGTACCACTTTGTTGAAGGTCAGCTATTTTTTTCCCTCATAAAATGTGGTGTTTATATTGTACCAAGAGGGTTTTAGTGCACTGGGACTGTACCTAGCTGCTGTATTTGTTGTGGGCTTTGCTATCAGATCATTTGAGAGCATTCCTAAAGTGCTCACAGGTAGCATAAAAGATATCAAATAGCTGGACATGTATTGAATTCTTCACCATTTTTATTGACCAAAGCTTTTAACCTCTGAAAACTGGTTCCCATGATGGAAGTTCAAGTTGGGATAGCTCCTGCTGTTTCCCTCTGAAAATGCTACTGCTTGTCCTTGTCTGTCAGCTCTGAACTGGGAGGGATGAGAGTTGTGTTCCCTGGTCACTTGTGCAGTGTTAAGCTTTGCCACTAGCATGTTCCTGAAAGCAGTCATTAACAACCAAGTTACTGCTCCTTCGAGGTGTTGGCTTGCCAACAGAAGAAGAGAATGTAGGGGTAAGGGTGAGTGCTGATGCTGTAATACAGTTACACAGAATTTAAACCTCAGAAAACACAGAGCTGCAAGTTGCTCTCTGAATTATGTCACTTAACTTTTCAGGCCTGGATGAATTGTTTTTTGCTGTGCCCCGGGAGTGATTATTTTGAGGAATTTGTAGTCAGCTGATTTTTCAGTTTTGCAGGTTTAATAATAATGTCACTTTGGACTGTTACTTTGTTAGACAGTATTGCCATTGTTCCCATTTTAAAGCCTGCATTAAACTTTTAAAATGAAATAGTATAAAAAATGAAAATTATGTGGTGCCCTCATGTCACAAGTACTAGAACTCTGCTTTTCAAAAATGGCTAAAAATCTTTTAAAAATGAGTGATTTATTAAAGAGTTGAAAAAAGTGCTTCCTTAGGAAAATGCTGAGCTTTTGGATTCCAAGTAGTGAAGGTGCAGAGGGGCATAATGTAGTGTTAGAGGGAGGTAGGCTGTTGTGAATGCTTGTGTGAATTTAAGCCCCACATCCCTTGGCCAAGAAAACCCACTTTAGTATCAGCCAGATAGGAAGCACTTATTCCAAGTCATGAGTACTCTTGAAAGTTTTAGAGTTAAATCTTACTTGACTTGTTTTTCTGTTAGTTAAAGAGCTGAGGTGTCTGGATTTCAGAAGAGTGGATTTCTAGGGCAGATTAATCTGTTTGGTTTGTGGGTAGTGTGTTTCCTAAAGCAGGGAATACATTAAATATTCTAAACTCTGGCAACCCTGAAACAAGATCATTAACCAAATAGGGATAGGAGGATTAAAAAAGACACAAAGTCCATCTGCTTTGCTAGATGCAATCAAATGCCTTCAGTGTTATGCTTTTCTGGATAGCTCTGTGCTTTTGTTGCTTAGCTCTGTGCATGGCCCATGGACAAATTGTGTTAATGAGGCCCTGGAAAGGAGAGGTGACTCCTGTGTTGAGTAATTAAGTAAAAGAATGTGAGGCATTTGGGTTGTGTGAAACAAAGCAGGTGTTTTATGGAGTATTCTATGCACACAGACTCTGGGGAATTTAACTCTTTGAGGATTTCTTCTTTCCTGACTGAGGACTTGACTGAATGTGTTTGTTTTTCAGTTTGCGCGACAGTTCAGTAGAAACGAGCCTCTGACGTTCGACTGGCTCTGCCGGCACACCAAGTGGCCCTTAGCTGCTCCAAAAACCATCAAGGAACTTGTACACCTTGAAGCTGTGCATGATGTTTTTGACCTCTATCTGTGGTTGAGGTACTGTCTTTGTGCTTGTAGACTGTTTATTTTTTCCTGTTATTTATGACTTTGAGTCCTTGAAGTGCGGTGTCTTCGAGCCCACATGTAGGTGGTGCAGGATGGGCTCCTTTGGCCTTTCAGAGGATCTTGACAAATGCAATGTTGAGGGAGGGAGTTCTGCAGACAGCAGTCTGTGACTGACAGAAGGAGAAGGGTAGAAACAAGAACTGGAGCAGCTGAAATGTAAACTAAAATATGTATTCCCATGCAACATGTAATGAATATTCATTGTCCTTAGTGCAGATCCCATTTTTGTCCCAGTGAGAAGGTTTAATTGTGTGTTCTTTTGCCTCTCTTCAGTTACCGCTTCATGGATATGTTCCCTGACGCTGTCCTTGTAAGGGATATCCAGAAGAAACTAGATGACATTATACAAATTGGTGTCTGCAACATCACAAAGCTGATCCGAGCTTCCCAGTCTGCAGCTGCTCCTGGCACAGCTGAGGTCGTGTCAGAAGATTTTCCTCTCTCAAGGACTCAGAGGGACGCCAGGGTGGCGTCAGACCGTCACGGTGCAGCCTCCACAGAGGCACTGTCCATTGCAGTGGAGGCTGCAGGGCTGAGAAGAGCCAAGATGAGACCCTCTCGGCTGGGTGGCAGGCAGGAGGATCTGAAAAGCTATGGACGTGGATCTCTTGCCAACAGACTGCTGCGGGAGGGACTTCTGACACAGGAAATGCTGAGACAGCTGGAGAGTGAGTGGCAGGATCAGCACAGGAATGGTAGATATGGCTTGGGTTCAAAAAGAGATGATCAGCATAGTTCAAAGGAAACGAGAAAAAAGAGAAAATAGAACCATGCCCTAATTCTGTTTAGTTTTTATTCATAAAATAAAATACTATTTTAATAACTTCTTTGGCATTTCATGTTTACACTGCTGCAGCTCCTTGATGCTTTTCCTTGTCCTGTGACCAGTAATGTGAAGCACTCAGAGAACTGGACTCCTAAAAGCTCAGAGGCCATAAGTTTGTTTTAACCACTTAGCTGTACACTCCTTCAATCATGGTGTTCAGCATCAGTGTATGATCTACTGCTGTGTGAAAATTTGAACTTGCTGTCTTCTTGCAAGATATCCTCTCATCATCAATAAATGTCAGAAATTTCACTAGTAATGAATTAGCTACTCATTCCACTCCTTCCCAAAGGGCAGAGTTTAACAGACCAAAAACAGGTGATGAACAGCCTGGAACAAAATTGGCTTAGAATGGTGATAGGAGTCATGTGCCTCTAACCATTGTGTCCTGTGAAAATGTGTGAGGAGGTTAAAAGCTTTTGTGGTAATGTGTCGGGAGTGATGGAATTCTGGCCACAAGAATTTTGGAGCGAATTTCAGTTCTGTAATCTGAGGGGTAATTGTGATGCTGTGTGATTTGGTTTTCGTGTGAGCAGCTTTAAGGTGGGGCTTTTGTGCTCCCAGTTTGGATGCTGGAGAGTGGAAAGAATCAGATGCTGAAACTGCTGTGTATTTACAGAAACAGGTTTCAGCACTTGTATGTGCTGCTGGGCTGCCTGAGGAGAATGATGCTACACTGGCCCTGTATCTGGGCTTGGCTGTGTACAAGGGCACAGGTCCTGCTTGTGTCAGCATTGGGAAACCTTTAAGATCCAGGCTGAGGTTCATTGTCAAATACCTGACTTTCTGAAGTGATCAAATGCGTTTCTCTGCAGGCTGAAAGTTTGCTCTGAATCCCCTTTTCTTTCTCCTGGTCCTTTATGCTGCTGTTCAGAAAGAAATCTGCAGCAGTTTGAAGAATGTTTTTACAGCTGTTTTCAGTGTGGTTCGTGTACTCTTTCCTCATTGTTTACTAAAAAGCAAGCAGTGCGTGAATGTTTCTAGCCCATGTGACCTCCTGCTGCTTTCAGTACAGTACTGGTGGGATGAGAAGGTTTGAGGTCCTTCCCCTGCAAAGCCACATCTCTTTTTCCTTCCCCAAGAAAAACCAAGCAGCTCTATGTGTGTGGCAGTGGCCATGTGAGTGTTGTGGATTTTCTGTTCTGCAGAGTAGTTCAGCTTTGCTTTCCCAGAGTCCTGCTGAACAGCAGCACCCCTTACACAGAGTGCAAGCTTGCATTAACCCTTACAGATGAGTTACATTTGCTACTCTCACACAGCTTGTGTGATGTGGCTTGTGTGATGGAGTGCTATCAGTTGCCTCCCTGCTCCTTGGCATTCCCTGGAAGGGAAGCCTGAGGCACGTTTTAGCCACGTGTGTTGTCCCACGTACCCCTGGGACTGCACTTCCCCCAGATCCAGGGTGGATGTGCGAACCACTGTTTGAACCCCCCTTGGTTGTTCACCATGGACAACTCTCGTGTTCTCTGCCCAATGTGTGAGGTTGGCTTGTGGGAGACCCCCACTGATATTGTGCTTTGCTTCTGTTAGGCTGAATTTGTCCTTTAGTCATACATCCTTTAGTAAGCTGAGTGCTAGTGTATATTTTTGAGCAAGGAAAGAGTGTCTGGGACTTCAGGGTGTAAGCCAGCCTTGTGTTTCAGCACCAAGCCTTGCAATAAAGAAGTTAAATGACTATAAGCATTCTTTTTTGTATTTTGCTGAGATTAGCACTTTGCTTAACTCACTGCTTGTTTCCATAGTGACTCCATAGTAACTGTTTTAGAAGCTCTGAAGTTTATTCAGGCGTTTCCAGGCTGACTTTATGAAAGTTTTCTTTTCTTCTGAGCTAATGGTGTGGCTGTCATTGACTCCCATTAGAATGGCTGCCAAATTGGTCCCATGTGGTACAATCTGGACTGCTGTGGTGCAGTTACCCCAACTACCCGTTTTTAACCTGCCTTGTGGGGCTGTGCTGAAGCTTCATTTTTAAGCAACACCAATGCTGTTCTCTTGATCTGGGAATCACATTTGCAAAACTATTTCGGGTGTTCAGATTTCCAGACTAATTTCAGGCATCAAAATTAGAGATATTTGGAAGTTTATTCATTAATTGTTTATTTGCTGTCCTTCAAATGTAAGATGCTGATTGTAACAGCACTGCTTGGTAAAATCCTTCTGTCTTTTCAGCCCAGTATGCTCTGTTCTGAATATGCTGTTTCCATCTATTCTGATTTTTCCTGTCAGGCCCCTCAGGTGTTCTGCCTTGCTTTATGTCCTGATGTTGCACTAGGAGTGGCATATGCAGGAAGAATGAGTATGGAGACTCCTTTCTCTCCTGAGCTTTGATGAACCTATGGGAATATAATGGGGGATGAACCTGCTGCTACTGGAGGGAAGGGGGAATGTGTTTCAGGGGTTGCTTTTGGAATCATTGATGCCTTGTGAAGGCTGACCTAGAACAGAGGCTGGACAGAGTTAAAGAATAAAGCAGGGATTTATTAAAAGGCCTCCATGGATCCACCTTGGGCAGCACAAGAGCCCAGCCAGGGCTGCACCCAAGATGAACCAAAATGGTCACAAAATCAACAACTGGTCACAGGGTCTCTCACTTTGATCAGTTCTGCTCCATTTGCATCTTGGAGTTCATTGTCCAATTCCAGCTCCAGCCCATGCACTCCCATCCTTCTTTTTCTCTTCAGCCCACGTTGTTTGTGCTCTTGGGCCTGAGATTTGGATCATCTGCCCTTGGTCCCCAGCTGGAGAAGGAATTGTTTTGTCTGCCTACTCTGTGAAGAGAACTTACTATCCCCTAATGTGAAGCTCAGAAGTACGCACGAAAGTAGCACAGAATCTGAAAAATATAAATCTAAAACCTGAGGCATCACCATAAACTGTAACAAAGAAGGATTTCCCCACATGACTTGCTAGTAGCCTTGTCCACTGTCTCCTTGTTGACCTGGATACCAAATTTAGCAGCCAGCATTGCTACTGCCTTTGATACCTCACCAAAGATAGAGGATTTTATCTCACAATAAAATGGTTATTGATTTGGTACCTCTTTCTGGAGGTAACAAGGGCACATCCAGCAGATGTACTCAAGACTTTTTCATGAGTTTCTCCATTGTAGCTATGAGCTCCTTTTCTCTGCAGGCCTTTGACTGCAAGGCTGTGGGAGGCAGATGAGCACCAGACTCTTCAGGATTCTCCTCTTCAGGATTCTCCATGGGATTTGGAGGCAGAGCTGCAGGAGAAGAGAGTACAGAGTGAGGCGTTACAATTTTAAAGTCTTGTTGACCCTTGCAAAGCAGGGAAGGGAGGTTTGTGAATAATTTTTATTGGTGCAGGTCTAACAAAAGGGAAAAACAACATCACCTCAAGGTTCCAAGCTGCATGCAGTTGGAGCTGATCTGTTCACTTGGGCCTGGCCTGGTTCCCCTGGGCTGGCCAGGGTATGTACAAAATGGCTGGAACACTTCTGGATGTTGGGCCCTTGGTACATTGAACTGCTGTCTGTGTGGGAATGAGATCATGTCTTGTCTTCTCTTGCACAGCAGCCTGCCGGAAGCTGGGATGCACCAAGGGTGAGTGAACAGGTTACACAGTGATTCTGACGTGTCAGGTATTTCACAGAGCCTGCTGCCAGTTTAGGAACATTTAGATCTTTGAGACCCTTTTCCAGTGGCGTCCGTCAGAGAAAGAAAGAAAAGAGAGAATGAAAAATAAATCTACTGTATTACAGACACAATGAGCTCTGGATCAAAGGGGGATGGAGCTTGAAAGGTGATGTTTTCAATTTTGCTGGCCAGAGGGGTTGTGACTCGGATGGCATGGGTAAACAATGAGGAGAGAGACAGTCCCTTTGGGAGTCAGTGTCTGACTTAACGAGCCAGCAGTTATTAAAAGATGAATAGAGGAGAAGTGAACCGTGCTTTCTGGCTGGTAGTGTGGCTTATTTTCTTCTTTCTTTTCTCTCTTTCTCTCAAAGATCAAAGGCCTAATTTTAGAACAAGCCCTATTTATGGACTGCTCAGCCACTCTGTCTGCTTTACTCTTGTTCTAGAAAAATGGAAAATAAATAGAGCTGGCAGGATCTCCCAGTGTCCAGAGCTCATCCCTGATGCAAGGCAGGAGGAGAAAAAAAGAAAAAGACCTTTCCTAGCAGAGGTTCTGTGTGATTTGTCTCTGCAGAGGGAGTTCCCCTCCCTCAGCTCTTTAAATCTTTCCTCGTGATCAGAAGCTGAAAAAAAATGTGACCTGTGAGTGCTCCTGATGTCCAGCAGAGCTAACTCCTCCTGATCCCTGCCTTCTTGACGTGCCATAGCTGACAGGACTGGGCAGAGTCCTCTTTCCAAGGCTGGTGCTGAGTATGGAGCTGAGCGTTGGTTTGTGTGCCTGTGGATTATCCTCCTGTAGATACAGCCCCCCATGATCAGTTGTACTTCTTTTCTTTTTACAATAGCATGAGATGGTTGGGTCCACTCTAGGCTATGAACTGATATAGCCAGACATCCTTTCCACTCACTGACAGGCTGCCTCTGCCCTTCTCTGGATCTCTAGACAATTCCTACCGCTCAGTAGTTCTTTGTGTTTCCTCACATTACTTGGCACTCCCCTGCCCCTTTCCTCCCCCTGCTGTTTTTCTAATCTATCAAAATAATTTTTAATTGTTACCTTATTCTGCAAAATTTAGGGTGACAATTGTCTGCAGTAACTGTGCTCAGTTCAGCTGAACAGTAACTGGGGGGAAACATATTGTGTGTAGGTGTAGCTTGAGAGTGAGCCTCTAATTACCCCATGAGAATGCCTTTTTCTTTTTCTTCCGCTCCTTTGTGTCAGCATTTCACCGAGTTTTCTAGGATGATGTTTCCATAGTCCATATCACTTGATACAGTGACAAAATCCTGGAAACACTTGTGTATTCAGAATGAACTTGAGAGTGATGTTTAAAGGCTGTGTCAGGATCTGATGGTGTAAGGAAGCTGCTCTTGCTGTAGGTGCTGTGTGCTGCCAGCTAAAGGCATCCTTCCAGCGGGGCAGTCTGATGCCCACACTGCTGCCTGCCAGGTAAATCTGTCCTCTCCCCAGGTTTTGCAGTACTGAGGATCTTCACTGCTCTGGAGCTTTGGGAGAAGGGAGAAGAATCAGTCCAAAACCTCTGTGCTGGGAATTGCACAAGAAGCATTCCAGCTGGGGGCAGGGGTCTGTGCGTCTCTGCTCTCTGCACAGCTGAAGCCTAATTGGTACAAAGCTGCAGATAAGGGTGCGCTGTGCAGAGCTAGAGTGAAGTTAATTCATGCGGAAGAGCTTGTCTCACGAGTGGGAGTGCTGAGCAGAGGGAAGAAGTCTCCTAAAGCCGTTCATCTTTCCAGATTCCCGGCAGCGCTCGGCCGCACGCCGCCGTGGTGGGAGCCTGTCAGCCCCTGGAATGAAGCGGGGCGGGCTGCGTAGCAACTGCATTGAGAAGTGGTAACAATTCCCAAGTGGGGCAGGAACAAAATCGATTTTTCTCCCCTTCAGCTTGGCAGCTCTCCAGGTGCCTGCTCTGGCACAATGAAGTGTGTAGCTGGGGAGGGAGGGACTTTGGGTTGATGTGGGGGGGGGTGTGATACAAAGAGGCAGAAGTTTAATCACTGACCCGATCACACTGGATGGATTTATTTCTGGACTCAATTTCCCAGGAACTCTGCTATTCCACAAGGGGTAAAATGCCTCTGCTGAAGTTTCTCTAGCTCCAGTTTTGTGAATAAAGATCTGTCGCTTTGGAGTTACAGCAGCTCTGTCACTACTGACTCTTCCATCTGCTTCAAGAAAATGTTTGCTGTCCACTTGCTAGCTTTCCATTTCACAAAGCTAAAAGAGGATCAAATAAAAAAGGTAAGTTGCAGCGTTAGCTGGTTGCTATTTTAAGAACTGTGTTACCCAGATACAGGGGGTGTGCAGTGTGTAATGCAGACCATAAAATGGCATTATCCACTAAAACCATTCAGCCAAATGGGGTAGGAGGTATTTACACCTTAAACCACCTGGTGAGTTTGAAAATAGGTCTGGTTAGTGGTTTTCCCTGCACAGTTATAAGTGCTCTCCTAGTAATGGAGCAAATTCTCTGCAGTAAGGGAAAGTGCTTAAGCTTTATCTGGCACGGTGTGGAAGAGCCCAGAGGACAGAAAGGATGACTCGCAGAGTCGCCTTGCAAGTGTATTGTGAATTATGGGATTTCTCAATCTGAGCAGGAATCAGAATAGGGAAAACCCCTGTGGTCTTTGTTCTGGGTCTGCTGAGACTGAGAGATTTCCAACTGGTGTTGGGGTTCCCGTGCCTCCTCTCTGGTTATCCAAAATTGGCTAATCACTCTGATGTTTATAGGTGTGACCTTTAATTACAGCTGGAAAAGCTTGAGATGGCTCAGATCTGAAGCTGTCAGTACTGGGAGTGAACTGCCTAATGATTGCTCTTCCCTAATCTACTCTCATGGCCATGCTGAAATGGGTTTTTGGGCTTATGTCCGTCATAAGACCATGTGAGACCTGTAAGCTTCATGAGGCAGAGGTCCTCTGGTGTGTGGACATGTCCCCTGCAGGTCCTCTGTATTCCTGGTGTCCTCATTGGGTGCTGGCAGGTGGCCATTGCTGCCAGGCTCCATCCTCTACTTTTCCAGCGAGGGGCTGCAAAGGTGCGAGATCCAAGGTCCTGCTGTGTGGATCCGCTGAGCTCATCAGCAAAGGGAGCAACTCCAGGTTCTCCTGTCTGTGCCCAAAACATGGAGTGGCGCGTTCCAAGGAGGACTTCTTCCATTAATTCTGTTTAGGAGAGAGGCATTCCAAGAGAGCTACTGGTATCTCAACAATCAGATGTCCCTGACTCAGTCATAGTCCTTGTATCCCTGGGATTTAATGTGATCAGAGAAAGGCCTCGCTGCCCCTCCCCTCTGTGAGGAGCTGATCTCTTATCTAGACAATCCTGTTTCTTCATTCTTTTTACCAAGAAAGAGAAGGACCTTGTGGAGCAGTGCTTGGGTGTAGTGGGCTTTGCAGAGAAACATCCAGCTTGCAGTTGAGTGGGGACAGGGGAGACAGGGGAGCAGAGGAATTCTGGCAAACCCATTTAGGAAATCAAAGTTTCTGCAAGGTGCAGACTAGCCCTTCCTGAAGGCAAGAAACCACGTGCTCCTCAGACTTCTCTTACAGGTAGCCTGTACAGAACAGAGCTGACTCCTCCCTTATCAAAAAGAAGGAATGTCTTCCCACCTCTCCCTCCCCAGGCTTATTTACTCTGTGGTGGCAAAACCAAGGGCCTGCCTGCCATGAAAACAGTGCTGTTTCCATAAGTGAAGCAAGGCACTGTTCCTGTGCCATGGGAAGGGGGCAACCAGTTTGGTTTAGTACAGCCTGGCCATTCCTGTGTTTACAAGTAAATGGTTATGAGAGCAGGGCCTTGCTCAGGCTGTAAATCAGGCTGGAGAGCCAGCAGGATTTCCTGGGCTCTGCCTTATCTAGTTCCTTGGAGAGGACTGTCTGCTCCTATGGTTGTAGGCAAACAGGGTAGGGAGTGCAGTGTCTGTGGGCAGCAGGGAGCTAGTGCGTGTTCTCTGCAAACAGACATGGTAATTTTTATTACTCTTGAGAGTGTTTTTCCCCACAGGGGTTTCTGTCACAAGGCTATTTAGGTCTGTGTCAGAGTACATGAGTGCTGTATGTCTCCAGTCACTGTATTTTCTCCAAAAAAATCACTACGGGTGCATAGGCTAAGATGATGGATCCTACATTTTGGTGGGGCCTCCAAAAAACCCTTGGAGGAAATCAAGTCCTTGCACAAACAAGGGCTACAAAGACAAATCTGAATAACAGCCTTTTCAAGGCACAGCTGTATCCAGAGGCAGCTGCTGCTCTGGGACAATTGCACGTTGTAGTTTTAACACTTCCTCTTCTCTGTGTGCTTTAAGTGCTGGAGTGACTTTCAGGATCCTGGCTCTTTCAGGTGGGCCATTGCTGACCATCAGTCTAAAATGGGGCTGTGAATAGGTAATTAGTTTGTACCTCATTAAAACAGGTGGCCAGTCCAAACTGCAGCAGAGACCAACTTATTTACAACCTGCATTGCCCTCTATTTAAACAATGCAGCCTTTTAAATCCAACCATATTGCTGGTGGGACTTGGTTTGTGTCCTTCCAACCCTCCAGACCTCCCTGTGTAAATGGGACTGATGAAATGCTCTGAACAGATAAAGCACCACAACAACATAGCCCACGGTGCAAGAGCTGAGTGTGTGTAGCAGCAAAGCACTGGCAGCTGCCCCACCTCTCTCCTCTGGCCCCAATCCCGTGTGCTGGGGAGTGGGATGCAAACACCAGTGACCCTTTAGTGGACACCCAGCTATTTGGAGCACACAATTCTTATGCTTGCATCATGTTCATACAGCACCAAAGTCTGGCTCCCCGGTGGAAAAACTTCTGGATGTTGACAGATTATTTTTTTTTCCTGGGTTAATCCTTTGTTGTACCCGGCTGTGTAGTTTCTAGGCCACACTACTTATAGCCCTGCAGGTACATGTCAGTCCCAGCAGTGCGTGGTCCTTAAGGAAAAAAACCTTTCACTTTGCCCTGATGAAGCTTCATAAACACTCGTTAGCTTCTCTGCCAGTTCATCTGAACGAGCTGCTTCATAGATACTTTTGAATTCTTTTATATTCAACTGGCTTCTATTTTGATGTATTCTGTGAGTTACAGACCTTTAACAAAGGGTATTGATTGCACCCAAAAATGTGTTTCAGATGTAATCCTAGAATCACAAGAGAATGGAGAGCAGAGCTGGAGTGAGAAAAAGGCTTTGAGTCCCAGCCTGGCATGCCAACAAAGTTAATTGTCTGTGGAGTGAAGCAGTAGCTGAATAGATGTTTTTGGGTTGTGGCTGACACGCTTGGGTACTGATGGCATTTTCTGGACCTGCCTGAGAGAGGTCAAATTCTCACCAGATTGACATACTTTGCAGTTCTGGTTCATTACATCTCTAGCAGGAGAGGATGGTGTGAAAACAGCTTGTCAGGGTCTCAAGCAAATCTCATGCCTTACATAGATCGTCAAGTTACTGAGCCATCAGAAAAGATGGCCAACTTTTGGCAGTAATTTGGCAGTAATTCGCCAAGGCTGCACTAAACATTTCCGAACCAAAGTTTTTTTAGAAGAGTGAATGTCCTGACGATGACCTGGAGCTTGCTTGCACTGACAGTCGGGAGAACTTCGGTGCTGAGGTGGAAAATGAAGCCAACAACCAGCCCAAGGAGCCTGCGTGCCTCTGAGTGCCACCCTCCCTCTCTGCAGGTGGACAGGTTCCTGTACCAGCTGCGCCTCTCTGACGATGTCCTGCTGGATGTGACAGCTCGCTTCCAGGCCGAGATGCTGAAGGGGCTGGGCAGAGACACCAACCCCACGGCAGCCGTGAAAATGCTGCCCTCGTTCGTGCGCTCGCTGCCCGATGGCTCAGGTGAGTCCCTGCTCAGCACTGCTGCTGCAGCAAGGTGAGCTGCTGCCAGCACAGCACAGCAGAGACCCAGGGCAGCCAGGGGCTCCGGGTTACTCGCTGGGGAAGCTCGTGTGTGTACTGAGCCCGGGGGAGTGCTGGCAGAGCGGTTTTTCCTTTGCACCAGGTGCATTTTGACCTGGAGCTGCTTGTTTGAGGAAAGGGCCTAGTAAGTGCTCAGGAGCAGCTTCTCCCCTCTGTTCCCGGTGCAGGAGCTGTGGCTGGACATGGCAAGGGCAGCCTCTACAGCTCAGAGCCTGCAGTGCAGTCTGCTGTGGCTGTGGGATGAGGAGCTACAGGGAGGGCAGGATGCTGCCGTGAAACCCCTCGGATTGCCAAGTGACAGCAGCATGGCATCCTCAGAGCTGGGATCCCCATATTCTGCACTGCTTTTGCTAATTCCCCAAAAAAAGTGCTCCCTTCTGCCCTTCTGTGCCTTCTCCATTGGGAAAATCTGCTCCTGGAAGGGGTCTACCAGGAACTGCTCTGATTCTTCAGCTGAGACTTGAACAGAGAAAGTGCAGTAGTATCCTCTGGGAGGATGTGACATGAGATAGAAACTAAAAGCTCATCTTGTTTGAAGTATTCACATCCAAAATAAGTCCTCAGCTGGCTCCTGGCAGTGCAGCCTGACAGAAAATTACATTTTTCTCAGGTTTAACCAAGTTAATTTGTGCAGGATTCTGTGTCTTGCCTAGATCAGGACTCGGTGTAAACTAGCTGTGCAGAAAACTGAAATGTTAGCTTTGTACCTTTCCACATGACTTTATTCCCTCTGATGGTAATTTCCCTGCAATTAAATGAGGAATAACAGCTTCAATGGCATAAAGAAGGTATTTGAGGCAAGTTCCTTGGAACAAGGCATGTCTGAGAGAAGTTATACACAAGCTGACTGGATGGAAGGGGGCACTCTTCCTTTGCTGCTAGCTTGGTCAGAGAGAAAGAAGTACTTTCTTAACCCTTGCCATCTCAGTGACAGTCACTGGGGCTGAGCTTTCTCAGGTCTCAGATGCTGTTCTGGGACAGCAGGGAGCCCCTGAGGCCAGGAGACCTGGAAAATTGCATGTAGTGTCATCAGTGTTGCAAGAGCTGATGTCCCCCAAGGCCAAGGTTGGATGGTGCTCTCCTGGTCTGTGTGGCCTTTTCTATGTGCCAAGGACATGCTGCAGCATCAAGCTGGGCTATATCTTATTGACACACTGCCTACTCTAAGTATCACATTGATTTTTCTGGTTTTGCTCTCTTGAAAAATCCTTGTTGGTTATTTTGCTTCCAGACTGGTTAAAACTTCCAGCAGGTTTAAACAGCTCAAACTTGGATGGTTAGTCCCCCATTATTTATTTATTTATTTATTTATTTATTTATGATGATGATTGCTATTAACTCTGAGGGGTTTTTTGGTGCCCTCAGTGTTGCTGACTGAAATGACTCCTATAGAGCATCTTCAGTTTTTCATAGTTTAGGGATTAACAGTCTGACTAATGTCACAGTTTACTGAGTAACCCAATCTGCCTCCTCACCTTTGATAGCAGACCATGGTATTACAGGTAGAATTTCCTGCTTCCTTCCCTTTCAGGACCAGATTTAATCATGTTTGGACTGTGGAACAAAGATCATGCAAGGCTAGGCACATACCACTGTGTTTTCCTTTTGGGAAGGGCATTTTCTTCCTGCGTGAGGGATAAACAAATTTTATTGTAGCAGTGAGGCCAAACTGTCCTTCCATCCGAGGTTTGCTGCTGGAGATGTGTGTGTCTGAGCAAGCCTGTGAAACAAAACGGTACTTCCACAGAAACACCAAGAGACCTTTTGAAAGGATTGTGTTGGTTGACTTTGGGTGGCAGATTAGCTTTGCCCCACTGGGAATCTGACTTCTGCACTAGAGCTGAGTCTTCACATATGTCTGCAAATCCTGCATCCTCTACTGGATGCAGGCAGCGATCTCACATTCTGCTTGTCCCACATGTCAGGTGGTGGTTTTGCAGCCCCTGTGTGCTCTGGTTGGTTTGCAGCTGCTTTGGGCCTTTCTTGCTGGAAAGCTCGTCCTCCTGCAACTTGAAAGTGTGCTGCTGTGGAAGGAGCAGGGTGAACAAACCCAAACTGCCAAATAAAAATTGAATTACCTATTCCATAGCGGGCTGAAAGAAGAGACCTGACAGCTTTGCTGAGGGTTTCCAGCTCTCAGGCTTTCTGATGCTCCCACAGGATAAGGATCTGCCACGATGGGGCAGGAGAGGCCCTGGCTGTGGTGAGGGGGGGCCCTGGGCTGTGGCCATCAGCAAGGCACCTTGTTCAGCCTTTGCTTTTTTTTTTGTCAGGGTCAGGATTAAAGGTGTGAGACGGTGTTTCTTGTTCAGATTCAGATGTTTATGAGTTCTTATTTATATTACAGTTTTATAACTGTGAGTTCTGCAGCACTTCACTCTAAAAAACTAAAGAACGGAGACCTCTCTCTCTCTTTACAAGGCTTTTTAAGGATAAACTGTCTAATTAAGAAATGGCACTTCAATTATTTTTACTTTTAACTTAATAACTATGTGTTGCCCACAATGTGGACTTTTTTTCTCTAATTACATAATATTACTTAAACTCGTGAAGAAGAAGGTGAAGAAGAAAGACTAGCTTCCATTTTAAAACTTCTATCTTGTTTTATATATATTCTATCTTGTTTTATATATCCTACTATATTCTAAAACTTTACGTTTTCTACTCTGTGACATTACACACTTCTATTCAAACTACACACCCATAATTTCAGTCCTATCATTTAATTTTGGAAGTCTTCTCTACAGCCACAGGTTAAAGGTAGTGTTCTTTTGGCGGTCAGTGCTTGTCAGCACAAAAAGTCTCAAATTCTCAGTAGCCAGGGTTCCAACAGCCCTGAGCCACGCCTTGTGGCCAGCCCCAGTGATGGCTGTCCCCTCCTGTTGCAGAGAAGGGCGACTTCCTTGCTGTGGACCTGGGTGGCTCCCAGTTCCGTGCCCACCGGGTGAAGGTGTTTGATGACGGGAAGCAGAGCAGCCAGCTGGAGAGCAAGTTCTACCCCACTCCCAAGGAGGTCACCCAGGGCAATGGAGCCCAGGTAGGGCACTGCTGCTGTGCTGCTGTGCTGCAGCACCTGCCTGTGGGACGCTGCCCAACTGTCCTCTCTTCTTGTGCAGCTCTTTGATTACATTGCTGACTGTCTGTCAGACTTCATGGAGACCAAAAACCTGAAGCAGAAGAAGTTACCTCTTGGCTTTACGTTTTCTTTTCCATGCAAACAGACCAAACTGGATGAGGTAAGATGCATAAGAAGCACTCTGGTCGAGCCGAGCTCCTTGCAGAATCTGGACAAGCTGTTGAGTGCAGGTGCTACCGTGTGGCTTTTATCTGGGGTCATGTTTACATGGCTCTCTGAAGAAGGCATGGATGACTTTTAGTATTTAACTGGACTTGACTATCCTTCAGTGATTCATTTCTCACCTCAAGGCAGCATCATCTTTAAGCAAAAGCTGCTCTCCTGCTCAGTCAGTACCCAGTTCCACAGGAGCCATGTGCCCCTGTATTAACACAGTTAGAAAGAGATGTGCACTTCTGTGTCTTGAAGCATCTTTATTTTTTTTAATCACTCTCAGTTTTTTTATTTATTTACAATTGATTCTGAATAGGAAATACCTCTAGCTGAGCTGCTTGAGACACCTCTTGGGGAAATGAAGACCCCCTCTTATTTCCAGGGGTTTGTGCTTTGGGCTCCAGTCCTGCAAATGCTTTTTGCTTAATGCTAGCAGACTGTGATCAGCACAGGAAAGCCACACATGCTTCAAATGAAGCACAGGGAGACACATTTACAGAATTGGGACTTTATGACTGTACCTTTTTGGCTGTGTTGGTACTGACAGGCACCCCAAGGTTACATGCTGGTACTGACAGGCACCCCAAGGTAAGATGTGACTCTGACTTATTCTGGCTGAGTTTTAATGATGGACTTCTCCACACACTTCAGTCTTGACTGGCTTTGTGGTTTGTGTGCTAAACTTTGTGTGCTTTTGGGTCACTGCACTGTTACTTTTCAGGGGGTTCTCCTTGCCTGGACAAAACACTTCAGGGTCCGAGGAGTCCAGGACACAGACGTGGTCAGCTCTCTGCGCAGGGCCCTGCAGAAGCACCAGGCAAGTCTTGCACCTGCAGGAGCTGAGCCAGAGAGTGTCCTCCTGGGAACCCATCTCTTGGTGTGTGGGCTCTTTTGAGAGCTGTCAGACTCCTTCAGGGATGCTCAGTAGCAAGTGCCCAGCATGCCTGCACATCTGGTAGATCTGAATCTCTCTCACAGCTGTAATTCAGACTGCCCTGGTAGCACGAGGGCAGCTTCACCCTGAACCCAGGCTGTGACAGCTCACCAGTATGGCCCCACTGTCTCAGCCCGGGGGAGCCTCTTGTGAAACTGCAGGGTGAGATATAAAACACTCAATAATGTCACACACTGTGTTTCACAGCCTGGCTTGGGGGGTGAAGGTTGGGAGAGGGGAAACTGCCACCTCAAATTGGCACAACCAACTCCACCAGGGCTTGCCTGTCCCCTTCAGTCTGCAGGATGGAGCCATTGATGGCAATTTTTAAGGCCAGCAGTAAGACAGGATTAAATCTGCCCTTGAACCAGCATACAGCCTTTGAATAACACTGTGGTTTAGTATTTTGGAAAGCCTTGCTTTTCATGTTTGGTGCTATTGGTAACATCAGCTAAGAAATACAAAGCATCTTTCCATATCTTGATGACCTCATAGCAAAGAGGAAGCTGCACAGCCTCAATGGAAGGGCTTTCTGCTCGAGTGTGGTATTGCTGCACAGCTGGAGCTGCATTTGTGTGTTTTCTGTCCCACTTGGTGGGCTCTGCTCAGGTGGTAGAGGATGTTATCCTTTCACACAGCTCATAAGCAGAGTATCACAACATTCACACCAATAACGTGTCGCTTTTCTGGCAAATGAGGTGGGATTGAGGAAAAAAACAAATCCTTCAAGCAAAGAGGCTGGTGAAACTCTTGGGAATTCAGAGATATTTGTAACCTTACAGAGCTGTGGGAAGAGAGTGCTGTAAAAGGAAGTAGTGTCTTTCAACCAAGGAGTTTTCCTGAATGAGGCCTTCAAAGTGCAGGGAGTACGTCTGCATGCTGGTGCTTTATCACAGAGGAGGCTTTCTGAGCTTTTCTCCCTGCTAATCACCCATCTTTATGCTCTTAGGACATAGATGTTGATGTTTTGGCACTGGTCAATGACACGGTGGGAACCATGATGACTTGTGGCTATGATGACCAGCGCTGTGAAGTTGGACTCATAATTGGTAATTTTTTTCTGTCCACCATGAAGGGTTTTTCCCCTCTCATTTGTTGAATTACTACGAATCTGAAGTAGGAGGGGGTTTCACAATACAGGAAAGAGCAGAAAGAAAATGGAAAAAACAATGGTTGGGTTTTCAAGCCTGGCTGCCCTCTGTAAAGCAGCTGTTTTTATGCTGATCACATTGCCATCAAATACCACAGTCCCCATTTTGTCTGGGCTCAGTTGTGACCAGCATACTAAACTTTTCTGCTGACTGTATAGAAAATTACTGTGTCTGTCCACAGAAAGCTGAATTCCCCTCACGTCTGGTAGTTAGTACCAGCTATGCTTTCCACAGTTTCTCCATTTCATGCGCTATGATGCCTTTTATTAGGCATACAGAAGTACATTTGAAATAGAAAAAAATGTTTTTAAACAAGTCAAACCTTAGAATAATTTCAGGTTTTTCTTCATTCACTGTGAAACGATGATTTCACGGGTGCAGGTGGCCTATGTTAGCATCCTGTGCCACAGGGTTATGTGTTTGTATTTTCTTCCAAGGGCAATATACTGACTTATTCCCAAACATGTGGGCCTAAACAAAAAGCACACATGGAACAAACAGTGGCTCATCCAATACCCACAGGGACTGGCACCAACGCCTGCTACATGGAGGAGATGAGGCACATCAGCCTGGTGGAGGGGGACGAGGGCAGGATGTGCATCAACACCGAGTGGGGGGCCTTCGGAGACGACGGCGCTTTGGATGATCTCCGCACAGAGTTTGATCGGGAGCTGGATCTGGGCTCTCTCAACCCTGGAAAACAGTTGTAAGTGATCCCCTGACTGACCTGCAGTCTGAGTTCTCAGAGTGCTTTTCCAGTGTTTGCCAAGAGCCCCTTTGGAACAGGAATTGTTTTATGTGAACCTGAGATGACTTGATGCTGGTCCTGTGTAATCCAGATCTTTCCCTTCTGGAGAGGGTGAGTGCCTTTCACAGCTCCCTGCTGCAGGCCAAGGCACTGCTGCTGCAGCTGCCCACGTGCTGTTCAAACCAGGTGGTTGCTCTGGTATGATGCTGTGGAGGGCTAAAGAGAGGAGCTGGTGAACACCTGGAATCCTTCCTGTGCTCCATTCCAGGTTTGAGAAGATGATCAGCAGCCTGTATTTGGGGGAACTTGTGAGACTCATTCTCCTAAAAATGACAAAGGAAGGTCTGCTCTTCAATGGGAAAGTGTCAACAGCTCTGCTTACTAAGGGCAAGATTGAAATGAAACACGTGTCTGCAATGGAAAAGTAAGAACTTGTAATACACTCGTTGAGAGCTGCCACTCTCAAAGTTAGTCTTTCACTAGCACAGCAGTGGTAATGAAACTGTAGTTAAAATCTGTGGGTGCTGGGAACAATCCTGAACTGTTCAGCTTGATGTTGCTTTTGCCTAGGAGAAAAGTTGGCCTTTCTGTAAGTGGGAATTGGTGTGAGATAGTTTTAGCAAAGTACCACAGTAGCAAGTGTGTTGGTAAACCTCCCAGATGCAGGTTGTTTAGATAACCTCTCTGGAGACCTGAGTGTGTGGGATGACTGCTGCAGTTTTCAGCCTCTCTGATGTGAGAATACAGGGGCTGTGGAGATGTAGTACAGATTATAAATCAGCTGTTGGATGACTGCATGGAAAACTGGGATTCTGGTGTTTTGAAGAGGGATCCTGGTCCTCATTGTCACTCCAGGAATTATTTTCTTTGTTGTATTGAGTAAAGCTGTGTATCTGTTCTTGTGCTCTCCTCCTTTGGGCTGTTTTATCCCGGTCTCTTCTTGACTAGCTGATTGGTCTCAGCAAATGCTGAACCCCAGGAAGTTCAGCATTTGAACTCTCTCCCCTGGGTACTTCTGGGAATGCTGTGGGAAGCACATTACTGGTTTATGGGAACCAATTATGATGCTGTCTGATAGGTTGTGTCATGGTCTTCTCCTCTCATTTCTTTTTGAGCCAAGGTATTGATTTATATGTTATTGCATTTGGTGACGTATTCTTTTGTTTCGGGGTTTAGGTACAAGGAAGGCTTGAGCAACACAAAAGAGATCCTTACAGAGCTGAACCTGTTTCCCTCTGAGGAGGACTGTGTTGCTGTTCAGCACGTCTGCACCATCGTTTCCTTCCGCTCGGCCAACCTCTGCGCCGCCGCCTTGGCAGCCATCCTGACCCGGCTCAGGGAGAACAAAAAGCTGCTGAGGATGCGAACCACTGTTGGGATTGATGGGGGACTCTACAAAACCCACCCCAAGTGAGTAACAAAGAGGATTTGATAATGGCTAAGAGCCTCCATCCGCGCGTGCGTGGCTTTGCAGAGAACTGCCGGTTTCGCTTCAGCTTTGGGGTGAGCTCTAACTGGCTTAGGTATTGCAAAGCTGTCCAGGAGCTTTAGAATTTGGAGGGGAGTCAGAGCTGGCGGTGTTCAACCTGGAGAAAAGGAGACTCAGAGGTGACCTTATCACTCTCTACAACTCCCTCAAGGGTAGATGTAGTCAGGTGGGGTGGGTCTCTTTCTCCAGGCAGCACTGACAGAACCGGAGGACACAGCCTCAAGCTGCGCCAAGGGAAACATAGGTTGGATATTAGGAAAAAGCATTTTACAGAAAGGGTGATAAAATTCTGGAATGGCCTGCCCAGGGAGGCGATGGAGTCACCATGCCTGGATGTGTGTAAGAAAGGCCTGGATGTGGCACTGGGTGCCATGTTTTAGTTGAGGTGTTGGGGCTGGGTTGGACTCGATGATCTTTAAGGTCTCTCCCTACCTGGCCATTCTGTGAATTCTGTGAAAAACGTGACACCTGGAACAATGGTGCTGGAGGAAATGCAGTTGGTTTCTCAAGTGACTCCTGGGCCTCTAGGACACTTGCAGTTCACTGTGGGTTTTTTCTTTTCTTTTTTTCTCCCTCCACTACTTCCCTGTTTTTCAACCTGTGCTTTCCCAAACCGGAAACCTCCTCCAACTATTCCCCCAAACCGGCTGGCGACCTGACTGCAGCCGGAGATGAAGTAAACCGTGCCCCCAAGGCCTGTGGGAGCCTCAAAAAGGAACTCTGTGTCCCTGCTAGGTACGCCAAACGCCTGCACGAGGTGGTGAGGAGGCTGGTGCCCACGTGCGACGTGCGGTTCCTGCTGTCGGAGAGCGGCAGCGGCCGCGGCGCCGCCGTGGTCACGGCGGTGGCACGCAGGCTGGCAGCCCAGCGCCGGCGCCTCGACGCCGCGCTCGCGCCCTTCCTGCTGCCCCCCGGCACCCTCCGGGAGGTGAGGGACAAGATGAGGGCTGAGCTGGAGTACGGGCTGAAGAGAGAGACGCAAGCCCAGGCCACGGTGAAGATGCTGCCCACGTACGTGTGTGGGACGCCAGATGGAACAGGTGAGGTTGGCTCCCGAGCACCTGGAGGCGGTTCAGGAAAGTTTCGCGTCCGTTTTTGGGCGGAAGGGAGTATGCTAATTAACCTGGCACATGCCAGGGGGATTTATGTTGTCAAACTGGTGCTTCCTGCTGTGTTATCTGTTATCTTCAGTGCCGTGCTAGTCGACTTGATGGGATAAATGCCACAGGGAACAGAGCGCTGTCGTCGGTATGTTGTTCTGACTGGCAGGCGTGTCAGGAGAAGTACCAAAATGAAATACCTTTCTTCTCCTTCAGAGAAAGGAAAGTTCCTCGCCCTTGACCTTGGTGGCACAAATTTCAGGGTTCTGCTGGTCAAAATCAAAAGCGGGAGAAGAAGATCAGTGCAAATGTATAACAAAATCTTTGCCATTCCTTTGGAGATCATGCAAGGGACAGGAGAAGAGGTAATCTTAAATGAATGTTTAACTGATCCAGCCACGGCCCATTGCACGGGATTACTTGTGATATTTATATACCTCTTCTTTCCTTCCAGCTCTTTGACCATATTGTCCAGTGCATAGCAGACTTTCTGGAGTATATGGGGATTAAAGGTGCTCGGCTTCCTCTGGGCTTCACCTTCTCCTTCCCCTGCAGGCAAGCCAGCATTGACAAGGTAAGAGCTGCAGCAGCTCTGCATCTGCTTGGTAAATGACATCATTTTGGGCAAGCATTGTTGGTCTGGAGAATTTATTGCTTTACTTTGCAAATCAGTTGTGTTTCATGAGGAAGTTATCATCCTGTGTTATCCACCTGCCCATGTGAGGCAGAACTTTCACTTCTTGTCTCTGGTAAGTGGTGGCCATGAACTTGCTTTTGTTCTATAAAGATTAAGCCCTCATGACAGCAAAATGAAGAGCATGTTTTTAATAACCCAGGAACCTCCTTACGCTGCCTTAACTCTTCCATGGCAAGAGATAACAAATGGCTCCTCCTGCTTGCTCAGCTACAATCCCAGGTTGTTTTCCAAGCTGTGCTGCACAGCTCTGACTGTGTAACTTCTGCACCACATTAGCTTCTTTTCGATGAGTGTCAGTGGACAGGCCTGAACTTACTTGTTCAGCTTGGAAGAACTGGCTTTTTGACAGATATCATATCTTTTATCTTTTCAGATCTTATGTAAGAAAATAGTATTTTTGTGGATTTCCATGAGGGGCAGGGGATGTTGTGCTGCTTAGTTCTAGTCAAATACGTAGGATACTGGGGAAATGAGAGACTGCTATTTTACTGAGTATGTTTATGTCCTGGTGGAGTTCACAGTAGCTTCCAAACCTGGAAGTTAGTCTGCTCTGTCTCAATTTTCAGCTCACTGTTGAGAGTATAGCAATAGGACTTGGCCTTTTGTGGAAACATGAATTCATATGCCTTCTAAACCCACAGCTTAGCATTTAGGTCTTGGCAAATGATTAGGAAGCAAATTCCACAGTATTGATGGCAAACTGGGTGAGACACATCTGTGTCCCACAACATGTTGCTCTGTGTGTTTGGTCTTCTACGCTTGCTAGAACTTGAGGGTGTTTCTTAATAGCAGCTTTTTCTCCCAGTTGTCTTCTATTTTTTTTTTCTTTGGGCAGACAGTCCAGAGCCACTTAGGAAGTGTAAAGCTAATTATTTCATGTAACCTGGAAAACAGCTTCTGTCAGGCCAGGTTGTTGTCTGAAAAGAAACAAATTAGTGTTGCCTGGAGTTGTGGGATCATACCAAATGTCCTTCAGGAAACAACCCAAAACTTAACAGTAGATTCATTAATGTTTGATGGCTGTTTGATGATTTATGACAAAAGCATTTTCCAAGTGAGATTTAGAAGGTACTGAGTGCCGTGCCTTGATAAAAAGCTGAGTAAACTTGGAGTCATTACCATCAGCAGTTGAGTAACCAAGATACACGAGCACAGCCTGCACTAGACACCCACGGTAACCTGTCCAAGGAAATATGTTATTTGGAAAAAAAAAAAGCATTGGGGTGGGAGGCAAGAAAAAGCTGATGCTTGCAATGTACAGTCTGCTCTTTGTCTTCACTCATGGCCTTTCTTTCTCTTCTGTTTCAGGGAACACTTGTGGGATGGACAAAAGGATTCAAGGCAACAGACTGTGAGGGGGAAGATGTTGTTGATATGCTAAGAGAGGCCATCAGGAGAAGAAATGTGAGCTGGTTTTTTCTGCTCATTTTGGTGTATTTAATGCACCCTCACTCTGGCGTCCCACTGCTGATCGTGACTTGTGTTTTAGGAATTTGACTTGGACATTGTAGCAGTGGTGAATGACACTGTTGGCACCATGATGACTTGTGGCTATGAGGATCCCAACTGTGAGATTGGCCTTATTGCAGGTACAGTGATGGCCAAGTGGCCACTGGGAGGAGGAAGCACCTCCGTGGAGCTGGGCTTTGGCACCTTTTACTTGAGTTTGATATATGGTGCTATCAATTGCTTGGGTTTCTTGGCAGATCTGTGTGGTGTTCAGCAGGAAACTTAACAACATCTGCAGCTGATAAGTTCCTGAATCTGTTGGACTTTTGATCAAATCTCTGATGGTGCCTAACAAGTGTATGCAGGGTAAAAGAATACAAGCGGATAGAGCATGAATTCTTGTTTTGACAAGTACATTCATAGTTACTGTGTAGCCAGGTCGTAAACGGTAGAACAAGCAAATGTTTGAAAAATGTTTTTTTAAAATCTGAATGAATTCTTATTGTTTTTTTTTAGATGACTCCCCCAATAGGCTCCTCCAGGTTTTGATCCAGAAATATATCAAAGCATAGACTCATAGAATGGCGTTGAAATTTGAGATGTGGCAAAGAGAACTTTAGGATGAGCGCTGCAATCGTCTTCCTGAAGTTTCTGGTGCTGCTTCACTTTTCCAGCTGAAGTCTTGTCATTTCTTTCCTCCTAGGAACAGGCACCAACGTTTGCTACATGGAGGACATGAAAAACATAGAAATAGTGGAAGGGAATGAAGGAAAAATGTGCATTAACACAGAATGGGGAGCATTTGGTGACAATGGCTGCATTGACCACATCAGGACAAAATACGATAGAGAAGTAGATGAAGGCTCACTAAACCCAGGGAAACAGAGGTAAACGTGCTGGTCCTGATGCCAAGAGCCTGATGAAGTCAGTCTTCGAGAGACACTGGCTGCTTTTTAAAATGTGCTTAATGAATGAATAATCAGAAAGGAAATTTTAATATTGCATTTCTTTTGTTCTTTGGTAAGTAACCTAGATATAAAAAAAAAAAAAAAAACAAAACCAAAACCAAAAAACAAAACAAAAAAAAAACCCCACAAAAACAAACAACCAAAAAGAAAAGAAAAAACCTAAGACATACATTGTCACCACAGTACTGTTTTCATCTTAAAGCACTACCAAACAGTGCAGCTTTTAAGATTTTCCTGCAAAGTCTAGGCCATGCTTTGTTCCTCCTCTTAGGGTGATTTTTCAAAGGCAAAATACAACTCAAGCTTGTTGGGTAAAGACAGTGTTGATCAGGTGTGACTCACTGGTGAATGCATGTGGGGACAGGGAGGAGTTTCTCTTCAGTGTGGACTCTGGCTTTAACACTATATTCTGCTTAATATTGCAAGGGTTTTTTTTTTCTAATTCTGTTACCATTTGGCATAGGTAAATATATTGTAATTAATGTTTGCACTTGAAGTCACTGCAACAGATTTTTGATGATTGAAAAATGGAGTTTCATGGCTATTGCTCGGCAAACTTGGACTGCTTTTTTTTTTGAGTTCACGGGGCATGTACATACTACTCATGCTAAACAGAGCCATCTCTTTAAATGAACATTTTTATTCCTCTTTTGACCCAACAGGTATGAAAAAATGACCAGTGGAATGTACCTAGGTGAAATAGTAAGGCAAATTTTGATTGACTTAACCAAACAAGGGCTGCTGTTCAGAGGACACATTTCGGAATCACTCAGGAAAAGAGGCATCTTTGAAACAAAATTCCTGTCTCAGATTGAGAGGTAAAGTTGTTAGATTCACGTGGTTTAAATCCTTGAAGTCTTCTGGGACACCTAGAACACCGTCTTTTGCAAGTGTGTGGAGCCCTTTCCTTCAAGAAGTGAATTTAGCCAGTAACAGTTTTCTTTGTGCATCCCCCACCTCCAGCATAACAGTTAAAAATAAGATAACAGGGGAAGTTCCAGAATTATTGTTGTAATTATATGAATTATCATGTCCTGTCCACACACTGGGTTATCTCAGATGCCTTAGCCATCAAGCTAAGTGTATACCTATATATATATATGCAATCTGTGCATGATTCAATGGCCCCTAGGCTATTTGAAACTCTTTCTGCTGTGGAAAGCCTTGAAAGGAGAGTCTCAGGAAAGTAACAGTCCTGTGGCTGATCGGGCTCTGCTCCCTCATGGCTTTGGGGGTTAGGTGGATGATTGCTGCTGGTGCCTTCTGGAGATGCAGCCTAACACGGCAAAGGGCACGGCAGGAGCAGCTTTTCCATCTGAATTCAGGCAGAAACCAGCCTTGAAAGAACTGGGGAGTGTTAGAGCTGAGGGGGTCCCATTTCCTTTGGAGCAGACCTGTGTCAGCTGTGGAGCTTTCCCTAACTGCTCCGTGTGCTCCCTGCGCAGTGACCGGCTGGCCCTCCTGCAGGTGCGGCGCATCCTGCAGCAGCTGGGGCTGGACAGCACCTGTGAGGACAGCATCATCGTCAAGGAGGTCTGCGGAGCTGTCTCCAGAAGGGCTGCCCGGCTCTGTGGGGCAGGGCTGGCTGCTGTTGTGGAGAAGAAGAGGGAGAACCGAGGAGTGGAGCGCTTGCAAATCACGGTTGGAGTAGATGGGACTCTGTACAAGCTCCATCCGCAGTGAGTACCTTGGTTCCACGTCCCTTTGCTGTTTGCCTGGTTTCACTGTGAAAACATACCTGTACCAGCTTTCTGCTGGGATGATTAAAAACCCGAGAGGGGGTAAGGATCTAACACATTTCACTGCATTTTGTCATTTCCCTTTCCTAGCCATAGGATCAAAAATTGTAAAGTCAGCTCCAGTTGCCACCGGGAGGCTCTTTTCTCTGGCATGTTGAGTGAACCTAATACTTCTTTTCCAGTATTTGGGTAGATTTCTACAATATCTGAGTCTCCTAGATGGAAAGCTGTCTTGAGTTTCTGGAGGTGGGTCAGTATTCTAGAAACAGATGCATTAGCTTTTGAGCTGGGAGAAAAGAACCTCCTTCGTGATCTCTGAGGAGGTGGGCAGTGAGTGGCATCATGCTGAACAAAATTCAAGTGGAGAAATAAAAATTAAAATCTGATTGTGTACAGAAGTTTGTATCTTTCATGAATAGGAGAAAAAGCAAAAGAAAGCAATGGCTGAGGTTCCTTGCTTACAGGTGAATACAAAGATCTCAGATCAGAAAGCAGCTGCTAAAGTGTTCTGTTCTTCTCTCCCTTCCCTTTCAGTTTTTCTAGGATCCTGCAGGAAACGGTGAAGGAGCTGGCCCCTCAGTGTGATGTGACTTTCATGCTTTCTGAAGATGGAAGTGGGAAGGGAGCTGCCCTCATTACTGCGGTTGCAAAAAGATTGCACAATGTTGGACAGAAGTAGAAATTAATGGTCAAGTAATTTCAGCCCTGCCAGGCGTGTGCAGCAGGGGTTTGCTGAGTGGTGATTGCCAACACCAGCACACAGGTAGCTTTTTTTTGGGGAGCAGCTGGTTTTGACCAACCAGGGTTGTGGATTTTTGGTAATTTGGGTTAGGTGTTTCTGCTCCCCGCTGGAATTATGTCTTGGCATGCCACAGCCTACTCAGTTCTGTACTTCCTGCAATGCATCTCAATGCACACGGGAGAGTGAAAACAAAACAAACAAAATCAACCCAAATGTGTCTTTTTACAACATCTTAATTAAGCTACTGCACCACAACTGAGTTTATCACCAGTTCCTTAGGATCTGTGTGCTTAGTTTTGTCTTGCCCTGGCTCAAAGATTATTGAGATTCTGATGTTGCATCTTATCTAGTGGACATATTTGTTCAATGCTTGACAGGTTTTACAATAAATTTGCAGGTGAAATAAATTAATGGACTGTGGTCAGTGATGCTCCCCCTGCTGCTGCACAGGTTGCAAGCGTAATGCAAGACTTCCCTGAGGACAGGAAGCATGTTTAAAAGATGAATGTAAAAGAAAAAATTGTGATTCCACAGAATATCAGTTTGTGTCAAAATACGTCAGTGCATCTGAGTCACATAAAGCTAGACCAGTGCTGCATGGATTCTGACTGTGACTGCTGCTTTGGATACTGAAGGAAGCAGAGAATGTAGAAGGAGCTCAGAGTCTGCAACGTCTGTATCAGGGTTACATAGAGGGTGTCAAACAGCCCACCAAAATAGTGTATAGAGGAGGGGAAAAAATCACCTGCATTTCTGAAAGTCTCTTCTTTGTTTTCCCTCTGTTATCTTCTTGCATGTTCCTGAGAGAATTGTTTCCATTCTGTGCAAAGGAGCTTATCCTTGGTTTTCATTTTCTGTTGCCTGCTGCTCTGCCTGTTTGTAGTCTGTTTGTAAATAAATGTGTGTTATTGTGAGCCTTTGCTTCTCTGTCCAGTGCGTCTTCTGAGCTGTGGGAAGAACATGCAAGTGGGAGCTTTCTTAAAACCTAAATCTTTAAACGTAAACCTTTAAATCTAAATCTGTGTGTGTGCTCAGCAGCACTTCAGTGATTGTGAAGGGGGTTTGTGGATAGAGCTCATGGCCTTGTGTGACCAAACCTCCCTGACCTGATTTACCCAGAACAATCCAAAACAAAAATATGGTACAGAGAAGCTGCAAATCTGTGTCCTGCCTGTTCTCTCTTGTCAAGAATTCCTGTATCCCTTTTAATCCTCTCTTTGTGGGTATTTGCTTCCTTGTGGGCTGACAGCAGAAAGTGGGGCCAAGAAATGTGCTTTAAGCCTAGTTAGGTCAAAAGTAACTGTGGTGCAGGGGGATAAGCAGTTGGGTTTATGTAATGATCTGTGACAAGGCTGCTGCTGGGTTTAAATTTAGCAATCCCAAATTCAAAATTGGAAGCTACAGACTTTTGTGTTTTGTAGTTTTTTTAAAAAAAAACAAAATCTGTCAACAGCTCTGTGTCTGTGTTGGAGTTACTGGGTGGGTAGAAGATACTTGCAAATAATTTTCACTTCTGAAGGAATTCCTTATGATGCTGAGCTCATTGTACCAAGTTGTGAACTCCTATTACATTTAATGCTCTTCTCCTTTCGTCAAGAAATGCAGTATTTTACTTTTTCTTTATATTTCAGAATCCACAGAGCTGCAGAAACCAAAGCTTCCTATGTAGCAAGGGCAGTTATCTGGAATGGAAGTTTGTTGCTGGTGACGAACAGGTTAAATTTGGAGGGGCTGGGTGTAGAAGAAAAAAAAAAAAATCAGAGATTGAGTCTATGTGGGGCCTAGAATAGCTCTTCTAGGCTGTTATAGGCCCCAAAGGGAGAAATAGCTATTTTGGCACCTGAAATCTTGTCCTATCTGTGTGGTTTTGGGCCTTTTTGGGGGAATGGATTCTGCAAAAAGGCACCTGTGAACGAGGTCTGTGCCTGTACATCTGAAATGAGGCGATGCAGACTCGCCCCAGGATGGCCACGTGAGTGTGGTGCAGAATTCGTTTTGTACTTTTATCCCAAAGCCTGTTCTGCACAACTGGAATGCAAATTGTAACAAAACAAGGCAAACCTCTCACATTTAGAAAGAAATCCTCTCTTTGATTTTTCTTTTTAGTCCTTTTGGGAAACAAAATACACAATTTCAGTTTACACCTCAGCTGCAGTTATTCCTTTTTCTGCAGAAGATTAGGCCCACCCAATACTATTTTTTTTGCACGTGCAGTTTTTTTCCCCCTCAGTGAGTCTGTGGGTGTCACAGAATCCAACCACATGGACCTGAAACTGCTCACAAAGTGCTCAGCAGCTCTTGCTGAGCTCCCTGAGGCCCAGCCTTGGTGCTCCTGCCCTTGCTGCAGGCAGCTCTGGGGCCAGGCAGCTCCCACACACATCTGGCCCCATGCACATCTGGGCAGGGAGATGGCAGCTGAGCTGGGAGGGTGGCAACGAGCAAAGCTTGGCTGGGCAGCCCTGGCAGGATTGGCCACTGTGGGATTTCAGCAGGGATACAACCTTCCCTCCTGCCTTGGTTTGAAAAGCCAGGTGTCTGCTAAGGAAAGCAGGAGCCTCTCTTGAAATGGAAAATGTAAACCCCCTCCCACGAAATTACTGTAATTCTGAAATTAAGGGGCTCTCAGGCAAAGACATGGGAATAGGAATAACAGTTCTTTAAGAGGAAAACTAAAAATACAAATGCAATAGTACAAAACAAACCACTGCCACAGTCAGAACAGGAGCTGACCCCCTGTGGGTCAGGGTGGTGGCAGCAGTGCCATTCCATGGTGGCTCAGCCCTCCTGCAGTGCCAGCTGTGCTTCTGCTGGAGCAGGGATCCTGCACAAGGGGGGAGTTTTCCTCTGAAGCTCCAGGGCTGCTGGAGATGGGCCTGCTCTCCCTCTGGGAATGCAGGGCAGGAGAAAGCTGCTCCTCTGGGAATGCAGTGGCAAAGGCTGCTGTGCTGTTCCAGGCTCAGATTGTATCCAGGTAGGAATGCTTGGCTCCTCCCCTGGGCAGAGCCTCTCCCCTTGGGATGATGGAATTTTATCAGCCATGCAGGGACACTCACTGGCCATGAATAGAAGATAATTGATAATTAATGGCCCATGGACAGCGGAGATCTCCTGGAGGGAGGATTGGCTGTGGAACAGATAAAGAAAACTGCCCCCTGAACAGAAGATAACTGCCCCACCTCTGACAGATGGTGACAGAATACACCTCCCCAGCCGCATCTTCCAACCTAAGTCAGTTAACTCCTGGTTTCACAGACATCCCATAACCACACGATGCTTTGGCTTTCTCCAAGCCACAACATTCTCCATCTGGGTGAGGATGCAGCAGCAAGTTCCTGGTTATGTCAACACGTGGAAGCTCAGCAACTCAAAGTGCAAACTTGCAATCTCCCCTGTGCAGATACTAAACTGCTGCAGCACAACACTTCTCTGCCATCTGTCCCATCATGTGTGGTGATCCAGCCTAAAGCCCTGGCCCACAATAAAAGTAGAGGCCTTCTATTAAATGTAACTCAACATATCCTGTGCTGAACAGGATGTGCTGCAGCTCATCACATGGCTAGCCAATATAAAATAACAGTTCATGACATGGTTAGTCAATATAAAATAAAATGCAATTGCTCTGTTTTCACATCTTAGATTTTTGTTTTTCTACTTTCACTTTTCTACTGCTTCCTGGATAGCTTTGTGATGCTTCATTTCCCCTGCCTTCCCTCCAGTTAATACATTTAGTGCTTGAATGTATCAATTTTGTTGTGATGCTTCTTGAAGACATGAACATCTTTTTTCACATCTAGGTGACACATGTAATTTGGAAAGTTGAAAGGTCTTTGAATCACAGGTGTGATGTGGTATAATGACACAAGTATTCCTGAGAGAAGGAAATAAGGTCTGTGCCTTTCAGAAATTCCCAGTAGATGGTTGCAGTTACCTTTTCACCCATGGGGAAAAATAATCCTAAAAATGTTGTTTTGCCAGATAGACACACATTTTGGTGGCTGCAGGTTTAACAGCCCTCAACACATAACCCATAAGAGAAAACGCAGTAGCAGCTCAGTGGTGACATATTCCCTTTGTCACTCTGACAAAGTTCAAAAGTAAATGTAGGATCATGTGGAAATCCTTCAGAAATCCTGATTAGCATGATCTCCCTTCTTGAGAAGTCAATATTATATAGGATTAGCAGATTAGCGTAAAGGAGTTTGAGGCTGACATGTAGGTAACACCAAAATGAAAGTATTGCTCCTTCCATCTTCCTTGATTTGCTTCTTTGTGCTTGGTGAAATGAACTGGCTTGGGTTTGAGGCCACCACAGGAATTAGGTGGAGGGAGAGCAGGAGAATTGGTGAATGTTGTCCTGTTCTAGGTAAACTTACAGTTCCTCTAGAAAGGACCACCGCTGCCTTGAACTGTCACCGCAGGCTTATCCAGAGCATCTCTCAGACTCGTAAAGTCAGTAGCTCACCAAGAGATAAATACATATTTAGATATAAAACACTAATATAAGGGACCTCTTCCTGCACACAGGTGGCCTGTTGAGGTGAGAGGAGGAAGGGAAATGAGGCAAATATCTTCTTTGTCAGCAATCAATCCACTCCGTAAAGCTGATGTGGCAAGCAAGATATAAAACCAACAAAGTTTTAATTAATGTTTTCCTTTCTCTCATTGATACTATCACCTTGCAGGTGCACACTGAAGGTGCTGCAAACGTGATGGGTCATGTCTGTCTGAGAGGGGAATGCCAAAATAATTTGGATCTGGTTGTGTGCTTTTTTCACGCCCTGCAGATGCCAGCCCCATCCCTGCTCAGCGTTACACTGCGTCTGTGTCTGGGGGCCTCGCACAGCCCAGGCACCTCCAGAGTCAGGAAAAGCTGAGTTCTGTGAAGAGAGAACAGATTTGGGTTCCTCCAGAAAGCCCTTCCCACTGGCACAAGGAACTGGCTACAGGAAAATGGACAAAGGGCTCCAGGTGGGAGGATTCCTGTGCAGGAGCTGAAGGACCAAATGTTGGGGGATCTTGGCAAGCAGGAGCTTGCTGGGAAGAATGGAAGAAGATCCTTTCAGTCTTGATCCTTCCTGACTTAAAAATCCCAAAACTAAAATAACCCAACTCTCCCAAAACAACCCAAATTCTTACTTTTATCTAGAAAAGTATAAGATAAAACCAGACAAAAACCAAACCAAAGCTATATTAAAAAAAACCAAAACCCAAACAACAAAAACCAAAAGAGATGGAGGGAGACTGAGTCTGTTTCACTGCCACTGTATTTTATTTTCTTCTTTTGCTGGAAAGGAGAAAGGCTGTTTGGAGAAGAGGGGAGAGATGTGTGAAGTGTATGGCACATCAACAGTTAAAGACTCCCCATAAATTTGTTACTGCATATCAGAAAAACTTAAAAGTAAGTCTTAATAGTGGAGAAAAGGAATGACAGCAGGGCAAGGTGTGAAACGTTAAGAGCTGTTAATCGCAAGGACAATTCAAGGGCATTAACTGAGTCAAGGGGTTAATGCGTTTATTGTTAATGGGGGGGAGGCAGTGAGGTTGTTCCATTTTACTTGGACTTGGAGGTGAGATGTAGCTCCCAGCCTCAGGCATTTCAGAACAGGGTTCTGTTCTCAAACCCACCGGTGTTACTGATTCCGTCTGCTTTTCTGAGGGCTGTTTTTGTTATTTTCAATTCGCTGCTTGCATGTTCAGCTTTCTGTGCACCCGGGAAGCCCCGTTCCCATAGGGCTGGCTTGGCCAGGGATGCTGGGCCATCTGTTCAGCTGTGGCACTGGGACTGCTGCCTGCCAGGCCCTTGGAGAGGACTGTCCTCATCGTGTCAGGCTTGTCCCCTCCTGGGAGCTAAAAAAAGGCTGCTCTGTGCTGCCACGAGAGTTGGAGAGCAGGGAGGTGTGGAGGGGATGAGAGCCGTGGGGCTGAGCTTAGCCCAGGCATTGCCGCCAGGGCTCAGCTGTGGGGTGAGCTGAGCTCCTGCGGCACCTCTGGCTGCAGGGAAGCACAAATAAAGGCTTGGGATGGAAGTGGGTAATGGAGCAGACCTGCTGGGGATGGACAGGACAGCTTGGGCCTAGAGGGGAGCTCTCAGCAGGAGGAGAAAATGGGTGGTGGAAAGGCATGGAGGGTCTGAGCAGGCAAACAAGGAAGGTGCTTTCCCAGCAGGCACGTCCGGAACACTTCAAAGCGGAAAGTTACGGACGCTGATTTGGGAGCGGCAGCTGATTCTGGAAACAAATGGGATAAATACTGGCACGAGAAAAAAAAAAAAAACAACAAAAAAAGTTGAAATGCCTGAAGGGCACATCTGCTGTGGCCAGCGATTCTGCAGGAAATGCACTGAGACCAGAGAGAGTCGAGGAAACTGGACACGAACACAGCTCCCAGTGAAGCCCAAGGAAAGCCGAGGGCCTGGGAAGTGCCCGTGATAATGTGCTGGGAATTTGGCTTCCTTCCCCTGGCTCTCCCATGCAGGAGCTGTGTTTAACGCTGGCCGTGCTGAAGGAATTGGAAAGGTGTTTTGCGTTCTGAACTCAGAAATTCTGCTCCAGAGCCTTTTCTGTTGCTTTCAAGTGTGTGTTTTCAGAGCAAGGTCTAAAAAGGGTTTTCAGAGCTGTAGGTCTAAAGCTCAGTCTGTTAGTCTGAAATTTGAATAGTTGCATGGTCATTAAATTTTGCACAAAAAGGAATTGACTCTAAAAGCAGCTGATATGTTATCACGATTAGAGCAATAGCAATGCCTTCTTTCATCACAATGAAGTTACATTGTTAGAGAGCATAATTGACATTTTTTATTGAAAGATTAAGAAGAATTTGTTTACGGCTTGCAAACAAAGAGGTTTTAATTCAACAAACTGCAGCAGGAATAAGCAGTAAGTGGCATTTTCATCTGCTGGCCGGCTAGAGCTTTAGCTGCAGAATGCTGTGGATAGAGAAGTATGAAGGAATTTGCAGCTCAATATCTGCCCAGTAAAGCGTGCACCACGCTGGCAAATGACAGAAAGCTGACGGGGAGAAACCTTGAGTGCAAAGAAACAAAGGGCCATAGTTAATATTAGCACCTTTTGGGAAGACACCACGGCTTTTGGAGAGCAGCTTCATGCCACCTGTTGTGCAAAGGTCAAGGTATGGCATTCCTGAGGATGCTTTTGCCACGGAGCCCTCGGGATAGCACCTGTCTACTCAACTGGCTGCTAAAGTAGGTATCTGGGTTATTTTTGTTTCCCTGGGTTTATTGCTTCATGGTCTAATAGGCTCAGGAGCTAAGTGGTACTGGCATTTCAAAGTGGCATGTTGTGATTGGAAGGGGGTGCTGTGGAAGTGTTTGGAAAGCAGATCCAAATGAAGCAGCACCGCCATCCGACTGCAGAGAGGCTCTTTTGCTTTTCAAATATAGTTAGGATCCTGTTTGTGCTGGTGGTTGTGTCTTACGTTAGAGACTGCTCCCCAGATAAAGCCAAGGGTCTGTGAAAAATTTGGGGTTTTTTTAAAGCAAATTCCTCTTGTGCAGTTGGAAGTCGTTTGGATTTTTTGTCCCAGCTCTGGTCAAAGTTTAAGAGCCCAAGTCAAACCTGCTGTTCTGAATGTGCAGTGCTGCCGAGTGAGGAACAAGTCCCCTGGGGGAACTGGGGGTGCTGACAAATCTCTGCAAGGAGGGTGCTCATCCCACCAGCCAGGGGAGCATCACTGACCCACGTGCAATGACACTGCTGGGAGGGGAGGGAAGGGGCTGGACCTGCACAGCATGAGAGACCTGCAGGCTGACCCTGCACAGCATGAGAGCTCCTCACCTGTGCCACACCTGAAAGCCATGCTGGCAACCTGAATGTGCAGCACCTGATACAGAGGGCAGGAGATTGAACAGCTGAGGGTGTTTTGTGGGTCTCAATGTTGACTGGTAGCCACAGGCTGTTGTTGCTGTCATCTGTCCAAAACAAGGTTATAGATAAAACTTGTGATTAAAACATTTGTTTGTCTCGACGTCAAATGTCAGAGTAGAAATACCGTGCTGGCAGACAGGGATGCCCATGGGTCTGTCAGTGCTGGGTCGGGTCCCAGACAGGACTGGTGGACTCAGCAGCTGTCAAAGGAGCCAGCAGGGATGAGCTGCAGTGGCCTAAGACACAGGGGCCCTTGTGAGGAAACTTCTGCTTTCCTAAAAATCGTATCTTCTTCAAGAAAGGAAGGGAGAGACAAGCAGGGGGGGGTTATCTCTTGCTGCAGCGAGAAACTGGGACTGGCAGCTGAAATCTGGGGGCAGAGCTGTTGACCAGGAAGTCACTAGAGCTGGGCTCCCCATTTAAAGCACTGAGATGACAGGAAAAGCTGATTTTTTTATATTAGAAAAATATCCATCACCCATTTTTTGTAGCTATGTGGTGAAGCCAGACTCACAGGTTTTCTGCCAGGAACGGGTCAGGGGGATGGAGAAACCTATTCAATTAAAACAAGATCTCACTTTCTGACAGACACATACATGAGTTTTTGTTTATTGAAATTTGTTTATTCCACCTCTACATTTCTTTTTGTGTCTGAAAATCTGAGAATGAAGATAGGGGTCCAGAATCTCTTCTGGATTTGTATTTGACCTGGTGTGGCTACCTGACACCCACCCAGCCTGCCTGCAGTCTCTTCCTGATTGAGACGGGATGCAAAATAAGAGGAAGACACTCATGGGTGGGTAGAAGGATGGGAGATGATCACCAATCTTTGCCATGGGAAACAGTGATTCCACTTGGGGAATATTGATTAAGATGGATTTGGATGGTGAGAAACAAAGACAAAATTAATGCAACACCTTCCTCTGTGTAGAAGTGTCATTGGTGTGCACCAGTACGCCCCAGGATGGACACCTGTGCCACCACAGTCTTCCCAGGCAACTCCAGCAGCAGAAGAGTCCACCTTGGGGCAGTTCCCACTTTTCCTCACAGAGAACATTCAGTTCCACTGCCACCCCAAAAAACCTGAGAGAGCCAGAAGGACTTGAGAAGAAATGTTGGGGTGGGGAGAGAGGACAACCCCCTCCACACCCAGCCCAAGGACCTGGCTGGGGCTGACCCCACTGGGTTTCTGATTCCACTCTAAAATGTTTCATGACAGCAGCCTGTAAAGTTGAAGAAGCCAAAATTTTGCTCAGTACCAGCCTGGACTTCAACACCAAAAAAAGTATCACAAGATTATCACAAAGCAGCTCAAAGTCTGTGGTTGCCCCTGGATGATGCTTAGCTGCAAGCCCAGCATCTGTGACTGTCTTCCTGTACTGATTTTTAATATGAATATTTTGGTTTTTCCAAGGCTTTGTTCTTTTAATTAGAATAACAAACTGTTAACAGGACTCAGGTGTCTTGTTGCACATTTGCTTGCTAAGCCCTCCTTCCCTTGTGTGTGGCAGGAATCTCAGGGCACCACTGTACCTTGGGGCTATGTGAGGGCCAGTGCCTGGCTGACATGTTCCCTGTTTCCACCATTCTTCTGGGTCACACCTGTGGTCCATAGCCCATATGTCCCCAGTTTCCTCTCTCTTGGGGTGATTTTAGCTGATTTTAGAGTGTGCATCTGCTGTATCCCAGCTGCTGGAGGGGTTTTTAAGAGAGCACCTGTCTGTGGCTTTCAAAAACATCCTGAGGCTGCACAGGGAGCTGTGCAAACCTACAATTCTGCCTCTTTTTTTTTGCTGGCAGTGCCCTGTGATGGCCATGTGACATAACGAGCGGTGCTCCTGCTATGGCCACGCGGAAGGAGCCCAATGCTGTGGATGTCCCTGGCTCCTGCTGCTCCCCACTGTGCCAAGTGAGTACCTGCTTTACACCCCTGCTGGGCCAAAGGGGGAAGGGCCCCATGTGGTGAGAACATTGACTGGCCTTGGAGGGCTCTGATGTTGAATATTGACTGGACCTTGCACTGGGGCTTGCTGGAAAAGGAGCACAAACCTGAGGCCTTGGCAATTGTGGCTGGCACCTCTGTGGGGCTGGGACTTGTGATAAAAACTGATTTTTGCGAGCATCCGGTGCTGGATGAAGGAGAAATGTGTATCCTTCATGGAAACTGGCCTCTTAGGCTGGGTTTAGAGGTGTCACCTTGCCTGGTGCTGGTGGAACGCCACAGAATGCTGTTAAAGAGCATTTTCCAGCAGTGCCCTTTAACAACAGTTTAAGGTTTGGGCCCTGCCATTCAGCCCTGCCTGGGACAGTGCACAGACACCAGCTCTCTGCTGAGGTTAACTGCTTCTTGCAGGGCTGAAGGACTGCCTTTGGTTTTGAAAGTCTTCCCACACAGTTGGTGTGTTAGAGCTAAACTTTTGGAATGAGCTCAATGATCTGTGAGCAGCTGAAAGCAGATTTAGGAAAACTGTCTCCATATAGTAGAGTAAATTAGGCTATAGTTTCCTTTGTTTAAATCATTGCCTTATCACTCAAGCGAGTTGCTGGTTATGCAGCCATCCTTTAACTGGTATTGAACTGCTTCTTCTGAAAATAACATTTGAATCAAACAACTGAAAATACTTTAAACTTGCCTCTTTTGAAATTTTAAACCAGTTTGCACTCTATATTTTGCCCTTTTTCAGCATCATTTCTTTTAACATTGTTCACTAGCACTGGACATTTAGTAGATACAAGAAATCTGCACTTGTGCTCATTTCAGTTTGCTGGAGTCAAGAGATGGTTTATGGAATGAAACAAACGTTTCACCTTCTGGTCAGGAAAGGCAGTTCATTGACATTGGGTTTGTCCCCCTAACACCAACGCTCTTACATGGCCTTGCAAACTGAGTTTGTTTGATATATTTCAGTTTGCATATAAATATGTGTGTGTAGGGTCTGATTTATAGGTATATGAGCTACAATAATGACTCAGTACCAATGCACTATAAAAAATGCTTCCTTGATCCAGCAGTTCTCACCTCAATGGAAAAAAATGTTTAACTGGTGCAGGGCCCAAGCTGAGTCAGAAAACTGGAACTATTCTTGCTTCTCTTTGCAGAGATGTAAAATCAGTTGTATTTCTGACACTGGAGAGAAAGAAGGTGCAGTGGTGAGTATCTAGAACAGGAAGAGAAAAAAGAAGGAGATCAGTTTGGTTGGATTGCACTTGTGTTTCCCCTTTGGTGTGTAAGGGAAGAGCAAAGTGGGTGGACTTGCATGCCAAGTGCCAAGGGATGCCAGCAGGCTGGACCTGAGCTGGAAAAGCTCAGTGGCTTGGAAAGCAGCACAGAGTAGCTCTGCTGTGCAACACAGGAGCTAGAGGTTAGGTTTTGTGGTGGTGAGTCTCCAGGGAGCAGTTTCCTCTTTTCCCCTCATATATGCATATATGTGGGAAGTCCTTTGCAGGATTGCTCAGGCAACCTGTAGCTTTTGGAAACAGCAGTTAACTAAAGATGGAGTAATTTGGTTTGTCCCCAGCTTCATGAACCTTGCAATCACTAAGAAGCTGAGAGAGAATCCTCATCCAGACCTTCCAAATAATGGGGCTTAATTGTAAGCCATGAGTTTAGGGCTTGCGTTTGTCTGCTTTCTGGTTTTCTTGGTTTTGTGGGGGGGTCATGTTCTTTGCACCCCTCTGATGCTGAAGAACAGCAACTGGTTTAAAGAAAGAAAAGCCGACACAGCTGGCTGATGCTCAGGTATGGGGAGTTGAGGCACAGAGCATCTCCATCTGCCCCAGGAGTGTTCCCATGTGAATCAGTCAACACCCCTCCTTTGCTGGGTATGCTTCCTTCTCCACTGTCCTCTCATCATGGCTAGAGTTGAGAGTCGAGAGGTGGCTGTTTGTGATCCTTAATTGCTTAGTTCACACCTTACAGAAATCCTGCCTTGTCTTTGGAGGGATTTAAGCCTTGAAACCCACAGGCCTGTGCAGTGTCTTCAGCCCTCAAATGCTCAGTGTGGTGAGCAGTGCTAAAACCTTTCCAAAGGTGGGGGAGTATTATCCACGCCTCACAGAAGGGATGGGACTACTGCTGGGCTAAAAACGATTTATTGCTCAGATAAACGTCAGCCTCAGAGGCTGTGAGATTTTAGAGGAGTAAGAAGTCGGCCATAGCTCAAAGTAGTCCCAAGGTTTTTCATTACATGGCAATACATAACATCCTAATCCAATGGACAGTTGCCTCCAAGTTCATTTTGTTTCTCTAACCAATCACCTTTACTTAATTCTGCTGCACTGTGTACATTTTTATCCACTGGGCTACTATTACACGCACACACACACACTTCTATTATAACATCTAAACTCTTAGCTCACTCTGTACAATTACCTTACTACACATAAAACCCTTCACTACCTTACTCAATAGTTTCTTACTTAAGACATATTCTTACTTTCAACTATAGAAATATAAGTTTATCGTTTTTCTGCTTAATGTTTGTGTACTTTTGTTTTTACATCAATCCAAGCTTCTCCCAAGGCTGCAAATCAAACCCTTCAGTATCTTTGGAAGTTTCTATCTTTCCATTTCCCACAGGGGACTTCATTAAAAAGTAGCTCACCCTTCCCCTGGAGCATCTCCAGAAGAATGGGCCAGACCCCTTGTTAGTCTTCCTGCCTTACACATCTTTTGGAAACCCATTCCTGTAATGCTGTACCAGGAGCATAAAAACCACTGTTTTTTAAAGTGTCCAGTGCTCTGTCCACACATGGAATGGCCTTTCCCATGCATGGAATGAGCTCCCCTCAAGGCATTCCTAGCTAATCTGGGTTTTCCATAGGGAAAACATGAGAGAAAGCATCCTGGCTGGCTGTGTGGTAGTGCCTGCTTGCTGTGCCCCCTGGCAAGGTGAAATTGCATATAATGTGGTTAAACTAGTTTGACTGAATTGCTCATCAAACTGATTTATCTGCTGCCTTTAGATTTTCTTAGTAGCTTCTGCCTTAAGTTCAGCACAAAGGAATGGTGATTTCTTCTGTGCAAGTACTTGGTTTCCTCCCCTGAATGGGAGATTTCCCTCCTCAGTCAGAACTGCTGCCAGGAACTGGGAACTAAGTGTTTATTAGAGATGCTGCTTTCTTTCACTTTGCTTTGAGGATTATGAAAGGAAAATGCAATGTGGGAGAAAAGGGGATCGAGCATTTTCCAGACACCTGAAAAACCCCCCAGCAAACACAACCAGAACCTGCTTTTTTTTCTTCCAAAAGTAGGAAGCATCTATCAGCTGTGTACATGAAAACTACGTGATAAGATTTAAACAAAAAAAAAAACTCCTCATTGTACAGTTCAATCGGAATGCAGACTTGTATAGTGCAGTGAACGTTTAATGAAAAAATTGGCAAAGTGGGGGAAAAAATCAAAAATCTTACCCACATCCAGGAGAGCTGATTCACAGAATTACTTCAGTCATCTGAAACACCTGGGTAGCGTTAAATGGGGCCAATAAGATTAGAGCTCAATCAAAATAGCTGCAAGTCATCAGGTGTCACATTCAGCCTCCAGTAATTTGTCTTAAAGGACAGTGGCTTTCAAAATAGCCAGCTGGGTGCCTGGCAGAGTACCTGAGATGCTGGTAATTAATTGGCTGCTGAATTGATCCCTTCCAGTAAAGCAGAGGGAAAGCCCAGGGCTGGGTGCTGTGGCAGTAGGAGACTTGCACAAGTGAAGAGCTCTGGGGCAGCCTGTGCACAGCTCCTCCCGGGCCCCCCAAAAACAGCACCTGGGCCTCACTGCTGGCCTGGCCGTGCAAGGAGGGCTTGCCAAGGGCCGGGATGTCCATAGGGATATCTGGCTGCCCTTGCAGCTCCCTGGCAGGGGAAAAGCTCATTCATCCCAGTGCTGGATACAGCATCAAAGCTGGTCATGCGCTCCTACCCTCGCACAGAGCAGTTTAAAAATACCACACATTTAAATATTGCAGCTCTCTTGCCTTGGATGGACTGTTACATTTTCTCCAGTGGCTCGTACTCTGTCAAGTCCATTCTTCCTGAATGCCATGCTCAACAACTGAAGACAAACCCAATTATTTGCAATACTTGTTTAACCATCTCTTAATTGCTTTTGACTTTGTTACATGAACGCCCTCCTGCACCAGGGTAGACTTAATTCTTTAATTTATTTGGGGGATTGTGATGTGTGCTGGTTTTATTTTCATTGCACAGAACCAAGAGGGCTTGTCTAGTGATGTTTTGAACTTACTCTTTGCTTCTTGTAGCTTAAAGGAAACCCGAGACTGTTGTTTCTGAGTTTGGAAATATGTTACAACAGAAATGATCAGGAGCCAAAGGCCACTTTAGTGATCTATGACATTCTGAATTCACTTCCAAGTCACAATTTTGGCAGACAAAAAAAACCAAACGTCTTCCTCTTGCATATTCTTGCAATACGTGTCATGTTAAAGAGAAGACCACTGTGAGTATTTTAGCTGTCTGATTCAATTCCTTGAGAGCCAGAGGGGATGCTTTGAATTCCTTTTATTTGGTCAAAGATTAGTTGAAAACCACTCAAGTTTGTTTCCAGGTGTTTTAAATGAGCGAGCATTCCTGCAGCAAGGTAACTGAGGGGAGTATTGTGTATGTGCGTAGTGTTTGGAGTGTCTGAGAAGGAGGAGATAGTAGCACTTGTAAACCACACGTAGAGGCAGCTCCACTGACATAAAACCTGTGGGAATTGAGCAGTATCAGGCAGCATTCAGAGCAAAAAGAGTAAAGTCTGTCTCACCTAGTGAAGCAAAAGCTGTGAATGTGTAGGGTTACTTCCAGAGTATTTATAGAAAGCCAACACTGGAGAGGGACTTCAGATGAAAGACAGGGCTTAGCAGATGACAGATGGATTGAAAACAGGAGTAAGCCTGGCTGGAATTAAAGATAGTTTCTGACCAGCAGCAGAGGAGGAGCGTGACTGAGCAGGGAATTACATCTGCAGCAGCTTGGTCAGTCTGTGTAAGGGATTGGGTGACGTTGCTGGACACTGGGATGATTCAGCTCAGCCCCACGTCCCTGTGCCACCCGTGGGCTCCAGCTGGGAGCTCCAGCTGTGCTGGTGGCAGGAACCTGTGTCCACAGCGAGGCAGCCTGGCTGCTCTTGGGAGCATGGCCACGTTTGCTCCTTAGCTTGGCAAGCAAAAGAGCAGGAGTAACATGTGCAGAGCAGTGAAATGCATGATGAAAATCTCTCTGAGCTTGGAGCCAGAGAAGGAAACCCTGCCCACCCTGCCTGCAGTGACTAGGGCAGTCTGAAGGAGGATGTGTCTGCCAAAGCAGCTCTTGATTTTGGCCAGTGAAGCCATTTAATTAAAGCAGCGCCAAAAAAGAAGCCGGAAATTCAAGAGGCAGATTTTTAATCACTTATAGTGTGGTAGACAATCTGTATGCAAATCACACCTCCTCCTTTGCACGGGTGTGTGTTCCTGTCCATGTGCACGGACAGGGTGTAGGCAAGAGCCCCATGGGCTGCTGACATGAGTCACTTGACATCTGCATTTGGCCTTTAGCTTTTTTTGGAGGGCCCCTGTGTCGCTTTGCTCATACGTGTGTGGGCCCTCAGAGCCCTCATGGTGCTGGATGTCTCCTTGGGGTGCAGGGGAATGTGCTCCAACATGGCAAAATTGTGGGCGGGAGGAGCCCTCTCCATCAGTATTATCACAGAATCATAGGATATCCTGAGCTGGAAGGGACCCACAAGGATCAGAGTCGGATTGCTGGCCCCGCACAGGATCCTGGTAAGAATCACAGCCTGTCCCTGAGGCACCTAGGCCTAACTGCACCGTGTCAGCTGAACCTGGCACCAAGAGTCCCGTCCAAACCTTCCTCACACCTCTCCAGGGAAGGTGACTCCACCACTCCCTGGGCAGCCCATTCCAATGCCTAATCACCCTTTCCATAAAAAAATTCCTGCTACTGCCCAACCTAAACCTCCCCTGGCGCAGCCTAAAGCTATGTCCTCTCGTCCTGTCGCCTGGTCCCCCCGTGGCCGCAGCCTGCTGTCAGGGAGCTGCAGGGAGTGATCAGGGCCCCCGAGCCTCCTCTTCTCCAGGCTCAACCCCCCAGCTTCCCCAGCCACTCCTCACCAGATTTGTCCTTCAGACCCTTCCCCAGCTCCGCTGCCTTTCTCTGGACACGCTCCAGCACCCTCCTGAATCCAGGGGCCCAGAGCTGGGCACAAACCCCTCAGTGCTGAGCACGGGGGAGAACCACTGCCCTGCTCCTGGTTCTGGTTCCTCACACTGTCCCTGCCACGGGCCAGGATGCCACCGGCCTTGGCCACCAAGAAGGGGTTTTTGTTTCCTTTTCCCCTTTTCTTTTTTTCCCCTCAGGGAAGCCCTCAGCAGCGCGCCTCCATGGCGGCTGTGGAGCCCCTCTGGGTAAAGCGGGGCACTGCCCTCCTCTCTTCCTCCTCCTCCTCCTCCTCCAGGCCAGGCACAGCACCGAGCCGCTCGGCGCCGCGCACCCGGGCGGGGCCGGGCCGGGCCGGGGCCGGGGCCGGGCGGAGGAGGAGGAGGAGGAGGAAGGGGCGGCGCTCGGCTCGGCGCGGCCATCCCCGGGCCCCGCATCGCTGCGTGCCGGAGCCGCCGCTGCAGCCGGCAGGATGATCGCCGCCCAGCTCCTGGCCTACTACTTCACGGAGCTGAAGGAGGACCAGGTCAAAAAGGTCAGATGGACATCCCCCCCGCCGAGGGCCGCCTCCCGCCCACACCTCTTGGGTTTTTAAATTTTTAAAAAATTGTTTTTAAAAAGATTTTTTTTTTTTTCCCCCTCGCACGATGGTTTCGTTGCTTTGTGCCCAGAGCCACCCGGCTGCGGGAGGAAGCAGGGATAACCCCGGGTTTAAACTCTCCAGAGCATCGCCGGTGGAGATGGGAGTGGGGTGTGGGTGATGGATGCTCAGCGGCCGGCCAGGCAGGACCCGGGGGCTTGGGCAGTCAGGGGTGGGGTGATGGCTTTTGCCGGTTTCCGTAGGCACCAGCATCCCCGGAAAGGGGTTTTCCCCTTCTTTCCAAGGATGCCTGGGAGCATCCCCACTCCAGCAGGCGAGGAGCAGGCAGTTTTTGAATTATGTGCCGCTGCAGGATCGGAATTTACAGGAAATGGTTGCCGGCCGTGCTTAAAAAGAAGCATTTCTATAGGCTTCTTTTCCTCCAGCATTAGGTGGTTGCTGCTGTGTGGTTGGCACAGCGCTGGGGTCGAGCCACAAGGAAAAGGGTGCGGAGCTCAGGATAAATAAAAACATGGCAGTTAGGTCCTGGCTGAGCACATTGCAGAGCTGTAGGGAGCGGGGAGCCTGGGGCTAGGATGTGGGGACACGAACTGGGAAAATAATTGCAAATGTCGGTGAGTCGGGCTGACGTCAGGAAAGAGAGGCTTCCCCTCTGCCACCTCCTCAGGCGGTGCCGTGTGACCCACCTGGGCATGTGGCTGAAGGCATGCCTAAAATATTTCGGGAAAGCCTCAATGACAGCATTAGTAGTACTGATTTGTAGTGTTCTTGGGGCTTGAGCATCTCCCCAGCAGGAGGAGAGCACCTCACCCCTCTGGGCTGCTGGCTGTGCCTGGGCAGACCTCAGCTCCAGTGTGTGGGTGACCCACCCTGCCCCACTCGAGACACCCTCAGCCCTGCCCGTTCCTCCCTCGGAGAAAACCCAGCGCAGCTTCCCATGGTTTCCACATCTCCTTCCGTGCTTTTGGTCTTTTGGGCTCTGTGAGGAGCCAGAGGCTGTGCTCAGCCTGCAGTAGTGTCCTGCACCTCCTGGCCCCACATCCGTGCCTCTCCTGGTGCCCAGGCCCACTGTGCTCCTTTTCCTGCAGGATTTGTGAGTGCTGCTGCTGGTGCCAGGCGTGCATGCCTGGCCAGGGCCTTCTCTGTCTCGCTGTGTGTGTTATATTTAGAAGGCTGAGATAAGCACCAGTGTGTGTGGTGGCCGAGGGGCGGCAAAAAGGCTGTGGGGAAGGCACAGAGAAGCTCCGGGGGTTATTTATTGCAGGCTGGTTTGGCACCATGGGGCTGCTATTGTCTGACAGTATGGGAAACCATTTGGCCAGGGAGCTGTAAGGCATTCTTACGGATCAAGCTGGCTTTGTCTGGAAAAGCGGAGAAAAAAATAAAACCCACTTGAAAAGTCAAAAAAGCAGGCTACTGTTTTTAGACGATGTAAGACATCTTTTCCTGTTTGTGTCCTTTTGGAACGGATATTGAGCCTCCTCGGTTGTGGCTGTCCTGTAGGGAGGATGTCTGTGGCAGCCAGAGGCTCTGCTGCCCCGCAGCTGCTGGGAGCTGGTGGGCTCCATTCCCTGCTTCCCCGTGGGCCAAAAGTGCTCTTGCTCCATCTCAGCGTGCTGCTCGTGAGGTTTGTGCTCCATCGGTGTGCTGCTCCTAGGGATACGTGCCTGCACGGCTTCGTTTCAGGTCCCTCCCTCTCCTCCCCCTTCCGGGAGAGCAGCACTTTCTGCTGGTACGTGCCTGTGGCTCAGGGCTGCCAACCAAGGCGTTGTCCCTGCTCTCCGTGCTGCCCCGTGGGGCTCCTGGATGCCGTGGCTGCTCCTCTGCCTCGCTGGCCCGTCACAGCCTCGGCTCAGCGCGTGGTGGCACAGCTGGCAGGTCACCTTCAGGATGCTGCTGTGAGCCCCACGAGGCTGTGGACGGGTTAAAAGCACTGACGAGCCAAGGCTGAACGTTCTTCTTCTCTTGTGACCTTCTTTTCCTTCTTTTTTTTTTTTAAATTTCCATCTCTGTAATGCTCTGGAAGGGATAACCTGCATCTAAGAGCTAGTGTTCCTGTACTGCTTCTGCTGGGTTTGTGTGTACCCCCTTAAGTTTCCGTGTGGTTTTAAAAAGAATTGTCATTTTTGGAATGTTTTTCAAGATGAGTCCCAGCAGGGTGGAGGTGTAGTGTTGAAGGAAGGGGTTGCTCATGGCATGAACCCTGTGGCCCCTGCAAGGGAGCATTTTCCAATGAAACCACTCGTAATGGCACTTCCGTGTCACCTCAGTGTGCAGCAGCAAGCTGGCAGTGTGCGATGCCCTGTGCTGTGTGAATACACGTGTGGTCCAAGCAGCTTAAATTATCCAGATGTTTTTGCAGACATCTGTTGCCTGAATGTTTGTGACACTCCGGGGACAGCAGCAGGAGCTCAGCATCCTCGCTCAGACGGGGGACTTGGCCCAAACTCAGGTGTGGCCCCGATTTCTCTGAAGGGCTGGCTCCCATCCTGAGGGGTAAGGGAGTCACGGAGCGTGCCTGGCAGCTGTGCCACCGAGCTTTGTAAAACTGCCTTTTGTTCCCAACAGGTTTGTACCTGCCGTAGCTGGCCCCGGCAAAGGGAGCCTCTAGGTGTTGCCTGGATTCTGTCTGCCAGGGGAACAATATGTTTTTGTTGTCTTACCTGAGTGAAGAAAAGGATCTTGCGATCCAGGAGTGACATGTAGATTTTAACCTTGAAAAAAAAAAGTGATGAAATGGAGTTTAAAGTGTAACAACTAGTATCCAGAGGAGCCCTGTATTGGTGACCCACCCCGTGAAGGCTTTTTAGGAACCGATCTGATAAATCATAAGTAAGCACAAACAATTTCAAAACGTCCAAACTACTTGTTTTAACCTGCTTTGGCTCCTGATGAATCTTCCTCATGCTGAAAGGAGTATGATTAGCTCTGCAGAAAAATGTTTACATGGTGAAGGGTTTTGGCATGAAGTGTGTGTTGGTAAAATAGGTGCTAATGGTTTCTGAAATTGTTCTGAGAGTGCTCTTTTCTTGGATACCAGTGACTGCTGTCAGTGTCTGCAGATGGAGGCATGTGTTTAAGGAATGGCCCTTAAGTTTAAGCCTTTAGTGCTGCCTGTGTCATTTATAATTTTTCACAACTGCTGCAGTGGCTGGATTTTCAGAAACTTCTTTTCCCCAAGTACAAACTGTGTCTTTCCTATGTGACCAGGAAAAATTACGTGAATGTGGTTCAGACAGTGAAATCCTATTTTTAAGAAATTGCTCACAGATTCTGTCTCTGGTTTGTTTTGGTCTCTTTTGAGAAAAAGAGAAAAAAAAAAGTGACTGAGCTCTTGGAGGACTCCCATAGTGGCAGACTGGGAAGATGCCCTTCCTCGGGGGGTGACTCTGAGGTGGCAGCTGGGTAAAGGAGTGTTTTCTGCTCCTTGTCTGTCTGAAATTGTTCCTGCCCTCTGCCATCCCCTGGGGAGGGCTGGCACCTGTCTCCCATGGGAGCCTCAGTGGGGCTGCTCCTGTCTGTCCTGGGCAGCCTTTCCACAGCTTCCCCGTGCCTACGGCTGAGATTTGCTTTGTGATCGGCTTTTATTGCCGGCAGAGCAGGGAGTTATTAAACCTCCATCCCATAATCCAGCCTCCAGCTCCCCCCGCCTCAAGTTATTTATGGCTATTTGCCGGGAGTTTTTCCTTGGAGGGCTGCACTTACTCCCTTGCTGCCACACTGCTGGAATGACTAACCCTCTTCTCGCCAGGGAGAAAAAAAAAAAAACCTGCCTTTTTTTTCCCTATTTTTTTTTTTCTGGTCTTCCGTGGTTTTGGAAGCTGTAACACGTAGGAGTGACTTTTTTTTCCAAGCGGAGGCTCGGTGTCCCCGCCCCGGGAATCTCGGCGGTGGAGATGGATGGCTCGGGTGCCATGCAAAGCGATGCTCCCTGCGTGCAGGAGCGTCCAGCCCAATTATGTAAGGGCGCTGGCCGCGCTCATTGGTCTCTCCCGGCAGCAGAAAGAGCCCTCCCTCCCTTTTCCCTCGCTGCTGAGGGCAGCACAGGGGCAGAGGTGGGGAGAATGGGCTCGTCAGTCCTGACTGTGCAAACGCCACAACCTGCGCTCACAGCAGCGCTTTCGGTGAGCGGGAATCCTTCCGCCCTGCTTGTGGGAGGAGGAGGCAGCAGTGGGGCTTTGTAGAGGGGTGTATTAGTTGCACGGTGAGGTCTGACTGTGAGTGGTGTTTACTGTAGCTTTCACTGGGAGATCTGGGGAATCGTCCCTCTGAGCGGCAGCGTGGGCTGCTGAAAGCTCAGCCTGAAAAAGAGGTTGGTGCCCCCCCTCCTTTTTAAAGGGAGTATCCTCATGCTCTGACATCATGGCTTTACACACTCTGCTAAAAAAAGCCATGGCAGGGTTTGCCATGAAGGAGAGACCTTCTTGCTTAGCCAGACTCCAGCCTCTGCATCCATCCCCACGGCGTTTGGGGCTGCAGAGAGGGCACATCCCATCCAGGATTTTATTCTTGGAGTGAAATGGTGCCAGTGACCGGCTGTGGTTGTTGCTGTGAAGGGGCTGTCACAGGACACAGCAGGGATGTGGGGATGCTGCCCTGGGGTCTTGCATTTGGCCTCTGTTGCAGAGAACCTGAGCTCAGCTCTTCTACCCTTCAGCTGTACGCCTGCACCGTCACGTCACCGGTTCGTGGGGAAAATGCATGGTCTCAATTCATCGTGGTGTTATCAATCATGGTATTGTTCCTCTGCAAGCAACGACGTTGAAAAGTTCACAGCTTGTGCAGCCTCTGGCTGTGTCCCCTGTGGTCCAGGCTTGCCTGGCCCCCAGCCCTGTGGTTGGGGATCAGGCTGGATACTGTGCCCAGCAGCACTCTCCGTGCCTTCTGCCTGTCTGTGTAAATAAGTGCTGGGTCACGGCAGGAGGGTGTCTGGCTCAGGGAGATACTGTCTTTGGGGAGACCTTGAGTAGGGTGGGCAGGAGTGCTTTCTGTATGAGCAATTAGATTGGTGCCGGTTTTATGGTCAGTTTAGGGTTTAATGAGATTTTGATTGCATTTCCTTTGTGAAGGGCATTATTCATCGCTTCCCGTCTCAAAGTCCGCGGTACATGGAGTGCTTGTGTGCCTATGGTTTACATAAAGTGGTTTTTTGTGGCCTTGGTCTTGTGAGACACGAATGCCAGCTTGGAGATGAGCTGCTCTCAGGGCTTCCAGAGCAGCCAAGGAGACACAGGGAGCCTTGGCACAGAGCTGGCCTGGGGTTTAACATGAGGTGGCTTTTCCAGTTTTGCTGAGGACAGAAGACACGGGCAGGGCTTTATTTTTTGTCTTGCTAAGCTGTGAGCAAAAGTGATCCCAAAGGTGTGGCTTCGATCTGAGCCATTTGCGGAACCAAATTTCCAAGGCAGGTAAAGAAACAAGGCAAGAATAGACTGGCAACTGAGGTAAAAAGGGTGGGAGGTGTGTTTGGCAAGAACCCCTCAAGGCCATGTTGTATTTTTCAGGCATCAAAGCATCTCAGTCTTCCTGGCAGTGAAGGTGGTTGTAATATTATGGAAAACAATATTGTTGGAAAACTAGAACTGCCTCCTTTTTCCAAGGAGGTAAAGCAAGCTCCTGTCATTGGAAGCCACAAGGGAGAAGTCAACAACTTTTAACTTGATGTTTTGTCTTGAGAAGGAAGGTGCCCTCTGCTCACAGTCAAGTTCTGTCTTTCCAGACCCTCTGGTCATTATAGCTTTGGAGTGGGATAGCAAAAGTGGTCTGCTGCACTAAAATAATTTCTCAGCCTGTGATGTAGCCCCAAAACTACTGTGGCAAGTCTTCCCGATGTAAGGCTTTAAACACGAAGCACCCCTGACACCCACATCTCCCCAGCTGGGACAAGGTGCCAAAAGAGGGATTTTTAGCTCCAGCTGTTCAGTTCATGGACATTCAGGACAGCTGAGAAGTGGGGCAAGGGCTGGAGGTGGTGGTATGAGGGTAGGCAGATGGTTTTGTGTGGAAGTGAGGAGGCAGAGTGATGTGGGGCTGTGTTGTGCCGTGGGAAGACAGTAGGATGGAGCTCACCACAGGAGGCCTTAGACTTGTACGGTCTCCATGATTTTGAGTCAGAAGATAAGGCATGAAGCGTGTGGCTGTGTCCTCAGCTTGGCCAGAGCCCTGAGGCCGTGCTGGGGCTGCACACTATCCTTGCAGTTAAAGAGAGGGCAGCTCTTCACGCTGGGGTGCTGTGTGTCCCCCCAGATTGACAAGTACCTGTACGCCATGCGGCTCTCCGACGAAACGCTGCTGGACGTCATGGCTCGCTTCAGGAGGGAGATGAAGAACGGCCTCTCCAGGGATTTCAACCCAACGGCCGCTGTGAAGATGCTTCCCACCTTTGTGAGGTCCATTCCTGATGGTTCAGGTAAGCAGCTGAGGGTTTGTTTTCCATAGTAAGTTGTGGAAACCTGTTGGAAACGCACAGTGTCCTACCAAGAACAAGAGGGATTTGCTTCCTGGCAAGCCCAGACAGCATTTCAAAGGCGGCCTCCCCTCTGTGTGCAGGTCTGTTCCCACAGATGCTGGGAGATTTTATGATTCTTTTGTCAAAGCCCTTTTGATGGCAATGGAAGGGCCCTTCCTAGCAGTCAGTTCACTGTCACTCAGTACATTTACTCTGAGACCTGTCTGCCAACAATCAATACTTCACATAGAATGATTTTTGATTCATGCAGTTCACGCTCATGTGACCTAGAGTCCTAAATGCAGTGGCTTTTAGGGATGTGCTGTTTCCTTTAACATCTCCTCTTCTTACTTTTTCCCCAGTGGAACTGTGAAGCATTACAGGCTGAATTTGAGTTTCCTGGCATTCGTTTTGCATTTTGTACCTTCCTCTTCCAGACTGTCTCGGTGGAAAACTCACAGAACTCAAGGAGGATGTAGCACGTGGCTGCAAAGCTGCTGCTCTGGTGTGCTAAGCTTTTTCCATCTGGATGCAGGGCTCGTTTTTTCCATGCCCACTGTACCAGATAAAAATGGCACAAACTGCTATCAGACACCAAAAAGGTGTTATGTTGGTAATTGAGACCAAGATTGCCTCTATTACTTGTTACCTACAGATTACTATGTGTTTGTAAAAATTACCATATGCAGAGTATCTAAATGTATTTATAAACATTATATAATAGTGTTTATTATTTAGTAGTAACACTGGGTTTCGCTCTCATGTAGCATGGGCTGGTTAACTAGTGTGGTGCCTACCACAAATGAACTAATTTGGTGCCTACCTGTGTGCAGAAATTGCAAGAACTGCAAAACAGTTATTACCTGTTTTAAGGCTTTTTTTTTTTCTTTTTGTTTGAGTTAAAATTGAGAATTTATTGGTGAAAAAACATGAGGCCAGGTGCTTTGCGTAAATTGGTGCTGCTCTCTGGCAGGTGGAATTCTTTGGAATTGGAAGGTGAATGAGCTTTGCTTTGCTGTTGCTTTCTGCCATCTCAGACTCTTAGTTGAAATGTGATTTGCTGTCTGAGGAAAACCAAAGGGAGAACCCATTTGAATCCTGTGTTTCCCTTAATTTAGCTCTGCTGGCTGTTATGTTGAAATATTGTGTTGAAATTTGGAGCCTATTGAGTAAGCCAGAAGCTGCCACACACAGCTGGGTCACAGGCAGAGGTTGCACTAAGGGTTTGCACATGAGGTGACTTGAGGGCTTTTGTGTGGAATCCCAGCATTTTTACTGGCTCCAAAATCCCTGTTTTTTCATTGTTGTTTGTTTTGAGTTCATTTGAGTAGTGACTTGTCTCCAGTTCCCTGCTTTGTCAGGCACTGCACAGTACCAAGCCTGAGCTGCTTGCAGTGAGTCAAATAATTTTGAAAATTATTCCATCGTGCAGTCTGGGAAGACGTAGAGATGGCCCAGGAAAAAGGGGATGTGCCCATGGCCAGGAGAAGTGTGAGGGGCTGCTGAGCACTGCTGGGACCGAGGAGGAGCCAGAGCAGTGAGCAGCCCTGGCTCTGTGTGGCGTGTCTGTGTGTCAAGGCATTAATTTCAGATCATGCATTACACACCTACCTAAAAAAGATCCTCGTGTATTGTGTCCAGGGCACTCAGTTCCTGCTCCTGCCAGCCTCTCCAGGCTGGGCACACTGCTGGCAGTGCTTTGCAGCACAGATTAGAGCAAGGCAGTGCCCAGGACAAGTTCTATAGACCTCAGTGGTGATCTGTGTGTGTAGGTGGCTAGAGCCCCTTTGGACAGGTGTTAGAAAAGCAGGCAGAGCCATTCCATTCTCTCCCTGAAAGGGCATGTTCTGAGCCCAGGTATGAGCAATGTTTGCTGTGAGGGGGTGGCATTTCTTTCCTTGTTGTGGCATTTTTTTCCCTGACTCACCCGTGTGTGCCTGTCACGTCTGGCGCAGCCATGGCGCGGGTGCAGCCAGGACAGGTGCAGAGCCCCCTTCCCTCTTCCTCCCGAAGGTTCCGGGGGGCCCTCACGGATGTGGCTGTGTTGATGTGCCCAAAGATGGCAATTTCTGCCTTCAGCTGTCCCTCCGTAAAAGCCAGAGGCTGAAAGCCTGCCCTTTTCTCTGGCCTGTCTCTAATTACTGCCTTGTAAGCTCTTTCCTCTGAGTCCAATTATTATTATGGGAGCTGACTATTCAGAAAAATACTGTTGTTTAGTTTCAGATCTGTGCTTGTGTTCTTTTTCAACAAGGAGTTTGTGAGCAATAATTCTAGAGAGTCTGGAGGTGTTGATGTTAGTAGTTTTTTTCCCCCTTCATTCAGGGTTGTTTTATTTACAAAAGCCATGAGGTTTTTCTGTCCCCAGTGCCCAGAATGGTACCTCAAGCTAATTCAAAATGCTTTCAAAGTCCAGATAAATTCACAGCAGGTTTGATTGCGCCTTGGTGTTACAAAGCACCTTGGTGTTATTAAATGCTTTTACTTGGGTTTAATTCCACAAGTACACTAAGAGAAAACTCTAGTTGCATGCAGAAAGCTTTACGCTCTAGTTCAGAGATCTTTTAAAGAGTGAAGGATGATTTGTAATAATTTTTTACCTTGCAATGAGCTTGATGGTGCTGGAAATTAAGCACCCTAACCTGTTAATTTATTTACAAGGAAGGTATTTCAGAAGTGTAGTGTTTGTTTGAGGTATGCACTTGGGCTTGAAAAAGGGCCATCTGGTCCAGTGTTGATTTTCCCATTAGTTCTTGGAGGTAATGGCTTGCACTCAACAGATGATACCCATAAGATAAAGCTTATTTGGGTATTTGGCTTAATGAGAAACTTGTGCTCAGGGTTTGACTTCCAGACTTGCTGCAGTGAAGTGGGTTATGAATTTTTTATGCTGAGCCAAATAAAGGGAACTGCATCTCCAGTTTGTGTACGCTCCTGTTTTAAGTGGCATTTGTACTAGTGCAAAGCAGTGTTTAAAGCCACACTGCTCAGAAACGGGTAGGGAAGCACTGCAAGATCTGTGTTTTGGCAAACTCAGCTTGCCCATGTCTTGAGAGCAAGAAGGGCAAGTTGCATTGCAGTGCAGTAAAATTAGGAGGCGTATTAGAAGTTGTGGGTTCCCACTGTAATTTTGCTGTTTTTCTGTATGGAGTTTATTGTTCTTTGTGGTTTCTCACATGACAGTGTTTTGTTTCTGTGTTACACTGCAACCTTGGAAAACCAAAGGGACATTTGCAGTGTGTTTTTGCCTCTCTTGGTCTGTTTCTGTTAAAGATCCTGTCCTGAGGGACACCTTGTGCAGTTCATCAGCTTTCCTGACTGGGATGAGGCTCCCAGAGGTGCGTGGGGTGACGAGGAGGAGCAGCTCGCTAGGTCAGATTTTAGGAGTTTTGATATGAGATTGGACCGAGTAATCTCAGAGGCAAGTATGGCTCTGGAAGTCCTCGTGGATAAATTGCATACCTGGAATTTTCATGACAGTCTGGGGTCAGAAGGCTCTGGGAGCTGAGTCTGTTCGAGGTAACATGTCACAACAATCTTCCCCAGCTGCTAGAGCTTCTTCCACTTTGAATTTAGGTAGAAGTGGAAAAATGGCAATGTTGGGAATGGCCTTCTGAAGGTCACAGCTGATGAGGAGCAGGATGAGAAATCACCACTTCCTTTGCTCTGCTGCCCTCTGAGCAGCCCCAGTTAGCCTGGAGATACCATGCACAGACACAAATCCTTGCCAAGAGCCCTGGTGATTATCTGCAGCCGCTCCTGTGTGAGAAATTTGTGTACACCGCTTCCCTAAATATTATCTTTTTGTAGACTTTGACGATCGCTGTCTTTGCTCCCTCTTTTGTAGGGCATGAGATAGCACGAGCAGGTCAGGCAAATAGGTTTGCTTTGCTCTCCAGGGGTGCCAAAGGTGTCATTCCTCTGATAGCCAGGCTGTGTGCCTGGAGTCTGTGAGATTGGAGGGTACTGGATTGGCTTCAGCTCTCTCCAGCACAGCGGGGAGATGGAGGTACCCCAACTCTTTCCTCCTGGGCAGATATTAGGAGCTCTGTGCAAGGCATCACAACTTCTGAGTAACTCCTGCAGCAGTACAGGGCTGTTTTTTTAAGCTGTCCTTTCTCTGACTTGCGTTATCTGTCTGCAGTTTGCAGTGAATCTCAGCCTTTCTGGACATGAGATGGGGGTAGTTCCTGCTTTCATTACATCTGTGTGTAATTTGTTAATTTTAGAGCAGCCACCATCCACTGTTACTTGCCAAAATGACACAGGCTTATTTACAGCATAAGGCTGTTTGTCAGTGGTCTGGCATCCCTTGATTTTACTGTCTCTGCTCTCAACATCTCTTTTGGGTCTCTCCTGAGATCTTTGCTCTGCCATCTTCAATATGAGATCTGGATACAGACTGTCCACTGTTTTGAATTCTTTTTGGGTAAACCTTCGTTGCAGTTGCCTGTGTATCAGTGGCAGTCAGCATTGCCATTGCACCAGCTTCCTGTTGAACTGTAGGGAATCAGATCGATGGAATCAGGTTCACGTGGATCCCTGCAGCTGGCACTGTAGGGACCGGACATTTGCTTCCGTGCTGCACTTAACCAAGTTTGATGTCTCCCAGATCTGTGTTGCGTGCAATTTTTAATTGCTTGTGTCTTGTTTTCCACGTAGAGAAAGGAGATTTCATTGCACTGGATCTTGGTGGTTCTTACTTCCGAATTCTTCGGGTAAAGGTATCGCACGAGAAAAAGCAGACGGTGCAGATGGAAAGTGAAATTTACAATACCCCAGAGGACATCATGCATGGGAGCGGAACACGGGTAAGCACCTCTTCCTTGGCACATCTCTCTGAAGATTAGCTGCTTAGATTTTAGAAAACCCCCACAAGAATGAGCTTAGCATCGTAACAGTTGTACCTACAGCATGCAGACTGCACCTCAGTGTCAACACTGAAAATGAATAACCAGTGTAACAGAGCATGCATGGGTGCTGCAAAGCTGCTGTCATGTTGTGGGAGACTTCTGGATAAGAGAGGGAAAAAAATGGCTTAGAAATAAAAATTCTGGCTTTTATAGTGAACTTACTTTCTGTTAGTACAAATGGAGAGCAGGAAAACAACTTAGTCTTTGTAAGCACTGAACATGACCAGCCCTGCAATTGTAGTGGTAGATGAGGGGTAGAAATCACCATGACAGCCACATCTCTGTGCTGGCAGTCTGAGCAACTCAGCATTCATGAAAAGTACAAGTACATTGAAAAAATTACGGGAAGCTGATAGAATGTTTTGGCACAGCTTCTCTGAAGTTTTGTTGAGTAATTGAGAAGTTTTTTTTTTTTTAGTCTTCTCTGTTCCAAGAGTAGAAAATATTTGTATCCATTCACTCGGATTTCAAATTGAGTTCTTTGAAAGTTTTTTTGGTTTTTTTTTTTTATGATCGGGAGGTGGATTACACTGGCAGATTTGTCTCCGTGTCAGCCTAAGGCAAAACAAGTAATTTTCATTGTTGGAAACAGCAAGGTTTCTACACTTTTTATTAGAATGAGGTGCTGTTCAGGAGAGTGAGACCTGCAGGAAATTTAAAGCTTGTTTCAGAAGAGTAAGCAAAATAGGAGAAAAAGAAAAATTATGGGAACAGCATTTCTACCTTTCATATATTTTCTGTAGTCACCTTAATATCTTTACTGTCTGTGTGTAATAAGTGGTTTTCATTCCCGTGCAGCAGTGAGTGTAAGATGGCACTCATGGCTTGTCAATAGAACTGATAAAAGCATTGCTGTGATATCTGAACCACGGCAGTAAAATAACCTTCTTGGAAGGACTCTTCCTAACCTTATTGCTTTGTTTTTGGGCCAAAAGGTCATGCAGTGGCTTTCCCACAGGGTGGTTTTGGAGGGCAGCTGAGCTGAGCTGAGCTGAGCTGCCTGTGGCTGGTGGAGGCAGGGAAGTTGGGTGGGCTGCTCGGAGGCAGGTTGGCAGCAGGGGTTGCTTGTCCATGGATGGGTGTCAGGAGCTGGAGGCTGACAGGCAGCAGGGCTGTCTGCACACCCCAGTGTCTGTCCTGGGGAGGCAAGGCAGGCTGGCTTTAGGGGATTCTAGACAGAGACATGATAAGGAAGCTGGGAAGGGAGGCATCAGGTCTGCTTTCTTTCCGTGTCTTTGTCATATCTGTGTTTCAATTTTTCAATATCCAAAGGCCATTTGGCTGCTGGGAAGCAGCAGTGTGGAGCTCAGGCTGATAGGCTTTGTCATGGCTTTTAGGCTGAAAGAAAGGCGAGCAAGGCTTCTGCTGACCCCATGGGCTCCGTATTGAAGTGCCAGGAAAATAACAGCAGAACTTGGAAGCATTATCAGAATAGCACCTGGGTTTGAAGTTGTTCCATGATGATATCCAGTGCTTGCTGTGTGCCTTCAGAAGTAAGCATGGGGGATGCCCAGGAGGCAGGCAGGCAGCTGATGATTTGGTGCTTATGACTGAAGTCTACACTTAAGGTTTTCTGAAATGTCTGAGCCAGATTTGTGGAATACTTGGACTGAGCTGCCTGTGTAGGGTAGGCTACTAATGATTTCCAGCAAGCTGTGTCATTAACTTTGCTGAGTTACACTCCTAAAGCTTAGTGCCTAATCAGCTTATTGAAAGATTGTGATTTATGGCTTCACATCTCACTAACGTGGTTCGTTTTGGTATTTTCTACTTCACGGCATTCAGACCTCCATTTTTGTCCATCTGTCAGGCGTGGGCTCTCAGTTTTACCAGTCAGAGATAGTTCCCCTATTGAAGTCAAGGGCAAAACTCTGATTGACTTCAGCAGTGTAATAGCAGGTCTAAAATTTGTAAGAATCCTGTCTCCTGTGTCAGCTCAGTGAATGGGAATGTGCCTGACTCTTGATTTTGGTGTTGCTTTTTGTGTTGTGCCACCACTGGAGGTAACTTAGGGATTTGTGGCTGTTCTCTGGAGCTCAATCTGTGGTTTCCTTGCTCCTTAAATCATCCCCACTGGGAGGATGGGCCTGAGCTTGGATTTGAGGGGCTTGGGCCTGAGCTTGGATCTCCAGTTGCTTGTCCAAGTCTGCTGGCCAAACGCATCGTTGTGGAGACCTCTTGGAGCCCAGCTTGAGCAGCCAGCTTCTTGGTCAGGGGAATTAAACCTCATCTGCTGCTCAGGGTCTCGGGCTGTATTATTGCCTCAGGTCTATAAACCAGACTGGTCCTTTCCTCTTGGCTGTGGCATTCTCTCTGTCCACCTTTTTGACCTATGATAAAATATTTGGCTCACACTGTTCCCTACTGCATATCTGTGGGTAAAAGAAGATTTTGATTTTTCCTCAGTGCACCTTCCCTACTTTATTGAAATTTTACTGGATTTGTAATGTTGCTTCTACTGTCCAGTCAGAGTCCTTTGGCACTGGTAAGGTTGGATGTTGATGTGGGCATGGGCACACACAGTGTGTCTTGAGTCTTCTTAGGAAAAATTTACGAGTGACAGTGGCAGCAAAGCCAATAAATGCCTGTCTTTTTTCTGCTTTTGAGCCATGCCATCCCTCTGTGGTTTATGAACAACAGTAGCACAGCCAGACCGTGCATCACTGACTAGACACAGCTCCTGTAGTGTCCACATTATGGCTAATAGTTAACTGCATTAGCCTGCCCTCCCATGTGCTGCTGACTCACACAGGTGGGCTTCAGCAGGTCCTGCCAGGCCTGCGCGGGCAAACACAGCAGATGCACAGACTTTTTGGAGTATTTTGGGAATGCCCAGGAATTTTTTGCATTTAGACTTACAAAGCAGATCCTGTCTTTTCTCTATGCATTCGTAGTTTGTTGCATGAGAGGGATTTTTGCAACAACATACACAGTCAACATTTCTGCTTCCTGCTCTCTGAACTCCCGAGGGGTTTGAGTTGGCCCCTGGATTTTGTTTGTGGTCCTGGAAGCAGCTGAAAGTTTAGTAGGATTGAGTATTCAGCGAGATACTTTCAGATGGGAAGCATAATCAAAACACACACTCCTGCTGTTTCTGTGTTCCTCCTGGAGAAGTTACCATATTTTATTATGTAACTGTAGTTCTTTTCCTAATTCCTCTGTCCCTCATCTGGACAGCTGAAAATTGTCTTCCAGAAGTGCAGCAGAGTGCATTGCATTCCCATGTTTTTTCTCTGCGTGGGCTCAGAAAAATGTCTTTGATTTGCCCAGGGCAATGAATGGCAACATTCTCCCTGGGAAACCACTGTACTTTTCCTTAATCAAATCTGACCTCATTTAAGGCATGAGTTTAAGGTGTTCAGTTTAATTGTAACATTACACACACTGCTTCTTGACCTGCTTTGAAGGACAAAATATTCCTATTCATCCTTTGTAATTGCTGCAGTCTGTCTGTAGTACATTCCTGTCTCTCCAAGACTCTCAATTGTTCTTAATAAAGCTGTGTGGGCTAATTGGAACCAACAGATGTCTTTGTGTACTCCCTCCCAGTTATCCCCAGTCTTCTGGGCAGATTACCTCCTCTCATCCCACCAATGCTGTAGATAGGATTTGTTTAATTTTCTTTGGGTTTTTGTTTTTGAGGGAGTTAAAATGTGAGGCACAGTTGTATCTTGGGGCAGGCAGTGACTTGTTAATAGCTCTCCATCCATCTGTGCTATGGGTCAGTTGAAGGCATGTCTGGCTTTCTGATGCTGGTAAATACAAACCTGTGTTTTTGCTGTTTCAATTGCTCAGGCTTGATTTCAGCTTTGAGCATTGCAGTCTACCTGAGGGGTTTTCCAAGTGGCTCAGTGGGAGAGGCCTTTGTGCCTCCCTGGTTCCTGGCCTGGCTGACAGGGACACAGAGTGCCATGGTCACAGGTGCCATCGAGGCATCTGGGTGGGAGTTGGTACCCACAAGCCTGCCTGCATAGTCCAACCTTTAAAAAAAAGCAGAAAATATCTCCATTTTGGGTTGTTTCTCAGAACATGGAAAAATATTTAGATGAATCCCTTGGGTTTCCTTTTTGTTTGTTTTTTGTGTGCTTTAGGCCTAGATTGGAGATGATGCTCTTTTGAGTGGCTCCTGCAAAGTGCTGGGTTCTCTGGTCTCAGCAGTGCCTGAGTGAAGCAGATGTTGTCTTCTCTACATCACTGTAAAAGTGCTCAACCTCCTCTGGGACTGGATCCCAAATGTTCTTTGGACTGGCTCCTTCCTGTTATAGAAAAGTAAAAAGAGCATTTTTGTTCTCATCAAATGTTAAGTGGAAGGGTTACAGCAGGCTCGAGAGCCACGAGCCTCTTGTTTCAGGAAGTGTTTTTACATGGGTCTAAAAGATGCCTGCAGAATAAGGTGTGTAAAAGGACAGTGCATTTCATAATGTATCAATTATTAAGGTATTAATATACCCTGCTATTTTCATAGCTATGCCATTTATACATCTTTTAAAATCTAGAGAGCTATTTTCCCCTTTCCCCTCACTCAGAGCAGTTTTCATATGGAGTTTGAAACATTTTTTCCCTGAAGCTGTGTCTCTAATCGTGATGTTTTTATATTTTTCTTACAGCTTTTTGATCATGTTGCTGAATGCCTGGGAGACTTTATGGAGAAACAACAAATCAAAGACAAGAAACTGCCAGTCGGGTTTACGTTTTCCTTCCCCTGTCGACAATCCAAGCTAGATGAGGTAAGAGGATTTCACTATTTTCTTAATACACAGAAGAGCTGCCATGTTATTAAAACACTGTCATGAAAGCTGCATGCCAGACAGGTCTCGTTTTGGGGGTAAATGAGTATTATATGTCACTGTCAGACTGTGTTTGTGTTTATGTTTCTGCCGGAAAGAGCTGGGTGACAAAAGAGGAGGAGACAGCCGATGTTTTGTGCTGAGCTCCTCGGTGTTATGGCTTACCCTCTAAACATGGCAGTGGTTTTCCCTGCCTCCTGTGCCGCCTTTTTCCCCTCTCCCTGGGGGATGGTTGGTGTGACCCAGCCCAGCAGGGTTTGCTGGGTTTTGCTGCCCCTCACAAGTGCACAGGGATCCGGATCCAGGTGTCCATGCCAAGCGTGATCCTGATCCCGGGCACCAGGGTCAATTGAAAAGGTCACCTGGAGCCAGCGTGCCGTGCAAAGGGATGGGGATAACCCATCACCCCCTGGTGAGATTCCCATGACAGGGATGCTGTGGTGTTTTCCTCTTTTTGCTCCTGGACCACAAATGACTCAGCAGGCTCCCGGTACAGCATTGCCATGGCAACGGTGTAGCAAATGAGTGCAGGAAAGTTAAATCTACACAAAACACGCAGAGGTTGCCCTGTTAAAGCATGACCTGCTTTTCCAGCTTGCAGGTCTCTAGGTTAGCCTGGTGCAACAGCCCCTCAGATGCTGGTGCTGAGGAGGGCCAGGTGAGGCATGGTTTTCATTTTCATGCATTTCGTACTTCATGGGCAGTGCTGAGAGCTGAACCCAAGGGTGCTGACTAACTCAGGGTCTGAAAGCAGTTCAGAGCAGGGAGCTGCCTTTACCTGCATCAGATCAGAAGAGTTGATCTTGGGGCAGCTCTCCCATCTGGCTGTGGTGCATGGTGAGGCTCGGGCTCCTGACCACAGCAGAGCCGTGCTGGGTTGTGGTTGTAAAGCTGAGTTGCCCTTGGGAAGGTTTGTTTAGCTACATGATGAAAGGAGCTTGTTTGTGGGCTGGTTTGCTCCAGCCAGCTGGGATGGAGTCGTGTTTGTGTGGGGCAGGGGCAGGCAGCACGTGGGGTGCCGTGGGGACACCTGAGCAGTGGCAGAGTGGAGTGGGATAGTAACAAGACAAGGAAGGGTGTCTCTTGAAGAGAAAACCCAACAGCAAAAAAAACTTATTAACAGTTTTGCTGATGTGTTTTGAGTGTTTGAAATTTTTTTTGGAAAAATATTATAAATAAAAAATATTTTTGAAAAATGTTTTTTTCTGGATTCTGTGGGCCAGGTTTGTTCTTGAATTGCTGCTTCTGTGAGGCTGTACTTGCCTGGGTGCTGTTTTCTTGTGCTTGGTGAGCAGAAGGAGGCAAGGTGGTCCCTGTTTGCTCCAAGGGTGATAAGATGGGCACTGCATGGTTGGGCCCCACTCAACCCTGCTGCATTCCAAGGGCTCCTTTCTGCTGCCAAGGCTTCGCTGGTGAAGGAAAAATTCCTTCCAGCACAGTGGCCAGTCACGCTGAGAGGAGCTGCTCTTTGCCACTGTGGTTTGACCAGTTTCTTATAAAAGTTTTGTGAAACAAGGTGCCCTTTTTGCCTATGAAGGCTGTGCCAGCAGAGTGGGCTTTCCCACAGTTTCCCTGCACAGCAGCTCAGGGCTTTGCTGGATTTCTAAATAGTGCCCACGAGGGCAGCACATTGGCAAAACTTACACAAACTGAGTTTGTAGGCAAGGGGTAGGAGAGTATCTCCTGGTCTGGAAAGAGCTGCCCTGACCCTCTGTCCCCTGTAGCTGTCTCAGTTTGGAGGGAAAATTTGATTTTTAAGCTGAGATATGGGCAAACATGGACCTGGGCAATGGCTGCTTGTGCCTACAGGCTTCATCTTTTCTGGGTTTTAGCTTCTTGGACTCCTGTTGTGACAGATTTGAGCATTGTGGTGGATATGGAAAGCTGAGCTGGTTTGAGTTGTCTTTCTGACAATTGATTACTGTCAAAACTCTTTTCTTTCTTTTATTATTATTTACCTGTAGACTGAATGCTCTGATTCAGCCAGGAATTATGCAAATAGCAAAAAAATCAGTGTAGTCATTACCTTGGGGGATTTGCAGGCTCTTCATGATGGTTTGCAGACAAGGAATTCAATACTAGGATTTCCTTTTTGATCTGTGCTGTAAAGTAGGGACATGCATTGTTACATCTCCAGTATTTTCATTTGCCTCAACCCATAAACGTGATCCCAGAGTTAAACAAGCCCAGACAGATGGGACTCCAGGCAGCGAATGTGCAGCAGCCTGATCCCCACTGCAGCTGAACCCTGGACATGCCAACATCATATCCCTGCTCTGTAGTCAGTCCTGTACAGTCAGCTTTTTCTGAAAGCAGTCTATTTCCATGGCCCAAAAGGATTAAATGGTTTTCCAAGAAAAACTGTCGAGGAGTAGCAGGGACAAGAGTAGGCTGGAAGTACAAAATGCAAACACACCATTTTCCAGCAAGGGAGGGGAAAAGAATTTTCTGTCTTTCATCTCACTGTAAGTAGGCTCTAAGACCACCAGTTGTCTCGGGTTGTTAGAGGTCCTGTGAGAAAAGATACCTGAAGATTCATTTTAAGTATATAGTCTTGTTTTTAAGGGAAAAAAAAAATCAGTGTGTGTCTTACGTTGAACGTTGCTGTGTTGTTTTATCAGGGCTTTCTGATAACCTGGACGAAGCGCTTCAAAGCGAGCGGAGTGGAGGGAGCAGACGTCGTGAGGCTGCTTAACAAGGCCATCAAGAAACGTGGGGTAAATTGCACTTCCTTTTCTCTTTTAGCTGTACCTCAGCTTTGTCAGGGACCACTCTTCGTGTCACTCACTAGAGCAGGTGGTTTGAGTGGTGGTGGAGCTCTGCTTCCTTGCATGAAAATGCGTGGGTTTGCTGGAAAAAGAGGCGGCGTCAGAGTTGCCGTGTGGAAGCTGTGATTTTCCTCACAGCACAGAGCTGAGTTGCTGTGTCGTGGCTTTTTGCTGGCAACCTTCAGTGATTTTATCACTCTTCAAAAACTGAAGAAGTGCTGTGTGGCAGTGCTGTGGCTTTTCAGTGATACCAACACGTCCCATTCCTGAGAAACTTGTTTCTCGTGGACTGGACTCAGCTCAGTTGTGCACTTGCTGTGTGTGGGAGCAGGAGAGGAGCCGAGCAGAGGAGAAGGGGATTTCAGGCTCAGCAGGCTCTTGCTCCCTGCAGTTTTTCTGTGTTGACTTTATAGAGAGTGAAGGTGACCAGGTTGCTGATTTAAATAAATAAAAAGGCACTGAGCATGAGAGGGAATGAATTTGGGTTTGCATAATGCTTGCAGCCAGGTCATATGTTGATTACTCAGCATCCAAAAATTCATTGGAAACCGTGAAGTATTTGCTTTCTTTGGGCAGTCGTGGACTCAAGCAAAACCTGAATTTTGCCCTCACCAAACAACATTACTGGAGTCAGTTACTATCATTAGACTTGGCAGAATGTCACACACTGAAGAATCTGGAGAGGAATGGCTACATGTAATTTATTTAATTACATTATTTTTGTATTAAAATCGTCACTTGAAATAAAGCACATTGATGGTTTAAGTAAACCTATAAGAAATATTTTCTAGATTGATGCCTCAAACAACTGCTTCAAATCATTCCATGATGTTTCAGTGCAAAGTTCCTTCTCCCTCGTTTCTTTCCTTCCTGTGTGCTTATGTGAGAGCAGGCCTGTGCTCTCTAGAGTGATCCTAGTGCTGTTTTGTTGCTTGCATTAGTCTGCTCTCACTGCCTTCTTGGGTACGTGGGATGGGGAACTGGCAGACAGAACATTTTAAAAGATGAGTTGTGATATTTAGACAGATTATTTGTCTCCTGTTCCTTGTGAAACTCTTTGCTGAAAGCAAACTGGTGAGGAACAGGAGCAGTGTTTTCCAGAGCAGCCCTGTGACCCAAACTGTTAGAATTTGAAATGTAGGGAATTCTTAGAACTTTGGGCCTGTAAGCCAAAGTTTAGAATTAAACATAGGATTTGATCTGAGACCTTGGAAAAGGGTCCCAAACTAAGGTGCTAGAAGCAAGAATGTGGATTTATAGTTTGAAGCAGAAACACCTTAAGCTAAGTGGAGGAAAGCTTAGAGTTTTAGAGTTTAAGATATAAAAAAATAAAAGTATTTACAAGGGTAAACAACAAGTTTAGAATGCAGTACTGTAGGTTTGTGTGTTATAATATGATTGACTAAGAAAGCTTACACTGTAACATGGGTCCATAAGATGAAATATTTAAGAACTGGGTCAAAGGCATAAATATCCTTGTTGGCAGTGTTTTATTAGTCAATAAATCCTTAAAAGGTCTTGTAGCTAGGGGTCTTTGACCTTCTGAGCCGTGCTGTAAAGATGTGGGCTGAACTCACCCTTCCTACCTATGTAGAAGATAAAAAAATAAACCACATCATCAAAACCAACTCAGAGGTCCCATCTGTAACTCATCCAAAGCTCCTTCCAAAATCACCCTCCCAAGTGATGCCCTGTTTCCCCCCAGGACTACGATGCAGATATCATGGCAGTGGTGAACGACACCGTGGGGACCATGATGACCTGTGGCTTTGATGACCAGCGCTGCGAAGTCGGCCTGATCATCGGTAACGCTCGCGGCGGGCGCGGGGCTGCTCTGCCTCTGCCTGCCCGGCCCAGTCAGCGCCTCCTGCTCTCCTTTCCCCCCAGGCACGGGCACCAACGCCTGCTACATGGAGGAGATGAGGCACATCGACCTGGTGGAGGGGGACGAGGGCAGGATGTGCATCAACACCGAGTGGGGGGCCTTTGGAGACGACGGCTCGCTGGAAGACATCAGGACCGAGTTCGATCGAGAGATTGACCGCGGATCCCTTAATCCCGGGAAGCAGCTGTGAGTGATTTGTGGACGTTGGTTCTGTTGTTTTCTGTTCTGTGCCCCGTTTCCCTCTTGTGTTAGCAATTCTGCAGTTCAGTAAAGCTTTGCCTGTGGTGAGGCAAACTCTGACTGGGCCAGACCTCACGGTGGCACGGCTGGGCTCTGCTTCCCAGTGTTGCCCATGGATTCGTAGGTGACTGCTGTCCTCTCCTGCAGGTTTGAGAAGATGGTCAGTGGGCTGTACATGGGGGAGCTGGTAAGGCTCATCCTGGTGAAGATGGCCAAGGAGGGGCTGCTCTTTGAGGGGAGAATCACCCCTGAGCTTCTCACCAAAGGGAAGTTTGAGACAAAGCATGTTTCTGCCATTGAAAAGTGAGTAATCTATCCCTTTTCACTCCTTGGGCTTCACAGTGACTCTGAATGTTAATTTTCCTGCTCTTTTTGCTTTGTGGGCAAGCGTGCTGCATTGGGGGTGTCTGCCATTCTCTACTGCCTGAACAGAGCTGGCATATGGGGACCCCCAGCAGACAGTCTGTGCCCTCCTCCTCGAGATTTCTCCCTTCTGTGTTGGGAGGAACTCTAAAGTCTGCCAGTCCATGCAGCTTTCAGGGTACGAGCTGTAGTACCTCTCTCACTGCTCACAGAGTTGCTACCCTGCAGCTAAACATGGGAGTGAGTTGGCTTAGTGCCTCCTAGCAAATGCTTGTGCTGCTCCTTGCTGTATCCCTGGGATTGCTGGGCAGAAGGAAAACAAGTGTGACAAGGCAGAGCATTCAGTCTCGTAGGCAGGGCCGGGTGCTGCACAGTGACCTCTGAGCTATGTGCCAGCTGGTTTCTTAGAGTGTCATCACCCCTTTGGTCAGTACTCACAGGCTCTTCCCCCCTGTGTTTTTAAAATTCACATCACTGGGATAGTTTGTACCATAGTCATTGGGCTGGATTTTCTTTTTGAAACGGCAAGTACAACTCCAAGGGAACAGCCAGTAACTTCTATAATGCCTGTTCATCCTGCCACAGTTTACTCGTGTCCCTGCAGACTCTGTTATCTGAACAGCTTTTCATCAAATGTGCGTGCTCATTTGTTTTAACCACGGAGGTCTGTGTTGTGGTCCAAGGTAATGTTGAACAGCAGTGAGAAAAATGCAATTATTGAGAAATTCGGTTCCTAAGAGGAAAAATTTGCCCTGAAATCCCACCTTACTTCCTGAAGAGGCACTTTGGTTATAAGTAGGGGGCACATGCCCATGCAGCTTCAAATTTCTAGCTGGTGCTAGCAAGATGCAAGAGTCCTTAAAAAGATGTATGGAGTGCAGTTAGAGATGACAAGATATATACCCATCGTATTTTTGTCTGGGAAATGACCAAGCTGGACAAGGAGAAGTTTGGCCAGAAGATTTGCTCTCAGGCTGGATGCTAATAAGGAAAAAAAATGCAAGAGGCAGAGATTCAGTAGGGTTGTAAAAGCTTGAAAAGAGACCCGTTAGGATGAAATTGCTTAGGCAACCTTTGCTCAGGGTTTTGTTTTTCACACTGGGCTTAATTTATCAAGACATGCGAGGGAATGAGTGTGGGATTAGGTGTGTGCTGAGGCCTGTCCTGAATTGTGGGGCTGGTGCTTCATGCTTGAGAGAAGCCATTTGCAGTTTAAAGCATCACTGTAATGAACTGTAATTTCAGTTCCTCCAGGTACTCCCCATGGTGCGGCTGCTGTGGTACCTGGAATTGCATTGTTTGTGGGTGGCATGTTGGCACCAGGAGACATGCTTTAATGGAAAGCTTTTCCATCTGTGAATGAATGCATGCTCAGAGCGTTTTATTTCAAGCCTCATGGAGCTTTCTAGTCCAGATCTCTAAGAAATGTTCTTTCTAACTGTCTTAAACCCCAGGCAGGCAGGGACACCCATGTCTGGACGTTCCTCAGTCCTGCAGTCCAGCACACGCCCACTGAGGAGTCCCCTTTGCTTTGCAGGAGCAAAGAAGGTCTGAACAAAGCCAAAGAAATCCTGACCCGGCTGGGGGTGGAGCCGTCCCACGAGGACTGCATCGCTGTCCAGCACGTCTGCACCATCGTGTCCTTCCGCTCGGCCAACCTGGTGGCCTCCACCCTGGGCGCCATCCTCAACCAGCTGCGTGACAACAAGGGCGTGGGCCGCCTGCGCACCACCGTGGGCGTGGACGGCTCCCTCTACAAGATGCACCCGCAGTGAGTGCCTCTGCTCCTGCCTCTAGCACTTCTCCTGCCACGGGCTCTGGTCCTGTCGTCCCGGGACGCCGCCCAGGAGGGCTGTGAGATGATGCAAACTGTGGGCAGGGGGGTTTAGGTCTGAGCTGGGGAGCTTGGGGGAAAGGAGAGATGTCTTTTAAGTGAAGAAAAGAAGCAAAACCCTGAGTAACTGGAGACTGCAATGTCAGGGAAAACTACAGTGGTCTGAGTAGACAGCTTAAGATATCACCAAGAGACCTCTTGGGAGGAGAGTTTCTTTGTATAAAAACTACTTTGTGCCCATTGACTGGGCTGTGGGGAGACCTGCATTAATTCACCTTCACCTCCATTTCCAGTTCAATTCCCATTCCTAACCCTATTTTTGCCAGTCTTCTGAAGATGCACTTGGAAACCAGAGGGGCGTGGGGAAAGTGCTTAGATTTCTGTGGCCTTTAAAAAAACAGCTTTGTCCTGTTTTCCCCATCTTGAAAGTTACATTTTTAGTGAAACAGCTGTATAGATTAATGTAGAAATCAGAAAATTAAGTTTATGGGGAAACTTCTGAAAGAAGTATGCCTAATGTTTCATTTTCAGTTTCTCATTATTTGTTGAAAAAGGTATTTTCCTCTGTTAAAGAAAACCATAGAAGAGAAAAGTTTCCAAGAGTGCTGTTCTGACTAGCTTTTCCAGATTGTGCAAGGTCTGGGGATTGTTAAGATAATGAACATGGACAATTTTGGTTTCTTAACTGTTTACCACACCATCTAAACCAGCGAGTTCAGGAGAGGACCCCAGGAGAGGGAATCCTAGCAGCAATGCAGCCAGGGAGTTTCTCCCATCCAAGATGGGGTTCAGGGGATGAGACTGATGCTCTCCCCTGCTTTTCCCTGGTTTTGCTTACAAATTCAGGAGGAAGGAGGCTGTGGGGAAGAACTCTTCCCTGGAAGTTTTCCTGCTTGAGAGGCTGTAGTTAGTTTGAGCATGGTGAGTTTGCCCCTTGCATTGGGTTGGTGTTGGCAGTGCAGATTTTGGGGTGAAGGGCAGCACATATTCTGGGAGGGATGCAGCGCATATTTTGGGGTGGATGAAGTGCAGATTTTGGAGGGAAGGGCAGCAGTGCAGATTTTGGTGGGGCAGCAGTGCAGATTTTGGTGGGAAGGGCAGCGCAGATTTTGGTGGGAAGGGCAGCGCAGATTTTTGGTGGGGAAGCAGTGCAGATCTTGGGGTGGAGCAGTGCAGATTCTGAGGGGTATGCAGCGCATATTCTGGGAGGGAGAGCAGTGCAGATTTTGGGGTGTGGGCAGTGCATATTCTGGGGGGGGATGCAGTGCAGAGGCCGGGCTTGCAGCCTCCCCTCCCCGCAGGTACGCCCGGCGCCTGCACAAGACCACGCGGCGCCTGGTGCCCGACTCGGAGGTGCGGTTCCTGCTGTCGGAGAGCGGCAGCGGGAAGGGAGCGGCCATGGTGACGGCCGTGGCGTACCGGCTGGCCGAGCAGCACCGCCTCATCGACGAGACCCTGGCCGAGTTCAAGCTCACCCACGAGCAGCTGCTGCAGGTGAAGAAGAGGATGAGGGCGGAGATGGAAGCGGGGCTGAAGAAGAAGACTCACGACACCGCCAAAGTGAAAATGCTGCCCACCTTCGTCCGCAGCACGCCGGATGGGACAGGTAGAGCCTGCCCTCGCTGCAGTGGGGATGCTGGCTTGGTTACAGGGCACCCAAAACGGGCTCCCAGTGTGGGGTTTGGCGAGGCTGAGCAGATCTGGTGCAACCGAAGAGGAGCCTGAGCTGTGCCAAGGAGGAGATCTCAGCGCTGGCACTGCTGGCCTGTGCTGGTTGCTGGCAGCCTGATCCCGTGTCCTTGCCTCAGGGCGCAAGCAAAGTCACAGCTTGAGGGGGGAAAACCACATCTGGGATCATAAACCCAAACCCATACGAAGCCTGCTCACGTTACTTGGGTACTTTGCATTTCAGGGTGGCTGGCCAAATTTCAGCTCTCTCTCAGGGAACAGTTGTGTGGGTCCTTTTTTCCCTTGTTGATTTAAAGGAATACAAAATAATCAGAGCAGCATCTGAAGTCCTCCTTTGATGAAGATCTTCCCAACTGAGTTTTTAGGAGATTTTTTATCAAAATACTTTGTAGAAGCATTTTTTCAGATTTTACTTATGGTTCTTCAAATATACACACATATTCTTTTACAGAGAATGGAGACTTCCTGGCACTTGACCTCGGAGGGACAAACTTTAGAGTTTTGCTGGTGAAAATCCGCAGTGGTAAAAGGAGAACAGTTGAGATGCACAACAAGATCTATGCCATTCCCATAGAGGTGATGCAGGGAACAGGAGAAGAGGTATTTGTGTTTCTCTTTGGCTGCACTGCTGCTTTTTAAATAACTCCTTAAGAGCACATAACATGTACAACTTCAAATATTATGACTTTTCTTTTCAAAGCTGTTTGATCACATCGTTACCTGCATTTCTGACTTCCTGGATTATATGGGGATAAAAGGAGCACGTCTTCCTCTTGGCTTCACCTTTTCCTTCCCTTGCAAGCAGACCAGTCTGGATGCTGTAAGTTCCTTAGTATCTTTTCAATCTGCTTCTGTGCTTATGCCAGACCTGGTTTCTCTGCCTTCATGTCATCCACGTGACACTTACAGGAAGGTCACACGAGGGGAAGGTTCGTGTGCTGACCCTGACCAGTACAGCTGCTCCTATAAATAGTTCCTTTAAGGGTAGTAATGCAAATGCTGCCCATGGCTGTGACGGATAAGAGCATTTAAATTTTCCATGGTGGTCATAGCCCTTTTTTAAGGCATTATGTTTTTTCCAACTGTGTAAACCTGCTGGTCTGTGACACTTCTGTGGTTTTGGAAGCAGTAAGCAAAAGTCCATCCCTGCTGCCAGTGCCTATTCCCAGATGATCTTGTCTCACTGGATGGAGTGGTTGCACCAGCGTCTGTGGGCTGTGTCACCCTAAGGGTGACAGCGTGGCCTGCAGCACATCCCTGACAAATGGACTTGTGTTCTTTGCACTTAGAAGAAGTTTAACTTCTTCACTGCCACATACTTATACCAACCTCTGCAGCTGTTAATAGTTTCCTGTGTACTTAGCTGGGGTTTCTTTTAAGAAAGGCATATTTTCTGTAACACTTCTTTGGGGTTTTTGAGTTTGTTGTCCCTGTCACCTTTTTGGTTTTTTTTTGGTTTTTTTTTTTTTTAAAGTTTGATGCATTGCTCTGGAAATTTAGGGCCCAGTCACAATTAGTTATTTTAGATGCAAATTTGACGTACTGAGGAGATATTCCTTTTCACAGAAACTCTTCTGTAAAACATCACACTAAAGTATTTGAGATGCTAAATGTACAGAATGACATCTGAACCTAGAAACTTGATAACCTCTTTTCTTGCTTTATAGGGTATCCTTCTCAATTGGACAAAAGGCTTCAAAGCTACAGACTGTGAGGGAGAAGATGTGGTATATTTACTTAGAGAAGGAATTAAAAGAAGAGAGGTGATTTTTCTTTCTTTTTTTCCTCATTCTACTCCTCTCCAGACTTGACAGACCTTGTGGGTCAGGCTGGCTCCCTCTCACAGGATCTGTGTGCTTTGTAGACAAAGGCTGTGCTTCCTGTCTTGCACTGAAGATTGTTTTTCCCTAGAGGCTTCTGACTTTCCACATTTGCCAGAACTTTCAAGGCTTTTTTCAAACTCTGTGGCAATTTCCACATGCGTGGAGAAAGCAGGAGTTTTCAAAGTGGTGACTGTAGGAATGCACCTCGGTGCACCCTAAAGGACAGTTTTCTCCTTCTCTTCTTGATCTTGAAAAAGCCTCAACCAGTGTAGCCAAAACTTTCTAGGAAGGGAAGAAAAATAGCCTGAGAAAGGTGTTAATTTTGCACAGATTTTATCAGCCAATGAAAAGGAAGTCTTAAAACCTTTGTTACTGGAATTGCTACACAATTGCTGTGATACTGAAAGTTTATACCATGTGCCTATGTAAAAGATGTGTGCTTAAACATACTTAAGCCAGGGATAAACTTCATTCTGAAGACAGTCAGTCATAGGTAAAGCACATACTTTAGCTGCCTGCTGGTAGTTTAGGTTCCTGTTTTTGCATGTGTGAAATGAGGCTGGTGATTTCAATTGTTTCCAGTGTGTTTCTACATCATCCCCTTTGGTGGGAGGGACTCACTCCTATTTTCTCTCTGCTATTTTCTCTCTCCCAAAGGAATTTGACTTGGATGTGGTGGCTGTGGTGAATGACACAGTGGGCACAATGATGACTTGTGCTTATGAAGATCCAAACTGTGAAATTGGGCTCATTGTGGGTATGTGATAGAGCTGCTTTTTATTAAACAGCACACCCACACATCTGTCTGTGTTCTCATGGAGGCATCCCTGTGGTTAACTGAAAATAAAGCTAGGATTTCTAGGAGTAAATGAGAGCAAAATTCAACAGCCAGCTTAGTTCTGTCCGCAGTCTGTTGAGATAAGCAGGGGCTGTGATGAACAATAAATCCTGCCTGTTTTATGTGGTAAAGGCACAGTGCTGCTTGGCAGGAGGGCAGATGTGGCCTCAGGGACCTTCAGCAGCTCCTGTTAGTTTAGCCTGTCAGAGTGTCCCTGCTGGGGTGTTCTGGTGGCCCACAGCTTTCCTCAAGCGAGTGGTCTCTCAGAATAAAGCTGCAAAGTGCAGCCACAATTCCCAGATGGCATGTGGTGGAGAGCTGTGACAGGCTGAGCACAGACACACAGCTCCCTTCCCAGCAGTGACACAGCTGAAGGAATTCCACAGGCTGCTGCCTTTGCAAATGCCACACTTGGGCAGCCTGAGTCACAGGGCAGTGTGGATTCCCAGAGCTCTCCAGAGGAATGAGTTTTCCATGGGAGGGAAGGGGACAAGGCACCTGCAAGCTTTAGGAACGCTCTCAGTTGCAAGGTGGCTTGTAGGAAAATAAAACGCCACCAATTTCTCCTGCAGACAGCTGGAAAGCATCCAGGATGAGTCAGCAGAGTGCAGTGTGGGTAGGAAGCCGTGCCTGCACAGCTCCGTCATGGCTGTTTTCAGGAACCAGAGCTCCCTGCAGGAAGGACAGCGTGTCCTTGGGGTGCTCAGACACCCCCTGGGGACTGTCCACTACAGCCATGCCAGATCTGCTGTGCAGCCAGCGTGTCTGTGTGCAGAACAGGGCGTCACAGGTGGCCTGGGCACCTCTGGGATAATGGGAATGAAAGCCCCAGGGCTCTGACAGCTCCCTCTGCCCTGCCTGGCTGACAGCACCTGCGGGAGGCTGGGCACTGCTGGCAATCTGCAGTTGGGCTTGGTCTGGTTTGCTCCTGCAAACCTGGCCCTCAGCCTGCAAACCCAGACATTCCCCCCGCCAAACCCTGTGCTGGGGCTCAGCGCTCCTGCAGCAGGGGAGAACTGTGGGAGGATCTATTTTAGCTCAGACTGTGTTGATGTAATTCCCTAAAAACACGGCAAAGGAAAACAGACATGCTGTAGCAACTGGTATATAATCTTGGATGCAGGATTAAATGAGAGTTTAAGTAACTTTAGGAGAACTTTTGCCCTGCTAGCAGCTAAAACTGCCTCTCTGTGCTAATAAAGCTTTCCTCCCTAAAGACCTCTGTGTACATGGAGCACTTTGCCACGCTCCTTAGGATCCTCTTTGAAGAAGTATCAGATATGGCCTCATCTCAACATGGAAGTAACCTTCCTGCTGGAGAAAAGAAGCAATTAAAATCAGAAAAATCCCAAGCAATTGGCTGGTAAAACCCCTGCTGCCTCAGAACTTGCTGAGGTTTTCAGTTCAACATATTTTCCTCTGAATTCTGTCGGTCTGGGGGCTTTGTGGAAGGTGGTTCCCAAGTGCAAAATCTAGCTGTCTGCTTCCTGAAGTTTTGGGGTCAGAAGCAGGTGAGGTTTTGTGTGCTGAAAGGGCTGCCCTGCTCTTCCTCTCTGCAGTGTGGGACCTTCAGCCCAGCTGGCCTGGGTGAGCTTCCTCTCTGAGCCACCCTGAGCAATGCACCACAATGTTCTCCTTCAGTTTAGGGCTGCTGAAGAGTCAGGGTTTGGGGTTTTTTTTTGGTGATGTGTCAAATGATGATTCAACTACTTCTTTGAGAAAAAAACACATTCAAGATCCCCCAGAAGGTTGCTCAGGTGTGACTTTAGCGTCGTTTTGTTCCAGCCAAACAGTAACCTCAGTGTTTTGTTTGTTTCAGGAACGGGCAGCAATGCCTGTTACATGGAGGAGATGAGGAACATAGAGATGGTGGATGGTGAGCAGGGGAGGATGTGTGTGAACACGGAGTGGGGAGCCTTTGGGGACAACGGGTGCCTGGACGACATCAGGACAATATATGACAAAGCAGTCGATGACTTCTCCCTGAATGCTGGCAAGCAGAGGTACTGCAGCATAAATGGGGTGCTGTGCCTGTAAGCCAGGCTGCCTTAAGTGCTTTTAAGACAGAACTGGGTTAGTCCCAGCTGAGAAAGGAGAGGTTAAGAGTGGAAAATGACTGCAGTCTGCTGTCCTGTGGGATCTCCCCTTTCTGTACTTTTCCTGGACACTGCTTTTTTGTGACTTATTTGCTGCCATGGGACTCCACAGCAGGGCTTTTGGTGAGGACTTCAAAAGTCTTGAAATTATGAAGAGACCCGTTTTCTCATCCTGTGCTGTATGGAGGGGGATAAGATGGCTAGTCATTCTTTTACTCTGGGTCTCAGGTTAATCTCTTTTAGCAGAACTCTCTTTGTAGAGGGCTGTGCCTGTGGAAGTCCTGAACTTACACCAGCTGGCGTGGTTAAAGCTTGGAGCTGCTCACTGTAAAGCAGTCAGGAGCTCTCAAGCAGTTGCAGCCAGCTCTTTATTCAAACGATTTTCTGGACGGGATAGGTCATGTTAGAAGTCCTGCCTTTTTTGCTTCTGCAGTTTGGTCCCCTTTTTGGGGCTCACCTTTTGTTTGGGCAAGTGCTTCCCTGTCCCTTTCAAGAAAAGGTTGACAAGGAGGTGTACCCAGTACCCAGCACTGATAAAACTGGGCTGAGACTGTTGCTTGCTAGGACTACAAACTTTCATCATTTCTTTGCGGCAGTGCTTTGATGCCAGGAGCTTTTAAAAAGATTTTGTGACCAGAGTAAATCTGCCCACAAAAACCTGAGGAATACAGACAAGTTGGCAAGTCCCACGGGAAGCTCTTTAGAAGCTGAGGCTCAAACAGACCCAGAGGGGCAGACGTGGAGCGAGCCTGATGCAGCAGCAGAGTTGGCATGGAGTAAGCAGCCAAAGGCAATAGTGGAGGCTGCCAGGGGAATAATTTATTCCAGAGATAGTCAGGCACTCAGGAGGGAGGACACTTGTTGGGTACAAACTTGAGAGAGCTCATGGTATTAAATGGACTGCATGGCCTGCTTCCAGCGGGATGGCGTGCTGGGCTCTGCTCAGTCCAGGGCACAAACCCTGCTGTGGAGCTTCAGGAGGTGAAATAAAGGATGCGTCACTGAATGCCCTTCTCAGGAAATGGAGCTGTTCAGTTCTTGTTGGTAAGGACACAACTTACAGACCCCAAAATGCTCCGTTCAAACCAGGATGATGCTGGACGGGAGGGAGTGCAAAACATGGCTGAGACCTACAAGCAGAAAAAAGCTCAGTGCAGCAAAATTACAGGGAAACCACAAGGTACAGTCACTGCAAATGCAGTGTTTTTAAGGGAGTCCTGTGCTTCAAAACCAACCCTGTGCAAGATAAAGGATGGGAAAAACCATGTCCAGCCTGTTCACAGGACCACTGACCTGCAAGTTGGCAATCTGGTGGTCCAGGGTTGGTTTATGCTCATCAGTTAATTCAAGCACCTGGTTTCCAGTAGGCAACCAGTTATCCCATAACCCCAGGGAGGAACTAAGCTGTCTTGAACCCCTCTCAGCCCCCAAGTCTGCGCACAGGACCCAGGTTTCCCACTTGCAGTCTTGCCTCAGGCTAGAGAGAGGAAATCTCTTCCACCTGCAGACCTCTGTCTAGCACAGGACAAGGAGTGTCCCAGGAGTGATGCTTGGCCCTGGTACCTGCAGCCCTCTGTGCACAGGACACCTGGCTGATAATGATGCTGCCTTTGCAAACATGGGCAGGCTCCCTCTGAGCTGTCTTCCCTTGCAGGTATGAGAAGATGATCAGTGGGATGTACCTGGGGGAAATAGTCCGCAATATTTTGATCGACTTCACCAAACGGGGTTTCCTGTTCCGAGGCCAGATTTCAGAGACACTGAAGACCAGACATATCTTTGAAACCAAGTTCCTTTCTCAGATTGAGAGGTAAGAGCACTGCAGGGGGTCTGCTTAGAGTGACATAGTGTAGTAGTGTTCATCTGGTGACACTGCTGGATGGGAGGGACAGCTGGAGAATGTTGCTCGCTTCTCTGGAGAGAATTTGGGTTTCAGTCTGTGTGTGTACAGGATGATTCTTTACAATATCAACTGAATTTCTAACAATGCTCACTTCTAAACCCTGGGAAGGGCTGTCAAGGATTTCCTCGCACTACCATTTTATTTCCTTGTTTGGAAATCAAGCCATTTTCCTGGGCCCCTTGTGTGTGTTTAGCTGCAGTTGTGGAATTGAATGAGCACTAGCTGAGTGAGCACTGCTTACTGGGTGTTTTTGTGCTTTTATTGCTTGGACTCTGTATTTTAAAGCAATCTCTGAGGCTTCGTGGGGAAAAAAACCCAAGGTCATTGTTAAAAATATTTTCCTGGAATGCCCCATGGTGAGAAAAGAGAAGGGGAGGCAGTGCAGAGCTGGACTTGGAGCCTCTGTTGCTGCTTGCACCCCTCTCCTGCACTGCAGCACAGTGCAGGGGTGACTGAATTTGCATTCCCTGGGGTCACTTGTGCTCTCAGGAGAGGCTGCTGCCTGGGGTGGGTGCACCGTCAATGCTGTGGGGTTTATGGCTTGACTAAGGGGAAACCTGTAACACGGTGTTCTCCTCCCACAGTGACAGGTTAGCCCTGCTGCAGGTGAGAACCATCCTCCAGCAGCTGGGGCTCAACAGCACCTGCGACGACAGCATCATTGTCAAGACAGTCTGCGGGGCGGTGTCGAGGCGAGCAGCCCAGCTCTGTGGTGCTGGAATGGCTGCCATTGTAGATAAAATTAGGGAGAACAGAGGGTTAGAGCGCCTGGAGATAACGGTTGGTGTGGATGGCACTCTCTACAAACTCCACCCACAGTGAGTGTTTGCCTTCTCAGCTTTTATTTGTGCCTCGCGTGTACGTCCTTCCTCCTGATGCTCCCAACTGGACTCTCTCACTTGCTGGGATAAGAGCCAGGGGAAAAAATGTCTTTACTGGGGGCTCGAGGCTTTCTGAAGGGCAACAAGAGAATCAAGAATGACTTGTGAAAGATTCTTGGGGTGGTGACAAACTGAAGAGGACACAGCTTGCCGAGTGAGTTGGAAGCTGTATAGCAAGGGAGGGATCTCTTGGCTCTGGACAGGCAATGACAGAGCAGTGCTGAAATGCCTGATGCCTCTTTGGAGGATGTTTCTGTTCAGTGTCCAGCGGAGAAGAGCTGCTGCAGAGCAATGCAGGTGAGGGCAGGAGTCTAAAAGAGCTGGGGGCAGGAGGAGAAAAGAACTAGTGCCCACCTCTAGTGTGCATGGAGGGAGATGGGTGGGAAGGAGAGGACTTACGTGGTCTGTTCTTTTCCCTTTGCTGTGGAATAGTGATCCCAGTTAACCTCACACAGACAGGTGGGGCTGGGATGCAAGTGCTTTTTTCCTTTAATTCCTTCTGCACCCAGGCTTCAAATCCACCCTGGTTTGCAACATTTTACTTCTTAGCTTGATGAGAGGGGACGCAGTGCAAATGCCCGTGGCAGAGCTCCACAGTTGCTGCAGGACCTTCCTCACCCACTGCCCTTGTTTGCTTTCACAGCTTCTCGAGGATCATGCACCAAACTGTCAAAGATCTGGCACCCAACTGCGACGTGACCTTCCTGCTGTCGGAGGACGGCAGCGGGAAAGGGGCAGCGCTCATCACAGCGGTGGGATGCAGGCTTCGTGAGGCTGAGCAGAACTGAACTCCACAATCCTGGCCTCAATTCTGTCTTGTGTTTCTCATAAAGCAGCGACTGCATAGTCAGAACTGGTAAAAAACTCAGAACTCACTGCTTTATCGGGGGAAAAAAAAAATTACAACTAATGACATAAAAAAATAGGATACAAGATAGAATGTGTGCTCTTAATAATATCTCCTGTTTCTGGACCCCAATCTGCATGTTTCTTACTCACCTTGTTGGTACCTTCCCCATCTGTAGGTCATGGAAAAAAGCAACAGTCTATAATTTCTGCAGTTGTCAAAAATCAGTTGTTGTCTGAGACGAAATTGCCCCCAAGTGATGTGCGTTGAGAGCTCCCGTTGCATCGTACCAAACGTGTTCTTTGCAGCATCCCTGTTAAGCACACTGCCAGCACGCTGACCACCAGACCTGGGTGTTGATGCTTTTAAGTGAAGGGGAAGCAACAGTTCCCTCCTGCATTATCTACCTGCTGTTGTTTCGTCTCAGGCGGTTGTGAAAACATTTTGGTGTGTCAGCACTGTGCACGCACGTAACTCTGTAGTGGGACTTGACACCGCGACTTACTCGCTTCCTTGATGCCTCCTGTCATGGTGAAAGTAAACACCCTTGTCCCACAGATCTGGTTCCACCGGTATTCCCCATTGCTTCTGTGAGTAGTGTTGTGTTACTGGGCGAAATCCGTCACGTTTCGGCGAGAAATCCTTAAAGAGTGGTTGGTGACTGGGGTAATCCAAATCTCCAGACCTGCCAAATCAATAGATCTATGCTCCCTACACGGCTGTGCTGTGTTCTTCTGTCGAAGGGTTCTTATGGAAAATAGTTCCTGTCTCTTCTCGTTAGTCCAGGTCAGGGCACTGCAGCTGCCCTTCCTTCCACCAACCCTGCAGCTCAGCCGCGTCCCCCGGAGGCGCCTACTTCCGTCTCTCGCCTTAAATGGGTATTTGCTTCCACACAGAGCTTTAATCTTTAATGCTGTCCAGCAGTCCCTCAGAACACAAACACCCAGCCAGAGTTAGTGCGCAGAAAGGAAGAGGAAGGTTGCGCTTTGATCTTGCCTTTGAGGACCCGGGTGCGTAAACAACCCAAAAAGCCAAAACTGGGTGCAGCTTATTCCAAGGACGAAGGCAACAGCAGATCATTTACACCTGGTGTACCCTGTCCTCTGTCCAGTCAATGGCCATTATTATATTTGCATACCAGTTGCATCACTTAAATTGAGAAGCAGTTAGGAAGGTACATGTCGAGTAACATTTGTAAGTCACGCCACTTTCTGCAAAGAGGGAGACCACACAGCAGTCCTTAATTCCCACTCTTCTACCAAAAATGAATTTGAGATGTCCGCATGGTTTTCCCTGCTGCCTTTTCCTGCAGAAAGTAGATGGAAATTTGCAGGCTACACTTCTCTGCTCTCGTTCCACTCCCTAAGATTTGGATTGCCCTACCTATCAATAACATTTCAATATGCATTATGGTGCACTGTGAGTGAATGTTGTAAAGTAACCTGTAAGTCACAAACAGTCCTTGCAGCTTTAAGTGTGTGTCTACCTGAAAAATTGCATGCCTAACTGGTTTTGCAAAGGTAGAGGGTCTTTTTACTTTGCACACTAGTAGCTCCGGTACTAGTGTTACGTGATACTTGTGAAAATATTAAACTTTTTTGATGTGCGTTAACTGGTGTTTAGTGGTTCTTTCTGGAAGAGGTGCTGTTGGCTGGTGGCTTAGTGCTTTGGGAAGAGCTATTGTGTAGGGAGAGCTGCAACCTAATCCCAGTGGTGCCTGTGTTTTGTGTGTGTGTTTTTATTCCCGGGCATTCGGGGTCAGATTCACACAGGTCCCCGTGCCTCGTGTTTCCTAACGTAGTTCAGCAGAGGCACAGCGCTGACAGCGCCCAAATCTTGGGGGCCGTGTGGCTTGTCCGGGTGCCCCTCGTGCCCTGTCTTGTGCAGGGGGATCGGTGCTGCAGGGAGACCTTGGGGTGCTGCAGCGAGGGCGGTGTGCTTTCATGAGGCTGGTGATGGACCCGGCGTGTCCGTGAGCTCCCTGTGTGCGTAGGGTCAACGTCGGCTCGGTGCCGGTGTCAGGTGCTCCTGCAGCACTGGCTGGCACAGCCTGTGCTGGAGCTGTGGTAGATGAAAGCCCCTTTTGCGTACACTAAAGCTGTGCTTCTCCAATGACACGTTTTACGTTACAGCTTGCATAGTCTCTGACAGCCTTGATGTGCAGCTATGACCCCAAACAGGAGACAGAAGAAGGTGAGAAACTTTTTTGGGCACAGGGGACACAGGGGACATGTTGCATTTGGATTGCTTGAAGGTTTGCAAATCTTGTGCCTGCCATCGGCAGTGCTGTAGGGGTGGTGTGAGCCGTGCCTGGGGACCTGGCTTTGGAGCTCTTTGGCACCTGAGGGCCAGGCTCAGTGTAAGATAGAGGGTGAAGGAGGAGTGGAAGTTAAACTTGGTCTCAGGGTGACTGTGGATTTTGGAGATGCTGGCGTAGGTCCTTTTGTTTATTGGATCCAGCTCATAACAAATAGGGAGTGAGTTTGTGTTTCTAACTTTTCCTACCGTGGACCATAGTTGATGTGCTTGGTAAGACACGGCAGTTCTTTTCCAAAGGGAGACATGGTGGGATTTCCATTTCCAGACGACTTCTTACCCCTAGGAAACTGTTCCAAGTGAATCACAAGCTATAACTGTCTGAAGAAATGTCTCCAATCAATGTTACCCAATCAATGACTGAGATGTCTTTCTTAAAGCTTTTAGGCTCGGTGAATAAAATCACAGTCCTCTTAACTGTTAAGCTGTAATTACTGCAATATGAACACAAAAATCTTATATTTCCTGGGGAAAAGACCATTTGCATACCACTGTTGTAATGTCATCTGCTCCTTACTCCTCTGGGGTTCTCTCAGAAGCCTTTTGAATGGGTTTTAAAACAAGCAGACCTTGTTTTGTTTTGTTTTCTTAAGAAAATAGCAGAAGGCAAAATAAAGTGTTTCTGAACTTCTGAACCCCGTTCTGTGCTTTTTGTTCATTCCTTTGCCATAAAAATGAGATTCTTCAAGTGTTTTTCCTTACTGACTGCAGGGACTGCTTTGCCACTTGGAGCACAAGTGAACATGCAGGGGAGGGATTTTACCTGGATGTCTTAACTACTGCGTGGTATTTAATCCTGTCTGTATTTATTAATGGAGAATTGCATGTACTTACCATGGGGCATGGTGTTCCTGTTGCCTCATGTTCACAGGAATAACTTAGCCTGTCGTGTAACAAGGGCTTGGAGCATCTCTGCTTCCTTAATTGTTGCTGTTTCTATGGGATAAAACCTCAGGATCTGCACCTCGAGTCCACCAGGGCACAGAGAATTCCTTTTGCAAGGTGAAGAAATCATCCTCTGCTTTCTGCTCCCAACAAGACAAAGAGATGCCTCGAGCTGTCAGAAAACACCAGTGCCAGTCAGGGACTGCAAGGGGGATGCACTGGCAGCACGTGTGTGACTCTGGGGCATCTGGAATAGGCTCTGGCTGGATGTTCAGGTGTGATGGAAGAGGGAGGGGGAAGCTGGGGTGCTCAAGATAGGCCTGTTTAATCTAAAAAGCTCTGCATTAGAAAGCTGCAGAGCCCTTAGACTCACAGCAGCTGGGCAGGGGGAGTACAGCTCAGGTGTATCAAATACTGAGCTCTGTGAGTAGCTGTCCTTCCGTTCCTCAGAGCAGGAGGCTCTGCCTGGTCCCAGCGATGTGTGCCTGGCAGAGCATCCCTCCCAAAGGCTTTTCAGTCCTTCTGGTGCAGTGACTTGGAGGTGGCTGGCTGTAAATGCCCAGCACACAGCCCAGCAGGGCGTTTTTGGGAAGAGGAGGCTGGCCTGGGAAGAGGGCTGGCCAGGTGACATCTGGACTAGAAACTGTCTGCGGGAATGATTTAAACTTGTGAAATTTTTCAGAGGGGGCCTGGGCTCTCTTGTCCAAATAGTGGGACGAGTTTGTTGAAATAATTGTTCTCCACAGAGCCAGGGAGGTGGAGAACTGGAGAAAGAACAGATAATCTCATTCCTGTACTGGAACAGGCTTGGCAAAATCGTATCCCTGAGTGCTCTCTCAGTTCAAGCCATGAACGTTTTCTCTGGATTTACTGCAGAATTTAAGCCTGGCAGCGCCTGTAGTTTGGCTTTCACAGAGCAAAGGAGAATATTTCGACTAACTGGATCTTGTCAACATCACGGGAGTTTTTTAATTGATAAGGTATGGCTCTGTGATATTATTTACAAACCTGTCATGAGAGGTGAAGGTGCTAAGCTATCACACCGTTATTAAATGCTGTATTACTTTTACATATGCTTATATTTCAGCTTCTCCTGTTTTGTGTGCCTGCACATAATGCCTCAGGCTGGGAAGATTACATACTTCAGCCTTTATTTTCATATCTGGGAAGAGCAGGGAGGATAAATACGGGGTAAGTCTGGAAAGGGAAGGTGAAAGGACTATCCGGGAAAAGACAGTGATGGACCACTACTGTTAGGACTAAAAGGATGTAAAGAAGGTGGATTCTGATTGGATCCATGAGCCCTGACCAAGCCAGTGGCCATCCCTGGCTACTGACTCTTCCAAGAGCCTTGCTCTCCAAACAATTAATGTGAAGGAGAAATCACTTGAGCATGGTTTAATAGGAAACCAACATCATATTTTGGGACAAGGTTATAGAAATCCATGCAATGACAACATCTTAAGGAACTGTTTCTGCTGGTGAAATTGCAGGCATGAAAATCCCAGAATGCAGAAAATTAGGAGGGCAGGCTGGATTTTTCAGTCTGGATGTGTTAGTATTTGCCTTTGTTGTAAACAGGCTCTGGTCCACAGTGCCTTGGGGCTGCTGAGCCCTAACACTTTGCTGCCCACACAGCCCCAGGGTCCATCCCAGCTGGGCCACGTGAGCCCCAGCCTTTCTGCTCCATCTCCTCTTTCCTGACTTCAAGTGTCTTGGTGGAACAGAAATCAGGAGATCACAATGTAGAAGAGAATAATTTAAATTCTCCTGATTGGCACTGCCTCAGATCTGCTTTGCTGATTTTTTGACCTCCTGGGCTGATGTCTGTTCTGTTTGCAGCTGTTGATGTAAGGGAGGGTTAAACTTGTATCTGTAGCTTGGACCTTCATGGATAAAAGTGTTATAACACGCTGCCTTCAATGCTGATGGCGTCTAAAGGAGTCCTGTAGGAAACAGTTGCTCCAGAGAAAAAGACCTGCTTTTCAGGCTTCTTCAGATCTGCTGCCTTGGCATGGTGTATGGGGATGGAGCCAGAACCAGGAGCAGGAAATCAGAGTGTTAATCGGGTGAGGGTAAAGGATGTCTTCTCTTTCTCATTCAGCTGAGTTTCTGTGTTGAAACTTGTTGCTCTTGACTTCCTGTGGGTTGTCTGGTAGAGAGATGGGGACGTGAGTTTAAGTTTGTCTTTTTCTGTTGCCTTTATGCAGGGACACCACCGGAAGGCTAGCTTGAATCCAGAGCGAAACCTGGGAAAGTGAGAAAAGCAATTAAACGGTGAAATGATCTTTCTAACTGTGCAGGGAATGAACAAACTCATGACTTGGTTCTACCTGTGAATGACTATGGAAATAAATATTTCTACTGAAATCAAAGGAATGAGGTGAAAAGCTAAATGCATGAAAGCATAGAGGGAGGTGCACTAGGAGTTTCTGATCAGATTTCTCTGTATTTTAAGTAAACATACGTGATCAGTGAAATGGCAGGGAGTTTGACGTGCTCAGTAGATGGTGCTGGCCATGCTGGTAACTGCATTTGTGAGACACGGAAAATCTGAGGAAAATACATGTGTTTACCCACTGGGAGCTTTTAAAAAAAATGAAAAATAATTAAACGACGAAGCTATCTGCTTTCTGAGGGAGGAGGGGGAGGACATGTTTGTGGGCTTCATGTTAAATACAGTTTAATGGGCTGCAAAACTCTTCTTTTGCCAGCTCCCAGTAGGATGGTGTTTGAAACGCTCCCAGGAGCGAGCCTCGCCTCGCAGCATCGCTCTGGAGATGAACGCGGCTGCTGCAGTCCCAGTGAAACTGCACAGGACGCGTGCTCACAGCCATTTCCTACCCCTGAAGCTCACAGCGAGCCCGAAGAGGGCTGGGAGGGCTGTGGATGCGGGACCGGGCACGGAGATCCCGGCAGCCGGAGCGGCTCCCTGCGCTCTGCATCGCGCGGAGCAAGAGGGACATCTCTTGGCACGCTGGGGATGTGCTCCCCCAGCTGCTCCCTCGTGGTGACACGTCCCCATGGCACCTCCACAGGCACCCGTGGGCTGCTCCTGCTTCCCACCCACGGGGTGAGCCCAGGACTGTGCTGGGGGGTGGCCTGGCAAGAGCAGGTGGGCAGCCAGCCCAGCATTAGTACTGCCGTGGTCTTCAGGGCAGTCTGGGCTTGGTGAAGGGGAGATCTTGACTCCATTTCAGAAGGCTGGTTTATTATATTATGATATATATTACATTAAAAAGACCACACTATAACTATACTACAAAGAACAGAGAGAAAGATTCATCAGAAGGCGAGACAGGAATAGAAAGGAGTGAATAACAAAGTTCTGTGACTCCCAGAGAGTCCGAGAGCTGCTGCCTCCTGGATTGGCCACCAAGCAGAAACATCCCACACTGACCAATGGAGGAAGCACCTGCTGCATCCCACAGATGCAGATAACAAATTGTTTACACTTGAAGCTGAGGCCCTTCAGCTTCTCAGGAGAAGAAAATCCTAGCAAAGGGATTTTCATAAAATATCATACCTACACATTAGCTCAGCAGATGCAGGGCAGGGATTACAGATCCCTCCCTTGGGAGCAGCGTGGTCTGCGTGTGGAAATGGGTGCAAATGTGGCTGTGCTGATCCTGTGCCTGCTGCCTGGGCTTTATTCAGAGACAGAAAATGCTACCAGCTGAGTTAAAAGCTCAGAGTGTATCCCATTATTAGCACAGGGTAAGTTAAGTTGTCTCGTTGGCCTAGGGACTGCAGTTGAAAATCACAGCTGTTCTCCACAGATTTACCTCCACAGATTTACCTTTTTTTCAGGCTGAGATTTTAGTTTTCTCTGTGCACTACCTCACCTCTGGTTCAGGCAGCAGTAGATGATGGGGTTGTACATTGTCGAGCTCATGGCAAGGAGGAAGACTGCAAGATACACCTGCTGAATGTACTTCTGCTGGTAGATGTCTTCCTTGAAGCTCCCCAGGATGAAGTAGATGTGATAGGGCAGCCAGCAGACAGCAAAAATGATCACCACTACCACCATGGTCTTCACAAACTAGGAAAACAAAACCAAGGGGTTATTCCTGGGCTCTGGGGCATTGGGCTTGCAGGGGCAGTGGGAAGTGCTGGTGTCACTTTGAGGCTGGTTTGCCCTCCCAAAGTGCAGAGTATGGAATGTAGACCTGGACTGCTATGGCAAAGCAACCAGCCCTGGTGATGAAAACTGGGAACAGGGAGGGAGTGCCCTGGCCAGGGAAACTGGAACAGGGAGGGAGTGCCCTGGTGATGGGAACAGGGCGGGGGTTAAAGCAAACCTTTCCCAGGGCCCAGAGTGGACTCTGCAGAGGAACTGCTTGTAGCTGCACCAGGCAGGTGAGCAGGGAAAGGAGATCACTGCTCTTACACTGACACTGCTCCCCTCTGTCCAGAGCTTCACTCTGGTTTATTCTGTGTGGATTCTCTTCACTCTCTGAGGGCTGCTGGCAGCCAGCCTGCTGCTGAGAGCCTTTCTTCCTTGAAGACCGCCTGGTGCACACAATCACCATTTTTTTTCAAACTTGCAGGCATTTTGGGTCCCTTTACCCTGGACAAAATATTTTCTTAACCTTTCAAGCCTAATCCCACAAGATATTGTATGGAACACCAGCTCCATTTTGGGACTGGAGCCAGCAGGGCTGGTGTGCTGGGGGTAATGATACTTAAGTTTCACTTCTGACCTTTTTTTTGGCATTAACTTGGTGTTCGTAGTGGACTCTGTTCAGGTGGTTGCCTGGAGCCGTGCTGCTCCACAGAGTAACTCCTATAATGCTGTATGCAACAAACATCACCAGTAAAGGCAGTAAATAAATCAACACAATCACGGCGATGTGGTACCTGAAAGAGAAGAACAGGCAGATTTCACAGTCAGTGTGGCTCTTGGAGAGCTCTTTCAGAAACTGTCTTTTGGATATGAATGCTGGCTCCTATTAGTGAAACCACAAAGAAGAAACTTTGCCTATAATTATTGTTACAGGGACTTGTGCAAACAGCAAAATCTCATCCCTCTGGTGGTGTGATGAGGGGTCCTTGGGCTGGATTCCCTGCTCTTTCAAGACAGAGTAACATCATTGATCCTTTAGCAGAGGGTTGCAGTCCAGAGCCACCTGCACTGAGCTTTGCTGTCCCCCTGCAGCCAGGAGGGAGAGAGAGATGGTGGTCAAAGTACAAGCCCTTAAATCACAGGTACGGGAAAGGAATAGTCCAGAAACTACGGAGTAACTTGATGAATGCAGCAGTGGGAAAAAGCCAGCTCAGGGAGACTGCAAAAGCGATCTGGCTGCTAACAGGGTGCACAAAGATGCAGATAGTGAGGAAGGGGTGTTGCCTGTATTTGTGTAGCTGGCTGTTTTCATTTGTGTGAGCACGCAGAGTTAATGCACCACCAACAGGCCACTCCGTCGCTGCTCCAGCTGAAAGCACTGGCATCCATCCCCTTAGCTGTATTTTAACCTCAGCTCTTCCTAGTTTTCCGTGTCACCCCACAAACTTCTGCAAGTTCCCTCATGCTGGGGGCTGATTAGTTTAAGCAACCACCATTTATGGGAAGGGAGCAACCTGCTCAGTCCCTTACAGCAGCTGTCAAATTAACATAAACAGAGCGAAAAGCAGGATTAGGCAGGAGGGCTCTGGCACACGCTGCTGGCAGTGTCCCCAAAAGGCTGGGGGGTGCAAATGGTCTTTCTCAGTCTGACAAGGCTCTGGGGTAACTCCTCACATGAGTGCTTTGCTGGTGAAATGGGGGTTGGGGCCTCCAGTGGTGTTTGTTCCTTGGGGTGGCTGCAAATACCAGACTGGTGGCTGCATAAAGAAAAATATATTTGTGAGATGTGGCAAGTTTGTCCCTGCCTGTCTTCCACTTTTTCCTACTGGGCTCAGAGCAGTTCCTCTTTTGAAGGTCTAATGCTGTGTGTGGAGTGCAGCAAAGCCCTTTTAGGGTTCTCATCCAAGGGAGGATGGGAGCCTGAGTTTGAGCACACGTAAAAAGAAACTTTTAATCTTATAGCTTTACTACTTTGCTGCAAAGTTAACCTGTCACTAGAAGAAAAAGCCTCTGTGGTTAAGGTTCTTTACTCTGGTTAAACTTCTATATCCTTTATAGCCAATATTTTTCAGGCACTGGCAGTCAGTAGTGCATTGTTTGGAGTTTTTAAAATTATTATAATTTTTTTTTTTTTACTTCTTTCTGTCATCATTATAGACATCTTTCCTGCAGAAAATGATCTTCCTTTGTTCTGAAGTCTAGAAATCTTGGAAGATGGGTTTATTCAACTGCAAAGGATTCAGAAGACACACAGTCAACACAGGAACACAGCTCTCAATTTAAAAAAAAATTTCTTTGGATTTCTTAGTATTTCTTTTCCTTGTTATTTGGACTAGTATGAATGGCTGCACATGGCTTTTTCTCCATGGTCTGTGTTGCAGGCATCTGTCCAAACAAACCCATTACTCAGTAGGATTTCTGGGGAGCAATGTTTCCCTCTTCCTTTCTAAGAGTGAAACCAAACCCTGCAGGTCTGAGGCTGTTCAGGGAGAGAGAGCTGGTGAGTGATGGGTTGTGGTCAGGAGCTGCTGCTCTTCAGCTGGAGATCCCAGAAAGGACCTGCCCTGCTATTTGCCACGTTCAGGACCAGCCTTTCCAGCCCACAGGGACTTTGTCAGCACGCTGGGGAACTCATTTGAATCCTTTCCATGCCACGGATGCGGGAGAGATAAACCTCATGCTTTTCATCTGAATGGAATAGTCACCAGTGACTCATGTATTCGTGGTTGCCTACTCTCCCTCCTCCTCAGTCCACAGCAGCCTGGCACACTGTTCCCCAGAAAGTACCAAAGGGTACCAAAAAGGAGCCCTCAGGAGGAGCATCACCCAGCATGAGAGGTTTGAGCCTGATTTTACTCTTTGCTCAGCTGGGAACAGCTGGCAATCACCGTCTGAACATGCTGCAGCTTGGCCAAAGTGACACAAAGGTCATGGACCTTGGCACACGTTAGTGAGAAAATCAGTTAGTTTGGTAATAGCTAAGTTGAGGAGGCATCCAGCTGCCTGCCAGAGATGAAGAGTGAGCAGGGAAAATGTCCCACGTGCACGGAGCCTTCACAGCGGGTTTTGGTTTGAAAAACTGTTTGCACTTTGTTAATTGATTTGTTCCTTTTCCTCAGTTCTTCCATTGCTACTTTGTACAAATATGCTTTGTTTGATAAATTTCTCAGAGGTGCACGGTGTGCTTTGACTGATGAGTGATCCCAGCAGATCCCCTGAATGCAGGGTATGGCCTGTTTCATCTGTTTGAGCAATCTTGCTTCAAGCAGGAGGAAATTGCTGCGAGGCTCAGGAACCTTCAGGAGTGCAGATGTGTGCCCAGATAAATATGTCTATAAAACCTTAGGATGTTTGAAACATGCTGCTCTCGGGTTTTATTTTCCTTTTGCCCCCACAAAGAGAAGTATAATTTTTAACTAATTACGTGGCTTCTCAGCATTAAAGATACCCAGTTTCCTCCTGCCTGACAGAGGAAGAAAATCCAGAACCTTTGAAACCAGGATTTACTGATTGTTTAGAGACTTTTTTTGCACTGGATTCTCCTAAATTCCCCAAGCCCTGTATGTAGGGTTTCTGATCATTATTACCAGTTTTCAAAGCAGGGGAGGATGGCAGGTTCAGGATTACCCTGACCCACGATCACCTGGCAGCTTTTTCCACAGCTGGCTCAAATTGAGCTTGGATGGGCTGCCCCAGCCCCACATTCTCCTCTCAGCTCTCTCCCCCAGCACTCTGGAAATAATTTTCCTGGTTAACTTTAGCCTGAATTGGGAGTTTCATGGTGTCTCTTACGCCAGCTGGTGCTTGGATCCCACGTCATCAGGCCAGACCACGATGCACTTCATGGTGCCGTTGTCCACGGTGATCTCAGCGTAGAAGCACTGCGGGAAGGCAAGCCCGAATGCCACCAGCCAGATGATCCCAATGATGACTCTGGTGCTTCCAGCAGACAGCCTGGGCTTGAAGGGGTGAATGATGGCCACATACCTGCAAGAAGCAGGTGTAGCGCTGTTACAGTGAGACTGGCAATCTGTACAACAAACGCAGCAAGTGTAAAAACTCACCAGCAGTGGGCTTTATTAATATAGACATTGTGACAGGTTCCAGGCCGTAAATAATAAGGAATAAATCATTTCTGGAGAGAATGATTGCAAGTCTTAGGGCAGGATATATTAAACCCACGTGGATGGATGCTTCTGGTGTGAGGAGGAAGCAGTCCTTCATGTCTTCTGTATCCAGGCTTTGCAAGCACTCCCCTTACGGAATTTTTCATAGAATCCCAGAATGGTTTGCGTTGGAAGGCACCCTAAAGTTTACCTAGTTCCAATCCCCAGCCATGGGCAGGACACCTTCCACTGTCTCAGGTTGCTCCAAGCCCTGTCCAACCTGGCTTTGAATACTTCCAGGGATGGGGCAGCCACAACTCCTCCAGGCACCCTGTGCCAGGCCTCGCTTCCCTCCCAGGGGAAGAATTTCTTCCCAATATCCTGTCTAACCCTTCACTCCATCAGTGTGAAGCCATTCCCCCAGCCCTGTCACTCCAGGCCCTTGTAAAAAGTATTCTCGCTCTTTCATTTAAGTTATTTTTCCAAGCGCCTTACCAAAAAAAAAGCCCAGCCAAGCATGCTTCTTCTTCCTAATTACATCCATCTCTGATGCTTCATGCTAGCACAAGAGCAGACTGGGCTCTGGAGTATCCTTTGCCCTGAGTTTTTCCCCACTGATTTTGAGCTGTGGCAAACTCTGTCTGTGACTGCCCGAGCACTTGTGCTTGCGGAGGAGGGAAGGGCTGACCCTTTCATCCACACCTGCTCAGAGCCCTCAGGCACATCTGACTATTGGATTACTCACCAGCCCTCTGGTTTTAAGTTCCCTGTGTGGAAATGCACGGTGTTGTAACGAGTACACAATCAATTATGCATTGCTTGTCACGCTGTCCCTATTCTTTGTCATGGCTGTAGCAAGGGCGAAGTAGAGTGGAAAATGCCCATTGTTTCCTGGTTTTCGTAGGAAAAAATCTGACAAATTGTGCTGTCTCTTGGCCAGGCTGTTGGTAGGGAGCTCTGCCCAGCTGCTGCTGCAGGACGGGCAGCACAGTGAGCAGCCCAGGGCCTTATTTAGCTATAAAATTTTCATGTCGCCTCGCTTTTCTTTAGCTTGCCATGGGCAGTGTTACACAGTGCTCGAGTCTGCTCAGGGAGGAATCCACTGGTGGATATTCTCCAGAGCGTTTGCCCACAGAAGAGCCTGAAATGGTGACCCGTGGCCCTCAGTGAATGGCAAGGCCTGGGAAGAGATGATGCCAGCCACTGTGCTGTCACTGCAGCCCGTGCTGCAGACATCAAAGGGTGTCTACAGGGCTGGGTGCAAGCTTTCCCATGCTGCCAGGGGTGCATGCCCAAGGCAAGCTGTGCTTTTAGGTGAGCTCCTGCACGCTGGGAGATTCATCAAACCTGCTGAGATCTCCTGGCCCCTCTTGCTGTGTGGCACCATAGCCTTTGCCCCCCTGCTGCTCGTGCTTGTTGTGCCCTCTCTCAAAGCCCCTGTGACATCCCAGCATGCTGGGACTACAATCTCTCTCTGCTCCTCATCCATGCAGACAAAACAAGCTGAATTTTGGACCCTGCTGTGCACTTTCCAAACAGGTGATAGGAGACCTTGCTAAGCAGAGTGTGAAACTCGAGCGGATCCATCAGGCTGCATTTCTGCCTCGAGCACTGCAGTGGGAACAGCTGCTCTGGGAATGGGAATGGAGTGATCCTAGACCCAGCAGTGAGCAACACCACCAGGGGCTTTTCCATGCCAGAAAAAAGTGACTTAGAGCTATCACTTCTCAGCCTCCTTCCTTAAAATAAACCACTTCAGAAGATGTTGTTTTTATAGAAGTTAAACACTGGGGCTGGAGTGGACGTGAGTTCTCTTAACAATAAATGAAGAGTCGAGTTTCCAGGAGACTGTGTCAGATCTATTTTAAGGCTAACAAGAATAGCTAAATATGGTTTGCAGCGAGTGTCAAGTTCTCTTTCTGATCTGTGCCACACGACTAAAGAGATTTTGGCTATATAGGTGCTTTCACCAAAAATCCCTAAGGAACAAGAGTAAGAAGACATGACAACAGCCTGAAACAGCTTTTAAAAAATATTCTTTGTCAGACAACATGTATAAAATAGCAGCTAACAACAACCCTTGATTTACAGCCAGGAGCAGCAAAAGAGTATTTGAGTCTAAAACTGAGCTGCCATTGATTCTAAATAGGGATTTGCTTTCATCTGGACAACTGCAGACCGACAAACACGTCCCTCAGCCCTGTCCCGCTCTGTGCCCTGTCCCCAGCTCCTGCGCAGGTTTCAGCGGGCATTACACGTCAGAGCAGCCCTTGTCCCTCTCCAAGCCTGTTTATCCGGAGCGATTGCTCTGGGATTGCTTCCTGAGGCTGGGTGTGCCGGGCTGATCCCAGCAGAGACCCCCATGGCTCAGGCAGCAAAGATTTTCGGGGGGCTCCAGAGGGAGGCTGGACCCCCTCTCGAGGGAGCTGCAAGAGCCCCTGTGGAAACGGAAGACCTGAAGGAAACTGCAAAGTCAACTGCAGGGCTTTGATAAAGGAGTGCCGGTATTTCACTCCTTTGATAAAGGACTGCTGGTGTTTCTGGGCGCCGGGTCAGGCTGCCCCAGGGAAGTCCTTCCCTGTGAGGCTGCAGCAGGGAGATGGGAAGTGGGGATGGAAGGCAGGAGGGCAGAGAGCCTAAAGGGAAATAACCTCCTCTGCTTCTTGCACGCAGCATTGCCTTCAAGGGAGGAAACTCCCACAGGCTTTTGGCCACTTTCTAGTAAAAAGGAAAAACAGCTTCACGCTATCTAACAACGAGCTGTAAACACAGTCAGACTCCAGAAATTAAAGCTTAAGTAAAAGTGACTTGGCAGTTGGAAGTGAACTTTATGAAAATACCAAATTGCCCTAGAAGTCAAACAGAATCATTGTAATTACTTCCCTCCCTCTCGGCGTAAGTCATTCTAATGAACCAGGGGAGCAGACTCTGCCATTTCTAATCTAATTCCCATTATTTCTGGTGGTTTGCTGGACTCACAGCAGGATTAGGGCTGCTGATAGTTTCAGCAGCCTGCAGCATATTCTCCTTTTTCCGAGTATATCCGTCTCACGGTTTAAAAAAACCCAGCAAAGCCACAGAAGACTTTTCAGGATGAATGGAAAACAATTTATGATCTATAGTGTGGGAAACAAGGAAAATACCAGCCACTTCACTCGTTACAGATTCGGGTGTGATTCAGACCAGGGATAAAAACCAGAGGATCATGCCATAATTAGCACCAAGCCCCACAGCTTGGCACTCCTTCCACTTTGCTGATAAGGCACCTGACAGAGTGGGGGCCAACTGCACAAACTATTGCAATGATTTTGTTCATGACTTACAGGGGATCTTTTCAGACCTCATCTTCTCCATTCGCCTCTTACCTCTCTGCAGCCACGGCCGTCATGGAGTAAATGCTCACAAACACTGCAGTGATGGGGAACCAGTTCTGAAACCTGCAGAATTCCTCACCAAAATACCAGACGTTGTGGCTGGCATAGATAAAATTGAAGATGGTGTTGAAAGCGGACATCAGCAGGTCCGAAAGGGCCAAGTTAACGATGAAGTAATTGGTCGCGGTCCTCATTCTCCTGTGAGCCAGAATAATCCAGATGATGGTGGCGTTGCCAAGGATGGACGTGACGACGATGAAGGAGTAGGTGATGGCCCACAGAGCAATCCTCCAGCCTGGCTGGCTGAATTGGGTTGCTGCTGTCCAGTTGCCGCCGTCCTCGAGGGAGCCAGCCTGCGAAACGTTGCTGGTGTTAAAAACAGAAAACACGCCCATGGCTTTTCACTTCTTGTGAGTGTAGAAGAAAATCTTCTGGCACCTGCTCATTTCCTTGCAGTGGATGCTGGTGCATGAATTTCCACGCATTTAACCAAGTGCTGTTAAAAGGACATCGGGATAAGCTGTCTCATGTCCTCTCGTCCTGTTTTCCGAGTGATGCAATGCAGTTCCAGCAGGAGATGAGCGATGCCAAGGGCCTCCTCCTTCCTCCCTGGCATTTCAACCTATGCTTGAAGAGCAAAAATCTGAACAACAACTCTCTTCTTCAAGTTTCTTTTTCCTCTAAAAAAAGAAGAAAATAAAAAGGGAAAGGAAGATGTTTTCCAGGCGAGCGGCAAGTGATGTCTTCCTTTAGATTACTTTTAGGGACAAGAGAACATAAATGGAAGCCAAAAAGCACTTCAATCCAAGTAGAAATTCTTTGTCAGGGCAGCAGTTTTCTAAAGCACCAGGTGTCTGAATCCCCAGCAGCGGGACTGAGGACGTTTGCTGTTCTTTCCCTGTGCAACTATTAAGCATAGTAGAGGCAGGAGTTGCACTGGGATAAAATCTCAACAGGTTTTAAGGGGACTTCTTTGAAAGGAGGTGGAGTCTCTTGCAGGGAAAAACTAAACAACCAATTTGACATAAAATTAAATGTGGCAAAGTGGTATGTGAAGCTTCCCCCCTTGCTGCACTCAGTTTTGAATAACCTCTGCAACAGCCACGCTGCTCTGTCAGGGTTTTACAGGCTTACGTGCAGGGGTAGTTACTTCTCCAGGTTTACCAGTCCTGCAATCCTCAGGTTTCCAGGACCCTGCCTGACTTCCCGTGGGCTCTCACAGCAAGAGAGAAACTATATTTGATGCAATTCAGCAAGATCCTTCCTTTTGGACGGCTGCATCCCCTTTCCCAGTGTGTGCTGTAGGAACTTGGTGACCTCACGCATGCAGAAATTTCGGGGTTCCTGTAGGAAAGAGGAGCCCCTGACTCTGCTCGGAGCGCAGCGCTCCCGCTCACTGTCAGCTTAAAGCAAAACAGAAGTGACACTCTGAGGCTGAGATTTCCAAGAGTGCTTGGCACCGACTCATGCCTGCTGAGCTGGGAGCTGAAGGGGTTTCAGGTATGAAGAGCTGCCTTCAGGATTCAGAGTGCCTGTGGTGCTGGGATGGCAGTAGTTTTCCGGCTCCTGGAGCTGCTGGAGCTGCAGCTTGTGCCAGGCTCTCCTGTAGCAGGGCAGTGTTTATCAGTTCAGGATCCTTTGCACCAGCTCAGCCCGGTATCTTTCCTTGCTTCATTAATTTCTGGAGCCAGCCTTGAGTTAACCCATCAGCTCACCAACTCCTTCAAGCAGGTTTTCTCCGTTGCAATATTGCCCAGGTGTTGCTTTTGAAGAAATCAATACCTGTGGTCCTGTATGTAACGTCTCCTCCTCTTCCCTGCAGGTAATCTCTCTCACTTCCCTACCCAGAAACTGAAAATGAACACCTGTACCAATCTTCTGGAGTGCATTGCAAAGCTCTTCCAGGTGCTTCTTCAAAGTCTTACACCTCATTAAACAGCTTAGGGACCTTCCACTCTCCGTACACAGTTCAGGAGGGCTGTTCATGACTTGCAATACCAATTCAACAGCTAATAGTGTTCCTCATTTTTTTTTTAATATGCTGTCTGAAATTCCTGCAAATTTGAAGGAGAATAGGAACAAAAACCTCCACACATTTCACTGGGAGTTCACTAAAGTGCTTTATCAGTTACGGAAAGTAGAACGGAAGCAAGTGCTCAGAAAAAGGGCTGCACTTATTGACCCTTCAGTGGGGAAGCTGTAAATCTCCCGCCTGATTTGAAGACATTCAAGGTGCTCAGGTTTCTTAGGAACCTTCTCTTGCACCATCTGCCCCGGTCCCTGATCTGTTACTCAGGTGATAATCGAAGAGCAGCCACCCTTTGGTCAACATTTCATCGTACGAGTCAGGAGGGATTTGCCTTCCTGTATCCACACCCACTCCTTTTATTCCTTTGCTGGTTGAGCATTGACAAGGTTATCATCCTGGAGCCTGGCCAGCGATTTAGTGTGTGCTATCAGCCTTTTGACTTGAAAACTGGGGCAATTTTTGACACAGGCTGGCTTCAGATTCCTCAGGGAAGTCACATTTGCCTGACACAGTGGGTAAAACCTGCCCCACGAGTGGTTTTGGAGTTACACCAGAGAAAGGGACTTACCTGAGAGCAGGGGGTTTGGGTTTGGCTGGTTTCACTGTTGTTTTTATTATGGGCAGGATTGTCAAGGCCAAACTTTACAGTGCTGAGTCACCAATCCCAGGTCTGAGCAAAGGGTGAGAGATGCAAACAAAAGATGTGGGTCTGCAAGGTCAGGAAGGGTGGTTGAGGGGTGTTTTGTGCTTTGGAAACATAATACAAGGTAATATAGGCAGCAGAGGCTTGAATCGTGTTGCAAGTTGGACTCTGCTGTTGGAGGAAGAGCCTTTGTCCAGGGAGCAGCTCTGAGAGCAGGACATGAGGACCACGAGCATCCAGCTTGGGTGGGGCAAAGTGCAGCTGGCCTGGAGCTCCCTCAGCCAGACCTGGGCTGGAAGGAAGCAGCAAAATTGCCTCTGGTAGCACTGAAACGCTTTGGGTCTTCCTGACATGGTTTGGTGCGGGGCTAGCTGTGGTTCACTTCTTTCTGCAGAGCTCCTGAAAGCCCTGGGGCAAATGCTCTGCAGTCCACGGCTCTTGGTGTCTTTAGGAAAACCCCTGGCCACGAGTGAGGAAATGCAGAAGTTACTGATCCTCAATATGAACAAAACCCCTGCTAGTTGTGCTGTTGGATGGTCCCAGGAGCAGATGCTGTAATGAGCAATCTGCCAGGCTCTTCAGGGAAACTGCAGCCCTGTGCTGCACTGGGCTCAGGGGGAGAGAACCCAGTCACAGTGGACCCCATAACATCTCACTTTAACCACCATTTGCTGCTAAACTATAATTGTGTCCAGAAATCTTCCCATTTGTATAGACAAAGTCTGGGATTCAGGAAAAGAAAGACAAAGGATTGCCCCATTGTTGTTGTGCAGTTTCAAAACAGGAACCTGTTTTGATACATTGGCTCAGTTCTGAGGGAAAACAACAGGAAAACGGACACTCCTTTACTCAGCTTCCCCATCCAGCAGGATGTCCCCCACAATTTTATGTGCAGGAATCAGCACAAAGGACAAGGTAAGGTGTTAAAAAAGTCAAACCAGAGCAACTAGTTTAGTTAAATAGTCAAACAAGGAAGATGCCTATGTGACAAGAACACGCTCGGATGTGAATGACACCCCCGAGACACGAAGACCATGTGACAGACACTAATTCCCAGCAACTACATATGATGGGATTTCCAGCCTGCGTGCCATTGCTAAGTGTCAGGGATACTTGCAAATCTCTCTGAAAATTGAAGTTGTTGATATTTTAGAGGATGACTGCTCTAGGACATAGTATTACTGTCAGAAACATTCGAGGTGAAGAGCTGCTCTGTTGCTGGGAGTGTCCTGGGCTGGATTGTTTTCCAGAGGCAGAACGTAGTAGCACTGCAGGCGGTAGCAGTAGTACTTTTTATAACAGAATTATCCAGGGATATTTTTTAGCCTTTAGAAACGAGACTTTGGGGCATTGTAGGACCTAAAGAAATGACGTGTGACTGAATGTTTACACAGTTCTCATACGCAGCTCAGAGGCTTTCCAGTCTTTTTGCTGGGTAACTTAAGGATAAACGCTCTCCCACTTCATCTCCTCTGACACCAGACACTGATTTTCAATGCCATCTGTCTCTGCTCCCGGCCAGGATGAAACAACCGACTCTGTGACAGTTGTCTGCCGCTTTGAATGAGACTTTTTTCCCCCGGGGGAAAATAGCCCTTTGTGGGACAGGAGTGCAGCACAGCGGGCTTGAAAGGGCTTATTTCATCTCGGAGGCATGAATGGCGTTTGCAGTTCATGATCGCCGTGTCGGACCCATCACGGACCCGCTGGCACAGCGGCGGGACGGCGACGGACCTCGGAGCAGGCACAAACCGTGGCCAGCGCACTATGCCCGTAGCTGTTGACACTGGCAGGACGTGACCCTCCTCGCGTGGGCGACACGAAGGGAGGCAAATGCCCCGCTAACCCTTCCTCGAGCCGGTGAAGGGCGCAGGGATTCCGCTTTGCCACTTTTTGGGTGCTCCACCGAAAACCTGAGCGCCCACGCACAGCGGCTTCCCACGGCCGTCCTTTCGTCCCGGCTGCTTTCATGGCGATGGCGGAGCTCTGGGGCCGCGCGTAGCGCTGCCAGGTTCCCGCCGGAGCAGCCACATCCATTTCTCCTGCGGGGCTAATCCCGAGCGAGCGAGCGGCCGGGCGCCAGCTTTGCGAGGAGAAGAGGAAGAAAGACGAGAAAGACGCGGGGCGAAGGCGCAGCTCTGCAGCCGCTCCCGCTGCCGGAAGCGCTCCCGGGCCCGCCCGGCGGGGCGGCCGCTGCGGCCCGGGAGAGGCGGAGGGCCCGGGAAGGGCGGAGAGCCCGGGAGAGGCGGAGGGCCCGGGGAGAGGAGGAGAGCCCGGGAGAGGCGGAGGGCCCGGGGAGAGGAGGAGAGCCCGGGGAGAGGCGGAGGGCCCGGGAGGGGCGGAGAGCCCGGCAGGTGCCGCGGGAGGATGGCGGTGGGCGACCCGGAGCAGGCGCGCTACTGCGGGCGGCTCTCGTACCTGTGCCTGAAGCTCAGCCTCATCACCTACTCCACCACGTTCTGGGTGAGCGGAGCGGGGCGCGGGGGTGCCGCGGGAGCCGAGCAATAGATGGGTGTTTCCGCGGCTGTCGCAGCCGTGGCCGTGGGTGTCACAGCCGTGCAGCGCCCCGTCCTTGCCCGGGGAGTGACAAACTGGTTCTGGCGGATGGGGACGTGCAGGGGTCGGAAGTTCGGCAGGTGAAGGTCGTTCAGGTGCGCAGTGAAACGCAGCTCTGCCCTGCAGGGGAGCTGGGCAAATGGAGCCTCTGCCCCACGGCGTCGCTCCGCGGTGTGCGGCCGTGTCCTGTCCCCAGCCTCGGCAGGGCGAGGCTGCCGGGCTGTGGAGTTACAGGTGGGTGGCACTTGCTCTCCGCATCCAGGTAAAGCCAGAGAGTCCCAGGTGATGGATCCAGACTGTGACCACTGAGTGGAAATCCGCACCGGGCACCCCCCGGGCTGGAAGGAGCCCTCGGGGCCCTTTGCAATTTGCGCTGTGATTTTTAAAGATGGTTTTTCAGACGCTGGGACACTGGGAAGATGCTGGCTTCAGGTGGTGCCGATGTCAGAGGTGCTCAGGCAGGGTGTTTTCTATCTGGCTTTTTCACTTGAAACGCTGCTCAAGTTCTAGTTTGGCTGGTCTGCTTTTGTCTGACACGGTATTTACCGGTTGGGAGCATAAGGCTTTTTTGCTTTGCTGCGTGGGAGAAGAGGCTTAGATCCACCAGGTTTGATAGTGAGTGTCAGATTCACCCTGTGATTTAATGAACAAAGACTGAAATGCAGAGGGTTTGGGTGTAATTCAGGCTTTTTGGGATCTCAGATATCTTTTGTCTGTCTTAGCAGACAAACCAACCCTTGGGTTTAGGCTCCTGGTCCCCCCTGTGCCCCTCCACAGCTATTCTGCAGTTGTGACTTTCAGGAAAGGGAAATTCAAATTTATTTATTTAATTCTGTGTTATTTTTCAGACCCTTTTTGGCAGCATGTCCCTCGCAGAGGTCCGTGCGCGTTGCCTGCTCTGCGTTTTCTGTCGGCAGCAAGGGCCCTGGCTGGTGGGATGTAAACATTCATCTGGGGGCAGAGAAAGGGCCCTTCTGAAGCCATCCTCGGAGGACAAAGCCTCTTTCAGGCAGCCCGAGGATTTCATTTACTCTTTGTAGTCGCTCGCTCTGGATTTTCAATGCTCTGCCCTCGTTTATAAGCGAGAGCTTCCATTTGTTGGCCCGGGGGGAGATGGTTTGCTCTGGGAGGGAGGAGGATGGGGGCTGGCAGGGGGCGAGGGAGGGATGGGGAAGGGCAGGGGGTTGTTTTGGGAAGGCTGGTGCTGGGCAGCATCCTGCTGGTGCTGCGCGAGGCGCGTGGGCTTCGCCCGCGGGATTTCCTTTGTTGCGGCTTAGCGAAGCGGATCTCACCCGCTGGAAATGTCAGTTCTCTCCTCAGCACTGTTCTTCTTGCTGAGTTTGTCGGTTTGGGCTTGGGTTTTTTTTTCTTTAATCGGTGTAAATGGAAGCAAATCTCGGCTTTCTTGAACGTTGGGTGGTTTGTGGTGTTCTGCTGCTGTTTGGGGCTGTACCTGCTGGATGCTGAGTTCATTCGGTTCCCTCCCTGCTGCTGCGGTTCCTCTGGTACCTTATGAGCGATGGAGTCCCAGATGTGAGTCCCCAGGATGGATTTAAACCCCCAGGAACTAAATACCAGCCTTATCCAAAGCAGAAGGGAAATTAAAGCATTGCTGGGAGTGTCGGGGGGGGGATGCTTGCTACAGGCCTTGTGGTCTTCTCCTGTCACCCAGGGCGTTTTAAAAACTGTCACTGTAACTTCCAGACACCTCTGGAAAAGGTGAACGGGGCTGTAATGCAGTTTGGGGTGAACGGGGCTGTAATGCAGTTTGGGGTGAATGGGGCTGTAATGCAATTTGGGGTGAACGGGGCTGTAATGCAAGTTGGGGTGAATGGGGCTGTAATGCAATTTTCTTGCCCAGCTGAAACAAAATCCAGCATTTTAAACAGAAGGTGCAGTTGTTGAGCTTTGTTTCAGAGAAAGAGCTGTAAATACAGGGTTAAAGCTTCTGCTAATAAATAAATTCTTCTCCTTTCTCTTGGGAAAGCAGCTTCTGTGTGTGCAAAAGCCCCAGAGAAATCCCCTGGTATTTGCTGGGGATGCTCATTTAATGTGAGTCAGGTTTTTCCTGTGTACACAGCTGGAATTGCCAAGCTGGGAGCTGCCGTGAGGGATGCAGGATGTAAACAGCCCCTGGTTCCCGAGGCAGGGCTGTGTCCCCACCCCCAGGCACAGGAAGGGGTAGCACAGCCAGGAGAAGGGGCTGGGCTGGGCTGGCTGCTGGGTTAGCACAGCTGCCTGCCACGAGCAAAGGCTGCTGTTGGTTTGACCCTGTTAGAGGTTGAGAAGGTTTTTATTAAATGCTTAAGAAAGTAGAAGATAAGGAAAACATAAATCTTGGAGGGTGTGGGAGCACAAATGGAAGTGAGAATGGATGAGGATATGTGTACATAAAGATGCTGTATGTATTTATGTATCTTAAGTTCTTAAAGTAGGAAGTATCTTGTCTTTTACTTACAGGCACTTTTTAGTCAAAAACCCCCTGAAATGTAATGCTTTGATGAGAAAACTGTGGTTAAGAAAAAGACATTTCAGTAAAAAGTTCTAGTCTTGAAACAACACTCTTGTTGAAATTCTGATCATCCCTATGAATCTTTAATACCTGTGGTTTATGTCCAGTGTTTCTTTTTTCTTTTTCCTTTTTTTTTTTTTTTTAATTTTTAAACAAGGGATCTACCAGGCAAGAGTTATTGCTGGTAATGGCACTTCAGTGTTTGCAGGAGAATCTGGTTTTGGGGTTGCTCTCAATTTGCTCAAATTTTAAGTTGCTTTTTAAATAGCTTCAGTATATTTCCTTTTGGAGGGTGAGCCTTTCTGAGAATTTTCTCTCCTAAAATGACAAACTGGTGGCATTCCCTGCATATTGTCCTTTGGTGTCATTATTCATTTCCATGGAAAATCAAGAACTTCCAGTAAGTTTGCTTTTTATTGCTATTTATTTTAAGATATCCCATAATTAAAAAAGTATTTCAGCTGTTTGGCTCACGAACTCGTAACTGGCATCGTGAGTCCCTCCAGCCCTTTGTCTGGGGTATACGGTGTCACGTCCAAAATTAAGAAGTGAAATTAAGAATTAAGAAGTATAATTAAGAAGCACGGGTGTGCAGAGAGCAGACTCGTGTTTCCTGTGGAAATGTCGGGTCAGGAAAGGGGAGTGTTGTTTATCACATTGCCAGAATGATTGATTTGTGTCTGGTCTCGTCCCTGATGATGTTTCTGCCTGTTGGAGTCGGCAGCAAAGCTTTTCCACTGCAATTTTTGTAATTAAGTACTGTGGGCTATTTTAAATTTTAATTGATTCAGGGCAATTCAAAGTGAGTTGCAGCACACTGTAGTTTTAATACCAAATGATTTAGACTTAATGAATTATTTTGATTGAAATATCTTCACCTTGTTAAATGAAATATGTCCCTTCCTATTTCATTTGTCAGCTTCGTCTGGAAGTTGCTCAGGGAAGTGATATAATTTCAAACTTGGTTGTTTGTTTTTTCTTTTCAGTTTTTAATCTGGTGCCTTTCTCCTGCTGGCAGCAGGAGTGGAGGTGTAGGAAATACCTGACTGTATTTACTGAGCCCAAACACAGTAGGAGTTAATATGAAGGGGCAGATAGGCTGTTTGCAGACCAGCCTAGAAACTGGGTCATGTCAGAGGCACATATATATTTCTGTATATTTATACACGCAGAGAGAAGGACAGACAGACATGCAATGCCATGGCAGTTGCTCATATATGTAATATATGTCATCTCAGATGGGTAATAAATTACATTTCAGCCAGTGATGTATATTTTGATTAGTTCAACTTCCAGAATGTTAAAAAATGATGAAATACATTTTTGAAGTGAACAACTTTCATTTTTTTTCCGACTCAGCTCTTTTTCTTCTTTAGTCTTAAAGGGTTTTTAATTTTTTTTTTCAATCCAAACTTCTGCTTCGGATGTTTCATTGTTTATAATGAATCCTGAAGTGAGCAGTGACAGGTTCCTGTGTACTCACAGCCTGTCATCTCTGTGTTTACTGGCAGAAAAAATAACATGTTGTTTATGTTAAATAATCTGTTTTTCTTCCAGGTGATCGGAGCCCTCGTCCTCGCCGTTGGGATTTATGCAGAAATTGAAAGACAGAAGTACAAAACTCTAGAAAGTGCCTTTCTAGCCCCAGCAATTATTTTAATACTTTTGGGCATTGTAATGTTCCTGGTATCCTTTGTGGGTGTACTGGCTTCTCTGAGAGACAATTTATGCCTTCTGCAAGCAGTGAGTGCTGGAATTTCTATTCTTTGTTTCTAAGGCTTGTTGCTTTTGCTTTCCACCGTCCCCTGAATTCACATCCGCAACGATGTCTGCACTGAAAAACATTTGAACGAGGTTTCTTCCTTAAAAGTTTTAATTGAATCTGAATTTAGTGGCTCCCCCCCTCAGGGAGGAGCTCCACTGGGTCTTGCCAGTGACAGGACCAGCGAGGCTCTGAGCCCAGTGCTGGGAAAAGGAGCTTCCCAGCAGTTCAGGTGTTATGGGAAAGAAGCAGGAATGTGAGATATTATCAGCCAGTGTGCATCTGGTGCAAACCCAGCTGCTGACGTGCCAGTTGATGCTGGGTTTCACCCAGAGGAAGCAGCTCAAGAGAGACCTGAGTCTGTCTATCCTCCCTGGGCAGTGCAATGCAGAGGGGAGATGGAGAAATGTGTGTTCAAAGGTGGACCTGGAGCTCGGCCCTTTGAGAGAAGGGCTCAGGGTGACATGAAAGGCACGGGGTTTTTCTCCCCAGTGCCTCTGAGAAGGTGAATTTTAGGGAAATTCCTGTGGTTGCAGATGGAAGCTGCACATGTGACTAATTAAAATTAAGGTGTGCAAACTTCGTTTCCAGCTGCACAGAATCACACAGAGTTTGGGCTGGAAGGGACCTTTTAAAGGCACCTGCTCTGACCCCCTTGCAGTGAGCAGGGTCACCTTCCACTAGACCGGCTTGCTCAAAACCCAGCCTGGCCTTGCCACATCAGTGCAGTCTAACAAAATGCTGAATTCGTGGTTTGTTGTGGAGGGCAAGGCCAGAAGTAACCATGGATTTTGAAGTTATGCTGGAATTTTACCGAGAGCCCCTCCTCAGGCTTCTTCCCCACTGAGCACGGCGGTGTGTCAGATGCCAGGAGCATTTTCTGTTCCCATCCTGGCAGCAAACCCAGCTGGGCATTGAACAGAGCAGGTCCCTGATGCCAGCTTCCCAGGCTGATGGCAGATTTAGCAGGAGAAAAGATACCTGCCTGGAGAATTCCTGACCCTGAGCACACAGCAGTTAAAGCAGCTTTCAGGGGAGAGCATTAGGGATTATTTTCAGACAAGGGGTCTTGAAACTTCACTCCTGATGAAGCTCGTTGTTACACAGCAGACCTAAATTCACTCAGCACCTGTCTTCTGTGCCTGAAGGGTTGGAAAAACATTTCAAGTACTGGCATGCAGCAGCTCTCTCACAGTGCAGTGGATTTTTTTTCATGTTTTTCACATTTTGCACACGCTTTGATGGGCAGTCATGGATGCACACGTGGCAGAGTGTGAGTGCATTTGTGAGCACGTGTACATACACAGGCAAATAAATGTGGGAAGCAACACACTAAAAGCTACTAAGCCTGGAATTTTGCTTTGCTTTAGCACTGGCACTGTAGAAGAAGGTGGTTTGGATTATCTTAAGGTGTGCTGCTTTATCCACTAATTGAAAGCTAGCAGGTAAGTGCTGGTTTTGTAGGAAGCATGAAAACATGAAGCGTGGTGTGGTTTGCAGCCGTCCATCAGTTGCTTCTCTGGGAGGCTGGTGTGGAAAGCAATATCTTGGCAGGATAATTTCATCTAATGGTTTTGAGTCTGTTCAGAGCGGGGAAAATAATGTTCTTGCCAACTGGGCAAAACCCAGAATAATTTAAGTGAGGGAAAAAAGCTTTTTTGCGACGTTGACAGTTTCATAAGAACAAACCCGTAATTTTATATTTTCCTTTAAAATGCCATGCTGAAAGCCAGGTCTATTGGCAATCGAATGCTGGACTTAAAGGAACTAATTGAAGGAGTAATTGGAGTTCTGTCTGATCACTTGCACTTGTTTGCCTGCAGTTCATGTACATCCTTGGCATCTGCCTGCTGATCGAGCTGACAGGTGGAGTGGTGGCCCTGATCTTCAGGAACCAGGTGAGCTGCTTGCTGCAGCTGCTGGCATGACTGAGCTCTGCTAAGTAACAGCTGCTCAAGCTGTCCCCTCAGCACTCGCTGACAGAGCTCCGGAGACAGCTCCAGGCTTTTCAGGGCTCAGCCACGGGGTTTGCCACCATTCTGGAGAGGAATTCCAGGTTAAGGAGCCTGGAGGAAATCTGGTGGCTACAAATGTGCAATACAGGCAAGATGAGTTTCCAGCGCTTGGTGGATGACAAAACTCTTTCTTCTGTTTTGCCATCTGGGTCTGACTGCTAATTTGGGATGTTTCCAGACGGATTTGGAGGCTGTTGTATTTTAATGGCCCAAATGTTTTGCCTCAGTTAAAGGACAGCTCTTCCCTGCCCACATCCATAAGCAACATAACAAATTTTTGTAGGAGACTCCATCATTGACAGGCATGCTGTAGCTTTATTCAACCCTTAACTTTTCTGCACAGAAAGCAGCAGACTATTTTATTCAGTTAGAAATGCTTTAAAACATAAATGTATTCACTCTGGCACGTACTCGATGCCTATGCTTTGATTTATAGCAGGACAGCTACACTCAGGGACAGCTTTCTTCCCTTGTTTTTCAAGGCTAGTGGAGAAGTTTGGGTCAGTGTGGGGAGAACAAGAAAGTCTTTATGGAAGCTTAGTGTAGTAGCCTGTACGTATGTCCTGTTTGTTTTGCATGTTATTTGCATTTTCCCCATTTCTTTCTCTACTTCCTTTCAAATCAACAGAGTCTAAATGAGGTTTTTGACCAGTTAGGAGGGTCCTGTATTATTTCTCGTCACTGATGTGATAGTCCTTTTTGTTCTGGTTAGTTTGTGGGTGTTGCAGTTTGCAATGCTGAGAAGATGAGTGGGTGTATTTCAGGTTTTCTGACCTGTAAGGCTTTATCTCTGTCCATTTCAGCAGCTGGATTGGAAGGAAAGTTGTTCCATTCTGGTAGTGATTAGTCCCTGGTTTTGCTGTGCTGAGATTGTGCTGGGTCTTGAAAACTAAATACTCCATTTATTTTCCTTTTCTCTCGTCATCTGAACTTTAAAAACCCTTTGTTGATTTAATTTTAGTATGCCATGCTGAGGAGACACCATTTCATATCTGCTGTCGCCACACTGCCGTATTTCTCAAAACAAACACTGTAAAACACACAAACACACCTTTTTTTCCACTCGATGTGGAATAAAGCTCTCTATCTGGCAATTATGGACTCTTTGGAAAATCAAATTAATGGAAAATAAAATTCCTGGATGGTGGTGACACAGTCAAATCTTGTTGCTGGGGGCGTGGTGCAGACCACGGGGCCGAGATCCACCACCCACCCCCACAGCTGTGTCATCCAGAAGATGGTGAGGGTCCCCAGTGACAGGGATCCTGGGATATCCATGTCCCAGGGGTGATGGGACCATCTTGGGAGATGCTGGGAGGGTCTCAGCAGTGGGAGGTGTGACACTGCTGGAACTTGCCAGCCCAAGCCCAGCAGGGAGGCTGCTTCCCTAGAGGAGAACAGATGGTTGGTCCCTGCAGGGCTGTGCTAGAATTTGTTTGTAACGAGTGTTTTGGTTTATTCTAAAAAAAAAAAAAAAAAAGGAAAAAAAGCCCTTTCTTTTGTGCTCATCAGTTACACTTGTCACTTTAACCTGCTCTTCTAATTCTGGTCCAGCCCATGTGCCCGCTGTGCAATTCATGAATCTTATTTTCCTTTTGCTTTCTAGACAATCAAATTTTTGAATGATAACATTAGAAGAGGAATTGAGAATTACTATGATGATTTAGACTTCAAGAACATCATGGATTCTGTACAAAAGCAGGTTTGTTGGGTTTTTTTTCCCCCCTTGGACTAACTCAGCAGCAGCTTTGAGTTTTTGCAGTGGTGTGCCAATCAGGTTGTTACTGATGAGGGGGATGAGATCTCGTGTGTCCTCTCCTATGGTGTTGCTGCTGAAGTCAGGGCTCATCCAGCATTCCAGCTGGCTCTTAAAACCCTCTTACATCACTGCAGAAAGGGACTGGGCCAAAATGCAACTTTTGCCTTGGCAGGTGCAGTTCAAATGCTCAAGATCCTACAAACCTGTAGGTTTATAGTGGCCCCACAGCTGGATTGAGACAAATTCAGCCTAAATTCCAGCCATGGCCTGGCACTCAAGGCTTCTGCTGGCTGGCCCAGGAGGTTGGGAAGCATCTTGTTAACAGGAGGCATTGGATAAAGAGAAATGCCTTTGTGTGGCTGCTCGAGGGGATGCACAGAGCTCTTTAACAAGGTGGTTATTGGAGGGAAATACCACTGGAGAGTATCTACCTGTAATTAAAATTCAGAAACTGTGGTGAGCCCAGCTGGGCATTACTTAATGGCACATGGCGTTGACTCACAGCCTTTTAATTTTATTTTTTTTTTAATAAAGCTGATCTGTTGAAATGTTTATTGGGTTATTGAGGAGTCCTGCCATGCAGCTCAGAGGCTGTAGGAGAAGCAAAAAGTCTTCAGCAGTGTGATGTCAGGGCCCATGTGATGTCTGTGACCATGCCAAGTAATGCCTATTAAAAAAACTGACTTAGGAAGTGATGCTTATATTCTAAGACATCGTTATGGAGATGGCAGCCTGCTTTGAAAAACAAAGTTAGCATGGAAAGTCTGTCAGAAGCAGAGCATCCTGAGGAAATTTTGTCATTGGACTTCATAATGCTTTAAATTTTCCATGCACTGCCCAGAATTCTGGCTACGTCCAGCGAGCGTGCACGTTAGTGATTAAATGAGCTCCTCCTTCCCCCTTCCTTTAAATTATAAAGGGAATATTTATATTAAGCCTGGGTAAACTTAGAGTGTTTGTTTGTCAGCTTTCAGTTCTTCTAAATTACGCCCACAATGTTTTGGTGAGATTAATTTATGCCTTAGAGCAGTGCTTTTGTCTTTTAGATCCAGTTGGAAATGTGGTTGTAACCCTTAAAACAAAGGGGTAGAGGTGGATTTCAGGTCAAGATGGAGTCAATGCAAAAGCATCATTAAGCAGAATGATGTCCAGAGCTGGAAAGAGAATTTTTCAGCTCAGAAAAGATGGGAGGTGGAACTTGGCACTGAGTACTTTGCTCTGGCACCCTGGGTTATAGTTCAACGGGTGACAGAGGAGAATTACCTTTATCTTTAATTCTTTTTAATTGTATTTGTCATGTACATTCATACATGCCGTGCTGACAAAATGACAGAATTTTTTTGGTAGCTCAGGGCTTTAAAAATTGTTTTACTCTTTCTTTGTTTTCTACTTGTTCAAAGAGTTTAAGGTACAGAGCTTCTTTTCCTTTTCTTTTTGGAATCACAGAACCATTTGGGTTGGAGAAGACCTTCAAGATCATTGAGTTTTGTGTCTTTTTTATTTATTTATTTATTTTCTCTCCAGTTCAAGTGCTGTGGTGGGGAAGATTACAGAGACTGGTCCCAGAACGTGTACCACAACTGTGCAGCTCCAGGACCACTGGCTTGTGGGGTGCCCTACACTTGCTGCATCAGAAATAAGGTAAGTCCTGGCACCTCAGCATCACTGGTGTGCACTCAAAAAGGAGCCTGACTTTAGGAAGTCTGGGGTAAGAAGTGAAGGAAAATGGGTCCTTTCCTCCCCTAATGGATCTGTGGGTCTTGACAGGGAGGAAATGATGGATTAGATGTGTTGGCTGTGGTCCATTTTACTGACCCACTTCCCAGCCCCAGAAGGGATGCTGGGAGCTCCACTAAACTTGTGGCTCACCTGAACCAGAGCTACTTAAAAATTCAGTTTTGCTGGCATTTTCCCCTGGGTTTGCTGCTCCAGCTTTGCCAGGAAGGCTGGGACCTGGTGGCTTCCATGGGTGGGGGGTCAGAGTGATGTGCTCCAGCTGCTGTGTGAATTAAAAACCACACAGAATGACCTTGTCATCTCCAGAATAATCCAAAAATGTGACCTCGGGGTGAGGGCATGCTTGTGGGCACAGTTCTGCCCCAGCCTATCCTTGAAAACTGCCTGCCTGTAAAATCCTGGAAGGACTGGAGTCTGAGCCAGTTTCTCAGTCTGTGATGAACTGGTCCTAACTGGTGTGACAGCTCTAGGAGCAGGCATTGATTTTCATGCAAACGGGTTTTAATTAATTCTGTGATGCACTGCTCTTCATGTGAGGGATGCAAGTAATGCTGAATTTGACAAAGAACTATTCCTCAACTACTCCAGTACAGGCAGTCCCTGCCTCTCTGGGGTTTGGTCTCCAGTCTGAACACAAGATAGAGAGATTGGGTGTGTATGAGAGCAGAGCTTGTGATGGATATCCTGCTGCTGCCTGGTTTGGGCTGCCCTTTCCACATCTGCCTTGAGCACAGCTGTCCAATTAAAGAAAAAAAAAAAAAAAGGAAAAATAGATGCAATGGTTGTGTCAGTAATCCTGCTGGGTGTTGCTGAGAAATGTGTATGACAGGAAGGTGTTTATTGCGTGTGCACACACATTTTTGGTGTGTGGGAAAGGCTCTGTTTAAATCTGTGATGAGCTTTGATTTTCTCTCAGAAAGCAAAGCTGAACAGCCATGCTTTGAGTCTTAGCTGTTTGAGAGAAAGAACTGTGGGGTCTCATCCCCGGATTGGGGTGACCCCAAAATATGGAAAAGTCTCTCCTCCAACCTGTGCCTTCAAAGAAAGACTCAGCAGTCCTCTGTTGTCCGTTCTCAAGGTTGTTTATTGTTGGTTATCTAAAAGATTCTTCTCCTGAGCTGCTGTGGCCCGTTCAGCAGCTCAGACAAAGGCACACTGCCCTCCCAGGGGCTGGTGACATCTTTTAATCACACATTCTGTGTTACATGTTTATACTTTTCCCCCAATGCCCATCATCTATATTGAATGGTGACTTTCTACTCTAGACCAATCTGTGAGTGCCAACATCACCAAAGACATGGAGGTTAGGAAGGAGAAAGAAGGAGGACAGGGCACACCCAAATCCCTCCATCTTAGAACTCCTGACCCCCATGTACAAAACTTGGACCCCGGCGTACAAGGCTTAAACCCCCCTGTACAGCACTCAAAAACCCTTCCTTTCACTTTGTGATTATCTCTACTATGCTATTTAAACTTGTGTGTGTGTGGCTTGTAATTCTTCACACAGAGTTGGTAATTTGCTCCACGGGCTAAGATCAAAACCCCACGTGTGTCTTTGGCTGCTGCCAGGGTCTCAGAGCCCCCTGCCAGCGGCTCTGGCCATTCAGGACACCCGGAGGGATATCCTGGGTTCCCACAAAGAACCTGCAGCTGGATGGAGCAGAACAACTCAGGATTTTGCCTTCAGGAAAGGGGAAGCGCTGAAATAAAAACTTCTCCAGGGAAAAACAGGGAGTATATTCACTGACAGCTGGGGAGGGGAGGATGAGGCTGCTTGGATCCCATGAAGTGTTAAGCTCAGGGAAGTTGCAGAAAGGCAGGGAGAAGCCCCAGATGGGAGTGTGGTCCATGCTGGTGGCTCTGCAGCAGGAGATGCTGGTGCTGAGCCGTGTGTGGTGCAGCACAGGAACACCAGCAGCAGGGCTGTGCATGGCTGCCTCAGGAAGAAACAGCCAGAAGGTGCATCAATCTTATTGTGTTTGACAAATCCTTCCAAATACAGGCTGGTTTCTGTCCTGGAAAGCTGCAGATATGGTTTGTGATTACTCATGGGCTTTGTAGTCATGGAAAACTCCAGCTAATGTCAGTGCCTGGGTTCTGATCCTCTGTAAAAGCCTTCTGCTAACACCAGCCAGCTCATACTGGGGGGGCTCTAAAGGAACTGTGTTTATGTCAAATTATTTATTAAAGACTTACACTAGTGGAGCAGATGGAAATTAGTCCCAAATGCCTATAATCCTCTGTTTCCAATGCATTTATCTCCTCTGTGTGCATTTGCTTATGCCACGACATCCTGTTAGCAAATTTCTGTGTTTAAAGTTAAAGGATGGGGCTGCCTTCCTTGTGGTCACATATTTTGGGAGTGTCCAAGTGTCAGTCAGTCAGGCTTCAGCCATTTTGGGAACATGAAATCACTCACAGCCAACACGACACGCTGGTGCCTAGTACTGATAGTGACTTCCAAGTGGATTTGTTACCTGTGGCTGGCAGGTGGGTGCCCCACACAGTTTCCCAACAGCCCAGTGGAACAGTCTGAGCTTTTTCTTCTAGGAATGTGCTGAGCCTTGTTTGTCAGACAGTTGTGTGTTCAAGGTGAGAGCCCAGCTTCCTGGGGGGCTTAAAAACTTCTCGTTTTCCTCCGTGTCTTTGGCTTTGTTTTCTGCCTCCTTTGATGCCAGTGGTTTTTTACACTGGATGATTTTAATTTTCATGATTTTTCAGGTGGGTATTTTCAGGTTGGCTTTTCCAGGCTTTCAAGGTAGAGCCTTGGAACTCCCAGAAGGCATTACATGGCCACAGAAAATGTGTTGGTAATCTGTGGTGAATGCAAGCACTCAGTCTCTTTTGAATGTATGAGTTTTATATTCATGTATATAATATAATAATGTATATAATATATTCATGTATATAATGGTATTGCATGGGTGTTGTAGTGAATTTAGTGTTGGAAACAGCATTCATAGTATTGGAAGTCCTTTGAAACTGAAGATATTTCTGAGCTTAAATTTGTCATCATCTTGGCACGAAGGCTGCGTTAAGCCCTGGCTTTAGTAATAAGGTGTGCTAAGTTATTAAGGCTTTAAAAGGAAATCCAGCTGTTCATTCTGTGGAAGAAGCTGTGTCACACAGCTCTGTCACAGCTCACTTTGGTTGCTGGTGCCACCCTGTTTCTGTTGGACACGAATGGTTCAAATTGTCAGTGACACTTTGACAATACTCATTGCTCTGAAATCACGTGGAGCTCGAACTAAATCTGACACTGGGGCTGCTGGGATAAACTGGTGTTGGACTGGGAAATAACCCTGTCGTTGCTTTTACATGAGCAGAGTAAAAATAATATTTCAGTGATTTTGGTTTGCTGCTGCAGTTGATGTTTGTTGTTTTCTTTTCAGACAGACATTATCAACACTATGTGTGGATACAAGACCATTGACCAAGAGGTAACATAGCCAGTGCCCGCCCTGGCATGGCAGAGGCTGCTGCTTCTTTTCTTTGTCTGTTATAAAAGTGTTTTCTGTGTGCTTTAATCTGCCAGGCAGTTAAATTGGCAATTTAAACGGTTCTTTTTTTCCTGGAATAATTTCCATATATGAGAAAAAAACTCATCTTGTTTGATTTTTGTATCTTCCCTTCTCTTCATTTTCCTCGACTCCTTGTTTGTTGACAACTTCCCCAGGCTAATTGCACAATTAATGCACAAAAAGCTGCTTTCAAAATTTGAAGCAGTGGCTTGAGTTGGGGAAAGCTTTTAGTATTTAAAAGCCAGAGTTTCTCACTGAGTAAAATTGGCATTGATAAAAGCCACCTTCGCTGTTTTTAAGTATTTTATCTCCCAGGAGTGGGTGTTTTATTTTTAAGCCTGTGGTGGTACACCTGGAGGAGCAGTGGGATTTGCCTGGTTGTGTTGGCTGCCTTCTCCTCCCTCCAGGAGTGGGATGGGGCCTCTCCTTCAGCCTTCCCTTCTGGGAACAGCCCCAGTGACTCCAGAGGAGAGACTGCCAGCTCAAGGCAGTAATTGCAGAGTGATTAAGAAGGGGGATCGGTAATTGGATCTGCCCTGAGTTCTCCACTCCTGCTTTGGAGTGCTGGGAGGAGGCAGGGTGGGGGCTGGTCTGGAAATCTCCTCTCCCCAGCTCATTTGAGGCACTTGGAGCACAATGCCAGCCCGGGTTGTTGGTTTTTGGGATTACCAGTTACCTTTAAATGCAACTTGTCTTCATTCAGGTTCATTGATTTGTGGCTTAATCACCTGAACGCTGCAGCCAGGCTCTAACACGGAGCACTTCAGCTTATGCTTAACTTTACCCCATTCACTGCTTAGGACCCTCTGCAGCCTCAAGTGCTTTTATATTATGGGCTGGGGTCGGGGAGCAGCACAGCTTGCAGGACTGAATCTGAAATCCTCTTGTTCCTGTCCTTTTTAGGGTCCTTTTCCAAAGCACTTGGTCCACAATTTATGTTTTCCCACTGATGTGTTTTCAACTTGGGAGCAGAGATGGAAGCTAAAGAGAGACTTCTCTGCTTCCCAAGGGCTCTTAAATGAGGATTGGGTGCATTTCTTGTTGAAAAATAGCTGCAGCAAACAGATTTAAGACAATGAAGTTGCTTACTTGGGTGTAGAATAACTTTTAAAAAATAATTCGTTGAGGTGTGGAGCAGCTTAGCAAGAGATGGAAGAGTTACTGATGAGGTCTTTGTTAAACTCAGTCGGTTTAAAGAGATGGGAAGGCAAACCACGCCTGCCTCCCTGAGTTTTGAGTTGCCACATGTATCTCACGCCAGTGCAGCTGCCTCTTGAGCCCTTCCTCTGGTGTTTTGCAGCGCTTGAGCGTTCAGCACGTCATCTACGTCCGAGGGTGCACCAATGCTGTGCTCATCTGGTTTTTGGACAACTACAGCATCATGGCTGGTGTGCTGCTCGGCATACTGCTGCCCCAGGTAAGAGTGTTCACTGTGAGGGGGAGCATCTGCTTTGTTGGTATGTGGAATCCCATTTGACTGTAACCTTAGCCTTCTTTTTGAATTTAATGTAACTGATAAGCTGAGATGCCATTTCAGCAGCTGGATTGGAAGGAAAGTTGTTCCATTCTGGTAGTGATTAGTCCCTGGTTTTGCTGTGCTGAGATGGTGCTGGATCTTGAAAACTAAATACTCCATTTATTTTCCTTTTCTCTCGTCATCTGAACTTTAAAAACACTTTGTTGATTTAATTTTAGTATGCCATGCTGAGGAGACACCATTTCATATCTGCCGTCGCCACACTGCCGTATTTCTCAAAACAAACACTGTAAAACACACAATCAAACATTTCATTTGCCAGTAGGTGAAATCCCATTTGACCATAATCATGGTTTTCTTTTTGAATTCAATGTAACTGATGAGCTGGGGTGGCATTCTGGTCATTGAGTGGCATCACTGCTGCAGGGTTTGGTGAGACAATTCGCTTTAATGTAGCTGATGAGCTGGGGTGGGATTCTGGCATTTGAATCAAACATTTCATTGGTCAGTATGGGAAACCCCATTTGACCATAATCATGGTTTCCTTTTTGAATTCAGTGTAACTGATGAGCTGGGGTGGCATTCTGGCACTTGAATCAAATATTTCATTGGTCAGTATGGGAAACCCCATTTGACCATAATCATGGTTTCCTTTTTGAATTCAGTGTAACTGATGAGCTGGGGTGGCATTCTGGCATTTGAATCAAACATTTCATTGGTCAGTATGGGAAATCCCATTTGAGCATAATCATACTTTTCTTTCTGAATTCAGTGTAACTGATGAGCTGGGGTGGCATTCTGGTCGTTGAGTGGCATCACTGCTGCAGGGTTTGCTGAGGCAATTCGCTTTTTCTTGGGGTTATTTTTTGAGTCCTCCCCTGTCCGTGACAACTGTGACTCCCCAGAGCCCCGGAGAGGCAGCTGCCTGTGCTGCCTGCCTGGGGCTGCCCTTGCCCGCTTGCCTTGGCAGTTCCTGGGCGTGCTGCTGACGCTGCTGTACGTGACCCGGGTGGAGGACATCATCTCGGAGCACAAGCTGGGCCAGAGCCTCTTCGGGACCGCGCCTGCCCCGGACCTGGCCGCGGCCGGCTGCTGCAGGTGCTACCCGGGCTGACCGGAGCCCAGCGCTGCCGGAGCGGGCACAGCAGCTGCCTTGGGGCTGGCCAGACACCGGGGTGCTGAAGCAGCCGGAGCTGGGGGCGAGCCGGGACGCACTGAGGGGCCCCGCGGGGTCTGGGGGCATTAATTCCTTCTGAGTGATTGCTGGGAGATAACACAGCCGGGAAGCCGGAGAAGAGCTGAACCTCGATTTCCAGGGAGCGTCTTTGCATCTTGGGCTGTTGTATTTGAGTGTTTGTCCTTCTCCAGCTTTATTTTCCTACTCCTTGCAGAGAGATTTCTTCCCGATCCACACGGTGAACATTAAACCTGTGTTTAATGGTGGGGTTTTATGCTAATCATGATGAATTTACTGACAATAATGGATGTGATGCTGATCGCTTTCATTGCTCAGTCTTCTGTGCCTTTTAATAACGGGGCAAATGCCAGTGTCAAATCAGTCAGGTAATGCTTGATCTATTTTTTAATGCAGTTTATTACTGTGTGGCTTTTGTATAAACTCACAAGATGTTTGAGTCTTGGATGTACTGTATTTTTCCCCTTTAGTAAATTAACTAGGTGATTTATGACTTTATATTTTTTTGGAGTTCTGTATGTCAAGATGTTTCTAAAATTTATTGTTGAAATAAAACCAATGAGTCGGTTTTTCTTAAAAAAAAAGCACGTGGGCTTCGTTTCAAATTATTTTTAGTGTCTTATATAAGTTAAGTCTGTCCCTCAAATGCTGAATCAAAAGGTGGAAGTAGCAGGAGCTGTGATTCTGGCTTGGGTGCTGCCTGCTGGGCTTTTGGAGAGTCACTGAACATCTGTGCCTCCCTTGCTTCTCTTAGTCCACCAAGAGCTCTGGGGTTTTTGTTGGTGTTCCTTTGTCCTGAGCATTTCTGCGCAGTCTCTCCAGCCCCAGACAGGCCTGCAGGCAAAATACAAAACCTAATTGTCATTAATATTTCAATTGAACCAAAGTCAGGATGAGAATAAAGCAGGTTTATATCCTGAATGTAAATATCTTCTTTTCTGAACATCCTTGCTGCTTTTCTGATTTTTTTTTTTTCATTTTATTGTCCTGGACATTTTTTTTTTCTGCTTTCTTAAAACTCAGCGTTTGCTGCTTAGCTCTCTGCCTTCACCAAGAATTTCTGAGCAAACTTTGTGTGTTTCCAGGAGCCAAAAAAAAGGACTCATCCGGTTCTTGGGTGTTGTGGTGGTTTCTAGGGACAGAGATCCCAGTCCAGCAGGGGCAGTGCAGGGTCCACAGCACGCTCTAGCGTTGGGCCCTGCACATGGCTGCTTCCTAAATATTGCTCCTTTTCACCCAAATTCTCCTGGTCTCTGTCCTGAATGATGTGTTCTGGTAAGTTAAGAAGCCAGGTGTGTTTTAAGGGTGGGTTTGTGTACAAGGAAGGGAGGAGGAGCAGCTTGGGAAGGACGGAGCTGACTGCTGGGGGAGGATGGGAAAATTGAAGCTGGAGTTGGTTTGTAGCAGAGGCTGGGCTGGGAAGGTGGGAATGACAGAGATAGTTCTCCTTTGGTGACAAAAGTAAGGTTTTTGGGTTTTTTTAAATAAATGTAAATATGGAGGCGATGTGAAATATGAGATAGCCCAGAAGCCAGGAGGTGGCACAAGGGTGGTTAAACTTCAGGTGATTTAAATGAAATGGGCCGAGTATTTTGGGATACAAGACAACAGTTATCCCTTACAAAGAAAATTTGTGGGCTGCACTGAGTTTTCAGCCATCCCCAGTGTCATTCACAGTGTTTGGGTGGGAGTGATGTCAAGCTGACAATCACAAAGTAAACCCTGTGTGATTTTGTTTAATAAATGATTGATTCGGAAACTACTGACCCTTCCCATTCCCTAGGATCTGAGGAAATCATCTCTTGGCTTCGCAGGCCATGGTGACTGGAGGGAGGGATGATGCCTCTTGGGAGGTGGCTGGAGGAGAGAGATGCAGCAATTCTCTGCTCAGCTGCCTTCTCCAGAGAGCTGATGAGAAAATTGTCTTCAGATGAGTGAAGAATGCTGATCTAATTTAATCCCTGTCCTCCTGGCAGGAGCAGCCCAGCTGCGGCTGCTCCTCACAGAGGCATCCTTAACCTGATTTAAGAAAATGCTCCTTGGCTGCTCCTTGAAAGCCTGAGACAACTCCACAAGATCCCAGAACTATGGATTATTCTGTGTGGGTAATTTTAAAGCGCTCTGACAGCTGTGAGCTGCCAGTGGTTCAGGCTCCATGTGCTCCCGCTTTCCATCAGGGCTCAGAAAAAGAGATTTGCCTCTCTGTTCCGTGGGGCCACAGAGGCACAGACTTGGCACAGCACCTGGGCGAGCTGGGTGCCCGGCTGGAGCACCGTGCACGGGATCTAAAAATAATTAATCAATAAAAATCAATAAAATCTTTAATTGGCAGGGATCCGGAGGAGAAAGGCCGAGCAGGTCTCCCTCTGGTGGCACGGACGCCGCAGGGCACTGATTAAATAAATCCCTGCTCGCTGGGAATGAAACCTCGGCATCCACACGGCACCAGGGGCTCTCCGGTGCCCCTTTCCCCTGCTCTGCTCCGAGGAGCTCCTTTGTGCAGGCACAGCTTCCAAGGACATCCCCCGAGAGCGCCGAGCCCTGCGGTGATCATCCTCTGTTCCTGATGGCACTCGGGATGCAGCTGCTGCTACAGCTTCACCTTCATTCCCCGGAGGAGGGATGAGCTGATTTCCCCCCGATGGGGAAAAACATCAGCGTTCAAGATGTAAAAACTGCTCAGCTAAAAGTTGTTTTGTAGATTTGTGTTCCCAAAGCTCTTCTCTTCACGAGGGCTTCCCGGCATTCACGACTTTTCTGCTCCAGCTGATTTTTCCAAGGTTCTGGTGTGGGTTCAGGAATTGCAATCATGTGGTGGGTGTTGAACTGCAGAGGGCAGGTGCTGCCACTTGCTGGGACCCTGTGGGCTGTGAGGTCACCTGCACCACAGGAACACCGTGGCACAGAAGCTGCTTTGGGTTTGCATCCTCATTTAGCGTCTGTGCCTGCTGGGGAGCGGGGAGAGAGGGCAGCATCTTCATCTGTGCTGCTGTTTGTTTGTCAGAATTGCATTCAGGGCTGCTTAAAACTGATGCGGCTCCATCTGGGTTTGCACTGGGGATGGAAGAACTGCTTGGCTTTGGGTTCAGCTCCCGGCCTGAAGTCTCTCTGCAGCTCTAAGGGATAAAGCTTTGCCCTGCAGCAGTGCTCAGAGCCCTCGGCAAAGGCAGCTGTTAAATGCCCCCAGGAAGGTGGGAGTCCCCGTGATTCCAGCCTGCTCCTTTGCAGCAGGTACCTTTTTTGTTTCCTGTAGGAAGTTTTGTCCTTGATGAAGAGCCGAAAGCTGCTGTGCTGGAAGGGAGAAGAGGGGAGCCGACCTGCCGGGGATGTGCGTGCCAGGACAAAGCCACCTCGTCCTCCTGGGCACTGGGGACTGCTTTTCTGATCCCAGCCCCACCACAGTGCTCAGCCCTGCTTGGAGACCTAGCAGCAGGGTCCTGGGATGGGGGGTTTTGCCTGGGGAAGCACAAGGAGCTCCTGGCTCCTGTTCCCAGGATGTTGGAGCAAAGCAGAGTAGCACTGCCTCCTCCAGCTTGAGGCTTCACCTTCCTGGGTTAAAATAAACAGCAGCCTGAGGGGTTTGCAGGGAGCTGGGGAAAACCTGCTGGTTGGAGAGCAAGAGCCAGAGGCAATGGAGCCTTCTGAGGTCCCTGGAGCTTCATGCAGGCCCTGGCAAAGCTGAGCTGCTGTGGAATATTGGTACTTGGAGAAGTCTGTGTGCAGGACTTGGAAGTTTCTGTGGTTTTTGCAAACGTAACTGGTTTTGCTGGCTCGGGCAGCTGCCTCTCCCCCTCTTTCCCAGCAGGGGTGTTGTGCTCTCTCTGGTCCCATGCAGCACGCTCCTTTGCTGGGATAGGGAAGTGCAAATTCTCAGGGCTTTGTGCTGATTGCTGGGAAAGGTGGAGCAGAGGTGCAAACCGTGCCTGGAGCTTGGCTGGATGAGCTGGGGAACATGGTCCTCTGGAGAAATGGCCAAATCCGTGGTGGAAGGGGAGAAGATGTAGGTAAGGAACATCTGTGTGAGTTCCAAAAGCCTTGTCCCTCCTGATCACAGGAGCACAGAGCCTGCAGGAAGTGTCCCTCAACCCAAGGCCGTTGTTCAGGCAGAAGTGGTCCATCCCCTCATGGTCTCCAGCTTCCCATCATTGGGTGTTTCCTAAAATAGTGTGAGTTCTCCAGGAAAGGACGGTTAAATATCCACACGCCATCTCTGGGCATAGCTCACTTCCCAGTTAGCTTATTTCCATACAAAATGGATCTGGGCTGCTGGAAGCACCTGAGGGAACGAGGTCTCTGGGAATGAGGTCTCTGAGGATGGTCTCTAAGGGATGAGGTCTCCAGGGATGAGGGGAATGAGGTCTCTAGGGAATGAGATCTCTAAGGGATGAGGTCTCCGGGGATGAGGGGAATGAGGTCTCTGGGGAAAGAGGTCTCTAAGGGATAGGGTCTCTAAGGAATGAGGTCTCTAGGGGATGAGGTCTCTGGGAATGAGGTCTCTAAGGGATGAGGTCTCTGGGGATGAGGTCTCTGGGGATGAGGCCTCTGAGGGAATGAGGTCTTTGGGGAATGAGGTCTCTAAGGGATGGGGTCTCTAAAGGATGAGGTCTCTAAGGGATAGGGTCTCTAAGGGATGAGGTCTCTAAGGGATGAGGTCTCTGGGGATGAAAGGAATGAGGTCTCTAGGGATGAGGTCTCTGAGGATGATGTCTCTGGGGGATGGGGTCTCTGGGGGATGAGGTCTCTGGGGATGAAGTCTCTGGGGATAAGGTCTCTAGGGAATGCTCTGTGTTTTCCCAGTACACGTGTATGCCGTGGGGTCATCCCCCAGCCCCATCCCAGGAACAGGGACAGCACCAGGCTGGCTGGGATGTGCTGTTTGAGCCTCCCAAGACAAGCAGTCCCCTGTCCCAGCAGTGGAAGGAGAGGTTGCCTGCAGCACCCCTGTCACCCCTCATCCTGCTATCCCAACCCTGGCACCCTGTGAACGGGGCAGGATGCGGCCCTGCCGCCCCCAGCCCGGTGACAGCAGCAGCGGCACGCCAGCCCCCCACCCCAATTATAGTTGGGTGTCGCAAAGGACATTGAAAAGCAAGGAGGAGAGCTGTGAAGAGGGTCATTTTAGTGGCTCTTTCTCTCTTCTTTTTTTTTCCCCCCCGAGAAGGAAGTTAGAAAAGCAGAGCCCTCAAAGCCGCATTGAAAGGGTGACAGAGACGGGATAAAGCGTAAGACTGAGGGAAGGAATCTCAGAGCACTCGCCACGGTGTTTTAATGATCTGTTAACAATTGCCCCTTTCAGGGGAGAACATATGGTAGATGGTTTGCTTTTTTTTTTTTTTTTTTTTTAAAAAGGACAAAAAAAGAAAAAAGAAATTACTTCAGAAACTTAAATGATGGTGGAAAAAGGTGGGGATTGCGGTGAAGAGCTGGGGGAGGGAGGTGTAGCCCCCGGACTGAGGGGATGTCGGATGATGGGAGGGTGTCAGATAATGTATCCCTGAGCACGGGGGCTTTGCTGGAGCCAGGGACCCCCAAAACTGCCAGAACCCGGGAGCTGCTGGGGGGGACTGGGGCTGGTTGCCTGCCGAAGAAGGAAAATGATGAGGGTGCTGGTAAAACCCGGGAATCCTGAGACTCTTTAAGACATGGGCTGGAGCATCCCTCCCCCCAGCCCAGCTGAAGCCCAGCTGCGCGGGCAGGGCTGGTGCTGCTCCCTCCCTGCAGCTGGGGCAGATGGTGACAATGCTCTGGCTGCACGCAGGTGGCGAGTGCTCCGAGGTTTCCCTGCCGTTACCTGCCTTGAGATCGTTGCCTTCCTGCCACTGCAACCTGCTGGCACGAGTTTAAATTGTGGCTCACCGAAATCGCCCACACAGGCTGCTGGTGACTTGCCTTGCTGCAGCTAAACTGCTGGATTGCAGCTGCAATTTGGGTGAAAATACATGGATTTTTAAAAAAAAAAAAACTTGTTGCAAAGACATGATGTTGTTTTATTGCCATAGAGAAGTCAGGCTGGGTGCTCAGCTTTACAGAGGTCCTGGCATGGGCTGGCAGGAGGGGCTGTGCTGCTTGTGGCCTCCCCAGGTTCACGGTACACCTGGGCTTGGGGAAGCAGATGGTCCCATCTGGATATGAAATCCTCTCCTACTCAGCGCTGCGGCAGCGCAGGACAGGAGGGGGCTCCAATTCAAAGGTTGGGAGTTTGGCAGATGGAGCCCCGGGCTGCACGAGGTGCTGGGAGCGCAGATGGGCAGGAATGGCCGGGGAGCGCTGCCATGGGGCACCACGCCTGCCTGACAGGGACACCCGCGCAGGATGCACCAGAGGAGGGGTGTGAAGACGTGGGGAAGGCAGCGAGGGAACGGAGAACTAGGGAAACTAGCAAGGGAATGGAAAACTAGCAAGGGATGGTGCTTCCTGAGACTGAAAAAAGGGAGAAGATGGGAAGGGACCGGGCTGGCCAGGGAGGGGATGGGGGCACGCACCGGGAGCGTGGGTGTGGCTGGGATTGGTGTGGGGCTACGAGCACATTAAAGCCTGCGGGGCAGTCATCGCAGCGCTGCAGGGATGTGGATGGCACAGCCGGGAATGGCGATGGGGGGAGCATGAGCCGGTTGCCAGCAAGGGCGTGAGGCCAGTGGGAAAATATCCACACCACAGGTTTGAGTCACATCCCTCTGGCACCGGGGGTTTGGCTTGAGCAGTGACCCCTGCACCACACCGGGCACACCTCTCTGTGGTGGCAGCGACCTGGCACCAAATTCAGTGGCAAAGAAAGGGTTAAACACCCCCCCCGCCCCCAATCTTGCTGTGTCTCATGTTGAGGGCTTCGATGAAGCTCTGTAGAGGGGTGGGTGGTGTGTGAGTCCATCGGGGCACCTCTGCCCCTTTTCCAGACTGGACAGGGTATTTCCTTTCAAACTCCTGGTTTTCAGCGACTTTTTTGCTTCTCACAAGGCAGCTCTGGTGGATTCTGGTGTGTTCAAAGTCTGACCAGTGGAGCCTCTAAACCAAGAGAGGAAAGCACATCTTTAATCATTTTTGGAGGCTTTAAGGACCATCTGTCTGTTTGATGGGCAGCTGGGGAGTGAGGAGTTTCAGGGAGGGACCACAGGACCAGTTTGCTGTGCTTCTAACCCCATCATGCATCAAAATGCCAGAAGTCATCTTTTTATCCTTATAGGAATGAAGGGCTGGTCAGGAAGGCGGCTGTCTGAGCTCAGCATAGCCACGGCCTGTGATTATTCACTGATGGCCAAAGGAGAGTTGATGCAGATGAGTACTGAAGCCTCAAGTCTGTGCTGCCCAGCTGGGGGCTGGTAAATTGACCACTGCCAGCTGGTGAAGTCTGAGTGCTGCTGGATTCTGTCAGAGCTCACCAAAACTTGGTGTAAAGTTCAAAGAACTTGGAAAACCCAAGTGAAGGAGACGTGTAACCCACCCTGTCTGCTCAGGCTGGCCACAGAGTGGAGGAGAAACCCTTTTTTTCTGGCAGGTGAGAGAGGCAAGTGGGCAGAGGAGCAAGCCTGGCAGAGCTGGGAACGACAGGAGGAGGCTGGCTCCCAGAGAAGTGAGGACCACCCTTCTCTGCCTGGGTAGATGCTTGGATGGTTGAATAAATAAGGTAACAGGTGTCACAGGACCCACTGTAGGCATCACAGACTGACCCTCGTGTACTTGGCATTTGTTCTCTGCCTTGCCTCTCCGTGGTGTTTCTTTTCCTTCCCTCTCTCCTATCCAGAGATAATCCAGTTTTTTTCTCTGCTAAAGACTGTTGCATTCTGATCCAGGATGTCTCAGAACAGCTGTCTGCTCTTGCAGCCTTATGAAGCCATCTCCTATCTGGCTGTTTTGAGGGCACATGAGCATGGAGAGAGGTTTATTGTGGAGCGAAAGTGAAAGCCCCAGTGAAAACTCTTGGGCTTTCTGTCAGGGCTTCTCCTCTTCTGGTGAAGGGACAGCATCCCTTATCCCAGGGCTTATTTCTCCTTGCACAGAATCATAGAGTTACAGAATGATTTGGATGGAAGGAATATTAAAGATCACCTAGTGCACTCCCCGCTGCCATGGACAGGGATGCTGCCCACTATCTCAGGTTGCTCCATGCCCTCCCTGTCCAGCTTGGCTTTGGACACTTGCAGGGATGGGGCAGCCCCAGCTTCTCCGGGCAACCTGTGCCAGGTCCTCACCTCCCTCATGGTGAAGAATTCCTTCCCAATATCCCATCTATCCCTGCCCTCTTTCAGTTTGTCCCCCCTTGTCCTGTCACTCCGTGCCGTCGTCCCAAGTCCCTCTCCAGTTCTCTTGGAGCCCCTTTAGGCACTGGAAGGGGCTCTGAGGTCTCCCCAGAGCCTTTCCTTCTCCAGGCTGAACACCCCCAGCCCTCTCAGGGTGTCTCATAGCAGAGGTTCTCCCGGCCCTTGAAGCATTTCCGTGGCCCCAAGGGACATTTTGGTGTGTGATGACAGGTGCTGAGGTCCGCTCGCTCTGGAGCTCCCACCCCTCAGCTGCCCATTGAACGGACACACCGCGCTCTGTTGTGTCCGGGTCAGCGCTCAGGAGGTACTGAACGACTTCCCGAGGCGGCTCCCTCCGTCCCGGCGGGCATTCCTGCTCCCTGCCCGCGGCCGGCTCCCTCCCCGGGGCCGCGCCGCTGCGCCCGCCCGTGCGCTCCTTCGGGCGGCTCCGGGGGACGCGCTCCGGCCGGGGCTCGCCTTTCCTCTCCTGACTGGTTTTTTTATATGTATATATAAATTTCTTTTTGCGCCCCTTCATCTCCCACTCTTGCAGGAAAAGGAAGGAGGTGGGGGAGGGAGGGAGAAATATTGTTTGAATTCACAAAGGGGGGCATCTGGTGCACCTTGCGCCTGGCATCTGTGCTCCTTGTGTCCCGAGCAGCGCGCTCGCACCGGGGCGAGGGGCAGGAGGGGCCGGCGTGCATCTGTTGGGCGCCACAATAAAGTCACAGAACAGCGGCGCGGGCCCGGCCCCGCCGCGCTGCCCTCTCAAAGAGGGACGCGGGGCTGCGGCTCGCAGGTATTATGCCCCGGGTAGGTAGGGCCGGGGCGGCAGCTGCTCCGCCGACCCGCCCGACATATGGCAGCGCAAATCACGGTACCTCCTGAGCAGCCCGGCCGCAGGGAGCGGGGGAAGGACGGGGAGGCCCCCGGGGCAGGTGCCTCTGCCGTGCGCCCGCCGCCGCCGCAGCCCCGGCCCCGCCGGCGCGCACCGGTGGCTCCGGGGTGGGTGGCGGGCGCGGAGCGGCCGGAGGCCCCCGGACCGTGGGGTCACCCTCGGGATGGAGAGGGGGCCCAGCCTTATCTGCCCTCCCCTCTCCCGAGCAAACAGCCCCCGGCGGGCGGGCGGGCTGCGGCCGAGCCCCGGCTCGCCAAACGTTCCCGACGCCTGGCAGGCGAGGGATGCGCCGGGGCCGCTCTGGTTACCATATGTTTTCAATAAAATAAGACAAATAGGGCCGGGAGATAGGGATTGCAGTAAACCTGTTATAAAGCAGCATAAACCAGGCCAATGTAAACGGCAGCAGGGCCCCTCCTGGAAGGGCCGTTGGGTGCCAGCTCCGCACCGGGCGGCCCGGCCAGGTGTGAGCGGGAGCCCGCAGCGGTGCCCCCGCGGGTTTTTATCACGTTCGTGGTAATATGGTGCTTGTTATGCTAACTATGAGTAAACATCCCCGGCCGGGCTTTGTGGCGACGGGAGGGAGTTATCGGAAAGTGGCAGTGGGAAGGTGATTTAACAATAAAGTTGTCTTGTTTGCCAGCAGGTGATGTCTGCCCCCAGCCCCATGATTAATGCTTCCCAAAGTACTCCACTTTACAATCTCTTGTAATTATTTATTAAACGAAATCTATTTATTATTATTTTAGCAAACAGCGGTACCAGGTGGGGCTTTCTTTTCCTCTTCAGCTTTTGTTTGAAGGACGTTTGAAGTGGGCAGTCTGAGGCTTGGAAACTCGCTCGCCAGATTTTTTTGTCATCCAATTGCACAGGCACAAAAAAAGCCCCCAACCCCGCCGGGCCCTCCCTATTCATCCTCCGCTGCCCTCCGAGCCGCCCCTCGAGAAGGGGCGCCCGAGCCGCCGCGGTGGCCGGCCCCCCTCGGCACCCTCCCCCGCCCTCCCGGCGGGGCTGTCCGCCCGCCGCAGCGCGCTCCGGGGCAGGCAGCGCGCACAGCCCCGCACCGCCGCGCGTCGCGCCGCCCGAGGCCACCCCGTGGGGCCGGGGGCCAGGCCGGGCACGGGGGAGCTGCCCCCCCCGCCCCGCCGCGGCCCGACGGGGCCGCTCCGGCCGCTCCCGGCACAGGGATCCCCGACCGGGATCCGCCGCGCCGCTTTGGTGAAGGAGAGGGGGGACTCCCGCCCCGCCGGGGCTGCGCCCTCCCGGCGGCCCCGCCCGCACCCCCGGGGGCGTCGTGCCGTGCAGGGGGAGCCCGGCTGCACTGCTCCCGGTCCCTCGCCCTCCGCCGGGGAAGGATGCCCCGGGCCCGGGCCGCTCCCCGCCGCCCGCCGCAGCCGGTGCGCAAAAGTCCCCGGCACGTTTTGCGCACCGAGCTCCCGCGGCAGCGCCGCCGCCCCCGCGCCCCGCGCCGGCCTCGGGCCTTCGGAGGGCCCTTCCCCCGCGGGGTCCAGCCTCTGTTTCCCTTGTGGGAGCAAAGTCACGACGCGACTGGGGGCTGGAGAAGGGCGTTCTGTCCCCTCCGGTGCTGGCGCTCGCCGCCCTCAGCGCAGCGCCCGCAGCTCCGCCGGTCCATGCGCGGGGGGCGCGGGGATGCTCCCGGCGCTGCAGGGGCGAGGAGAAGGCGACGGGATGCGGCTGGAATATCGGGGGAGATGTTCCGGGAGTGCCCCGCGGCGCCGGAGCGGCGGGAAGGGGTTGTGGCTGCGCCGAGGGGAGCGGAGCCGGAAAGGTGCCGGCTGGACCCTCACGTCTGGCAGCGGGTGAGACACCGCCTGGCCCGGCGGCGCGTCCCCGGCCGCTCCGGGGGGCCGGCGCTTCCCCGCGTTCCGCAGCCGAGCGCTGGGGAGCCCTCGGTCACCGCTGGGCCCCTGTACCCCGCCCCGACCCCCACTGCACCTCGGCGGAGCCCCGGAGAGTGCAGCCGCCCCGGCCGCGGTGCAGCCCCCCGGCACGGGCTCGGCCCGGGGGTCCCGGCCCGGGGAGGGCTGGCGGGCAGGGGCGGGGGGTCCCGGCACGACGCGGCGTGGAAGGCAGCGAGGTCTCGCGTGGCGTGGCCGGGGCAGCGGGCGGTGCCGGAGCCGGCACGCTCCCGTCGGGCTGATAAGATAAAAGCGTGCCAAGGGGTGGGTGCGGGCGGGGGGGGCGCACACGCCGCCCGGCCGGGAAATCCCCATTGTCTGCCGGCCCTATATATAGGGGCTGAACGGCAGTCGTGTGCCGGCGGTGCAACCTCTCCTGCCCGCACCCGAGGGAGCGCGGGGAGCGCCGCGGAGCGCGCAGCCGGAGCCGCTCTTCTGCCCCGCAGCCTCGGCCGGGCTCAGCGCACGCAGCCGCGGGGGACAGGGCTCTCCCGGGCCGGGCGACGCGGGGTTGGCTTCTCAGGATGGCCCCGCAGAGCGACCGCTCGCCGGACGAAGGGCAGCCGTATTTCGGCGGCGCAGAGGACCCCTCCTCGGCGGCCGGCGGGGCCTCCGCGGGCAGCCGGGGCGCCTCGCCGGCCCGCACCGCCCTGGCCCCGCGGGACGCGGCGGCCCGCAGGAAGGGGAAGGCGCGGCGGGGCCGCGGCAAGGCGCGGAACGAGGGCTTGCTCAGCAAGCAGAAGAGGAGCCGGCGCATGAAGGCAAACGACCGGGAGAGAAACCGCATGCACCACCTCAACTCCGCCCTGGACGCTCTCCGCAGCGTCCTGCCCACCTTCCCCGACGACGCCAAGCTCACCAAGATCGAGACGCTCCGCTTCGCCCACAACTACATTTGGGCGCTCACGCAGAGCCTCCGCCTGGCCGAGCAGAACCTGCCCGAGCCCCCCGCGCCGCCGCCACCCCCCGCCGCCGCCTCCCCCGGGCCCTGGGACTCGCCCTGCCCTGCGGCCCCGCCGCCCGCCGCCCTGCGCCGCGGCCCCGCCGCCTTCCCCGCCTTCCTCTGAGCCCGCCGCCCGGCCAATGTCCCCCGTGGTGGCCTTCAAAGAGCCGGCGGGGCGGAGCGGGGGCTCCCCGCGCTGCGCGCCGGGGGGCGGCGGGAGCCCCGCTCCCCCCCGCCCCGTCCCGTCCCGCTCGGCTGGAAAGCGCAGCGGGAGCGGGCGGACAAAAACAAATCACGGTTTTGTACTCGCTAACGGTAAATTATATTAATTTGTCGCTATCGGTATTTATTGATTATATTTCGTAACAAATATGTATTTTGTATATAAGAGTATTTTCAGCAGCGGTGGTCCAGCTGTCTGTACCCGCAGCTGTATTTTGAGTTTTCTGAAGAAGAAGAAGAGGAAAAATAAAGCGTGTCGCGGCCAGACCTGTGCGACGCCGTGTTTTTATCACCGAGGGCTCCAGCGCCGGGGAGGGCAGTGCCGGCCCCGCGGGGGCTTCCTCGGGGCCCCGGGCGCTGTGGCCGGTGCGGGGTCGCTCCCTTGCGGGGGCGGAGCGGCGATGGAGAGCGGCGCAGCGGGGTCCCGCGCCTGTGCGCACGCCGGCGTGTGCCCGTCGAGGCCCACGCTGGGATTTCAAACCGGCCTCTCTCTGCAGGTGCCTTTTCCCGCAGAGCTGCGGCCGCTCCCGTCCCACCGTCTGCAGGTGAGGCGTGCCCGGCTGCGGGGCTGTCTTAAGGACACAGCGCTCCAGCACCTGGAGCCGCGCTGGTGCCCGGGGCAGCGTCGCCTCAGGGCGGCCCCATCCTCCCCCGGGGTGAGTTTAGCCGGGGCACGGGCGGGACCGGGGGCAGCAGCCGGAACGCGAAGCCCTGAGCGGGGGCGGGAGGCGCGTCAGGCGAGCTAACAGCGCAGGAGAGGGGAAAGACGCTCCCTCCGCTGCCACGGTGAGAAGAGAACCCGCATGAATTCCGTCAGCCCTTCCCGGCCCTCTCCTGCCGGGACTCAATTTGTAGCTGGTAGATTTACGGCCAGGCCGCCTCCCCGCTCCGCGCTGCCCCGGCGGGGCGGCCGCCGCTAGACAAAGCGGCCCGCGGGGCCAAAAGCGCATTGTGATGCTAATTGTTCTCAGCTGAGCCCGTTTGCCCGCGGCAAAGAGACGCTATTGAGGCAATTTGTAGAAGAAAAGAAATTTGGTTACTGGAAACAAAGCTGCACGCACAAACAACTCTTCCCCCCCCCCCACGCAACAACCTCCCCGCACCGCAACGAAAGCGGCCAGGGCGGAACCTGACCGGCTCCGGCAGCCCGGGAGCCGCCTCGCCAACCCGCATCCCGCCGGTGGGGGGGCAACCACGGGGAGCCCCTTCTTGCCCCCTTTCCCCTTCCTGCTGCCCCGGGGGCTGGGGCGGGCTGCAGGGGCAGCCCCGGCGGGGGAGGGCTGGGCGCTGCTGGGAGCGATGCCCGCAGCGGCCCCGGGCCCGCACCGCACCGCGGGCTCTGGCCATGGTGCTGAAGGCACGGCGCGGCTGTCCCCTGGCCGGGGCTCAGCCCTCGGGGTCTGCCCGGGCCGACGCGGGGTGGTGAGGAGCCCCTCCCGATGCGTGTCTCCCGGGAGCTGCTGGGGTGCTGCTCGCTCAGGGGGGCTGGGGGGGACATGGCCCAGGCCTGCGGGGAAGGGAGAGGCCGGCACGGCCCTGGCGCCAATCAGACACCGCAGATCAGAAAACACACGGGGCTCGGTGCATTTTGGAGAAGCAGTGGCCTCTTACTCGTGCACTTGATCCGGCCTCTGTCAACAAGCCGTCCCACGGAGAGGAGCTGCAGGCGTCCCACGCACCCGCGGGAAGGGAGCTAGGGCACCACGGTGCCGGCGTTGACAGGCAAGGTGAGCAGATCTCACTCTCTACTTGAGCTTTTTTTGGAGATCTGCACTTTCTGCTGCCTCCTGGGACCCGCCCATCTCTGCAGAGCCCCCTCCTTTGCCTGTCCACTGCTCTGAGAAGAAGCACCCACGCTGCTGGAGGAACACAGGCCGTGGGGCAAGGCTGAGGACTCGGAAAAGGCCGTGTGCGCCTATCTGTGTGTGTGCTCTTATAGCCCTGAACGTGATCTATCTGCGTCGTAGATCAGATAGGCAGAATGAAAGACCTAATAGTATTCCTGGCCCTTCCCCCCCCCCCCTTTCTGGCTGAACTGTGCATTGTTTTCCTACTCTAACAGTCTGCAAAGTGCTCCAAGGCCTCTGTGTGTGGCCACAGGCGAAACACCGTCATTATTTGGGTGATAAAATCATTTAATGTTTTCCCTGCTAGGGCAGCTCCACTCCGGTGTCCCCCTACGGGCGGTATCACGTTGCCCTCACTATCTGCGTGTACCGTGGGACCGAGGAGGATCACCACAAAAGTGGTATTTTTGCAAAAAATGGCAAAAGAGAACTCAGGGTGGACATGGGCAAGAAAAGCAGCAAGAAGAGCACGACAGTCCAGTGAAGGGCAGGTATCACAAAAGTTCACAAAGACGCCTGTACTGCTGAATTTTCAGAAAGGGGTCACTAGAGTGGGTTTTACTGCATTGCTGATTCTTTTTTTTTCTGGAGACTTAGGATGCTTCTGGTCTTCCAGCCGTGGGGTTGTAGGTTGGGGGTGGATGGAAGGGGAGGGGGGCCAGATTTACTACCTCTAGAGAACTAGTGACTTCTTTAGGGGCTTGAATGCATTTTTTTTTTCTTTGCCTCCACATTATTAGGTTAATCATTGCTTGAACTGGTTGCTATGGTTTTAGCAAACCCATGGAAACTTGATAATGAAGACTGAAAGACTCCTTTTCCATTTATCTTTTCTCTATGTTTAGTGCATGATGGTCTCATTTCTCTTGACGGGGCTGTCCCAGTGCCAGTGCCCGGCTTTTATAACCACGGCTGCTGCAATGGCCTCCGGACTTTTTGATGTGGGGCAAACAGGTGGCTGCTGGGCCCGTGGCTGTTTCAGAGGCTCAGCCTTGTGCCCTCACATACTTGCAGGCGACAGGATGAAAACCAACTTAACCCGGGCCCTGCCACGTTTGCTTGCTGAAATCCCACGCCAGGTGAACCCAGCTTTTATTTTTGCAGCCAGGGAAGAATGCTTCACGATGACCTGATGTTTTCATGCCCTCAATATTCAATTTTAGGTCTCCTTCTGTTTAGACAAGACAGTCTAAACATCAGTTAGACTCGATGATTTTAAAGGTCTTTTCCAACCTTAAAAATTCCGCAGTTCTATGATTTTTTGAATGTGTGATATTATCATTTATTACAGAAACAAGGCGATTTTGTACCTGTCTCACTCTGAATCTCCCCTCTCCTCTGTGGCTTTACAGGTATTCAGCAAACTCTGGCTGTGGAGTCTCACCACTGCTCTGTTCTAGTCAAGGTTAAAATGGGGGGGGTTGAGGATAACAAACAGCTGAAAACAGAGGCTGTAAATTATTTGCGTGGTTCAGAGAGGCCAGGCTCATTGTCAGGGCCAGGGAAGGGGAAACACCCAGGTCCTTTCCTCAGCAACAGACTCATCCCCCTCCTCCTTGCTCCTGGTCGGCTCCCTCGTGTCTGAAGGCCGGCAAGAAAATGAAGGTGATTCCCATAATCCCAGGGCAATTCCTTTGACCTCAGCCTCCACTCTGTGCTCTAAATAAGGCTTTAAGTGAGTTGCTTCCTGCCCTCTCACATTGTCCGCCTCTGACACCGCAGGCAGGTTCCGAGGAGGAGGAGGAGGAGGCTGCAAAGCGCTGCCCGTCCCCTCCACGCCGCTGGCAACCAGCGGGGGCTCCTGCAAGCAAGGCAGAGCCTCTCACCTCTTCCAAAGAGCACGGGGGCACGCCGGTGTCCCCCAGAAGCGCTCCTGTGCCGGGCCACGGCAGGATGCTGGGCTGCGGCTGCGGCTGCTCCGCCCGCACGTTTCGGGGTAGCCGTGCTTGCCGGCAGAGAAAAGGCGAAGAATCGGGATTCTTTCACATGATCAGCCTTCAAAAGTCTGCCTTTCCCCCCCTCCTCCCGGCTATAATGACAATCCAAAGAGTTCCTGATAGGGTTTTAAAAGATGCTTATTCATTCACCGTCCACCAAGCATGAAAATCCAGCTCATTTGTTCATTTGTAGCCATTCTTCGCCCAAACGACCCCACAGGGGCTGAAGCCTGTTGCCGAAAACTTGTCACTCACACTTTTAACTTCTTTTTGTTGTACTCCTCTTTATTTCATTCTTCTGGGTCCCCACCTCCGCCACCACCCCACCCTCTCCTCCGGTCACAAAGGCAAGTCTGGGAAGCTCTTTAAAGCCGCAGTGCCCCCTTTTAAAAATCAATACAAAAAAAAAAAAAAAAAAAAAAAAAAAAAAGAGCAATGGCTGAAAGGAGATCCCAAGTTTGTGTAAGGAAGGGGGAAACTCCATCCTGTCTGCACAGCACAGACGGGGAGAGCAGGAGGGGTGTGGTACTGGGTGCCAGTATCCCTAAGCCACCTTAAGCCTTGCCTGGGCTTCATGTGGTGCCCTCACCAAAATAATTGGGCCTTTCTGCGTCAAGGGAAACAAAACCTGAGGGTTTAATGGGCTTCTAAGGAGAGGCCAAAAGCATCGACCAAGCAGTGAGCTTCCTGAGGAGCAGCCAGTGCCCTGGCCTCCGTGCCATGTCCTCTGCTCTGCTCAGAGGCTGGGCTGATGTGGCAGCACTGCTTTCCAACAGCGCTGCTCTGCATTGCCCTTTGGGAGCCGTGGGCTCCACAGGGCACCTGGAAAGGGTAGATCAGTGTGCACTTACATTTTGAACAGGGCTAGACTGAGCTAACTAATCTCTGGGCAGGTGCTATGTGCCTGTGAATCCAAGCCCTTGGCTGGCTGGTTGGACTCTGATCAGCTCAGACGATTTAGTGATGCTCTTCCTTCCTGTCAGAGGAGGTGTGACAACACCCCCAGCATCCTTCTCCATTCCTGGCCACACAGCATCCTTTGGTGTGGTGGGTTTTGTGGCAAAAGCTCAGTGTTGCCTTTGCTTGGGTCACCCTGCCTCCCTAGTTATTCTCTTGCCTGGAATGTCCCTAGAAACCCTGTGTCGGGACAAGCAGGAGGGTGAGTTTTCCCACTAGGAACTTCCTGCCCCTGTGAGCTCCGTACACCCCCACAGTGGTGTTTGCTGGGCCACGGGGAGAGCAGGATGCTGGGGATGAGACATCTGGAATCACCTCAGCCACCCCTTCAAGGCAGGGGATCCTGCCTGGTCAAAGCATGGGGCTTCTCTCCCTTCTCTGTGAGGGACAAACCAGTTCTGTGCTTAATGGTCCCCACTGATATTTCTGACTGCATTTAACCCTTGAAGCCAGGGGTTGTGCAGCTGCAGCCATGAAGAATCGCTGCCTTTTGTTTTCGCTTCAGCCAGAGCTGTGAGGCTTTACCTCCTTTTCCTGGGGCCTCAGATGTGATTTTCCCTGGACTTTGTGCAGCTTTGCTTGGAGCTGGCCCTGGCATGGGGAATCACATCTCCACATCCTAAAGGCTGTGGGTGAAATGTGGGCTGCTCGCCCAGGTTCAGCTTGTTATTTCAGATCAAAGTGCAGGGAAATCATCTCTCCCCTCCTTCCCACCCCGTGCTCACAAATGGAGCTCATTTCCTCTCCTCCTCAAGGCACCACATCCCCAGCCTACAGCACACAAATTTCAGTGGCAAAAGTTGCCACCAACATGCCCCGGTATAAAGACTGGTCCCCTTTCCAGGGCAGGGGCAACAGCACGAGCTGAAGGGGAAAAGAGAAACCTCTCCCTGTCATCTCCCAGGTACCAATCCATCATCCCCAGGTGCTGGGCAGCAGGGCCCAAGCCCTGCTGCTCCCTCCCTGGCCAGGTTGTTTCAGGCACAGACCTCACGCCTGCAGGACAGGGGGAAGATTAATGGGGCAGGTGCTGGTGCCCAGAGCTGGCTTTTGCCCTGATAAGGTGGGAGCTGAGATAGCACTGGGTCAATACTCAGCGGTGGCCACCTGGAGCTGTGGCTGGAGCCACCTGAGGGGCTCCAGGGAGGAGAGGGCACAGGGGGTCTTTCCCCCCGCTCCAGCCCAGCTGTGTCCTGGGGCAGACACAGCTGCTGTACCTCACCACAGCTCCTTGCCTGTGCTGCTGGAGAGCCCCTGCTCTGGGATGGACCCCGGGCCTCCCCCAGCCATCTGTTCCCCCTGCCCACTCCCACCCATCGGCTTTCTCCACACAGCCCAGCTCCTGGGGCAAAGCCAAGCTTTCAGCCTCCCCCACCGTTAATAATTCCCGAGGGATCGCAGCGTTCCCATTTATCACCCTTCCTCCAAACCCCAGCTGTTATTTATGTGTGTGCCCCCCTCGCCTTTCCCAGTGCTCTGCTATGCCCTCGCTGCATCCCGTGCTGCCCCAACATCCCCACATTTTGGCAGGGGAGGGGTTTGTATGTGCGGGGGTCCCACCATGTATCCTCCCCCCCCGAGGCAGCCGAGCTCGGAGATAAACGGCACTGCTGGCTGCACGCATTCAAACAGTGCAAAAGGCACCTGTTGCTGGAAAAACTGCGACCCAGGTTATCCAAAACCTTCTGTGGTTTGAAAAAGCTGCTGGGGTGATAAACCCTGATGTGGATTCATTCTCACCTCCCCCTGGAGCTTGGTTTTGTTGGACGTTTGGCGGTGGGTGGGTGCCATTGGAGGAGTCTGCCAAATTTTATTAATATTTTCTTTGAGGAGCAGCGTGCTTCTGGCTGCAGGCTACTTACCCCTGCCCTTGGAAACTGGGAGGAGATGTCCCTGCCTTGCCCAGCTCACTTTGGGGCACTTTATCTCAGTGACCTGGGAGGCTGACAGACGGGACCCTGGGGGTGCAAATAGCAACGCTATAAATCCAATTTTTTGAGTGCACTTGCCATCCTGCAGTACGGCCTCTGCACTATCACGGGAGCAATCTTTTGGAGCGTTTTCTTGTTTTCCCATGGTCTGTCCCTGCTCGCTTGTGGGATGCTGTGCTGTCCCGGCTGCCCCACGCCGGGCTGCACGGCCGATTAGGGACCCTCTTTGTCACCTAATTGGATTTTTCTCCCCTTGTTAGCCCGCAATGAAAATGTCACGGGCTGCAGGGAGGTGCCCATTCATCTCAAATGAAATTCGGTCCCCTCTCGGGCCAGCCGCGCCGCTATTCACCCCGCAGCAGGCAGCTGCCGCGCCCCGGGGGATGCAGCCGGGGCCGGCCGTGGTGCCAGGCAGAGGGGACGGTGCCCATGCTCGGCCGCACACGCGAAAGATTGGGGTCTGGGAGCCCCGGGTTCTCTCTCCTGGAGGTTGTGTCCCCAGGCTGGCGGGGGGATTTGCCGTGCATGGCGGTGTCTTGCCAGGAGGTGGTGCTGGGATCCCGCGCCCTTGGCCTTGGCCGGACACGGGCCGGGACGCCGGGCTTCGGGCACGCTGCCTTTTCCAGGGAGCCGTCGGTCGTAGGGGACTGCGAGGGGTCGGGGGAGGCGATGCTGGGTCCCGGCAGGAGAGCAAGGAGCCGTCGACGAGGTCGCGATGGAAAAGCAGGGAGCTGTGGTTCGGACCGGGAAGGACCCTTTCCCCAGAGCAGCACGCCTCAGAGACGGACAGACCACAACTTCTGGCTGAAGAGCAGTATTCTGGGGAGGTTTTCGGTCCCCTGTTATTCTGACACTGCCTAAGCTCGCTCACGAACCCCCAAACCCCGCTGCAGTCAGGGGAAGGTGATGCCTTAAGTTTTAGCTCTCCTGTTTTTTAGATTCTGTACAAATGCAGCGGACGATGCTGCAGCCCGCATGTGCTCGGGACGGCTTCCGAGCTGAGCACCGAGAGGTTTCTCGCACTCCGGGCTGTGGAAGGGTGTTTCATAAAGGGCAACGACAGAGCTCTCGTTCCCCAAACGCAGCCGCAGAGGGGCAGCTGCTCTGTGAAAGCGGCTCTCAGGTCAGGCCGTTTTGGGCACCTGCGGGGCACGGAAGGGATGCGGAGGGGATGGGAGACGGGCTGAGCCCGGGGTGAGCCCCAGCCGAGCCCTCGGGGCCGGCCGGGCTGAGCCCAGCCAAGTTAGGGCTACGCAACTGCCCCCGGTAGGAGATGTTAAATAAGAAAGAGCAGGGCTTTTTTTGAATGCACCGTACGACTAGAGAAGGTGAAATTATTTGTGGCAAACAATGGCGTTGATAACTTTTTCCGTTCCTCGCTTTCCTGCGAGTAAACATCTATTCTTACTTTTATAAAAGCCTCCAGCAGCCAGGATTGTTTCTGTCCTGACTGGATGCCTCCCAGCCGGGGAAAGAGCTTTCCTGTTGCCTGCCCAAATTCCTCCTCAGTGATCTGCTAAAGCCCAGAGCGCCTTTGCCTTTCCCTGAACCATGCTTGCACCCGAAAACCTCTGTGACCTAAACTTAGCAAAAAGCAGATGAAAGAGCTCTGGGGCTCCCCAGGGAGAATTAATGATCTGCAAGCAGACAGATACTCACAAAATGGTTTTCCTTCTTGCTCTCCTCCCCTCTCTGCGGCTGACATATATATTTGGAGAGACACTTGGAAAAATGTACCCCTGGGTGTATGGTCCCCAAGAGAGATTTGGGATTTTGCAGGGGCTCACCAGTGCCCGAAGCAGTCCACGGATGGGGAGGAGAAGGAGGAGGAGAAGGGGTCTGTGGGAGCATTGGGAAGGGAAGGCCATTAATTTCCTTACTCAAATGACTTCTGCTGATGCTGCCTGGGAACTGGGATCCTCAAAATCCCCCCTATGGACAAGCAAAGCCGAGTGACAGAGGTGAGCTCCCCGCTGCCTTGGCTCACAGCATGATTGCGTCACTGGCCAAGCTGGGGAGCCAGGGCTCCTGCTCCAAGATATTTTTATTGCCTGGGAACCAGGCTGAGGAAAGGTGTGGCTTGTTTTTATTTTATTTTTTTCCTTCCCTATCTTTATTTGACCAAATCCGGAAAACTCAGGGGATGGCTTACATTTTGGAGCGGTGCAAGGGGCTCTGCTTTGCAGACAGCTCCAGACAGTTCACGGGGCCACAGAGATGCTGCTCACAGTCCTCCTTCCCCCAGACTGTCATTTTTCACATGCCTTGATGGTGTTAAAAATGTTCAGGTTCCCTGAACAGAAGGTGGGGGAGCCCTGGGGAGCCCTGGCTTCCCAGCCCCTGCAGGAAGGAGTGGCTGCTGGCCACCTAAAACGGGCTGGTGCGTCACAGCCAGAGGTTTCTTGGCACACACTGGGAGCCCCCGAATGTGCTGCAGGACAATACATCAAGAGGGTGAAAAAAACCCAACAATATCTCAGGAAGCAGCTCAGGACACTGCAGGGAAGAAGCCTGATTTAGACCATTTCCTGGCCTGAAGGTCCGTGCCATGGCATGGCTGTTCTCTCCAGACTCATTCCTAAAGTGTCTGAATGAGATAGTTTGCAGCTCCCCAAATATTTCTTCATCTACTTATTTATCAGTTATTTCTATTTCATCAAACTGCTCAATTTTTGCACTTGTACTATTCCCCAGCAGGCTGGCCCAGGCAGAAACCAGATCTGCCACTGGTGTGTGGAGAAACCTGGGGCAGGGCTCTGAGGGGGGGAAATGTGTATTTCTTAGAGCACTGACCAGTTTTGCCTCCTATGACCTGAGTTTGAGCCCTGACAATGCTTGCCTCCTCTCCTTCCCCCGCTCCTGGCTTTGGTGTGGGCATTCCCATGGGAGGGGGGCATGTCTGTGTGTCTGTCCCCTGCTGCTGCTCTGTGCTCATCCCACCTCCTGCTGTCACAGCCACACTGCTGGCCCTGGTAGGGCCACAGCAACGACCTGGCTTTGCTGCAGTAAGGGGGGATTTGCAGAAAGCAAATTAAAAATCCAAGCAGCTGGGAGAGCACGGAGCTGCACTGCCTTTCCTACTGCTCCCTCTGTACTTTTCACCCCAGCAAGGTCAGCCCTGTAAAACACAGACAGGGGAACCCTGTGGCTTCTTGATTACTGTTGCTGTAACCCCTCCCAGGATAATCTCACCAGTAGGAACAGAGTTTGGTAGAAGCAGGGTTGGGGAGGTGCTTTTTTGCTATAGGGCATTTGGAGTAAAGCCCTGCTTTCACCCTCAGAACCCTCCAAGACCCCTCTGCCCCTGTAGGACACCTTGGAAGGGCATCAGCCAGCTATGGACTGACCCAGCATTTTCATATTCCTAGAAGCCAGATTGTTTTCCTAGTTATTTTTATATCTTTATATGTACAGACAAGATTTTTTAAGAATTTAGTTTGAAAAAAAAGCCTTGGCCATGGGGCTCATCTCTCCAGAGTCAAACTGCACGACCTCTGTCAGAACAACCTGATGGGCGTACTTCAACCACTAATGCACAGCAATGTACTTTTGCTTTAATATTTGTATCAAAATAGAAATTAAAAAGTCCTTTCTCAACACTGATTACTCTTTTTATGGCTTTAATGACTTCATTAACTCCAGTCAGCATTCCTAAGTATTTTTTTCTTACTTTTCAGCTGAGAAACTTTTTTTCACCTGGACTTAGTGGCCATCCTTCTGCTCTGTGTGAGTCTGGGGGTTTATAAAGGCTCCAACAAGCCGGTGAGCTGGGTTTTGGGGGCAAGCGGCCCATGGCAGGCTGTCCCAAACCTCTGCTAAGGGCTCCCCACCTCACCTCTGCCTTGAGGTCTGTGCAGAGGGGCTTCTCCGTGTCCCCAAAAGGCTGAAAAATGATTATTGGACAGCCAGAGCTTTTCCTGCCAGAGCGAAATGGGACTGAAGCTGCTTTCCCGTGGCAGGGATGTGTCTGGAGAGGCCTTGCACATTCCAGTAATTCCCCCCCATTACTTCAATTTCCCTCCCCTCCCGCTTTCCCCAACTCCGCTCTGCTGTGTGTGATGACGAAAGGTATTTTAACTCCCAAAGAAAATACAGACCATGGAAACCAAAGTCTCTTTTTAGAGCTTCTCGGAATCGGAGGGGCTGGGGGCTAATAAAACCCGGGGTTCCGGGTGCCGCGGAGGCTGAAGCGCAGCGGGGGCGGAACAGGGACCCATTGATGGGGAGCCGCGGCAGAGCCGAGGGGCAGCGCTCCAGGCACCGCTGGAGAGGCGAGGAACAGGCCGGGCTCTGTCACAGGGGGCACAGCCCGGGCTGGCTGCAGAGGTGCCTTTGCTGATGGGGCTCTGTCAGAGGTGCCTTGGGGCTCTGTCAGAGGTGCCTTGGGGCTCTGTCAGAGGTGCCTTTGGTGATGGGGCTCTGTCAGAGGTGCCTTGGGCTCTGTCAGAGCTGCCTTTGGCAATGGGGCTCTGTCAGAGGTGCCTTTGGTGATGGGGCTCTGTCAGAGGTGCCTTGGGGCTACAGTCAGAGGTGCCTTTGGTGATGGGGCTCTGTCAGAGGTGCCTTTGGCAATGGGGCTCTGTCAGAGGTGCCTTGGGGCTCTGTCAGAGGTGCCTTGGAGCTCTGTCAGAGGTGCTTTTGGCGATGGGGCTCTGTCAGAGGTGCCTTTGGCGATGGGGCTCTGTCAGAGGTGACTTGGGCTCTGTCAGAGCTGCCTTTGGCAATGGGGCTCTGTCAGAGGTGCTGCAGCCCAGGCTGGCTGCAGACAGAGGTGCCTTTGGCGATGGAGCTCTGTCAGAGGTGCCCTGGGGCTCTGTCAGAGGTGCCTTGGGCTGCAGTCAGAGGTGCTTTTGGTGATGGGGCTCTGTCAGAGGTGCCTTGGGGCTCTGTCAGAGGTGCCTTTGGCGATGGGGCTCTGTCAGAGGTGCCTTGGGGCTGCAGTCAGAGGTGTCTTTGGCGATGGGGCTCTGTCAGAGGTGCCTTGGGGCTCTGTCAGAGGTGCCTTTGGGGCTCTGTCAGAGGTGCCTTGGGCTCTGTCAGAGCTGTCTTTGGTGATGGGGCTCTGTCAGAGGTGCCTTGGGGCTCTGTCAGAGGTGCTTTTGGCGATGGGGCTCTGTCAGAGGTGCCTTGGGGCTCTGTCAGAGGTGCCTTGGGGCTCTGTCAGAGGTGCCTTTGGCGATGGGGCTCTGTCAGAGGTGCCTTGGGCTCTGTCAGAGCTGCCTTTGGCAATGGGGCTCTGTCAGAGGTGCCTTGGGCTCTGTCAGAGCTGCCTTTGGCAATGGGGCTCTGTCAGAGGTGCCTTGGGCTCTGTCAGAGGTGCCTTTGGTGATGGGGCTCTGTCAGAGCTGTCTTTGGCGATGGGGCTCTGTCAGAGGTGCCTTGGGGCTGCAGTCAGAGGTGCCTTTGGTGATGGGGCTCTGTCAGAGGTGCCTTGGGCTCTGTCAGAGGTGCTGCAGCCCAGGCTGGCTGCAGACAGAGGTGCCTTTGGCGATGGAGCTCTGTGAGAGGTGCTTTGGGGCTCTGTCAGAGCTGCCTTTGGCAATGCGGCTCTGTCAGAGGTGCCTTTGGCAATGGGGCTCTGTCAGAGGTGCCTTGGGGCTCTGTCAGTGGTGCCTTTGGCGATGGGGCTCTGTCAGAGGTGCCTTGGGGCTTTGTCAGAGGTGTCTTTGGTGATGGGGCTCTGTCAGAGGTGCCTTGGGGCTGCAGTCAGAGGTGCTTTTGGCGATGGGGCTCTGTCAGAGGTGCCTTGGGGCTCTGTCAGAGGTGCTTTTGGCGATGGGGCTCTGTCAGAGGTGCCTTGGGGCTCTGTGAGAGGTGCCTTGGGGCTCTGTCAGAGGTGCCTTGGGGCTGCAGTCAGAGGTGCTTTTGGCGATGGGGCTCTGTCAGAGGTGCCTTGGGGCTTTGTCAGAGGTGTCTTTGGCGATGGGGCTCTGTCAGAGGTGCCCTGGGGCTCTGTCAGAGGTGCTTTTGGCGATGGGGCTCTGTCAGAGGTGCCTTGGGGCTCTGTCAGAGGTGCTTTTGGCAATGGGGCTCTGTCAGAGGTGCCTTGGGCTCTGTCAGAGGTGCCTTTGGCGATGGGGCTCTGTCAGAGGTGCCTTGGGGCTCTGTCAGAGGTGCCTTTGGCGATGGGGCTCTGTCAGAGGTGCCTTGAGCTCTGTCAGAGGTGCTTTTGGCGATGGGGCTCTGTCAGAGGTGCCCTGGGGCTCTGTCAGAGGTGCTTTTGGCAATGGGGCTCTGTCAGAGGTGCCGCAGCCCAGGCTGGCTGCAGACAGAGGTGCCTGGGGGATGCTGGCAGGTGCCGCACGCGGCTGGCAGCGGGGCTGGTGGCGGCCGGGGGAAGGTGCTGGAGCATCCTGCGGCAGGAATCGCAGCCGGAGCCTTCCCTGTGCTTCAGGGCTGGGCTCATGCCCGAGCTGAGCTTTATAGGCCTGGCAGGGCAAACAGAGGGGCTTTTTGCCCTGAGGCCCTGCCCAGAGAGCAAGGCAGGCTCTGCAGAGCAAGGGTGACTTCGGGCTATGCTTCGGGGACGGGCAAAGGAAGTCTGTGAGCACAAATCCTGCATGGATCCACCTGTCCAGAGGGGCTGGGTGCGGCGTTAACCAGGGCACAGTGAAACAGTGCAAGTGCTATGCACAGCTTAGGGGCAGGCAGATCTGTGAGACCCCCCAGGGATGAGTCCCAGCAGGGACAGGACCCCTGAGATAGTTATTAATTGTGTCAAGCCTTGAGGGCATTAATTGGCATTAATGATGCCTTGAGAAGGCTGGCCTAGAACAGAGACTAGACGGAGTTAAAGAATAAAGCAGGGATTTATTAAAAGGCTTCAGTGGGTCCAACTTGGGCGGCACAAGAGCCCAGCCAGGGCTGCACCCAAGGTGAACCCAAAATGGTCACAAAATGCCCAACCAGTCACGGGGTCTCTCACTTTTATAAGTTCTGTTCCATTTTTATCTTGGAGTTCATTGTCCAGTTCCAGCTTTAGCCCATGAAGTCCCATCCTTCTTGTTTTTCTCTCTTCAGTCCATGTTGTTTGTGCTCCTGGGCCTGAGATCTGGATCGTTTGTCCCTGGTCCTCAGCTAGAGAAGGAATTGTTTTGTCTCTCTGCTCTGTGCAGAGAGCTCACCATCCCCTCATATGAAGCTCAGAACTACACACGAAAGCAGCACGGAATCTGAAAAATATAAAAGCTAATACCTGAGGCATCTTAAGGACCCTGAGCAGCCTCACCTGGAGCCTCCCCACACCCCTGGTCTGGCCCTATTTAAGCCCAGCCTAGGTTGCTGCTCTTCCTCTTCCTGCAGGTAGGGTAGAAGGGTGCAAATCTGGGGAGAGAGCTGAGCTCCTGCTCTGTGCAGGTAGGCCAGCTGCTACACTGAAGGTCTGTTTCACAGGTCCCTCTGTGTCCTGCACCCTGGCAGTTTTGGAGATGAGCACCCCTGCCTGGATTGTTGGTGGAGGAGCAGCTTTTTGGCAGGAAGAGGCTGGGTGGGGAGAACCCATCATGGTGTGGGGAAGGAGAGGGCTTCATCCAGCAGATGTGTTTTTGGGAAAGGCGAGCTGTGCCCTGTGTGGGGGTGTGAGCAGGTGGGACTGTTTGGCTGCATCTTTGTCTTGGTTTGAAAAGACAAGTGTTTGCTGAGGAAGGCAGGAGCCATTTTCCTTGAAATGGAAAATGTAAACCTCCTCTTTCTGAATTATTATCATTTTTAAATTAAGGGGTTTTCAGGTAAAGATATGGGAATGGGAATAACAGTTGTTTAATAGGAAATTTAAAAATACAAATGTAATAGTACGAAAGAAAAAGAAAACAAACTACTAACAGAGTCAAAATATGACCTGACACCCTGTTGGTCAGGGTGTCAGCAGCAGTCTAATTAGGTGGTGGCTGTTGTCTTCTTAGAGTGACAGATGTAGTTCTGTTGAAGTAGTAATTCTGTAGAAGGGTCTAGTTTTCCTCTACAAGTCTGGTAGTAGTGTAGATAAGTTCAGTCTTCTTCTGGAAATCTAGTAGTAAAAGGCTGTTTTAATGCTCTAAATCTTAGATTATATCTAAATAAAAATGAGTAGAGCACTGCCTCTGAGCAGAGCATCTCACAATAAGATGATGTAATTTTGTCAGTCATGCAGTGATACTCAATAGCCTATTAACAGAAGATATTGCCCAGAAAGACAATTAGTTTGTAGAAGAAATAAAGAAAACTGCTTAATTAACAGAAATTATGTCCCACTTATAACAAATAGAATACACACTCCGAATTAAATCTTCAACTTAAGACAATCTTTCTCTTCCCACTCCTGGCTGTGCCTGTGCAGGCTGACCTTTGTGGTGAGGACACAAGGTCCAGGCTTGCAGGAGAATGGCTTTGTCTCTGCTGGCCTGGCTCGGGGAGGATGCAGGGAGGTGGGGGGAAAGCGGCTCTTTTATCCGTTCCCTGCTATCTGCATAAATACCCAGGAGAGATTTCCAACTTTTCCTTCAATTTCTTGTGTGCTCCTGGGGGTCTTGCCTGATGGGTCAGGAGCTCTGCTTTGGTGGCAGAATGTAGAGGTAAACTAAGGTAACATCATGGCGGCTGGGTCAACACGATGATTCTTAAGTTGCTAAATTACCACAGGTTATGATATCCCACTTAATTCAGGAGATTTACAGCACATTGGTTCTTTTAACTGCCTTTCCAGAGCTCCCCCATCCACCTCTGCTTCCCAAGCAAATCCATTCCCATACATGCATGGCCACACCCCAGACAGTGCATATATGGGAATGGGTTTGCTTGGGAAAAATCTTTTGTGCAATTGAGAGCCCCGTGGGGTGTTTATTTTACTTCATTTTTAAACTTTTAGGTCATGGTATTTTTCTATACTCTGTTTTTGGTTTTTTGGAAATTTGGCATGGGCCAGGGAACATTGCCTGGCCATGCTTTGCAAGGCTGAGTGTGTCTCTCCTGGCACGGGGCTGCTTTCTACAGTGATGCTGGACAAATCGGTTGAGCAGAAGGTGGTAGAGGAGGAATTAACTTTAAAAACATACAGACAACGCATATGCAAAGTATTCCTCTCTAATGCAGCGCCTGGGATTTGAGCAAATGGCAATAACAGAGTGGTGGGGCTGCGTGGGATGCACGGCTGGCCTGGGCTGAAGGCAACAAGGGTCCAGCCAAACACAGGCAGGGCTGAGGAGCTCCTGGCAGCCACTGAGGAAATGTTGAGAGTTTTTAAACATTGTTATTTTTGCCACTGTGCCTCTGTTTTCCTGATAGTTCTCCCTGCCTGGGTACTCTGGGTCGGTGCTCCCCTACGGCTGAGCTGGATGTAAGGATTTCATAAGCAAAATGTTTGATTTATGGACTTTGAAAAAATTTTCTCTCTACTTTTTGCATTAAAAAAATCATTATTAAAAACTATTAAAATATTTTAAAAAGTATTAAAAGATATTAAAAATGTTTAAAAAATTATATATTTTTGCTAGCAAGAGGGGAACCTTGCCTGGCTGAGCAGGAGCTGCTCTACGATATGTCCACTACCAGCAAAGCCCATCTGCTGAAGAGGGTTGGGCCAAAATTACCTGTTAACACAGCTTGCAGGCAGGCTCAGCCCCTGCCACACTGGCAGCACCCACTGGGGACAGTGACTTGAGTGGCATTTGGGTCCAGTGACAAGGACGGGAATCCAGGAGCTGCTCTAGTGAGGGGCAGGTGCAGAGAAGAAGCACCATATGTTAAACAGCCCGGAGGAACCTTTCAAGGCTCCGTTGTAAAAATCCCCCATCTTTCTCCTTGTATTTAATGCATCTTTGTAAGGACACTAATTCCTCAAGTATCCACGCCAGGGTTGACTTTTAGTGTGTTTGTCCAGGCAGGCTGCCAGCGAGCGGTTCCTACAAGGCTCCCGAGCTCTGCCGTTTGTTAAGGCAGCCGTAAATCACAGCGGCCCCTTGGGGCAAAGCTTTTCCTGACAAAACGGCAGAGATGAGCAAAAGAGAGAAAAGAACACAACAAAATGCAAAGGGTTTATTTACACCGGGGAAGAGTAACTGTCCTGAATGAAGCAGATGGGGGACAATGAGGGAAAACTCCATCTCCACTCCCCCCATCTCCCCTCTTCGTTGTCGGGCAATAGCTGAAAGGGGAAACAGTCTGAGGTTGACACTGGCGGCTGAGGAAGGTGATGAGGAAAGCCCAGCTGGCCAGGTCAGTCAGGGAGACGCTTGCTGAGATGCCCAGGTCTTGGAAGCCTCAGACTGAATTGGAACTTTGGTAATAGCGGGATTATAAACCTAAAATCCCTTGTCCCAAGCCCCTTTGGTTACTTTTGTCCCCCTGCACTATATTTTGGGGGGAGGACATGTGACACCCCTGCCCCCCCCCCTCCCCACTTGGCAGCTGGCTGTGGCTCTGAGAGAAAAGATGATCTGGGTAGGAAACAACTCAATGTTCTCAAATGGGGAGATCTCACCCCAAAACAGCCACTTCTGCGACAGCATCTCCATCCCAGTGTAGGCTGCACCCCGTTCTGCTGCTGCTGGCCTTGCTCCTGTGCCCACCCCCAGCCCTGCTGCAGCATGAGTATTTATTTATCCCTGCCAGCTTTCTGTCTTCCCTCTTTTTCCCAGTTTATTTATGGCTGTTGCCTTTCAGCTCCCGGCCACTGCAGCCTGAACTTGGCCATTATGTGTGGCTCGTTGCAGAGGCCATCAATCTGCGGGGCCAGCACGCAGCCTGATGGACTTCCCTCATCATCATCAATTTTCCCCATCGTGCTGGTGCATCCCTTTGGATCTGGGGCAGCTGCTCATGTGCCCCTGGTGGCCTCTGCACTCCCAGCCCTGGACACCCGCTCCATCCTCACAGCAGCCTTTTGTCCTGGGATGCTCACAGCCATCAGGTGGGCCTGCAGGGTCCACACATTCAAGCAGGGCTTGAGGTGGCTTTTAGGAGGTGACAGGAATGCACTGCACAGAAAAAAGTACATTATTTTGCTCTAAATAAGTACTGTGGAGTCCTGCTTAGCCGGCCTGGCATTTAAGCTCTTTAAGTTTAAACTCTTAAATTCTCTATATTAATTGGGCAGCAAAGTTTTGCCTGTGCTATACCCTTGGTGAAGGCAGAGGTGGGCTCTGCTGTCTTTGCAGATGACCCCCTCAAAGAGGCTGCTGAGCTGCAGCTGTTGCCTTTCCTGGCCCTGGGAAGGCTCCCAAGGTGTTTTGTCCATCTTGCTGCGTGGGTGCTCTTTGCACCTTGATCTGTGAGGAGCTGGGGTGAGAGCGTGGCACTGCTTCAACAGCAAGTGGCAAAGCTCCCCCTTGTTTCAGATGAATGTCAGCAGAATTATGTGGGTACCACCAGCTGCAGGGATCTGTTTTGGAGGGGAGGCAAGAGACACTGCTGAGCTGTGCCTGCTCAGTGCCAGCAGTGTGACAGCCCTGGATTGTGCCAGTTTTTGAGAGGTGCAAATCTCCCAGAGGAACAGCTCAGGCTGCAGGGAGATGACACCCAGCTCAGCCCGGGTGTCTAATGCCTCCCTGAGTTGTCCAAACCATCTCTTCCTGTTAGGGGCACGAAAGCAGCTGAAAACAAGAAGGTAATTTTTAGTGACTTGCATGGTTTCATCCTGATTTATCACGAATAAGTCAGAACTGGAAATAAGGTACTGGAAATAAGGTACTGGAAATAATGTTCAGGAAAAAAAAAACCCACAAAAATCAGGAGAGCTGCTCCAGCCGGGCTGTGGTCTGCTGGGTGCATATGTCTGGGGCTGAGCAATGCTTTTTATGGCTGGATGTTGATGCAAACAGAGGAGCTTTGCTCTGTGTGGGTGCCACGGCCCCATCTCTCCTGAAGAGTGGTTTTTGGGGAAGCTAGCAAGGTGCTGGTGTCTTTTGCCAGAGGGATCAAAATTTTTTGGGCTAAAGCAATGCAGGGCTGGCCACTGGTCAGACAGGAGTGCTGTGGGAGCCTCATTTCTTTAGAAGCACAGGTCAAAGGCTCTGGCGTGCCCCACAGATGCTGAGAGCAGCTTCTGGGATGTCGACTCCTGCCAGTTTGAGTGTGTTCCCGTGGCTCTGCTGCTGCCTTGTGGTGGGTGATGCTGGGCTGTCACCGTCCGACCCGTGTGGGGAGGAGCAGAAGCCCGGGCCGGGGCTCGCTCAGCTGCTTCGTGTCGCTGCCTCATTTGAAAAGAACCGTGCGGCTGCAGCGAGTGAGCGGCCGGTGACATCTCTCCTTCCCATGGGTATTTTTAGGGGTGGCACTTAGACCTGGCACACGTACAAGCAGCTGGAAAATGCGTGGCATTTCCTCTTCCTGACAGGCAATCCGGGGAGGCTGGATGATGCCTGCAGTCCTGCTGCGCCGGCTGCCCGCAGGTGACGGCTATGGAGAGCAAGGGCACTGAAATAATGTCACCCCTGGCCCTGCTGCCCAGGGGGTTTGGCGAGGCTGGTGCTTGCAGGTCTGGCTGAAATAGAGGCAGGGTGTTGCACGGTGCAGTGCCTCTGTGCAACTGAAACACTGCCGGTTCCCAGTGTGGGCTGGTGCTTCAAATCGCCAAAACACCGCTGTGTGCACAAGGAGCTTTTCCAGGGGGTGACTCCAGCTGCTGGCTGCCGTGATGGGGATTTCTGCTCTTGGTCTGGTTGAGCTGAGAGTGCAGAGCCTGGGCTGGCTTTGTGCGTGCTGTTGAGCCTCACATCTTCTGCTGCCATCACGGCTTGAGAGGGGATAGCAGCCTGGCCCCTTGCTGGTCCTTCTGCCCTATGTGCTTGCGGTGAGAAGAAAAGTGTGACCTGTGGTCTTGCCCTTACCCATACCCATCTCCCCACCTCTTCTTCCCTCCTCCTCTCTCTCTTCACCTGAAAAAAAAATCCACCATTGGAGACCCATCTGGAGAAGTCTTTTAGGAGGGGAAGCCCATAAATTTCCCTCTGGCTCCCCTGACCTTTGGTTTCCCAGGGGAGGTGTGTGGAGGGAGAGGAAGCATTTTCCCCATGGCAGTGACACAGAGTACGGGGGTCTCCCCTTGCTGAGCCAGATGTTAGATAGATCTGCAAACCCAGGTTGTTGGGGTGGAAAGGTGCCCTGAGTTATGCCTTGAAGTCAAGGAGAAGGATGCTAGTAGGTGGGCTATGAAAGCTTTGCTCTGTCCTACTGGGGATGGCGTTGGGGGAAATGGAACCCCCCCCAGCTTTGTCCAACAACAGATACCCCCATCACACATGCGGGAGGGGAGCGGAGGAGGCAAACTTGATCTTGGTATTTCCATTTCATCCATTACGAAGTGCACGGTTGCTCTGAAGCCACGTGAGGCTCGGAAGCACAATTCCCTGGAGCCTGGCGGGGAGGAAAGTGCAGCCCTTTGTCAGGGCCGGCTGTCCCAGCCGCCTGGCCCACGGCACACACGGCTGGGTTTCGGCGCAGACGCTCCCCACGGCGTACCTGGGCCCGGCTGAACAATACCTGCTTTCTTCCCTGCACCCTGAGTGGGGCTGCCCCGCTTCCAGAGGGGAGATTTATGAGGTGCTCGGCTGCAGGGGACTCTGACATTGATCTCTGCTGCTTGGGAAGAAAGGGAAGGAAAAGGGCTCATTTTCAGTACAGTAGCTGTCACAGTGGCACCTGGATTTATCCTGCTCCGGAGTGATTCAGTATGGTGCAGCACTGGGTAATGTCTCTACCCATAAAAGCTGGGTTTCAAAGCTAAACTCAGCTTTGGTTTCTAGCAGTGAAGTATTAATGTTGGATCGATTAGTCCAAGGCTTCCTGTGTCCTTCCTGTGAAAACCAGGCAAGTTGAATCCAGGTGCTTCCACTGAATTCTGCTGCCCAGCTCACTACTGCCCCAGGCCAGGCAGGATCGAGCACTGGGCTATTGCACCATTAATCCTAATACCACCCTTCATCTTTGTCAAGGAAAACTGAGTGTTGGCCAGCCAGCGGTGAACCTGAAGGTATCACCTGGTGCTTTCCCTTGATGTGTTTTTGGCTGGACAGGTCTGGGAGGTGTCCCCGAACACAACCCAAGTTGTGGCACAGCTGATCTGCTCAGTGAGGGCACTTGACTCTTGTTTCAGCTGACTTCAGGCTGAAAAGCTTCTGGTGTCTTCCAGCTGTCCCTGAATTTTGCCTTGGGAAGGTCTGGGTCAGGTTTATTTCAGGTTAGATGGTGGCATCCTGCCTGGGGTGAGGGCAGTGATGTACCCATCCTGGACCAGGCTTCTGTTCCGGTTCCCCGGAGGCTGCTGTGGCTCCACTCTGGTTTGTAAAAGGGTTTTTCCTTGGAGATTCCTCAAGGAAATGTGCCAACCATCCTCCTTCTAAGGAAGAAGATGGGTAGCTTTCAGAGGCTCTCAGATGGGCAGAGCCTGGTCTGTGTCCAGAAGAGTTGTTTTATTCTGGAGACATCCCAGCCTCTCTGCAGAGGAATGACAGATTGACCCCAGCACTGCTGGCTGAGAAACACGGTAAGAGGTACAGCCCAAGCCCTATGTACACCACAAATGGCCTTTCCACCCTGCTCTGGGCGTCTGTGAGACAGCAGATCCCCCTAAGACTGCACTCCTGGGGTGGCAGTGGAAGGGCAGCAGTGATTTGTTCGTCAAAGAAGCCAGAAAAGAGTCCCTTAGGCACTTGGGGGTATCTCCAGCTGACTGTGACCCCTCTGAACTGCTGCATGGGCTGAAGCAGGGTGGCCTTATCAGTTTAATTGTGTATAATAGACCCATCAGGTCTTTACTGTGGGTTGGTGTGTGTCTTCCTCCTGGACTGATTTCATCCACGACTTTGGCACCCAGTAGGGATTTAAAAGGTCCAGCTCTGTCCTCCCTCGTGTGTGTGTCTGTCCTGGTGTATATAACAGCTCAGGGCTTGAGGGGGGGGGGGGGGGGTAGTTGCTGGCCACTCTTTCACAGACAGCTCTGCACCTGTTTCTCCCCAGTGGTTTAAAGTGTAATAAAAGGATATAAATACTGCAGTGACGTTTACTCAGGCCAGCTCAGAGCTCCTGGGCACAAGCAGCCGCTGTGGGGCCATGAGCTGTGCCTCGGCGGGTGCTGCTCTTCAGGGAAGGCAATCTGAACTCCTTGCTCTAGCAGCATCAGAGAGAGATGGCTCAGATTTTTTTTCTTTTTAGGAGAAAATAAAAGGCCATCCCAGCACTGTTTACCACATGTGTTTATGAAAATGCGTATCAGTACCAGAGAGAGGCTTCTGGGACTGCCAGTTCTCTCTGTGTGGAGCTGTGGAAGGGGTGGGTTATATTTTGGGCAGCTGTGCAGAGCCCACGGGGTGCTGCAGAGGGAAGGAGACCCAGGGAGCACAATGATTTCCCCCCCAGCCTTCTGGGGGTGATGGGGTCCTGGTGCCTGGTGTGGGGGGGTCATCTTGTGACGTTTCCTTTTCTCAAAAGCTCTGATTTTTCATTCGGTAGGGGGAGAAGGAAACCCTTGTGCCTTGAGTCTTATTTGTGCTGGTTAACAGTTCTGGGAAGGAGCGTGTTCCTGAGGGCTGTGCTGACACCAAGGGTGGCCCCAGCCCTTGTCCGCACCTGTTCTCTCCGTGGTACCAGCCTGTAATTCCGTTCTGACATCACCCTCGGTCACCGGGCTGAGAGGTGTGCCATCGGGTGGGACGATCAGGCCATCCCTGGAGCAGCAGGTGCCGCTGGCCGCGGGTCCCCCCTACCGTGTGTCCTGGCGGTCCCGGAGCGCTCTCGCCGCTCTCCAGGGAAGGAGCCTCTTTCCAGGAGATGGCAGCAGCTTTTCGGAGCTGGGACCGCATTTTCAGCTTGTTTCTGAGGACAGGCAGCTGGGAGGCAGGATGAATGAACAGTTGGGAGAGAAGGCCAGGCTGGGTGAAAGGAAGAGGGTGCTCAGGAAGCTGCTATAGTGACTCTTGTGACAGTGGTGGCTCCGGGTTGATGGCAAGCCCGTCCCCAGTGATGCTCAGCGCTGCCTTTCAGTACTTAAAGGGGGCTTATAAAAAGAGAGAGAGTGATTTTTTTACATAGGCAAATAGTGGTAGAACAAGGAGGAACATTTTCAAACCAAGAAAGGAGGCGTTTAAATTAGATGCTAGAAAGAAATTCTTCCCTGTGAGAGTGGTGAGGCACTGGCCCAAGTTGCCCAGACAAATTGAGAATGGCCCATCCTGGAAGTGTTCAAGGTCAGGTTGGGCAGGGCTGTGAGCTCATCTGGTGGAAGGTGTCCCTGCCCATGGCTGGGGAGTGGAACCAGATGATATGTAAGGTCCTTGCCAACCCAGACCTTTCTGTGATGAGTCTCTGCTCCTGGGGCATGGTAACTCTTCCTGTGCTTGTCCCTGCTGCTGTGGTGGGATCATTCATCTCTGGCACCCCATTCCTTTCACCTGGGCCACAGCACCCTTTGCTCCTACTCCCTTCCTGTTTTGGCTATTTTACTCTTCCGTGACAAGCAGGTGCCAACAGCCTGGCTGCTTCCCATGGCTGCCCTCCTCATCCTCCTCCATCCCCACCAGTTGACTGTGCAACAAGACCCGGGGAGGGAGGGAGGGCTCCCCCAGCCCCAGCTGACACTTTCTGGCCTTGTGGTGCTGCAAGCAGCTCCAGAGACAGCTGGAGGCTCCCTGGAGTGCAGAGACATGGGCTGCTCATAAAACCCCCTGTCTGTCAGTCCTGGTGCCTGGATGCCTGTCTGCTGCCTGAGCCGGGGAAAAATGGGGATTAAGAGAGGGCTGGGGGCTGGTTCCCAGCAGGGTGCACACCATGGTCCTTCCCTGGGACCCACCCCTGTGTGGTGCTGGGCTCCAATGCCACTGTGGGCCTCCTCTGTGAGGGAGATTGTGCCATGAGAGATGGTTTAATGGGAAATTTCTCTGGGCTGAGTCAAATACTGTGCCATGGTTGCTGAACGTGGTTTGGCTTCTTTGGAAGTCCCTGAAGGTGTGAACAGAATGGGCCTCAAGTGCTGACAGCGAGGGACGCGAAGGGAGGTGGGTGCTCTGTGAATCCATGGGTCAGCCACTGCTGACCTGCTCCTCTTGATGCCTTACAAGCTCAAAGGCTTTGGGATCGTGGCTTCTGAGTGTACATGTGCAGTCATTTGATTCCGTTGTGCCTCTGGTTTTGCCTTTTATAAAAGAAGAATAATGATACAGAAATTCTTTTTAAAGGACTTTGAGATCTAAGGCTATGCAAGGAGGCATGGCTGGAGCTCATTGTGATGAATTTTATTCAGAGCCTTGCCTTAGGTACCCACTTTTGCATCAGGAGGCACCAACTTCTGCATGCCAAGAATGAGATGAAGGCAAGGGCTTGGATCTTGGGATCATTGGCAAATCCTTATGCCTTTGACAAAGAAGAGTGGAGCCCTGCCTTTTAACCAAACAGTGCCTTGTGATGATCACATTTTTAAACAAAAAAACAAGTGAGTGGGAAGGGAGCAGCCTCCCAGGCAGTGGCAGGGGTGCTGTGGGCTGCCAGGAGACAGTTTGCAAAGCGAGGGGAGATAAGACACCAAGTGACAGCCGCTAGTGAGCTGTTTCCAGAGGGCAGGGTATAAATAGACAACAAAGAGATTTGGTGTCAGAGCAGCTCTCGCACCTTTCTGCTGCCCAGCCTGGCAGGCGCGAGTGGGGCAATGCAGCTGGGGAGCCAGTGAAATCTGCTCCGGGGTTTAAGTGCGCATGGATAACGTAATGACAAGATAAGGCATTTATCAGCCTGCTCTGGACCTCTGTCCATCTGCGGTGGGCTCGCTCTGCGGTGCTGACTGGCCATGGCAGGTGGCACTTGGATGGACCCCCCAGGCAGAGCCCAGAGCTGCTGGCTCCTGCCTTGACTTCCCAGACAGCTCCCACAAGGCTGCTGCTGTCCTAAAATGGTGCCCTGCTTGTCTCAGCTCTATCCCTTGTAATTTAGGGAGATACCTGCCATGTGCTGCCCCAGGTCAAGGCTTATCCAGCCTCATCCACTGCTCTTGGATAAAGGGCTCTCTGTGGGGTCCTGGCTTGTCCTCCAGCTCACTGGTCATTCTGGGCAGCCTCACCTAGGCTTTTCCTCCCCAGTTTCCCTCTCTGGCTGGGCTGTGCTTCCCCCTCAGGGGCTGCTGTCCTCCGATGCTCCATTTCCTACTTGCTCTCAGGGTAGGAACGAAACCACCAACCTAACGAGGCTTTGATGAGGTGTTGCAAGGTTTTGCCATAGCAGCACTGGCAGTCCAAGGGTACTTAAAATACTGAGAGTGGTACACCAGCAGGCAGCAGGTCCTTTCCAAGCTTGCCGGCCATTTTCAAAACTACCATAACTTTTCATAACATTGCCTGTGGCATAATTTTGATGCCTTTCAGGCAGCTTAGTGCTGTTTGGGGTCTGGGTTTGTCTCCTAGCTTGCTGTCAGACTTGGCAGGCTTTGGCTCCTATGATGAGCGTGTCCTGCCCTGAGCAGTTTGCGTGGATGCTGTAAAGCACCACCATAAAGACTACACTGACTTGGTGAAAAGAACAGATTTAGGCTGAAGAAGGAAAGGGAGTGGAAAGACCTCTTGTATGGCAAATCAGCCCAGCCTGTGAGAATAAGAAAAGCCCAAGTTTTTATGTGCTGGTGTAAATCCATGCTGGCTTTCTCGGCAGCAGGGTATGGGGAGAGGCATCTGCGGGGGCGTGTGGGGCTGCTGGGGCCTGCAGCGAGCTCAGCTGTGGGGATGCTGCGGTGCTGGGCAGGGACAGACAGGCTGACAGCGGTATTTGGGGCACAAAGCAGGACTGCTCCCCTGTCTGTCAGCCATGTGGAATTCCTGGGATACGGAGGGCCCTTTGTGTGGGGATCAGCTGTCGAAGGGCTGCCTATTTTTAGGCTGGCAGATCCTGTGCTATGTGAGGAGAAGGCTGATGGTGAGAGAGGTGTGTGCTCCTGCACCCCAGGTAGTGTTTTCTACTGAAACTTGTACCCCTCTGCATCCAGAGGTAGGTGCAGAACTGAGCAGAGGCTCGGCATTTACACACAGCTCTGTCTGGTGATGGGTTTGGTCAGCTTATTGCAGAAATGAAGTGAGCTACGATGGCAGCACTTCCGTGCACAGGCTTCTGATGTGTCTTCCCTGCTGGCTGGCTTCAGCCTGAGCTAAGGGCAGGGAGGGACAAAACCCCAAGGCTTCTCACTTCTCTTAGGGTTTGAACAAAATGGGTGACCTTATAAAAAGGTTAAAAAAAGCACAATCTTTCCATGTGCTTGAGGGGAACACTGTGTGAGTACAACTCGTATCAGACACCAGAGAGGCTAAGCCAGATGTCTGAGGACGTAGTAAAGCGGGTTTCATAAACTGCACTGCTCCACAGCTGTGTACAACAGCGTGTATCTTCCTGTGCCAGTGGCTCTGCTCTGCGTGGATGGCCTTGCTCTTTTATCACCAGGTGTATGGAAGTGCATCCATGTGTACAAATAAGGATTCTGGGGGTTTGTTCACTCATCTCCAGACACGACTTGAAAGCTTTGCTTAAGCGCAGCTGAAAACGAGTCATTCATTGAGCAAAACCAGCCTCTGCATAGTTTTTTTTAGCTAATGTATAAAATAATGAAGCTTTTTCCACTGACCAAGCTCATGGATTCATCATTCACACTGGTGATGCTGAGGGAGAGGAAAAGAGCCCAGAGCTGCTCTCTTTAATAAGAAATCCTTGCAACTGCTCTGACAGAGAAATAACTTTGCCAACAGCCTGCACACTTTCTTTACATGTGCTAAACTGCTCGAGATGCAGCTGAATTTCTTTAAACAAAAGGCATTTGTTTAAAAACATTCTGACAAAAGTGTTACAAATGTTTTATGTTTGGGGTTTTTTTCCATGGGAATGAACTTATGGAAGTATCTTTACCTGAAGTAGGGTTTTCAGTTACGTGAAATTTACATGTACATGTTTCTTTCTTTGCCATTTTTCTTACAAATGTTTGGTTTTGTTTTGTAATTTTAGAGAAAATAATATTGTCTCCATTTTTCTTGTCTACTTTTTAGTAGATAAGAAGAGAAAATAAGTACAAAGGAAAACCTTGTAGCAATTCCCTGGACACGGGGGAATGGTTTTAAGCTGAAGGAAAGTAGATTTAGGTTAGGTATTAGAAATAAACTCTTTACTGAGAGGCACTTGTGCAAGTTGCTGAGAGAAGTTGTGGATACCACATTCCTGGAAGTGCTCGAGGCCAGGTGGGGCAATGTGGTTTAGTGGAAGGTGTCCCTGCCTGTGGCAGGGGTTTGGAACACAATGATTGTTAAGGTACCTTCCAACCCAAACCATTCTACGATTCTATGAACAATTCACCTGCCTCCCAAACTTGCTGCTGAACATTTTGGAAGCCTTTTTTTGAAGGCTCTTTCCTGTGAAAGGATCCTTTCTTCTGCAGCCAGACATGATTAGAAATTAGTATACTTGGAAAGGATACTTTTTCTTCCCAAAAAGGAAGACAGTTGACGTATTTTCCAAAGCTTCACCAAAAATACGCAGTCAAAGGTCTGGGCTGATCAGGGAGTAAATGCACAGCAATGTGCTGCTGAGGTGTGGTTTGGAGAGCTGCTCAGTGCCACTCAGAGTAAAGACAAGGAACGCTGTGATTGCTTTAATTCGCTGATTCCATCCCTTGCCTATCAAGGCTGGAAAAATGCAGAAATCAGAAATCCTCTGCTCTCAGGCTGCAGTAATGCCTGCAGCAAGTGAGCCCTTGGCTTTTACCTGGTGTAAAGCAAGGGCTGTTTATAAAAGGAATAACAAATGCCTGTACTGCTGGGCTGCAGCGGTGCTTTCCTGACTGCCAGAGCTGGGTGGGATACAGCTCCCTGCCCTCCCGCTCTGGGTGGCAGCGCTTGCTGGCAGCGCTCTGCTGTGTTATGGCTCTTTGAGGAAATCCTCTGCATTTGTGGAATGGGAGAGGGGATGTGCTCTCCAGAAGCTGCCCTGTGAGGCTAATGTGTCTGCGCATGTATCTGTTCCCAATTCTGGGAGAGCAGCAGCGTCCGTGCAGTGTCTTGGAGGCTCTGAAGCCTCAACCTCCTGTCAGTTCTATTTTCTTGCTGATTTTTGCCCCCATCCTGGAATAAAAATCTGCATATGTACAAGCCTTGGAAGAGGAAGCATAGTCTGTACCTAACCCTCTCCTACATTGAGCCAGGAGCTCCCAGCCCACACAATTTTGGGGCACCTTCTACAGGAAACAAGACTGCCTGGGTGTCCCTTCCAAGCAGATATAAGTTAGCAGTAAAGCACAGAACACTTTGTCAGCCTGCTGCTGAAACTCTGACATATGGGGATGTGATGGTCTTGGATCTTAGATCACCTCTGAATAATGCCAGCAATCAAAAACAATAATGGGGGAATGAGAAATTCAGGACACCAACTGTTCCTCTTTGGAAAAAAAAAAAAAACAACACAAAAAAAACCCAACCCAAAAACCCCAAGCAAAGCAATAAAAAAGCCAAAAACAAACCCAAACCTCAGCCTTGGTCTGGGCAGAGAAACAGCAGGGGCTTGCCAGCACCAGTGGCTTGCAGCAAAGTCTCAGTGTTTGCAGAGCAGTGGCCAAGGTGTTACGTTTTTGACTCTAAATGAGGTTAATGAAAGTTGCATGTACTCAAATCCCTGAGTGCCACTTTGAAAATGCAGGAGCTAACAGTAGTTATTTATTGATTTCATTTTGTCCCCCTGGCTCATGTGGGAGGTTGGAGGAGGGAGAGCAGCGGCCTGTATGTGTATGAGAAAGTGTGTACGGATACAGGCAACATGGGGCTGGCACTTGAAGTTTGCAATCCCCTGATTTGGGGGTTGTTTTTCTTTTTCCCCCCAAGCACCAGTTCAGATGGTCCTCAGGGGGCCCTGCTTTTGTGCCTGTGCCTCCATCCTCAAGTAGGCAGCCATCCTGGCCAGCTCCTTCTACCTCGCCTGCAAGCTGCCCAGGGCTGCAAAAACTGGCAGGGCAAGGAGGAGTGGAGACCCACTGGGTAAGCTTCATTCCACTGGGACACTAGGTCAGAAACCCAGGGAAAAAGTAAATTTGACTCACATTAAAAGGTCAGTTTTAAAAAAATATCTTTTTTCTTCCCTCTCTTTCTAGTTTTTCAGAATCTCAGCCCATAAAACTTGGCAGTTCCTTGGGGTGGAGGAGGGTGACTCTTGGTTTACATGCAGCCGTTGGTACCCCAGCATACCCAAAACATCTGTCATCGGTGGAAATGAGCATTGCTCTGGCAAGGCTCTTCTTTCTTTGCAGTAAAGAACAAGCAAATTTGCTTATTTGTGGTTAATGCTTCTTCCAGATGGACAGAAATAATACATGACACACAGCTCCACTGTTGCCCAAACTGTTGAGGCACTGTGGAACATATTTGCAGCACAAAGACAAGCTGGGGAGATTGTTTAACTTACTGGTCTCCAGTTTGGAGCAGTCCTTCAGCCACAATATAAATGCAACCTCCCAGCAAGACTAAACTTTCTCATAGAAATGAGCAAAATTCTCAGAGAAGAGCTGCTCTCCTTTGTCCTCCTCCACTGAGATGGCAACCTCTGTGACACCTTCTTAGTAGCCACTTCCAGGCCAGTGTTTGCTGTGAAAGCAGTTACAGACCCCTTGTTTGCCACTGCCGACAGTGGTTTGCCTCTTGTGCTGATGCTGTGAAGAGGTGGCTTGAACGTGTTTGGTATGTCACACCAATATGCCACAGTTATATGGGAATTTTTGCATGGAACTAAGGTTCTTAGTGAAGTTTGACCAATTTTTCCAGCTGTGCTGTTGCTAAAATTTATGAGAATCGGGGTATCCTACCTTAGTGCCCTGATACTGGTTTAATTTACCATTCCCTTTTGCTAATTTAAGGTGGTTTGGGGTTTTATGGTGCCAAATCTTTCTCTGTAGGTTTTAAAAGGAGCAAGTCTGACTTTTTGCTCTTCAGTTCACCTGGCAGATCTGCTATGAGGTGGGAGACCTTTTCCTGCACTTGGAACTGCCTTTCTGGCAGCAGTGATGTGGTCCAAGTGGTCTCAGTCAGCGTGGGGAGCAGAGGGGCTCTGGATGTCCAGCCCTCCCCTTGCTGTGGAAATCAGTCAGTGGCTTTTCTGGCTCTTGTTTTCCAGTGCAAGTCTCCTCTGTCCTGCCCTGCAAGAAGTGACCAGGAGAGCAGTCAGTTTTCATGTTTCAGAAGGGCCAAAGCTAAGTATCATCAGTGCCTTATGCCTGCAGTGTAACAGACACTATGATAACCCCTCTGATACCCCCGTGTCTGTAAAATGCAACTAGTCTCTGGAGTATCTTTAAATAAAAAAGCATTTTCCTACACCCTGCTAACTGGGGGTGACGCCCAGGCTCTGCCTCCACAGCTTTCAGAAGCCTGTTTCTGACTTCACCTTTTGCACAGCACCCTCTCAAGCAGAGGGTTACTTGATAAGGTGCAGCTCTGCCTTATTAAGAGTAACAGCATCTTTATCTGCAGTGAAGTTTGGTTTTTTTTGAGAATTCATCACTTTGGAGGGAACTGCTGAAATAACTGCCTGGGCTGGACTTGGCCCCCTGTGCATTAAGCCTTTGCTCCAGCCTGGCCTCTGCCAGACCTGCTGCCTTTTGCTCCTGGACTGTGCTGTGGCCCAGAGTACTGCTGGCCGAGAAGTGCTGCTGGGATGTCTCAGATGTGCTTGCAGGTTGAAGCAGAAATGAGGCAAAGCCTTCTTGTGTCTTATGGTTTTTACCCCAAACAATACACTGACTGCATAAATTAGGAGTTGGCTCAGGCTCACTTGAAGCTCAGCCCAGGTTTGCTTGAAACTCAGCCTAATTTTTCCTGAAAGCAAAGCTGAGTGGGAGAGGAGTTCTGGGTCAGGGAAGGGGTGCTTGGCAGGTCACAGCAGCCTGAAGAGCTGCAGTTTATCAGCTCACAGCAATTATCAGCCCACAGAAGCAGGGCTGCCTGTATTTCTAATTTCTTGCCTGTACAGAACCCTGCAGATGATGGGCAAAAATGCCTTTGGCATTCTACAGCAAGCTGGGGATTGCTTCTGGCTGCTTGTGGATCATTAACACAGTTAGGCCCCTAAAAATCCACCCTAGTCAACCCCCCCTGGCAAAAAGCTTTATTTCCCCTGTTGCTGCCTTTCCATGCAGGTGCTATGTGTCCTGGCTGATGACTGCAGCAGCTCCTGGAGGCAACTCACATCCTCAGCAATGCTGCACTGGGAGAGAGGCAGGGAGCCCTGTGGACCCTAATTCCCAGAAATGGAGAAGACAAATGATGGAAAAAGTTTTGAGAGGGGCTTGCTGCTCTCGTGGTTAGCAGCTGGGCCCTAAAACAGGCTGTAATTTGGAGGGCTATACTTCCATGACAAGAGCAAACAGCCAAGCTGGGGGAAAAGCTTGCAAACTGAAAAACCAAGGAGAGCTGGTAAGCTTCCTGAGTTTTGGGCTGAACCCAAAATGGGCACGGCGCTGCTGGGCTCCCTAAAATGTGGGAAAATTTGTATTTTTTTTAAGGGTTGGGGTTCAGCCTCCAGGTTCCTATTGGGCTGGGGCTTTCAAGTGGAGGTCGAAGGAAATGCATGGATGGGAAGGCACTCGAGGAAATGGGGGAGCTTGTCTTGTACTGCTCTAGTGCAGTGTGAAGAGCACGAGTGAGATCAGGGCTTTTGGGTGCTTGGGGCAGAGGGACCCAGCAGTGCTTTCTGGCAGCTTTCACCTCAGTAAAGCTCCTCTGGATTCCAAGCAAGCAGTTTCTATGTTCTGCCTTCTGCAGTAATTTTGGTTTTATTGCCTAGGGGTGAGGGTTCCTGCAAACAAGTGAAACACAGGCGGGGGTGATAAAAGGTGCAAATTGAACTGGCCTCATGCAGTCCCTGGGAAGCAGCAGTGGATGAAGAGACTTCCAACTCTTTTACAGCTCTCTCTTCTTTGTTGTAAATTGAGCTTGAGGTGTTACTGTAAGGAAAACAATAATTTCTTGATGGCTCCATTACAGTTGTGACTGTCCCCTGTGGAGAGCCTTACGGACTGGTGTTTTCTGTTCATTACACCTCACTTTGCCAAGACCTGGTTTCCTGCTGGCAGTCTCATATCCTCCATCTTTGTTTTTCCTTTATTTCCCTAACAAAATAGGAAGTTAATTATGTTTTCCTTGCACCCTTGCTTACCTCTCCTTACCAAGGGAGACGTGCAAAAGTGGTGTGGGCAGCAAGGAACCCTTGAGCTCTCACCCCTGGTGCCTATGGACCCCCTAGATTTAGCCTTTCCCCTTTTTTTATTGGAGGAAGATTTTGGAAAAAAAGGAGGGAAGGAAGAAGAGGATCCTCTATCCATCCCGACCCAGGGTCTGATGCTGCACCACATCTCTGGCAGGAATTATAATCCTAATGGGACATCTATCCCTGCTTGCCTTTGGCTTATCTTCAGCTCCAGGCCCAAGCAGATGCTTTGCAGCCTTTCCACAAATGTTTGGGAAGAGAAGCCAAAGTTAGGCTCTTTTGGCAAGGCTTCCACAACAAATCCCTAGCTCCCAGGGAAGATGGATGTCATTAACCCAAGCTGAGTCCATGGAGGGGTCCTGAGGCTGGTGCCAGGGGCTGCTGCTGGGGGCTCGCCTCCAGCCAGTGGTGTAAACTGAGGAGGAAATAAAGGCTCTCCTCCATCCCTGCCAGCTCTTGTTCTCTACAAAGAGCCGGAATCCTGGCTGTTCTGACAACCAGACCAGAGTAGCGGGGGATCCCTTTCCTTCAGCGCTATTTGCTCTGCATTTAGTGGGATTTAAGGTCCACTGTCCGCCCCTGCTCGCTGTTTGTTTGGCCTTCCCTGTTTTGGCAGGGCTCCTTGCTACTTGTTTCTTCTCTTTGAAGGTCTGTGTTCAGCCACAATGAGGGGCTCCTGAATTTGGAGTCAAAAATGACCTTACTGAGCCGTGCAAGGCTAACATGAGACAACAGGGAGGTGACTCAGTCCTTTCAGTACATGTTTCCATGTTCCCAGCTGCTGTAGGAAATAAACAGTAAGTGGTTAACATCAATAGTAAGACACATATAGAAGAAAATGTTGTCCTAACAACGTTAAATCTATGGTTTAAATTGGGCAATGGCAGGAAATTTGGAATTAAGGACGGACGCTTGTCTCACGCTTCTCCATTTGCCTTGGGAAATAAAAATAATTCAGGCACAAAGTGAATGAAATGGCACTGGAAATGCCATATTACTGCATTTCCTGGCTTTTATGGCAAGGAACTAAGAAGTAAGACTAAATGGGGTCTTTTGTGTCCTTCAGTTCAAAGTGATGGCAACAAAACCATCCCAGTCTCAGGAGTCAACAGAGACTGAGCCCAGTTTTACTCAGTTTTATCACTGTGTTGTGTAGCTGTGACACTGGAGAGGTTCTTCCTTTGGGGGCAATTATTTTTGTTCTTTTAGTTGAGCAGTTTATTGAAGTTTCTTTTGGTTCAGATCCACTGGGACTACTTGGATGCCAGAGGACAAGTTCGGTCCAAAAAAAATCCCCTCACATTTACTGAGGTAGAAAGCCTTCTGAGAAACAGAAATATTTCCAGGTCTAAAATCAAGGTGAAGCTGTTGCAATCTATTTGTGAGCACTGTCTGGGCAGAAGGTCTGAAAGTACTGCACTATTCCAATAGGTCTGTAAATCCTGTCTGTTCCTACAAAGTCACCTTCTGATGCTCTTGTTGATGGCAAGGAGTGTTTGTTCAACAATCAGTTTGATGGAAGTCAGTGGGACTGTTGCAGAAGATGAACTGCAGGATAAAGGCTGAGAAAGTCAACTCAATGACTGAAAGATTTGGCAGCTTTAAGGACTGAGTCGCTTGCGTATTTCTGGAAGAAGGTGGTGGCCCAGAGGCGTTAAGAAATCCTGTAGACAAAAATCAGGATTCAATTCTGTAGGCTGGAAACGCCTTATTTGTCATCTGTTCAACAGCTAACCTGGGAGATCTCTACAAACAGCCCAGTTCAGGGTGTGTTTTAGGGTGGTTCCTAAAACCCAAGAAAGGGAAAAATCAATTTTGAAAAGTATGTTGGCTGTGCCCTGGGTCGGAGATACATAGGGGAAACACCGCCATCTCAGCATGGAGTGGTTTGGAACACAGACAGACAGAAGTACCAGGAAGGCCTCTGGACTGGAAATGTGTTGTGCATGTTACATCCTTTGCTCTTTATCCTCCTTTTTCTGAAGAACTGTCTGTGGATATTTGGAGATTATGCTGTTAGCTGAACAAACAAAAGGGATTAAGGCTGGGCTGGTTCATTTTTCCACCCTCCACCCATCTTGGAATTCATTACCATTCATTGCCACTAACCAAAATAACAAGGGGACCAGCCACTCACAGCGCTGCTTCCTCTGTCCCAATTTCCATGTAGCGGCAGATTTGTCCATGAAGACCACCAGGCTGGCATAGCCATAGGAAAGGAGCCAAGCTTCCCCAAAATGGCTTGGTCACACCAGGCTCCCAACACAAGGCTAGCTTGCATGCTAATTCCTTTCCACTAGAATCAATAAGGGCTGAGGGACGTTAATTTTATGTTTGCCTGTACATATTTAAATGTGTGCGTGTGCTCACATTTAAATGCACATATGTGTGTGGGAAAGGCCTGAGCTTGGTCTTGTCTGACTTGTGGGCACAAAGTCAGTTGAGTTGTTACCTGAGTCTGCCACAGTCCTCAAAACAGCCTTTCTGTGACCTGTTCTTCCTGTTGGGGTCAACTACAAGAGCCACCCTTGAGGTCCTTTTTTCTGCCTCCACACATGGAAGGTATGAGCCTGAAGAGGAGCAGATGATCGAAGAGCGGCTGTTACATTTCCAGATGCCAGGAAGGATGAAAGCAATCCTCCTTCCACTCTGCCTTTGTGGGGGGTATCTGATGGGATGTGACATCTGAGCCTGTGGATGTCTGGTGAAATAACTCCAGGCAGCGCATGGAGACAGTCATCTCCCTCTGTAACCAGTGGGAGAGCGAGGGAGCTGCTCCTACATGAGGTGAATCACTCACGAGCCCACCAAGAACCTCAGGGAGATCCTCACCGTGTGGGTAATGCACGTTTTAAGTGTAACACCAACTTCCCTTCATGCTGACCCTACCTGCAGCTGAGCTGGGTTGTGACCAGAAAGGCGGTGAGGTCCTGGAGAGCAAAACCAGCATCTGGCTCCCATGCTGGCATTCCATGGGGATATGTCACAGCCCCTCCAGTGCCAAGGCCTGAGTGTGTTTCCTGCACCACTCACCAGTGTGAAGATTTTGGTATGCTACTTGAGGTGGGCTGGGAATTTAGCTGCCTCTTGGCCGTGGTGTCTGAAGCAGGGGTCCAAAAAATTGGTGTGCACTGCACTCTGTGACCACTCAGAAAATGTTGCCGATGGAGCCAAATTCCTTCCTCCAACTTGCATGCAAACAAGCCACTAATTTCACTGGCAGTTGAATGTGCATATCTGAGGGCAAAATGTGGCCAAAAGCCTTTGAGCAGAAGTTTTAGCATAATTGCCCAGAATAAAAAGGGGGGGGGGGGGAGTTGCAAGTGGAATTTTGCAGAGAAAAGAAGGATAAAAAAGTAGAAATCAAAGTGTTGAAAAGCTTTCCAGTAACAAAACTCTTCTGAGTTCTTTAAACAGCACAATAGCTATTGACGGGTAAAAAATAAAACAGGAGAGTATATCCTCTTGAATTTATTCTGGTCCCAACAGGCTGTCCTTGGCATTTTTTTCGGAAGAAAACCTTGAGTAAACATGTTGTCCAATGGGGAAAGACATGGAGCATGTCATAGAAGCAATTTGTAAAATGTTCTGGGAGACACACCAATGCTGTCAGGGCCAGGGAGCTGCTTAGCTTCACTTTGATTTACAGATAAATACAGTGTGTCTGGGGCTTCCAGTTGCCGACTGTGCGGGCGAGCTCCTGATTACGTGCTGTGTTCTGACTCCATGGGATTAATTGGGACCACCAGGAAGCGTGGCAGCAAGAGTAACCTTCCTGATTGCACGCTGTTGTAAGGACTAAGGAGAAGAGCTCGTGGGGCAAGGTGGGGCTCAGCTTCTCCCACCATGATAAGGTGAAAGGTGAAGAGGACATTGTAAAATTAGGATTTTTTGGATGTTCCCATGCAGGTAGAGCTCTGAGTATTGAAAGTGGCTGGCTGTGTCTGCCTGTTTTTAACTGTGACGCACATTTTAGTGTATTTGGGGGTTTCTGCAGGATATTGAAGTGAAGCAAGTGCCCAGTTGAGATATTTTGGTTTTATGGCATGATGAAACCTGCATGGGACATTTACGCTTCAAGCCTGTGGTGCAGGAAAATAAATGCTGGAGTGGCCTGGAGAAGGCTGGTTGGGACCTGGCTTTTCTGGATGAGGGGATCAATAAAGGAGAGATGGTGCTGTCTGAAAATGCAAGTCTAAATATAACTCATGCAAAGTGATTGGTTCTGATGGTTGTTAATTACTGGAATTTCCTTCTGGAAATGGCTACTTCAACACAGGGGCTGGGACCAAGCAGGAGTGTGTTTCAAGTGTAAATAAATGTCAGTTTTTGGTACAAGGTCCTAGAAAAACTGGGATTATAGAAAGAAGAAGGGAAGCCAGGAAGTTATGCCATGAAAAACAGCTTTGCTCTGAGTTGTTTATTTATTTATTTTTAATATGTCTTAGCAAGGTTATGAAAAAAGTCCAAGTGGATCAGCTGGAAGTGTTGTAATATTGAAGAGAACCTTGTGTACTGCAAGAAAATAAGCACTGTGCGTGCACGGGGAGAATGGAGGTGAGGTGAAATTGCCTGCTTACAGGTGATAATTCACTGTATTGCTCTTGTGGTGCAGGACAGTTCTGCACAGGAATGTGATGCCATGAGCCCCTGTCCCCAAAGAGGAGATGGGGAGTTTTTGTCCAGCTCCAAGTGCTCCTTGATAGGCAGCAAGTTTGGGTCATGATCCTCTACCTTGTCGTCCTTGATTTTTCTAGTCCTGATCTCCAGCTTGCAAGGCCTGCCTTCTGTGAATAAAGCCAAGATAGCATCACTTTCTACCCCTGCTGCCAGCAAGTTCTACACACCTCATGCTGGAGATTTCCAATTGGGAAGAGGCATTTCAGGGGCACTTTAGGTTTCCAAGGCTTGGTAAGCAGTGTGTGAAAGCATCCCCCTCACCCCTAAGACAGCAAACCATCTTTACCATCATATAATTTATTGCAGTAGGAGGGATTTGTCAGTGGGTTCCTATTGCAGAGAGGTTTCTGAAAAGTTTCTCTACCTCTTGTGGAGATCCTCTGACTCCAGCCATGGGGCAGCTGCAGCAGGAGCTGTCATGTGCAGGGTAGATGGATGCACAGGCTTTGCCATCAGACCTGAGGAAACAGGGTTGGTGTTTGCTGCCTGCCTTCACCATGGCTCTCCTTAGCATTACTGACATCAAAAACTGAGCAGTGACACCTTTCCTTCTCCCTGTCCCTTTTTTTTTCTTTTTCCTTCTGAAGAGGTTTAAAGAGCGTGTCCCTTCCACAGGTCTCCTCTCCACCAGCTCACCTCCCTCCCTGCCCTCAACTGAAGACAGCTGCCAGGAAATATTTCTGCTGTTTAGCTGAAGTGAAAACACATGGATGTGGTAGGGGGGAAGGAAGGGCAGTGTTTATAACGTAATTACTGTCATTTTGTGAAACTTGGGTTGAGGTGGGGAGAGGGGTGTGTTGAACATGGGGATGCATCTGTGCACAGGGCGAGACCCCCAGAGATGGTGACTGAAGTGAAGCACTACAGCCCTCAGTGGTCCCAGCGAAGAAAAGGCTGCTCCTTGAGCACAGGCACGTTTATCCCAGGTATCCAGACCACTGAGGCTGAGCAGGTGCCTTCTGCCCAGGGATGGCATTGGAGATGAGGGATCTCTGAAGGGAGGCAGGAACTGCCTGGGGATGGCGGTGGGGCTGAGGGATCTCTGTGAGGACAGGCAGGAATGCCCAGGGATGGCGGTGGGGCTGAGGGATCTCTGAGGGGAAGCAGGAATGCCCAAGGATGGCGGCGGGGCTGAGGGGCGTCTGTGAGGACAGGTAGGAATGTCCAGGGATGGCGGTGGGGCTGAGGACAGGCAGGAATGCTCGGGGATGGTGGTGGAGCTGAGGGGATCCCTGAGGGGAGGCAGAAATGCCCAGGGATGGCGGCGGGGCTGAGGGGTGTCTGTGAGGACAGGCAGGAATGCCCGGTGATGGCGGTGGGGCTGAGCGGGGTCTGTGAGGACAGGCAGGAATGCTCGGTGATGGCGGTGGAGCTGAGCGGGGTCTGTGAGGACAGGCAGGAATGCCCGGGGATGATGGTGGAGCTGAGCGGGGTCTGTGAGGACAGGCAGGAATGCCCGGTGATGGCGGTGGAGCTGAGCGGGATGGCGGTGGGGCTGAGCGGGGTCTGTGAGGACAGGCAGGAATGCCCGGTGATGGCGGTGGAGCTGAGCGGGGTCTGTGAGGACGGGCAGGAATGCCCGGTGATGGCGGTGGGGCTGAGCGGGGTCTGTGAGGACAGGCAGGAATGCCCGGTGATGATGGTGGAGCTGAGCGGGGTCTGTGAGGACAGGCAGGAATGCCCGGTGATGGCGGTGGGGCTGAGCGGGGTCTGTGAGGACAGGCAGGAATGCCCGGGGATGATGGTGGAGCTGAGCGGGGTCTGTGAGGACTGGCAGGAATGCTCGGTGATGGCGGTGGGGCATAGAGATCGCTGAAGGAAGGCGGGAACTGCCCGAGGTACAGCCGGTTCCTGCCGGTTCTGGCGGCTCAGCCCAGCCCCTCAGAGCCGCTGGAGTGACACCTTGGGCAGAGTGAGGTAAGGACGGGGGAAAATGCTGGAAAACAGAGAGGAATGAGGGGGGAAAAAACTGACGAACCAGTGGGCACCAGGGGGTTGAGGAGGAGGTGGCGGTCCTACCCCGTCCTACCTGTGGAGATGCTGATGGGGCAGGCATGTGCTCCCCGGTTTTCTCCTTGTCCTGCTGAGGTGAGGAGTGTGAGTGACTCTCTGGGTGACAGCTGGGCACCTCCAACCCGACACAACCTGAGTTTGGGTCACATCATTTATGTGAGGAGAAGGTGGAAAAGGAGCCCAGAAATGTTGAGTTTTATCTGCATGGCTGTGGGTTGAAGTGACAGACCCTGAGGGGTCAGCTCAAGCCCCACGGACCCCACTGCTGGGTCCACACAGAGCTTTTTAGCTCTGTTTTCTCATTTCAAGGGAAGTATTTGGGTGGGTTTTCAGTTTCAGAGTACTAGATGCTGTAATGACAACACAGGTTTCTCTTATCATGTAAGAAACCCTGTAATGTGCTCATTTTCTGGGGCAAGAAGGTGTTTTGTCTAAGCAAGGAGGGAGAAAAGTTGCTTTGGCACTTGCAACTGATAACGTGTATTTTGGGAGACGATCGGTTTTGACTATAGGATAGATTTAATAGATTTGTGCAAAGTTAAATAAAGATGACATGATTTTATTGCAATCGTGATGTAAACTGAGACACAGCTCTGCCAGGAAAGGTATCCCTCCCTCTGGTATATTATAGAATTGCTTATAATTCATGACTGTGCAGATTAGTTGGCTTAGGGCTGGAAGGGGATGTTGAAGACTACTTCTTTGGATCATTCCTTGTGGTTTTGTCCTCGTGAGGCTGGGAGCATGAGGCAGCTTGATGGACTGATTTGCTGCTCACACAGCTCTGTTTTTTCACCAGAAAAAAAAAAATTAACTGCTTAGTGTCTGGCTTCAAATTGAAAGCGGAGAGATCTAGATTAGGAAGAAATTCTTAGAGGGTGAGGAGGCACTGGCACAGGTTGTCCAGAGCATCTGTGGCTGCCCCATCCCTGGAAGTGTTCAAAGCCAAGTTGGACAGGGCTTGAAGCAACCTGATCTAGTGGAAGGTGTCCCTGTTCATGAGAGGGGGTTGGAGTGAGATGATCTTTAAGGTCCCTTCCAGTCCAAATCATTCTAGGATTCGTTCTGTGGTTCTATGCACTTTCCAACACCGCTCCCCACAGCAACCCTTGCATGGTTCTTTGGAAGGGTAGCCCCAAGAAATCTGCCAATGAGAGTACTTAGGAAATTGATTCCCTGATGGAAGGAGGCTTTGATCCCCAGCAGGTGCTTCTTGGCACGGTAGGGTGGGAGTGGAAAAACCTGCAAACTGGGCTCTGTCTAGATGGAAGCAGAGCAAGAAGAGGGAGCTGGTGAACCTGGCATGTGGTAGGCAACAGCTTGCCATTAACAGATAATAAATATGCCTGCTGTTGAGACCATACCATTCCTAGAAACTGCACATAATTTATGTGAATAGAGGGGGTGTGAGCTCCAGGCCAGGGCGGGATTTTTAGTGGCTCTTGCCAGGAGTGGTTGTGAGGACTCTTGTTTATTCCGAGCTATGTTTGACATAGACACAGCCGTGCAGCCAGGCAATATGCTTTTGTCTATAAACAATATTTAATTTTTCATTCTTTCTTTCTGCATTTGGGCTTTTCTTTTCATCAAAGCCATCACTATTTTCCTTCATTTTTCCAAAGGCAGCAAACAAACAAGCCTTCAAAGTGAAACAAGCCTGAGTTTTCTTTTCCCTCAGGAAACTTGTTTTCCTTATTTTCAGAAACCAGTTCTCATAAGTCCCTGCTGCTGGGCCTCCCAGTCCCGTGCAAGGGGAGCATCAAAGGGGACAGGGCCTGGTGGGAGCTGTTTGCAACCTGAGAGTGTTTGGTGCTGCAGTCTCCATACTTTGCAAAATGTGCCAGTTTTTGGGGAAAATTCACTGAATTTGACTTGGATCCTACTGTGTAGCTGCCTGGTCCTCCAGACTTTTAATTTTTTAATCCAATGGAGCAATGAGCATCAGCCCTGGAGCCCTCTTGCACACCTGCAGTTATTGCTCATAGTTTAACATGTCAGTTCTTCTGCATATGTTATTTTTTTCACATCTGCTCCTGCACAAATTATTTGATTTACTCCCCAGAGGAATCCAAGGACTTGGCCACAGCAGCACAGGAGTCAAAGGCAGAGCCTGCTAGGACCACAGTGTCCCTTGTGAAGTCAGCCAGGAAAACATTGCATGCCTGCAAATATCCCAGGCAAACAGAGGGCAGTTTCAGAGCGGTGTGGGCAGGGAAGTGAAACCAAAACAAACTATTCCTTTCAAGCAACACACCGGTTTGCTCTTTGCAAGTGTGGACTCCGTGCAGTTGTTTGGACCTGAGCTGAAGTGGCTGTAAAGTGCAGCCACTCAGATTTGATGGTGGTTTACACTTCTTTGCTAAATGTGTGTCCCTACAAGAGGTACCGGGAGGTGGAGACTCGGGAGATGCGTGGGTACCGTTAGGTTGTGTCGTGGAGACCTGGCAGCAGACATGCCTGTCTCTGCTGGGTGTTGCTCAACACCTTGGCTCTCCCACACAGAAAACGTGCCTGGCTGAGCATCTGTTCCCAGGCCAGCCACTGTGGTCATATTCTTGTGTGATGCAGTGCTTGTTTCAAGTGAGTCCGCTCACTCAGCTGCAGTGTGGGCTTCGTTGAAGCTTTTCAGGAGTCATCTTGCCCATCCACAGAATGACAATCCTCTGACCTGCTCTGTAAGCTCTGGCTGTCCAGAGAGGACGGCCCCAAGAAGGTTTGTTCTTAACCTTTTCCCAGAGAGCTAATTTCAGTGCCATGCATGCTGCTAGGCTGACAGAGCCCCTGAAAATATGGAGGAACTTGGGAAGGGCACAGAGTCATTGCAATGGAATGGTTGTTCTTCTATCAGCTTCAAAGCATGAAGAGTGAGGGAGGCTTACTCATTGGTGTCCCTAAGGGCTTCTCGGGTCACCCTCAGCACCACTCACTGCCTTTCCCTGGATGACACATGGCACATGTGTCTTGGAGGTGTGAGTTGAACATAAACAGGCTTTTAAGTGATGTCCTGGTTGACAGGAACCTTTCCAGACCCGGAGGAGGATACCTTCATGGGCACCAGGAGATTCAGGACTTGCAAAGTAAGGGTTTCATAACTTTGCCTTGAAACTCCTTGTGGGTGACTGTTTATTCATCTCTTTCTTTCTTTGACCCTTGTCAGCAGTTTTATCTTAAGGCAGCTCAGAGTGGCCTCGTTTCCCTGAGGACGAAAGGGAGGAATACTCCAAGAATGAAAAGCATACATTGATCACCAAAGGCCACCAAGCAATAGAGTGGCAGAGGTGAGAAAAGCACCGCATTGTCTATCCATCAGACCACGGAGTCCTAGAATTATACCTGCCTTGCAACAAAAACACTTAAAGGGAAAAAATGTCACAGGGACTGAGAGAAAGCCACAGACTGTCTATCTGAGGCCACCCTCTTATGCAGATTACACCTGTCTCTGCTGCAGACAGTGGGCAGCTTCCAGTGCTGTTTCCCTGCAAGTGGTCAGCCCCTGGAATTGCTCCTGCCTGTGAGATACAGTTTGTGCCTCACCTGAGCTGCTGCTCCCACCAGCTCCCCAGCTGGACATGAGGAACAGTGCGACTCGGAGACCTGCTCCCAGCCACGCTTGGGGGCTGCCTCAAGGCACTTGCCACCTTGCCTCACTAGTCCCTAACAAAGCAAGTGGCAGCTCAGGCTTGTTGCTGTCAGGGGCAGGATTTTATCACCTTGTGGCTGTCAGCAGTGTTGTGTCCCATGCACAGCGTGCCTCTGGCCATACTCTGGCCGAGACCAAAACCAGCTTTGAACGTATCCTTGATTCTGTCCTGGCAGGAGACCTGAGAATCCAAATCCAAAGGCAGCATGGCGTTTGCTTTCTTAAAACTGTGCTTGATGTGGGGTAGTGTTAAACAGATTTACCAAGCCTAGGAGAGAGAGTCACCCTTGGAGAAGACAACCTGAAAGGACTTTCCCAGGAAGACCAATTCCGAATCTGGCAGTTACAAAGCTGCTGCAGCTGTCAGATAGGCTTCTAGGAAAAATAACAGGACAGCAGGGCAGAGCTGACAGCTGAGCTGGTACAGGTGACAAAAAGCCATGCTGCCTCACCAGGGACTGAAGTGACCATTAGCCTCTCATAGGGTGTAAAAAATCAAATTGCATGCCAGAGCATGCTTTGGACAAAGCTGATTTGGGACCTGAATGCGCTGGGATATTTGCTGGTGAGTGCAACTGGATTTTCCATCTGGAAGGCATGACTGTCTGGCCTAGAAGCCAATTTAAAGAACAAATTAGATCTGGCTGTTTGTCAGAGTCTCCTCCTCGAAATGCAATAAGGACAGGGTGGTTATATAATGTAAACCATTCTTGGTAGTTTAGTGGTTCTGAAACAACAAACAAGCCAAGGAGGGAAAAATTGGTTTGCAGAATTCAAAGCCAGAGGAGTTCAGCTGAGGAATTCAGTCCACATGATCCAGCAGAGATGTGTGCTGCTATTCCTGTATGTCTTGAAAGGAAACTGCCACCAGATCCTCTGCTATTTTCTGTCCACAGGGCCCTACTGATAGGCGTGATATTTCAGCCTCTGCACTAAACCCCCGTGCTCCAAATATGCAGGGACAGTTGTGTGCAGAGCCAAGCAGTGTTCCCCACTGCTGGGGCGCCAGTGGCAGGCAGCTCCTTCCTCCCCAAGGCATATCAGAGCCCTCAGGAAAGGCAAACCTCTGTGGTAAACATGGGTTGTGGTGGCTTTGCCCTGATCTGTTGCAACATCCACTGCCACAGGCAGGATGGGCACTTCAGAGAGAATATCTTCACCTACAAGGTTTCCAAGCACCGGAACGGGCTGCCCAGGGAGGTGGTGGAGTCACCATTCCTGGAGGTTTTCAAGGAATGTCTGAGTGTGTCCCTTAGTGCTATGGTTTTGTTGGCAAAGAGGTGACTGGACAAAGGTTAGACTCCATAATCTTGGAGGTCTTTTCCAACTGGAATGATTCTGTGATTTACAAGGTGTGTGGTAGGCAGCAGTCCCTGCTCACAAGGGGTTCCGTGCCGTCTCCTTGCTGACCCCTCCTAAAGCAGAGAAGTTTATTTTAATCACTGTATTGGTAGCAGCATCTGGCCAAATTAAAGAAAAATATTTTGTGAGCCTGAAGGAAGTGAACCACTATCTGAGACTGATGTCCTTCGAGGGCCCCTGCAAGGGTCTGTTTACCACTTAATACTGATCTAGTAATTATATATGCTTTACTTCCCTCTGTTCATAATCATCAGCAGGCCTCTCAAACTGGAGGAAGGTACGAAGCGTGCACACGAAGTGGACAGCACTGATTTATTGAGGAGAAAGAGGAAGAATGTTGCAGTGCAGCAAGATGAGGTTTCACATGCCTGAGGTAAAAAAGGAGTGCTTGGCTTAGCCATGTGGACAGTGAGTTTTGTAGTGAGGTGAACCCAGATCTCCCCTCTTCTCACTGGGACCTGTCACAACAGATTCCCTTTTTCTGGACTGGCATACATCTAGAGTGGCTAAACTCATGTTGGGCTTGCATGAGACCTAAGAGGCAAAGACTAAGGAAGCTAAAAAGAGCTTTTTTCCATTGACTTTAATGAGCCCCAAATGAGAAGGATTGGACTCTTTCTCTTAAAACAAGTTTGTTTATTGGCACTCAGCCTTCAGACATGCCCTTTGGGTGCCCATCCTGATGGAGATGCTACATCCTGGAATACTGCAGCCATCGTGTGAACTGGTCTTGCCAGGTGTGCCTTTGGGATAGAAAAGCGTCTTTCCATAGTCCTCCTGTGATGCTGCTAACAGGAGGCAGAGCCCCCAGTGGCAGCTAAAATCCCAGCAAGCTGGAAGAGACTCCATAGATGGCTGAAGGTTTACTGGTAGAGCTGCTTTTAATAAAGCAGGTTAATTGCCCTGCCAGGGAGGATTTACATCAGGTGCTATGAAAGCAACGGTGGTGGGAGGGAAAACTCTGCCGTGGAGCCCTGCTGCTCTCCGACACCATCAGTCTGCTCCCAGGCTCACAGCCTTCCTGCCTCACCTTGCTTGCCTCTCCCTCACACTGGTGTGCAGGACTGACCCGTGGGGGGCAGAGGGCACGAGTGAGGGCTTTGCCGTGCACAGGGGAACAGTGGTGCTGCAGAAGGACATTAGCAGTGCTCCTTGTCTCCTGGCTTTCCTCTGCGAGTAATTTCCAGGGAAATTGAAGCCGACTCCGCTCCATTAGGCGCTAACCTCTCGTCTGCTGGGCCTGTCTTTTGCATTATGATGGAGCAGAGCTGCCTTGCGCGCTGCTGTCGGGGTCTGTATCAGCTTTGATAAAAGACCAAGTGTTGGAATGAGAGGAAGTATTTACCTAAAGTTGTTTTCAATTTCCTGAGCTTGCTATATCCATTCTCCTTCACTTCTGGATTCCCAAACAATCAGTCTTCTGGGGGGAGCCTTGCTTCATTACTTTTGCTTCCCCCAGTGCAGTTGTCACTTAGTCTGGGTTTCCCAGTCCTCCCAGCTCTGATTCATTAACTTCGAAGTTCATACAAAGCTGCTGCGGGTTTCCCGACTGCTTGTGCAGGGATACTCGCCTGCCCTGGCACTGCAGGGTTTGGTTTTCCTAGAGAGAGCTGTGACACAGCTCTGCCTCCCTCCCCTAGGCATGTGGCCTCTGGTCGGCCCTGGGCTGGACCCAAGATTTTGGGGTTTCTGGCTCACCCCATAGGGTGTTCACCCTACATATATTGACTGGTTGTCCTGGGTTGGTGGCAGATTGAGCCTGATCTGCACCTGCCAAAGCTGAAGAGAAAGGGTTTTCTTAGTCATGTGTGTGGAAATAGGTAGTGGAGGATTAACAGGAACCCTCTGCCCCTCCGAGGTGAGGGGGAGGCCGGGGGAGGGCGGGCTTTGAGGTGGATGGAGGAGCCCAGCTGTGCGGTGAGGCTGAAGGCATTCAGCAGTAGCTTTTCACTAAACTGTTTAATGGTAAATCTAAATGCAAATCAGTGCTCTGGCTTATCAGTTCCACGTGTGCCGATGCACCGTGGCGAGCACCACGGAGTACAAGTAACTAACTGAGCATACAATGCCTGAGCTTGGTTTTAATAGAGGGAGGTTTTCTGCTCAGCAAGGGGCCGAGGGAGTTGCTGTTGGGAACAGAGGAGCTTTTCCTCAGAGCCCCAGCCTTGGGACGGAGAACGCTGCGCCCTGATGATTTCATGCATGAAAATCTCACCTTTATTTTTCCACCTGGATGAGAAGATTTTGAGTGTTCAGTCTAAGAACCTCCTTGCTACAGCTAAAGCTTCATACTGTTCCAGCTGTGCTGAGAGCCTGTAGCAATGCTCTGCACCAGGGGTTTCCCAGGTTCACCAAAACAAAGAATTTCCAAAGCAGCTCTCCCAGTGTACGCACATCTCTGTCGTGAGCAAAACCCATCTCTCACAGGCTGCTGTGGGAATTCTTTAGCTTGCAAGATACTGGGGAATAGTGCTGCAGGGATGGATGCTTTTTCTTGTCTTATTTGTAGCAAAGTTGTTCTTAATTTAACTTCTCCTCCCCACCCAGGCTCTGCAGGCACCACGATAACAGTTAAAAACAGCCTAGCAGAGATGACCATCTCTGCAGACTCCACTGGCACCGAAAATTAAAAATCAGCTCCAAACAAGGAAGAAAAAGCCCAGCAACAAACCAAAAACCAAACAACTGCTGCAAAGAAATAAAACTTCTTCCTGTGAGCTGCTTCTTGGCTGTGAAGGGCTTCTGCTGTGAGAAAAAAGTTCCTCCATGAAGAAGGGTGCAGAGCCTGGTTTGCTCAGAGCCACTTGAACAAAAGGTGAGAGGTTAGTTGAAAACACAAGGACAAGCGTGGGCAGTTTAACTGTGTGTCCACCACTTGCTGTCTTCTGCTTTCCTCCAGCAAAGCCTTCCCTCTGCGGGGTGTGTGAGAGATGGGGTGGCCCCAAACTGTGCAAAACCTGTGTTTGCTCCATCCTCTCTTGGAAGCTGTGACACAACCTCTGCGGGAGCTGCTGGTGGCCAGGCTCCCACCCTGGACACAGCTCAGCTCTGCTTGACTGCTCTCACACAGCTCTGGGGACAGGTTCCCAGCACTGCAGCTGCACAAAGCCAGTTTGGCTTTGTTGGGAGGGAGGCCACGATGAGCTCAGGCATTTTAGGGTTATGAAAATATAAAATCCTAACCAGATACTACTAACTTTGCTTCTTGCTTCCTTCCTTTGCTGCTACCAGTGCTAGGAGTTCATATTGTGCAGTGAGCCCTTTTGTTTTGTAGGAGACCAAGTGATTGAAAACAGCCATGATATTACTATGCATGGACAGTATATTTTTTTCCATGTATTTTCATAACCCTTTTCCCAAAGGATCAAATGTGTCTTTATTCTATAACTCCACAATGGGTTAGAGCAGCTCCTCGGGCGGGAATTGTTCTGCTCCATAGGCCACTTAATACTTCCTATAAACAAATACCAAATTAGGTAGGTAATACTCAATATTCCTGACCTTACTTGCAAAGTATGTGTAACTGCATCTCAGGGAGACAAGGGTGTGGAGATACCCATTGTGAACCTGAGGTTAAAAATGACAAAATACTTAGGGGTTTTGTTTTTTTGTTTTAGTTTTTGGAGTTGTTTGTGGGCTTTATTTTAATAAAAAGCGAGGGTATGTCTGTGTGTAAAACTGCATTTCCCGCAAAAGAAATGCAGGGAAGCTTTGATCTCAGACCTCCATTGTACCTTAGGCATCTCTGGTACCTAAGCCAAAGTGCATCTAGCTGAGCATGGAGTTTCACAATACTGCCATGAGATATATTTTTAAGTATGCATGTGCATGCTTGCTTTTTGTGCCTAGTTAACACTGTGTAATTTTCTAAATATTGTCTAAATTTGAGCCATGACATTAAGACTCCACATCAGAGCAGGACCCCTTGGTCCTTCAGAGTTCCTGGGATGGGAGGTTTCCACTCTGCTTGCCTTTTGAGAACAAGCTGCTTGGGACAGACAGGATACTGTGGGAGCCCTAGACCTTGCCTACTATGGGCCCCGTGGCACATGCTGCCAAACTGTTCTGGAGGTGACATTGTCCCACTACAAGCCTGCCAGCCTCTGGGATATAGAGCAGCTGAGGATTGGGAAGGTCCATGACCAGGAAAGGAAAAACCCCCTAAACCTCTCTGCCCCAGTGTCCCATTTGTGTGAGTGTTCTGACCTTTCCTCACAAGGGCCCTGAAAGCTGAGGTGAGTTTTTCTATTCCCCCACTGCTGTTTCTGTCAGGCAGCCCCCCTAAGATGTTCCACTCTCACTGCCATGCCTTGGAGGGCTGTGGCTGCGCTTGCCTCAGCCCCTTGCAGTGCTCCATCTGAGCAGCATTTTGCAAAGGCATGGTCCGCAGACCATGTACTTCCACTTGCAAGAGTCCTTCCCACCCCCTTGTTGTGTTACCCTCCTTCCTTCTCTCTTCTCTGCTCAGAAAACATCTGTTTCCAGATGTTGTTCTTGAGTCTAATAAATGCAGCGAAAGGCCTTGAGTTAATATATTTACAATAGCTGGAGATGTCGGCTGCTAGTTAATGGCTGGTTCGAGCACACCAAGACCCCCGTGTTTCCTGCGGGGGGGAGGGGGAAAGCAGAAGAACAGAAAGAGAAAGAGAACTGGGGTGGTGTTTTTCTCCCTAGTAAATAGTCTGAAAAGTGGAAGATTAGTGGCAGGACAGAGCACATGGCATCTCCAGGCTGCTGGCTTCAACTTCCAGTTAGTGACAGGAAGGACATGTTATTTTTTTAATGGAAGGCTGTCTTTAAGTGAAGGAAGGTGAGGAAAGCCTGCTGCTGTTACCAATCCCTTTACAGGTGAAGACCTGTTGTAGATACCTGGCTGGCTTGAACTATGCTCATAGAAGCAAGAACCTCATCCATGCCCAGCTCTATCCATTTCTGGCCTGTGGCATGGAGTGGTCATGTCCACAGTACCTGCCTTGGGTCATAGAGAGTTTATGGTCTATTGCAGTGAGAGCATGTTGTGCCACATGAGGAATCCTCACGCATTGTGAGCACTGTGTGTCTGTGGCAGAGCAGTGCTGGGCAAACTCTGTGAGGTGCTTTGCCCACGCACTGACGTCCCTGAGAAAGACAAAGTGCCTGTGCCAGCTTGAGACTGACCCAGCTGGAGTCTTGCCACACCTGCTTGTAACTGATCAATTGACCCAGTGCCATGGGCTAGATGTGAAACTTTTGCATTGTACAGGGGAGTTTTGGCTGCTTTGGGAGGTTGTATGTGAGTTCTGTTTGCTCCAGTTCTTTGCATGTTTGTGCTGAGGTCCTTAAACACCCTGGAAGACCTGTTAGAAGCGATGGAAGTGTGTGCTTACAGGGAGCATCATCAACCTCCCTGAGGAAAGAGGGATGCAGCCTCAAGCTCAGTGTGTGCAGGGCTTTCTGAGAGTCACTAGTCAGTGAAATCACTCCTGATTGCAAGTGAGTATTTGTTTCTACTCAACCAGCTTTGAGACTCACGAACTTGCAGGAGGACTGGTTTCAGGCCAGCGCTCACCTCCTCTCAGGCCGTTGAGAGAGCTGAAGTCTGGGCTGTGCTCAACTCAAGGAGTGCTGAGGTGATTCCACATCCTGCTGAGATGCCAGGCCTGTCTCTGGAGGCAGCTTTTTTGTTGAGCAGTGCTGCAGACTCGACATGCACAGTTGGCTCAGATTTGTGGCTGAATTAGTCCATCTCTATTGGCATGGGGTGACAGGGCTCCGTAATATCTCATGGATAGAAAAATTACCCTCTTGCTCATCTGCAGCTAAGGCTTCTGTGTGAAACCCGTCTGAGTGCAGCTCCCCAGCCTGCAGCAGCTATGACATACCCTCTAAATGAGCTGATCAGCTGGAGAGGGGCTGGTGGGGAGGCAGGAAAAGGCACTTACAGAGTCATTCAGGCGATGCTCGTGTCTGGACTGCAGGATCTGTGTCAAAAACCAGCGCAAAAGAGCAGAGAGCTCTCCCCAGCCAGCGGGGGGAAAAGAGATGTAGACACCCAGCAGATTTCCATTTTTAGCTTAAAGGGTGCGTTTTTGTGATTTCAGCGCTTAGGTTGGTATAAAGGGAAGGGAGACAGCCTGAGGAGAAACTTTGTATAAGACAGGCAGGTAGCTGCAGTCATCAGTAGTTCAACCCCAGTGTTAGGTAGTGTACTGCAGCACTCTCCAGCACACTCAGCACCAGTTGATAACTGGTATTTTCCTGAGAAGATCTCTGCTTCTCAAGCACTGTATCATCAGCCTCTAGGCATCTCCCTTTCATTTCTCTGTGTCTACTTATTTGCTGTGATTGCAGGTGGTATCTTGGGTAACTCCCATGGAGCCAGGGCCTCAAAGGATTCTTTTCCTTTTGTAAAGAAGCAGGCTGCTAACACAGGGGGAGACTGGGCAGGGGGTAGGAGACCGAGGTGGCTGCACCTCCTGCACGAATAGACACCCTTTGTGCGCCGTGTCTGTGGGTTACACATCTCTGCCCCGCTCATATGAAAAACTGTTGAAAGGCTGCAGCCATCAGAGGGGTGTTTTCCCCGTGTGCCGGAACAGCACCGCAAATCTGAGCAGTGAGATGACAAGAAACCCACTAAAAGAAATAAAGAAAGGATTTCCTGCCTCGCAGACGCTAAAACCCCATTTTGGGAAGCGAGTGGCTGTGAAAGGCATGAGGCCATCCAAAGAATTGGGGCTGTGTGCTACCGGGCCCTCCGAGGGTTTGTCTGGTGGAGGAGAAACAGCTCGTGCTTGCGTTAACCTGCTCCCAGAAGGTCTGTCTCTTCCAGCCCCCTGAAACAGAGACCAGGCCAGAGATGAATATGAGTTTTCTCTGCCAGTTAATTTCCAGCACAGACTGCACGCAAAATCTTCATTTAAAACGTGTAAATGACAGCAAAAGAGCCACAAGGGAGCCAGATTTTAAGAGACCAATTTGCTGCCTGGCTTTTAATGACTGTGCACCACGGTGAGCTCTGTGCTGCTTCACTGCTGAGCGTGCTCAAGGAGAGGATGAAAGAATGGACAGACAGACAGGCAGGGGCTCAGCAGAGCCTGCATGTCACCCTGGAGGATAAAATATTGTATGTTATGCTCAGAAAAACTGGGAGAGGTGGCCCTCCCTTGCTGCTGAAGAACAGAAGGAGGCTTTGTTTCCCAGACGCATGGCTCGGAGCTGCCCTACGGCACGTTTTGGGGAGACTGCTCCCTGCCAAAGGGGGATTGTCTGTCTGTCTGGTGCCCTGTGCCTGATGGGACACGGAGATGATGGGAAGTTCTGCTTCACTAGAGGGCCTCAGCAGATTGGTTCCTCTGAACACCCTTGGCAGGCTGTACCCCCAAATCAGGCCCCAAATGTTCCCACTGCAGCCTGCCTGCCTGGGGTGTTTCTCCCTGCTGCCCTTCGCTTGTTCCTTGCAGAGCCCTCAGCTGCCAGCTCTTGTTTCCAGATGTTTCCCTCTGCTTCTCACCCTGCCTGGCTGCTCTCGTCAGAATGTCGGGGTCCAAATCCCCCACTGCCGGAGCCTCAGGGCTGCCCCAGGATCCGCGTGGGGGACGCGACAGCCCCTTTGTACCATCCCATAAAGTGCTCTCGGCTGCCTGGAGGAAAGGAAGACGCAGGCTGGTGCGAGCCCAGCCTCTGCTTTACAATCTCTTTCCTGCCACTATAAATAACCTCGGCGAGAGTCACTTCAAAGGGAAGGACTGGCGGCGGAGAGGTGGTTTGGGGACCGAGCGGGACAGGGGCGTCCCACTGCCCGATCCCACCCCGGCGCTTTGCATAAATAAATAAATCATGCAGCAAGGGAGAGGTGGAGAGAGAGGGCGAGCAGAGGAGGTTACTTTGGGAAGCCGCGCAGCTCGCTCATCCCAGCCCCGTAGTTCGGAGGGAGTGTGTCATGTTACAGGGGAGCCACGATCAGCCAGAGCACAACGTCGCCGGAGCAGCTGAGAATTACCTCTCTCTAATGGGGACTTTCATGTGCGAGCTCCTGGCCAGTCTGCGAAGGAACTGAAACTGACAGCTTAGAAAGAATCAAAATCCTACCAGCGAACCAAAAGACTGAAATACAGGAGGAAAAAAAAAATCTTGATCAGATTATTTTCCCCCCCCTCGCACTCTTTGCTGCAGTTGGATCCCTTTTTTTTCTGCACCCCTTTTATGTGTGTGTGGTTTGTTTTTATTTTTTAAAGACACCCCCCCTCCCATGTACTTTTGTCATTATTGCTGTCACTTGTGATTTGCTGGCACCGGGATTCCCTTCGACGTTCTTTTTCTATGCCTTCTGGATTGTGCATCTTGGAGTAGGAGCGAAGCTTTATTTATTCTATTTATTTATTTATTGTTTCTCAGGACAGGGAGGGAATGTTGGAGGAGAAGAGCTGGAAAGGCGTCGACGAAGCAGCTTTTGACAGGGGGTGTGTGGCTCCCCCCAGGACCGGCGATGGGGAGAGATGCTGCCGCCTCCCTCTCCTGCTGGGCTCGGGGCTGCCCGGCGTGTCCCTGCTCTCTCTGGTGCTGAGCCTCCTGCTGTACTTTCGGACCTCGGATCTGCAGTCCCGGGTGTCCCACTTGGAAGCAGACAGACCCACACAGCTCCCTGCCTGGCTCTCAGCAGACCAAATGGAGACAGCTATTTTGGGAAGAGTTGACCAACTGCTCAATGAGGTCAGTGTTCTTTCATTTTGCATGTAGAGTTTATAGTATTATAGGTTTTAGGCATATGCATGTTTGCATTGTCACATTATCCATTTTTCCCCCTTTCTTAGAAATGTATCTCTGCACGAGTGATGCTGCTGCTAGGTTGAATTCCCTGTTCCTTCAGGTCCCTCCCACCTCTCAAACTTGCTTGGCGTTTACTTCTCTCTTCTCAGCCCACGCTGTAGCTGAAGCCTGCACTTTGCAAAGAGGAAAACCTCAACCCTGATCCTGCTGGGGAGGCAAAAACCTCCAGCCCTTCTCTTCAGGAGCCTTCATGCTGAAAGAGTTAGAATTAGAGGTTAAACCTGGGGTTTCAGCATGGGTTTGAGCCCCGGAAGGGGGATAGGTAAGGCATGTCGCAGCCAGCATGGCTATGGGAAGAGGTAATTGCAAGCACACCAATGTTGTGATGGGCTGGTATTGCTGCTGTACCAGCCCTGATCCCTTCCACAGCTCCTGGCTCAGGAAAATGAGACACACTGGTGTTGCCAGGATGGTTTCTGGTACTGCCCGGGCATCAATGCAGAGCATATGGCTGCATTCTACTCACTTGAGTCCCATCCAAACTCCACTGGACTCTGTGAGCTCTCCTCTGGTGATGGGGGGATGCTGCTACTGGCTTCAGCAGGTCAATAAAAAGGGCCCAAAAGCGCAGATTATTGTTGCTGACGCCTTTTACTTTGCTGTGTTGATGCTGCTGGGGGCTGTCTGTGTTCCTGTACTCTGGCTGCGATGAGTGTTCCTTGCCTTGTTGGGCTTTGAAGTGGTGTTGACATGTGTCAGGGAGCAGATGGTGGCTCATGTCTCTGAACTCTCCAGACAGGTCCCCACTGACCTGTTCCCACAGCTCTAGGAAAGGCTTGGGGGTGAAATTCAGGGCTGGAGCCATTTCCACCCACCTCTCCTTTTCTCTGTTATCTCTAGCTTTGGCTTGAGTCATGCTGGAGAGATCCCTGGGGCTAGCCCAAAAACTGTTTGTAGCTGAAAAAAAATCTCTTTTGGGCTGTTATTGCCAGATGAGGTGAGGAATGGGATGAACAGAGTGCTGACTACTGGGACCTGCCTTGGGCAGTGCCGCCTGGCACCTGGGGTGACGTGGACCCCCTCCTGCTTTCTAGGAGCAGTGAAAGTCTGTGGTGAGGAATTTAAACCTACAGCTGACAGGCTCCGCTTCTGTTTATGGGTCTTGTGAGAGCAGTCCTGGGATCTGCTGGGCTGTGCAGCCAAAAGCTGTGAACCTTGAGTTAGCAAACACTGCAGGAGCTGAAGGATACGGTTTTGAGTTGCCTCTTAGGATGAGGAATAAGGGAAAGACAGGGTCCATGGGGCAATATCCTACTTTAAAACGGGGTTTGGGGCGGCAGAAGCGTTGCGGGTGATTGGATCTGTGCCCTGTGGTTGCACTCTCATGCAGGGACTCCTTCCCTGCCACCAGGCAAGGGATAGTGCACAATCCCTCTGTTGCTGCTGGCATGAGTCTGCTGGGAAGTCGACGTTGATCTTTACCGAGATTTGAGAAGTGCCTCCCGGGAATGGTGCCTGGGGCCGGATGGCCCTGTGTCCTGCTGGCTCTGCTGGCAGCGACACCTTTACACCTTTATATAGCTCGGCTTAGCGAGGAAATGGGGGTCTCATGATGCCCATGTGCCCAGCAGCACCCCTGTTTCCTGAGCAGCCCCTCCTGTGCTCCTGGGGGGGGGGTGGCCACAGTCCCCACTGCAGCCTGTGTGGGGACCAGCCGTAGGACAGGAAGGACAGCTTGAGGGGCCAGCACTTGCTCCTGAGTACCACCAGGGTTACCAGCTCCATCCTGGGCTGCAGCTTCAAAAAGGGCTTGGAGGAAGGCGCTGGAGACGGTGGAGGAGGAAGGACGCCTGGCCCATGTCTCCTGTCCCTTTATACCTGTGAAGGTCTGATGCCCGTGGGGGAGGAGGGCTCTGTCCCCCAGGGAGGACCCCCTTGCCAACTGTGCTGCCCACTTCTCCTAAGCATCTAAACCTCAGACCTCCACACTCAGCCAGAGGCACGGGCACGGACCAAGCAGCTCGAGGTCCAGGGCAAGGGGCTGCTGGTGGACAGATGGTGGGGGGCATATGAGGCTTTTGATTAGGAAAGAGAAATCCTTCCGGTCTTCCTTTTCATTGTGTCTGAAGTGGGGTCCAGGACTGACTGGTGAGGGGCGAGGATGGAGAAAAACAAGGTAGATAAAGGGAACGGGGAAAGGATGGGAGAAAAAAAGTAAGGAAAGAAAAATAAGTTGTGCTGACCATGAGTGGGGGAGAGGGGCTGCAGATGGGTTTGCTGTGATGGACGTGTAAGTGGGATATTCATCTCCCCCTGCTCAGACCCTCGCCGCCTCTCATTGCCACATCCTCACCGTTTCCTGGTGTTTCAACCTTAATGGGTTTCACAGCTGCCAGCTCAGTGAATCCATCACAAAATAAAACAGCAAAGCTTTAAAGGAACCCAGCTTTAGAAAAAGCTGATTAGAGGTGGGGAGGAAGACACAGCACATTTCTAGCTCTGGTGGCTGTGAAGATGAGCTGGAGGGATGTGAATAAGTAAAGTCTGTGAGGGCTGATGGAGGAGCTCTAAGGTTATGCTCAAAACCTGTACTGCTCTGAGCTGGAGTGTGTAATGCCCTCGAGTCTGGGCCATGAGTGTGCCCAGGTGTGCCCTGGGTGTTCCCAAGGGTCTGCACGGGATACTGTACAGATTGCACTGAGAAGTGCAAATTGCCAAAGTCCTTTGAGAGGCCTTTCTTCTAGACATGCAAAAATAAAGCAGAGTGGCAGGGAGAGGAGCTGGGTTGGTTAAGATGTTAATTTTAAGGCAGCTGGTGGGGATGTTTTCTCCATCTCAGAGCCTGGTTTTTGAGCACTGGTGGCTGGCTGTGGCAGAGTTTCCATCTCAGCTTAGGAGGAGCGTGGAGAGGGCGGCAGATGCTTTCCCAGAAGCAGCCTGACCAGTGCTTCATTTGCTACTGTGGAAACCTCTGCCTGGTGTAGGCGAATACCACAGGGGAATTTTTTACCAGACTCAAATTGACTAGGTTTTCTTGTAAAAGCATCTGTGCAGAATGGGCCAGAAGCAGGTAGTACAGGGAGAACTTTAACTCCACGTAGGAGTTCGAATTCCTCTGCGTTTATGAGACATCATAAAATCATACAAGGAGCACAAATAAACTCACTAGTGGCATTTGCAAGAGAGGCAAAGCTTTCCAAAGAAGAAAACGAGGTCCTTTTCCATGCTAGGTAACACTTGGTGCTATTTCACTTGCCAAAAACTCATCAGGGTGGAGAATGAGATGGATTCAGTGCTGTTGCTTGGAAAAAGAAATCCCAGAATTTGTGAGTTTGTAGAGATAGAAATGTGTATGTGTGATGCAGCAGCAGGTAATCCTGTGCACCCTGGGGGAAGATCAGCTGCTCCTCAGCCTTCTCAGGGGCTTGTGTTGAAGGTGTTTGTTGTGGTTTCAGTGACTCTTAAGGGATTCAGGAGTGTGCCTGTGAATGGGGAGGGAGCTGATCCTCACTGCTTTCCCAATAGTCTCATTTCCCTGGAACTCTTTCCTTACTTGTGCAAGCAAAGGAGGGACACCAGGAAGCTCTTTCCCTCCTGACTTGAAGCATTTCCCCCCCTCATTTTATTCCGTATCTCAAAGCACACTGCTCAGTTGTTTCCTAGGGTCTGCAAGCTTGCTCTAAGCATCCCCTGCTTACATCTTTAGCTTAGTGTTCTTTGCCCCACAATCAGGGGATCTATTTTTTTCTTTCAGCTTCTCTGGTAGCTCAGTTGCATTTCCTTTCAGCTGCTTGCAATCCCTCTACCTAGGTGGTGTTATTTCCAAGCTTTTTGCTCCATCTGGGAGGACTCACTTCTCTCTTTTGCTTTGTGCCACATGGTCCCATCATTCCAGGAGCTGGGCCTTTAAAAAAAAAAAACAAACGGGGAAATTGGAGGTAAAACAATGAGAGTTTACAAAACCACCCACCCCTGAAATCCTCCTGATGGTTGTAATAGATTATCTATTTAAAATGTGTTTCTCTTAGCTGTTGGAGATAGTGGTGGGAAATGATTTCACCTCCCCGGGTGACTGCAAACAACTGGGAATGCTAAAGAGCTATTAATCTGCCCCCTTTGAAGAAGTGCCCTCCCTCTCACCTAATCTCAAGTGCCCATCCAAAACAGACAGGCAAGGTTTAGGAGAGCACAGTCCTTTAATGCCAGAAGTGGTCTTGCTGTCGCTGCTCTGTCCACCCAGGTCAGCCCCGTCCTGTCACGCTTTTAACAAAACCCATGGGAAAAGCCCGTGCTGACTTTAGTGCCCATTCCCAGCAGGTGTTTCAGCATGACCCTCCTGGCCTTGCCCTCTTGCAGACGGGATTTTCCCTTTCCTCGCTCTCAGCAATGTGCCGTGGCTCCCTGAACCCACAGAGGTGCCGCCAGGGGCGATCAGCTGTGGCTCCAGCGCTGGCAAAGGCTTTTTTTCAGCCACTTGCCGTGGTGCAGGGGGAAGATGCAGCTGTTATGTCACTGGATAACGTGACAGACGAGAGCAGGCTCTGCTGACAAAGCAATCCCCCGCACAGGAAGTGTTTTCAACCTTTCTGGGAGGCAGCCTGTTGCTGCTCTTGATGTTACGGGCTCCAGGTATCCCCTAGGTGAAAAAAATCCCCCAGATCCCAGGGAGGAGATTGCAAACACTAGATTCCCAGAGACAACCTTCTTTTTAAATTTTGTTTACAGAAGCTAATCCTGCCCTAAAATTGAATGCTTTTCTATTGCCTGGAATGAAAATTTTCTCTTGGAAGTGACATTTTTAGAGGGAAGTACATTTGGTTTGCTCTCCTGAACAAAACCAGCTTCTTGTGTTGGACCAGGCAATATTTTGCACAGTGGAAACGAGGGAAGCAGAAAAGGCTGGGGGGTTTGTTTTGTTTTGCCATCTCCACCCAAAGTTGAACTGAGGTCTCCAAGAGGCAAGGATTTTTTTCTGTGGCAGTGTTTGTTTAATAGACAGTGCAGGAGAATGAACACCAAGTGCTCCTAAATCCCTGGTAGGTTTTGCCTCCCACTAAAGGGGAGCAGTCCCATGGCACCACTGCCCTTTGCACTCCCCAGGGATGTGCAGAGCTCTTGGGCTTGAGGGAGACATGAGGGATGGGGCAGAATGTCCAAATGCTGGTAAGTGAGTGATGGCTGCATGCTCATGGTGCACAGGGCTGTGCTCCAGCCTGCCCAGCAGCACCCACACCTCCCTCCCCAGGGGCCCCTGTCCTTGAGAAGGCTATTTCAGTTGTCCCAGGTCTTTCCAGTACCTTGACCCTGCAGATAAAGCCTCAGGGAAATGTTATCAGCCCTGTTCCGTTCCCAGTCATGCTCAAGTCCTGCTGGGTCATCACTTCCCTGTCCAGTTATGCTGCTCCTCTCTTTGTAAGCCTGCACAGCAACCCAGCCAGGGCTTCTTGCAGCACAGCCTAACTCGGCCATTCCCCCTTACAGCCTCTCCGGTGCCTCTGCACTTGGTGGGGCAGGGATCTGTTCCATGCTTCCTCGCAGATTCGTGTCCTGTAAAGGCCCCTGTTGCATGCAGGGTGTTTGGACCCTTGTTGGCTAGGAAATGGCTTTCCGCTCCTGCCATTGCAAACCATCATCCCTTCCTTGTCTGAGCCCGATTCCCAAACATGGGAGCACCACCCAAATGTGGCAGTCTGGTGTTGGAGACGTTTTGGTTGGCACACGCGTAGATGGGAGTGGGGCTGTGTGTGTCCACATACCAGTGTGAGTATCCAAAGAAAGGCTCTGCTGTCCTACTTGTGCCCATGTTTGACCACTTGCAGTTAGAAGGCAGGCAGTGCTGCAGGGCAGAGCTGTGCCATCTGGGGTGGCAGCAGGATGGGAACGTGCCCAAGTGCAGAAATTCACAGAATATCTGTGCTTTTAACTGAGAAGGTAAACACCAATGAAATGCTCTATGGGAACTGGCAATTTTCCTTGCCTCAAACCCTCTCCTCACCCTGCCATCAAATCATCTTGCTATCAAAACATTTCAATCTACCATGCAAAATAAAGCTCCGAAAATATTTAATTTCTAGTCAGTCACAGCAACCGTTACTCTTTTGGCTTGCAATGAGGAAGCCAGTCCTTTCAAAGTAAAAATAAATGGAAATGTTCCAGCCAATTCTGCCTTCCTTCATCCCAGGCGGAAACAAGTTGATTTACTTTTATCTTCTCTGAAAGAATTTTTCCCCAAACTGATGCCTTCTTGCAGGAAGATGCTCGATTACTTGTGAAAATAAAACAATTTCTGTATGATCTTGGGCTTCTTTTGTGTCCTATGTAAGGCTATTTCTTTTGAAATATTGGCCCACTTGTGAAGTAGTTTAAAAAATAGGAAGGCTCAACAGGGATGGGAAGTTGGGCTTGAAGGTTAGGAGGGAAGAGAGAGTGATTCCAGAGCTTAGGAACCCCAGCAGCTCAGTGGTCTCAAATCATTAACCAAGTGTGGTTCGCAGGCATTAATGAATAACCTATTTGGATTGATTTGCATTTTCTTCACTAAATTACAGTTATTTTATAAAGTCTGTGAGGAGTGGTGAGGATGCTACCCCCGGAGCACATTTTTCTGAGGATGTGGGTTAATTTTGTCGATTTTGTTGATGTTCCCAGTGAGAGAAGATGCAGTGACCGCAGGTGGACTTTATTTGCTCTTCAAGAGAGACACAGATGGGCCCAGAGTGCAGGAGACTGGCATGCTGGCACCATTAGAAATCCAAACTCATATATGAAATGCACATTCTGACAAAATTCCACCTTGTGGAAGCTCTTGATAGGTTTTGTTGTGTTCTGCCCTTGGGGGAAAAATTAAGTTTCACAGTGTCTGAAGATTTTAGGGGATGCCGTTGGTGTTTTCAGTTCATCTTCAGCCCCAATCTCGCAGTGGGACCCTTCTGTCCATCCAGGTGTCTCCAAGAACATCAGGAATGTGCTGCAGGGTGGAAGAGGACCTGCTTCAGATCTTCATTTTCTGCCCACTGAGTGGGTCTTCTGAGAAATGTGGCTTTGTCACGAGGACACAGTCACCAATTTATTTGCCACTGCCGGCTCTTGGTTTTGTAATGCCTGTCAGGAGGACCACATTTGGAGGCCATTACGAAACTCCCTCAGCCTGCTTTCAATCAAACCCTGCATTTCTAGTTAAGGGCTATGAACTTTATTGCTTTTCTTCGTTCCCAAACTGCTCTGCCCTGTCTATCCCATCTCTACTTGGGCAGCATCCCCTCCCAGTTCCACTTTTTTCAAGAATTTGAGGCTTTGGTTTCAATGGTATAAATTAATCCTTTTTCTGTTTTTCCTCTCTTGGCAGAAATTAAAGTTCCACTTGCCAAGACATCGAGAAGTTCGAGACACACACCAGCGATGCGACTGCCCGGCAGGTAGGGATCTGGGACAGCTGGCGCTGTGGAAAGTGACAAAAGATTTTCTGTCTACATCTCATTGGAGGATTTTTTTAACGCAGTCTCCTGTGTGAATGCAAAGTTTTGTGTACTTGCATAACAGTTTGCTCAAATACAGGAAATTGATACAGGGATGTGGGCAGCGAGTCTGGTTTGTACATGGGTGCCAACACTTGACACGAGCAACAGGAAAAGGGGTAGACATCCAGGTGGATGTCCAGATAGCCAGTAGAGAAGGACACATCTGGAGGGCCAGTGTTCCCTCTGATTTTAGATATCAGTTTTGAAGTGGGCAGAGAGGCTCTTGGGAAGTGCATCTTTCTTGCCTGATTTTGGAAGGTTTGAGACACGTAGATCCAACACCAAAGCTGAATTTTGGTTAGCCAAAATGCCTCCAGGGTAAGAAGATTTGAATTCCTTGGTGTTCTACAGCTATCTGAGGCATGTTGCAGGATTAACAGCCTTCTGCTAGAAGCAGCCATTTATGAGGGGCTTGGATGAAGTGGTCACTTGAGGTCCCACTCATATAACATACAGAAATATTATGGGATTGCCTAATTGCATGATGGTTTTAATCATGTTAATATCAAAAGGCTCTTTGAGACACATCTTCTGAAGTGGTTTCAATACAATAAGTGACAAATTGCTATGGAAAAAACGTTTGTGAATGGCATTTCATTCCATGAGTATGAATCATTCAGCCTTCCTCATTGTCTTTTGATACATTTGACTAGAAAAAAATACAGAAGTGCCAGCTACCACTCACATCCAAAGTTCAAGTTCTGGGAGAATTTGAATCTGTATATTCAAACTGGGTGACTGAAGCTCGTTTTGCAAAGAAGGTGGCAGGGAAAATTATGTCTGGATGAGGACATGAAAGTAGCATTTCCATTTTCGGCTGTTTCCCCTTTGGCTCTCCTCCGTGCCCAGTGTGACAGTATCTGGCAGTGTGCTTAACAAAGGGTATTTAAATGTGGCCAACAGTTGGGATAAGGGTGGATAAAATTACAAAGGGGTTGTCTTTGCTGAAGGTAAGGTCTCAAAATCATTGTATTTAGGCTTGTACAGACATAGTTTCTTGCCAGAATGAAATGAATTTGCAGCACGACAGCTTGTAAAAGCAAGAGTTAAAGCTCTACACGTTTGTGGTGGAAAAGAACTAAAATCCAGGATCTAGAACTGTAGAACATTGGAAAAAAGCCTGATTTGACTAGTCCAGATCAGGACTGTTTGACTTTCTTTTTAGTCCCAGAAATAAACAACAGGAGCAATTCCGGTTTAAATTTGAAAGATAGTACAAATGAAATGTTTTCTAAGTATCATTTCTCAAAAGAGCATATCAAACCGGAGTTAAGCTCATTTTAAATACCAACATTTTCCCTTCAATGGGAACACAAATCACAGCCCTCCTCCATTTTTAGGTTCTTGCCTGGGCTTGACAAATAAATGCCATAAAACCACAGGAGTGAATGTCCTCCTGGTGTTTCTGAACCAACTTGAAGAAGGAAACTTTGAACTTGAGTGCAGAGCAGAGAAAAAAAGATATTAGTTCCTTTCTGAGGCCATCTGGATATCACTCCTTCGCCATTTGTGTGATAGATGAATCACCCAGGTATTTCAGCATCGAGATCGTAACACTTGGTTACAGATACCCTCATCCCTTGGGAAGCTTTGGCAGCAATCTGTGCTGGATTTCTCATAAATCTTAGGTGCCCATTCGTTCCATTAAGCTCATGGTATTGCTGAATAACAGCTTTGATTCAGGAGGACAATTATAATAAATGTCTCCTAAGGATTGAGGCTTCCTTTTTACCTGTCAAACTTGCTTGTCTTTGTCAAATATTCTATGGATACAGAGACTCTATATAAAATTGTCCCCCACCCATCAGCTAATCTGTTGAGGGAAATGAAACCGTGGTCTGAAGCTGATGTTGTGGCAGGTGAGGCTTTGGTTGGATTGGAGCAGTACAGAAACAAGGGCACCTTCAGCCAGCTGTTGTCTCCTCTTAGACCCTTTGCTCCAGGGTATTTCCCTTTGGTCTCCAGGCTGGTGCAATGCAGGCCACCTGACCACGTTTCAGCGTGGCGTCTCTTCCAGCACAAGACCTTGGGAATCCTTTTCCTCCGTGCATTTTCCCCCTGGTGTTTAAAATGCCCCAAGGACCAGACAAGATGACTTTTGCGGGAGACCAAGGTATTCAGAAGCGTCAAGATGTTGCAAGACTTGGCGCATGCCCGTTGCTTCTCACTGGCCCACTTCACTGCCCATAAACACACCATACTCCTCAGCAAAATAAATGTTTATCAGAAGTGACATTTGAGTTCATCCCTAAGTGTGAGTCAGGTCCCTGCATGGCAGAGAAGGGGAAAAGGAAGACAAGTTCATTTGCTGACCCGTTCAGTGCGGATGTGGAGGTCCAGGGCCGTGTCACCCATTGCCACAGATGAGCTTCTGAACAGAAATGGTTGGGAAAAGCTGGGAATAGGAGAAAAAGAAGATTGTGAAGTGTGTGACTGTGCTGTGGCTATCTGAGAGTGTGTGATAAGGATTCTAGAAATAACATGGTCAGGAAAACAGCACAGCTGTATTTTCAGCAAACGATAAGGAAATAAAAGTTTCATTTGACTGAAAAGTGGCTACTTCAGATCACTTGGGCTGGGTGTGACTACCTATGAGATGTTGCTCCTTGGCATTGTGTTTTTTGAGTTTAGAGGTCGCAGTGGGCTTCTCCAGTAGTGTCTTGGTGATGAGGACACAGCCCTCAAGTTTAACATAACCTATCTGGGTAATTAATGACTTTGCTCCCTTCAATAGATAACCTCTGACATTCCTTCTGTCTCCACTTACTGCTAGACAGATCTGGGACAACTTTGTACAGGTTGGACAAGACAAACCTCAATGGCAGCAATGACTGCACCCAGCTGTTCTCCAACCCCAGACCCTCTGCTGGGGATGGGGCCAAGGGTGGGCAGGGGGCTCACACTTGTTTTGGTCTGAGGTTGTTGAATGCATAGATATGACTTGGGGAATTTTTCTGGGACTGAGCAGATGCTTTTCCATATGGTGTGTGGATGTGGTCAGGAGCTACCTGAGGCTGGAGGATCCTCTTACAGCCAACTGACCTCCCTTAATTTCCTCCATGTAGTAAAAAAATGCTGCAAGGGGAAAACATTTTGTTTCAGGTTGACAGGGCAAAAAAATCTAAGCTTTCCTGGTCTAATCTTGATCCAGTTGCAGATCCAGACTGTGTCTGCCCGAGCAGCCTCAAACAGCCAGGGATTACACCACAATCCCTTCCCACAGCTTTCCTGGTGGAGGTGGGCGCTTGTGTATTTTATATATTGTGACTCTCTTTATTAGACCTTTCCCATCTTCCTCTCCTCAGCTCTGATTTTCACAGTCCCCACGTGGCTGTTTTTCACTGTGCTGGCTCTCTGCTCTGGTCTTCAATATCCCTTTAAAAAAAAAAAAAGAAAAAAAGGCTGGCTGCTTTCCCTCTGCCTCCACAGTGCTTGTTTTGGTCCGGATTCTCCTTGGTCAGGTTGGGAGCCTGCGGTGCTGGAGGCGGTCAGCCATGCAAGCAGGGAAGCAGCTCAGAGGGATGCTCAATGACTTTTCCATCCCTCCCTGTGGCAGCGCTCGGGGGCAGAGGAGGGACCTGGGCTGCAGGAGGAGGCAGCTCCCAGGCACCGGCACTGGCAGTCGGAGGAAGGTTGCATAGCCCTTCCACAAACCAGTGTACCTTCTGTTGTTACAGGGGCTTGGAGGGATGGTGTGAGGCAGCTGCAAGAATTTTGGCAGTGGCCAGGAACTGAGCTTTTCTCCGGAATGTCTTTGAGGCTTTGCAAAGGAATGTCCCCTGGGCATTTCTTCTCATACAAAATTTCACCCGCGTTTCCTATCTGCCCCGCCGTGGGGCACAGAGAAGGCTGCTTGCCCCACCCTTCATCTGCAATTGACTTCACAGGAATACCAGCAGCAGATACTGCAACTCAAAATTGTTGCTGCTGTTCCCCTTCTTGCAGGGAAGCTTGCAGGAGCCAAGGTGCAGCTGTGGCCCCAGTTGCACCCAGGGGACGTGTGCCACTTGATGCACATACTCAGTCCAGGCATTCTGCTCTCCTTCTTGGCTGCACCCATTCTCTGCTGTCCAGACCCCTTGACACACTGGCAGCTGGTGGACGTGGCCAGTAAGAAACAGGGCTGCAGTGGGGCTGTTGGCTTCCACCCAGGATGTGACACCCAGAGCCAGTGGGGCCAGCTGATGGGAAGCGGATTTCCCACATCCCAACCTGTACCTGTCCTCACAGACAGGTGCAGAGGAAGGAAAAAATGCTGGGTAAGGCAGCAAATGAGGGGTTGGTGGGGATGGCTGGGGCAAGGGGAGGCTCCTGGGCAGTGTGGGCTGAGCCTTGGTCCTGCAGCAGACAGGCAGGATGTTGTATCCAAGTGGATGCATCCGTTTCTAACTTGGGATTTGTATCTTCTCCCCAGACATCTCTGTGGAGATGAGCCAAAAAGGGAGACAGTGCCCAAGTCCTGCCTTCTCCCCACATCCCAGCCGGGGGGCTCCATCTCTTGCCATGGCTTTTTATATTTTCTCGCTGTCATGTTTAACGTGATCTTTTTTCAGCTGGCTGGGGCTGCTTGGACAGATCACAGAATCATAGATAATAGATAGATTTGAGTTGGAAGGGACCTTAAAAAGATTATCTAGTTACAGTCCTCTGCCACAGACTGGGACACCTTCTGTTAGACCAGGTTGCTCCAAGACCTGTCCAACCTGACCTAGAACACTTCAGGGATGGGGCAGCCCCAGCTTCTCTGGGCAACCTGTGCCAGTGTCTTAATGCTGCTCCAGGGCTCCCATGAGATTAAAAACATGAACACACTGGTGAGCTCCAAGAGGTGAAGGAGGTGTTTGGGATCCCTGGAGTGGGGTGAGGGTGTGGAAAGGTCAGCTCCAGCTATTTAAACACCAGCAGCCACAAGCTGTGTCAGTGGCCTTGGCTCAGAGCCATGAGGGGGATGAGGTGGGAGGGTGCAATGGAACACCCTTGGCCCCGTGGCCTTACTGTCAGGAGGTGCATTGAACTGGTTGAAATGCTATGGTTTTGTATTTCACCCCTTTTGAGGACAGTAAGTCAGCGTGGCTTTCTATGCTGACTGTGCAAAAGGTGTTTTCCGCTTTGAAAGTGCCTCAACGCAGCTTTCTGACAAGCGCTGACAAAAAAATTGGAAAAGAGGACTTCTGTCTCAAGCAGCTGCCCCTTGCCAGAAGCTTTGGGCTCTCTGAATTGTGTTTTCCCTTGGAAGGATTAAGCCCTCGTGGCAGGGCTGACCAGAGAGCCGGGATGTGGAGGGAGCAGTGCCTGGGCTGCTGTGCTGGGCGTCCGGCAGCGCTGCAGCCACGGCAGCGCGTTGCTGTGACAGAAAATGGGGTTCTCTGGCACGCCGCCCCCCTAGCACATCTGGAAGAAAAATTGCAGTATAACCATTGCTCAAATACTACCCTCCTTTTTTCCCTGGGAATTCTATTATTCCCTGAAATTTAGATATATTCCCCCATCCACATTTTTGGGCCCTCTGGAGTATATACACACTTCAGCCTGGAAAGTTGCTCATGCGCCCTGGGCTGCTGGCTGTATTTTGGGTTGGGGTTTGTTTGGTTTAGACATACTGTTGTTTCATTTGTTTTGAAGATGCAAACCACACAATGAATTCCATGGATTCTGTGAGCAGTTATGAATAAATGGGGATGAACAATTCAGGAAAAAACCAAACAAATAGTTTGTTTGGTCACTTAACTCTCTTTCTCTGAACATGTAGGCTGCTGTGCTCGTAACTGGAGCGGCTTGAGGAGTCACCCCAGCCTTGGCTTTTGTCACCTGCATGTTGCCACATCCGTGGCTGAGGGACAGGAAGAGGGAGAAAGGATGTTCCTTAAACCTCTAAGCATCAACTCATCCGGCTTAGTCTGCTTTCGGGATTTAAACTGACTTTATTAAGGAGCATTTCATTGATTTTAATTAAGCTGCAGTTGTTGCCTGAGTGCAGACTAGGAGGGGCTTGTGTAAGGGAGGGCTTGTGTAAGCCATTAATACGTTTGTGAGCGTGGCCTGTGCTGCAAAATGGTTGGAGGGCTCAAAGCATCCCTGTGGTGCTACCATGCAATAGAGTTAGGATGGCAAACACCTCGGCCTTTCCCTCTTTATCCAAAATACGCTTAGAAACAGCCAAAGCATTGAAAAGGGAATGTGCCCTGGAACAGTGGTGCTCTGCAAGAGGGTGGCCTGTTTATTTACCCCCATCTACTTGTTCAGATAATTCCCCCTTGCTGTGTTCAGGCCTGCTTCCTGTACACCCCAGGGCTCCCCTCTCTGTTTTTTATATGTCTTCATATTTTGAACTTTTTATTTTTGGCTTTTTAAAAATTTTAAACTGGATGGAAGGTGGGAAGAATTTCCTCCAAAGACATGGAATTGTTATGGGACTTTTTCTCTGGAGGCTGAGCTCTGCCCAAAGGTGCAAACAGGTGAACATTTGTATTCAGGTGTGCATGAGTCCTGGTGACACAAGCAGTAACTTTAGCGGTGCTTGTGGCCCAAATGTTATATCCTAGCCCTTGGTTGTTTGAGACAGCTGTTCCCCATGCAAAACCAGGCATAAACTAACCTATTTCTTAGGCAAAGGTATGGTGCAGAGAGAGACATTGGGGATTAAATGCATGGGAAGGAGATTTTGGAGCAGATAACCCGCCGTGAAGTGCTCCGGCCAAAGCACAGATTGGAGCAGGAGAAAAGCGTTGTGGCTGTGCTGATTTTTATCAGGCAGTGGTCCCGGTGTGACCTTTACTGTCCATGTCTCAATAACAATCCAGTGGCACATGGCACCCCACGTGCAGGCTGGGGCCTGACAGGTTGCCTGTGGGGCACCGGGGCGCATGTTGAGGGCTGCAGCAGGCAGCTTCTGCATGTTTGACGGGTTTGCGTACAGATGTTTGGTAGAAGTGTTTACACCATTGCGTGCCTGTGCTCACAATGTATATGGTACATATGGGCATAAATCAGCGCCTTGACAAAGCAAGGCAAAACCATCCCAGCTGGCTGAGGAAACCCGAAGAGCGCACTGCGCTGCTACTGTATGCAAGGGCTTTGATTCAGCACGAGCGTGCTACCGGGGCGGAGGATTTTCCCCAGGCCTGGGCTGTGTGCACATGGCCGGGCTGGTTTGCGTCAGCCGCTGACGCACGTCCGGGCCCCGCGACGCGGGCCTCGCGTGTGCTGCCCATGCTGGCAGCTCTGCGGCGGCCCGAGGAATGAGGGTGAGCCGTACCGGCCGCCAGGCTCCACGGCCAGGCACGGCGCCCGATGGCGGCCGAGCCCCTTGCGCAAAGCGTGGGCGCCCGCCAGCCGCCGAGGAGCGCTGAAAATACCCGCGATGGGCCCAGGGAGACCTTGCAGGCGCCAAGCGGCTCCGTCCGAAGCTGCTTGCGAGGGGACTTCGCTTCGGTGCCGATGTTGGATGCTGCCATGGGCCCGAGGGCCATGGGGAGGTGAAAAGTGGGTTGCTGGCCTGGCCAGTGGCAGGATGGCTCGGTTTGGTGTCCCTGTGGTGGGGCAGAGAGGGGTTTCACAGTGGGATGCAGAGGCCCCTGAGGAGCCGTCCTCTCCAAGGTTTCTGCTTTCAGTGTGGTGATACCCGATTCCCTGTTGGCTTTTCCGGGCATCTGCCTACACCTTTGCCCTACGGGGACCAAGGACCAGGCTGATCCGCCGGTGCCCGAGGGTGTCCCAGGACGCAGATCAACAGGAAGAGGGGAGGGGCGGCTTTCCTTCCCCCGGATCGCCTTTCGGCCCTCGTGCCAGGCTGGGGCCGCAGGTACGCTGGTGGAACAGGGGCAGAGTCAGCCTTTAAAAGGGAGAGGTTGCATCATGCGGGGCTGGGCGGGCCCTGGGAGGCAGAAACCTCATCTGTTAAACATATACCGCCCCCCCTCCGCCGGGGAACATTCAATCCTCTCTTTGATGGACGTCCAAGAAAATACTTCTTCCACATCCTAAACTTGTTAGCACCAGTTAATCATCTTAACCTTCTTCCCCTCCGAACACACACTCCAATGAGTTTCCCATCGCTGGCAGCTGTTAAAGACACAGTGATGCTTTTTGCGCCAGCCTTCGCAGGCGAGCGCACGGCCATTAATTATTAAAGCTCCCGGATGCCCCCCACCTGGGACAGCAGCAACCCACACCTTGTGCTGCAGCCCCTTGGAAGTGACTGCCCCATGAGTCACTTTGAGGGGGGATGCACTTGATGCAGCTCTCTCCTTCCAGGAGCTGTACCAGGTCTGTGTCCCCCTGTGCACGGTCTCTTTGACATTATGAATACATTGTGAAGCAGAAGCCCTGGAAAATATTTGTTTGCATTCGAGTGATGCTCCAGCATCCCAGATGAACCCTGCGGAATGTCAGCAGCGTGACAATCAGAGGGGTTGGAGAGATGTGCTCACGTGTGGGGTCTGTGCCACACAGCTGGTGAGAGGAGTGGGCTGTGACATGACACCTGGTAACTGGGCATCTGCCCTTTATTGCATCTGGCTATTTCTTCCTTTTCCAATCTGGAAACCCCTTTGTTTCCCATTGTGTGTCTTTGGTTTTCCCGTCAAAACAAAGTTGTGTTTTAGATAGAAGGTGACAGCCTGATGCATCCATCTCCCCTGCAGTGCCCAGGGCTCTGGTGGGGCAGTGATGTGCCCTACCATGGCATCTACCTCTTGCACATAAGGGATTGGGTGGCAGCCCGCTTGCATGGGCTCCCTGGACCGATTCAACCCCTCACCCCCCAAACCAGCTCTGGGATGATTCCTGTTCTGCTTGCCCATCCTGTTCTAGCCTGGCTGCTGAGGCTCAGTGTCTGTTTCTTCCTCACGCAGTGTCTTGGGTGAGCAGCATCGCAGCCGGGCTGTGCAAGCAGGCGGTAATTAAATCAGCGTATTCCCCGGGGGGCAGCTGATTAACAGCACATGGGGGCTGAGGCACACACGGGCAGTATCAATCCATCGCTTGCCTCACTCCTCTCCCTTAGGATGTTGGGTTTTCTTCTTTCTGCTTTTCTTTTTTTCCTTTCTTTCAAAGAGAAAATGAAGATTATATCAGCTGAACTGGAATCTGAACTGACAGAGCTTTGTGCGAGGGACTTGTTTATTATGATTTGGTGTTGCTCCGGGCAGCATGTCCGCCTCGCTGGGGACCACCCAGCTGTCCCATCCACGCCAGGCTACCCTTGCTGGGCGGCTCAGCCAGCAGCAGGTAGAGGGCCTTTTGGGAGGGCTCTTCCAGAGGCTGAACCTAGTACTGGAATGTGGCACTGGGTGGATGCAGCCAGATCCTGGTGGCTGCTCTTTTCTTGTCCTTCTCCTCTGTCATCTGCTGCTGTTGTCCCAGGGAGGAGATGTTGCTGGAGGCAACAGCAGCTGCTGGGAGTTGTGTGTTGGCCTCGTCCCTAACGGAGCTGAAGAACACAATGGGCTGGGATTTTTTTTAATCCTTTTTTTTTGTTTAGGTTTTAAATATTAGCTCCTTATTAGAGCAATTTTGGCAGCAAAGAGGGAGTTGTTATGTCTCCCAAAATGGCAGCCCTTGCCTACAGATTAACTTCCCGTTAGACCCTATGATATACAAGTGCCACACACATGACAGGGAGGTTGAAACCCCAAAAGCACCCACAGAGCTTACGGGTCTGTAGCACTGCCCTGGCCACAGCGAGGGAGCCACGTGTCAGCCCTCTGCTCATCGGGGAGCAGTGTACCTGCCTCTGACCCCTCTGAAACCCAGGGAGAAGCTGTGTTATTGTGAGGCTCTTTGCCCTCCCCTGTGCAATGTGATTTAATCTGGGTTTAAAAACAGGAGGAGAGGAGAGGGGAAAATAAATGTACATTTTTTTTGAAAGGTGTAGCCTTGTGTTTATTGGTTTACCCCAAACTGATGAGTGTGGTGATCTCTTGCTTATGGATGACCTGAGTGCTTAGAGAAAATGCTTATTTTCTGGGGAAGCAGGTGGAGGTGGGGGTTATCAGGTGTGGTTGTGAATATTTCTGTCTCTGAATTCTGAAGCCATCCTGGATAGATCCCCATGCTCTGCTATTGCACTAAACTGTATCTTAATAGGCAGGGTCCTGGAGTTTCTTGGGACGGTGATGGGAAGTGGCTCTCGGGCCCTTTAGGAAGGGAAGCTACAAAAATGTGACTCTTGGCTCGAGGGCTGGCGTGGGGCATGCGCCGCGTGGTTTGGCATGCATTCAGCCATTCCCCCCTCCTCCACATGGGTTTTCCTACGTGCCTTTCCCATGCAGCAAGCTGTTGCAGATCTTGGTTCTCACTCCTCCTCTTTGCTCTCTTCTTTTCTAGAACAGTGAGGGTTTCCTGTTTTGATAGAATTTGCCTCTTTAGCAGTGGCTGAGGAGCCTCAGCCTTTTTTTTTACCAGGTGTACCACACGGCCCATTTACTTTGGAGAAGCTTCTCTCTGAATATAATGCCCTTTTGCCCTCGTGCCCTGAGGGCCTTTCCTTTTGTCTGGCAGGAAGAGCTTCAGAGTAACTGATGTCTAAACTTGCTTGGTTTTCCTCCAAGTAATTTTTTTCTCTGCTCTGGGGAGAAGGGAAGGTATTTCTTGTCCATTTTCTTTGTGTTCTCTTTTCTTTTTGAGATTATAATGGGATCTCTCACTACCTTAAAAAATAACTACCTGTATACCTAAATAAGAAAAAAATCTTGCCCTCTCAAGCAAGATGGAAGTCCTGACAGAATTTAGCAAACTTACGGAGTCAAATTTGCCATGTTGGGAAGATGAGAGCATACAGGTGCCTTCCAGACCACGCTCGGCGGGAGGCAGCAGTTGGTTGGGGTTCCTTCTTTGCCTTTCCGCTTGGATGGCTCTCTCCATAGTGTGTGCTGTGCATCTGCTGCTGGCACCGGAGGCAGCAGGGAAGGGATCTGCACGCACAGTTCATGCTAGGTAAGGGAAGGGAAGGCGTGAGTGCTTTATCCCTGTAAGCCAGTGCAGGTTGTCTCCATATGTGCATGCTGCCCCAGCCTGGCTCCCACTGGGCATGGGGTAGCCAAGCCAACCTCTCCAGCTTGAGATGTGCTAAAAAGCATCAGCTAGAGTTGGCTGAATGAAAGCTCTCCTCTTCTGCTCCATAAAACACGCTGAACAAACCCACTTAGGCTCATAAACCCCATCGCATTTTTCCTTTTGAAAGGGCTAGCGTCAGCCCCACTCTCCTCCACATGCTCTGTTTGGAAACAAGGCAATGCATCAGGAAGAGCCTGAAGGAAGAATTTATGGTGTCTCTAATTAGTCAGTTTGTTCCATCCTTGAAGGAGAGGATAACGAGCGACAGGGATGCATTGCTGGCCTCTGGAGGAAGAGCACTGTGGCTAGGCTCATGTCCAACTGCTGATAGGGTAATTAGTGGTAACTGGGAGCTATCAATCATCTGGGGTGGAAAAATGTCTGGGCTAAAGGAAAGACCCTCCCAAACATTTTCATAACTCAAAAGGGTGTGAGACAGGGTCTGGAAGGGAGTACTGGCAGTCCGTGAGGTATTTGAGGAAGGAGTCTATTAAAAGATAAATTGAACACAATGGTCTTTTGTTCGTCCCTGGGTAGGTGACAGAATTTGCTGTTATAAAAGTTGCAGAGTATTTTGGAAGGAGGAAGGAAGAAGAAAAGAGTTAGCAGATGGAAAAGAGAGAAGAATAACAAAAATTAAGGGGGGGGAAAAGTAACAGTGCACTAGTTATTAAAATCAGCTGCTAATTGCAAAAATTATATAGGATTAAAATGAATAATGCAATTTGCCAAATGAATAAAGTGTGCCATTTGCATTTGAAGTGCACAAGCAGAGGATTTATTCAAATAATTATTAGCTGTAGTAAGATCCAACTTTCTACTTTTCCCAGACAACCACATTATGAGAGAGATTGTAATTTTCAGCAGGAAGTAAAAATGCCATGGATTTTGGTTTTTGCTTTACCCAGCCATGATTTACTTTGGCCATTTTTTCCTTGTGGTTCCTTCCTAATTCTGCAACTCTCTGAGGAATAGGGCTTGTGCAGGGCCTGGCCAAGTGCTGAAGAAGTCAGCTCCTCGATGCAGAAACAAGAGACTCCTCTTGAACAACCAGCTGTAACTTTCAAACTGGTTTGGATCTCTCCTGAGCTTTCAGATGCCACCTTCTTATTCCTGGCATGGAAGAGGATGTGTTAAGGGATGTAAGGTGGGAGTTCCAGAGAGATTATCAAACATTTGCCAAAGGGTAGAGTTTGTTGGAGCGGTACCTTATTGAATTGGCACGTGCATCTTCAGACTAGGAGTTGAGAGGTGCTTCTGGTGCTCAGGTGTTTGAGGTGGATTTCAAAAACACAGAAGGAGCTGGGGAATTGGTGGGGTAGTGCCCCTGGAGAGCAGGAACTGGGGAAGAAGTTTAGAAAACTCAGCAGCCTGAGAGAGAAACTGTTGAAGGCACGAGTTGGAGTTGTCCCAGTGCAAAGGAGCCACAGGAAGAGAGAGCTAAAGAAAATTGTGAAGTCCTCAGCAAGGTGAAATTCAAGACAGGAGGAAAGCAAAGCTGAAATGTTTTAAAATGAATGGGTGTGCAAGATGAAAATCTGAGAGCCTACGGTGATGTGGGACTGTCAAGGACACCAAGAAAAGGCTGAAGTTGTTCCTTGTGGGTGAGCAGGAGACCCTCCTCCTCACTGGAACATGAATGCCAGTCACACCCGACCGTGAGGACATCAGCTTCTTGAAGAAAAGAGCCCTTGAGGGCTCATGGAGAACAAGTGACATGTCAGAACATAAGGGCAAGGCAGAGGTGGTGACAGGGAGGAACTCATTTTCCCTCAGTGAGTAAGACCCTGTGGATAAGGTAAATAGACACCGTGTCTTCTGCCTTCACCGACTTGTCTGCCATTGACTCATGCAGTGAGCTGGAGAGGCGGTTGCTGTTTGAGAATTACATTTCAAGAGGCAAAAAGGCCACTGAGGGGGAGCAATGAGTGCAACCAGAGGTCCAGAAAACATGGCCTCTGCGGAGAGACTGGAAGAATTAGGTTTTGTTTAGTCTAAAGACAAGAGAAGACTGAGGAACAGGACTGCAGACATCAAATACATGAGGTAACCGCAAAAAGGAGAGAAATAAAAAAATCTCTTCTTTGAATTTGCTGTGCATCAGAGGTCATTGACTGACTTAAACAACAACACTGGAAATTTTGGGTAGTCTCTAAGAAAGATAATAAATATGGCCTTATGAATCAGGGCTTGGGTATTGCCTGAACTGGATCACTAGGGAAACATGTGGTGTCGCTATCCCCAGAGGACAGCAACAGGTTAGAGAAATATTTGCCCAAATGGGCTAGGTACAGACTTTTTATTCCTTTGGTTGCTTTGAAGATGTTCCCTCCTCAGTTTCGTGTCACTCTCATTTCACAGGAATCCTTTAATCTCTGTTTGGTTTGCTCAGGGGAGGCAGAAGGGGAAGAGAAAGGGGCATAGTCAAGAGCAGCGGTTTTGGGCTGGTGGTTTGCTGGAGCCTGGGGGCTCTTTGGCAGAAGGTGGTGGAGTGGAATGAGCCTGCCACCATAAGGTTTCCATTTACCATCCAGGGGTCTGCACCACTACTGGAAAACCTTGGGGGGGCCTTCAAGCATGAAAACCCACTGGGTGAGCTGACCCTGGGAGTCCTTCCCAGCCCGGATTTCTCTGCTTTCTGTGGTGCTAAGTGCTTCAGCATGGCAGGGACAAATGTGATTGTTTGCTGCTTGGGAAGAGCTTACTGACCCGTGGATGCCTGCCCAAAAGGAGCATTGTGCTGCCCAGCGTTGGCCATCCCACCATCTCTCCCCTGGCAGTGCCAGAGGTGCTCTGTTTGTCCTGGGTGCAGCCAGCACTGTGTGGGCCATCTGCTCGTGACCCTTTCCTTCCCTTTGTTTTGCAAGGGGGTCTCCCAAATGTTTGTCGGAATATTTCTGCTTGTCTATTGTTGAGCACTTTAATTTGCCTAACGGGCTGGCTGTGGTTATGCCAAAGGCCCCACTTACCCTTATTAGATTCTTTTGGCTCTGGAGGCTGACTGGCTCCTGTTGTCCTTATTTTGAAACAAGCAGAGATGTTTGGAGATGCCCTTGGGATCTGTGATTAATCTCCACTATCAGACCCCCTCTTTTATTTCTGAGACTAATGCTTAATCACGTTAATTTTTCTGTGAGGCTTCACCTTGGTGTCTACCTTGATCATAGCAGCATCCTTTGGACTTTTTTTGGTGCTGTGCTTGCGGCCTTCTGCTTGGCTTGGGCTGGTGGTGGTGATGCTGGGATGCTCAGAGTGCCTGAGCAGTGACTTTTATCCTCAACAGCTGCTGATATTAGCTGCCGACTCTCAGTGATGTCATGGGTTTGATTTTGGGGGCGAGCTTGAATGACTGGCATAACCTGGTGCCTCAGCTTAGCGTCGGTCAGATTTTTTGGCAGTGAAATCCTGATGGTCCTTTCACTGTCCAACATTTCTGCAGTCCTTTGAAGAACCTCTTGCCGCTCTGCAAGGGCGTAGCCTAGAAGGGAATGTTTTAGGGATGGAGGAGCCTGGCCTTTTGCAAGGCCTTTCTGCTCTCTGGAGTGAGTTATCCACACAGATTGTCTGCCACTGCTGACAAAACCTAAAGCAAAATTGCTGGAGGTTGTGCTTTGGGTAGTCAGGGTTTAAATTTTTTCTTATTATTTTCAAGATTTTTTGATCTTTAATTCCACCTACAGCTAATAATAATGAATTATGGCAAGGCGCATGGCATTTTTTGCCTTTTCATTTGAAGTTTTCTGAGTTAGTGTTCCCTCTGCCTCCGCTTGTATCATTTGTCCCCTGATGGAGGGAGGGAAGTTGGCTCTAGAAGAATATGAGCACCCTGGATCTGTTGTGAGAAAACTGCAGCATGGTCTGTGTTTAAAATAGGCCAAACCCATTGTTTGTGCTCCATGCACCCAGCTGGGGTATGCCTGCTCCGAAATGGAGTCGGTCTGAGCTGAATGCCCATGGAGCCATGAATTAGGGGTTCCATGCCACCCTGGGTAGGGTCATGCTCAGGCTGCTGGCATTTCAATCAGCATTTCATAACTAATTGCCTGGCCACAGCTATCTTGTTATCAATTAACATAGCCCTGAATGTCAGGAAGTAACTGTATCTCTCTAACTCCCTAAGGCTGGCTTCTGGGTTTGTGAAATGGCTGGATTTCCTCACAGGGATGGATTACATGTTTACATCTTTGCTGCTGCCAGTGTGTAGTGAGGATCATCCAAGTAACCAACAATAATGTCTTCGTGTTCCCTCTTTCTCCTCCTTGTCTTATGTATGCCATACAGGAGGGAAAAAAACCCCTTGTGTGTGAGCACACATTGCAGGCACTGTACTGCCTGAATCCAAGGAATTAGAGGGAAAAAATAAGCAACAGCATTTGGGAACCTTTTGAGAATGGACACTTTTCCAGACTTCAGGAAATACCCGTAAGTGGATGGGATCATTTCAATGATCCTCTCGGTCCGGAGAGCGCTGCTGTCTCAAGCTGGAGAATATCTCTGTCATCAGCAGAAGGCCTCTCAGCAAACCTGCTCCTCTGTGTCCAGCTTTTAACATCTGATAGTCTGGAACATGAGACTTTCCAGATTAGGATAAATTTGACCGGCTTGCAAAACTAAGCCTCTCCTTTTCTGAGGCCAGCGAGGCTGCAGCATGGAGGGTGGCATTTTATCTCTGTTAGTGGCTGAGAGGAAAGGAGTCATTGCAGCTCTGTTGTGGTCAGTCCCTGGTTGCATGGGCCATGAGGGAGGTCCAGTGAGCAGAGGCTCTGTGGCCTGGCCTAGCAGTTCCCCGCAGGTGTGGTGTTTCTGTGCGCAGTAAGGTGGACCTGCCCTAGCTGGCTGCTCATTTGCTCACTTGGGCTACGGAAAGGCAGAGCTTCTTTAAGGAAGTTTTCTGTCTGCATAAAAACCAGAGCAGCTGAGAAGGGACAGTGCAGATGGTGCTAATTTCCAGAGGCCATATGTTTGGAGGGACCTTGGGTACCCCTACAAGAATTCTTTGTTTTCTCAATGTTCCGTTTCAAAGGTACTCTGGAGGTCTCCTCTTTGCAGGAGACCACTGCTTCCTCCCACTCGTCCACTCCTGACACGTTTTCCCCGTCCCCTCCTCCATCCCCTGCTGCTCCACAAGCCTCGCAGCTGGATAAACAGGGCTTGCAGTCACTTACAGCCCTCCAGTGCCTTCCAGCGAGGCGCCGGCACGGAGAGAAGCTTCCTGAGCAGCCCGCCGTGGGCGGACGGTCGTGCTGCAGCCCGCGTGCCAGCGCCGGCATCGCTGCGCTCCCAGCAAGATCAGGTTCAAAACACACAGGATCTGGAGGTGCTAATTACAAGTGTGGGTTCTCTGTCCATGCAAGGCTGAGGAATTTGGTGATCTGGAAGCTCTGGGTCTGTCTGCTGGCTGGCTTTGCTGTGGAATAGGCTTGGAAACATTCACAGTGGCTTTTATCGCTTCTCTGTTGACTCGTCCTTTCTCTGTTGACTGTTTATATGGAAAGGGGCACCACCTCTGTCTCACCCCAAAAGAGCCTGCTGCAAGGAGGGGAGGAACCCTCAGTTGGTGTGATTTGTACTTGTGCTGTCCTGGTTGTTTCTGGAGCTCTTTGGAGCTCGCCACCAAGAGCTGGCCCATGTTGGGGTAAGCAGGCCTGGTTCCACATGGTTGCCCCAAACTGGCTGGGCCTGCAGGAGACATGTGACACGGGGACTACATGCAGTGGTGGTGTTGTGACTTTGTTGCAGTTCAGGTGGCTTTTGTGAAAGGTCCCATGCAGCCTGGTCAGCTTGTGGGTTTGTTCCCTTGGCTTGCTGGGTTGTCAGCATCCCTGCCTGGGCCGGAGCAGCTCTGCCAGAGCAGCTCTGTCAGAGCTTTGGCCGGGGCCGAGCTCACTGCGCTGCTGGTGGTTGGAGCTGTTGAGAGTAGAGGCTCAAGTATCTCCGTCCTCTTTTATCCACTCTTTCCTGTAATGTGCATTAATTTACTACTTGTATTAAAGACAGAGCCACTTGAGAACCTCTGCTCCACCTCGTCATTTATCACTGTGACAGAATATGACCAAAGCATTTTGCTGAAGCTTTATTCTGCTTCGTAAAATCCCCTGTGCTTTGCAACGGCTAATCCAGCAGCACCTCCTCCCTTCCTGCTGTCTTTGGGACATCTCTCCTCCTCCTCCTCCTTCTCCTCCTCCAGCCCATGCAAGATGATGTTGCTTTTGGAAATGACTCTGTCTGAGGGCTTCGCTTTCTCCTGGGTCACACGCATGATCCCGGCAATTGAAGCCCAGTCCCTGGATGGTGTCTCCCGACCGACTTATTGCAGCCAAGACTGTGTCCCTGCAGCTCACTGATGAGTGTTTACACAAGACTGTGCAGTCCCCTTCACATAACCATTAATTTTATAGGGGGCACATAGCAGAGATGGGCCTCCACTATTCCTCCTGCCTTTGATCTGTGTGGGGTGTGTGGCCCGGAGCTGCCGGCATTGCTGATTTACTCCGCTCTGTGGACGGAGCTTCTGGAGCAAACGAGCTTATGTTTGCTCTCAGTGGTATGGCAATACCATTACAGGCTATGCTGCTGGCTGGTTGTGTTTGGGCTGGAAGGGCAGGGATGGCTCAGAGTTTGCATATCCTTAAGTTTTTCTTTTAATATCAGCTCAGCAGCTCGGTTCATGCAGTCCATGAGTGCCTCAAGTCCACACAGACAGGTAGGTGGGTTATTAAGGGTCTGAAGCGTTGCTAATGGAAATAAAGTCCGTGTATTGGCAAGCTGTAAGCATTGACCTTGTGTCAGGGCACTCAGTCTGAAACAAAATCTCTCCAAAACAGTTCTCTCACAGAACTTTATTGTGATCCAAGCCAGACTCAGAAAACTCTCTCTTTTTTTTTTTTCCTTTCTTTTCTCCCAGTCTGGCATAAATTAGGATTCCAGAATTAGTGTGACCTTGCCCTCCTAAATGAGCTGTCTGATCAGGAGCCCTTTTGTTGTTTAGACTTGGTGTACCAAGTAGGACAGTGACCTCAGCATCAAGCAGCGGCGGTGGGCGATTGCCAGGCCAACCAAATCTGGATTGCCCCTGAGCTCCTGTCCTAAATTTGATTGGAGTTGTTTGAGTTGTTGAGTGTTGACTTTAGCTCTGTTGGCCATCATGAAGGTGGTTGTTATTTTTTGTATTTCAACCAAAAGCTACTTTCTAGAGGTAACCGCTTCTGATCAACCACAGCGAAAGCTGTGTCTAACAGTGGCATTTGACAGGGCAGTTTCAGGTCTCCAAACCTGGTGTGAGAGAGTCATGCTAAGTGAGGGATTTCCAATGCGGAAAGCGTTTGTTCATCCCAAGTCTCCAGTTTCTTTTGTGGCCTTTCAGCCAGGGGCATTTTCAGGATGACGACGTGTTCCGCAGGTGCTCACCGTGACATCCGCCTCCCGTGCAAGGAGGAGGTTGCTGCCTGTTATCTGTCAGCTCGCCTGTTTTACTGCTTAGCCTTGCTTCTTGGCACTCTGTGTGAAGGGAAAAAAAAAGAGAAAACAGAATGTCTATAAAGTATGGAAAATGTAGAAACCCCTGACAGTTGTATGGTGTGTCTTGCTTCTCCCACAGAGAGGAAACCACAAAATAGTGAGTCCAGGGGTTTCTTTCCACACACACAATATCTGTCAGGATTTTGAGGAATTTTCTGGGAACTGATGAAAGAAATGTGCTGTTTAAGCCCTGATATATATTGTACAACCATTCTGTATGAGGGAGATGCAGTGCTCCACACTGGCAGGTTCCAAAAAAGATTTCCAAAATAAAAGAAACCCAAAGAATTTGAGGGAATTTCTTCTGAGAGGGCAGGTTGGCTTTGATGGGATCAGAGGCAGAAGAAAAGGGGAAAATTTGTGTGTATTAAAGAGAAAAGGTAGTTTCCTCATTAACCATTCCACACCTTCACAAGATTACCGATTCTGGTGGGAAATGGGTAGGAATTTTAGCAGCAAAGGGGCTCTTCCCTCCTCAATTTCAATTTTATCAGCCCCCAGGGGTGGGCAGGATGTGAGGAGGAGGCATATAAATAACAAGTTCCCCACTCTCATGTGTGCTGGAGGACCAAAACTGAGTTTGACAGTGTCAAGAGCCTGACTTGCATGGCCTTCCCAACACAGGGCTGTCAGAGGCTGCCCTGCACTCATGGTGGTTATTAGCAGCTGCTAATTGTGGGGGTACCTTAATTAACAAGCAGGGAGCTGGTGAAAGTGCATCAGCAAATGGGAGCAGCCTGAGGATAAAGCCCAAAAGATGGTGCAATGTTTTTTTTCTAGCTCTTCTTGTTAGGATTTATTGCATTAAAAACTTAATTATTGTTTATTTTTCTTCTCTCTTCCAGGTCCACCTGTAAGTACCAAACCTCTACGGTTTTAGAAGCTGTTGACATGGAGTCTGTGGGGCGTGAGCTTGCAGCCTCCTGTCTGTGGTGTCTGGTGTGGTGGCCACCTTTGCAGTCCTGGCAGCCTGGGCTATCCCAAACAGCAAGTACTGCGGGAGCTCAGGACTGGATTGGGGTGGGATTGCTCCTGGCTGCAGCTCGGCAGGGACAGGGCCATGGCAGGTTCACGTGGAGCAGGGATCTGTGTGTTAGCAGCTGGCCCCGCAGCCTCTGGGGGAACCGGCTGTGAGCGCTTCACATGCATGGGATGCCACGTGCTGAACGAGATGTGTTTGCAGAAAAGGGAAAGACAGATCACAAACACATGGCAGGAGCTGAGCTGCGGGGACTTGTTCCCTGCTACTCACTCGGGCTGGCTGAACTGCTGGGCCTTCAAGTATAGCTGTGCAACTATCAATTTCAGAGGAAAAATTGTGTTGACAGCTTCCTTTTCAAATGTTAGCTAATGTAAAACCTCAGCTCAGACAATTTAGGCTTCAGGAAAATAGCTAGGTTATTGCAGAAATTTTCTTGCAGCTATTACCAGACCCACAGTGAACCAGAAGCAGCAACGCAAGGACTGAAGCCATGTATGGATAGCTCTCAGGATTATAAAGAAACGCTGCATTGTCTCTAGCAGGGTGCTTGCAGAGGAAATGGTTTATATTCGTGTACAATAGAGGGACTATTCAGGGTTTCTGTGAAGGAACATGAGAAGTTAAACATACGGTAGTCATCTTTTGTCTGTTCACGCAAAAATGTCTTAAACAGTTTGCAGATGACGTTCTGAGTAGTAGTTGCTGCACAACCTATTTTCTTTCCCCTTTCATCAGGCTGAAATGCTATAGACTGAACTCCCACAGATATACGAGCGCAGACCTCTTTAATGACAGCAATCTTCCAAAAAGTTGCACCTTCTAGGCCAAAAGGTCTGAAAGCATTTCGCAGCTGGAAGCCCTGATCCACACAAAACTTCAGCGATAGCTTATCCCAGGGGCTTTCAGGACTGGCTCTTTCAGCACTGGCTGTGGCTTTTTGGGAGGAGAGCACACCTCTGCAGGCAGCTCCAACTGGAGTCCCTCCACGGCAGTCCCTGCCACTTCAGCAGTCTGTTGGCACTAAAGGGATAAGATGGGCACAAAATTGGCAGTGGTGTTGGCATTTCTATTATTGCTGTGAGAAATTAGAGAGAAATCACTAGATCAACACAGATGTCTTCTAGAGAGCTGTCGCTGCTTTTGTGGGGTGAGGAAGACGCACGCTCCAGGCTTCCTCTGCAGCAATAAGGGTAAGAAACTCAATATTGTAATGAGAGATTGAAGCCTGGCAGAAGCACATGGGACCACCAGAGAAGTGCTGACATTATATGCTACTGTATCCTGGCTTATTGCGACCCCTGAACCTGTCTCTGCAAGCAGACTTCTAGGACAGGCTGTGAGGAATGCTACAGCCAATGGAAATAACAAGAGGAAGTTGGGCAGACTGAGTGTTCTTAGCCAAAGTGGAATTTGTCTTGGACTAGTAGGACCCTCATCTCATTCAGGAGCTCTTGGGCTTCTGATCAGCTGGCGAGCGAGATCGGCTCAGTCACTGTGAGCAAAGGTTCACCTCTGAGAAGCTGAGTGAGTTCTACCTGTCACTGTAGGAAGTATTCTCCCACCCCTGTGTATTTCTCGTGATTGAAATGGAAATGGTTTTATGAGCAACAATCTGAGCTCCTTCCTGGCTGATTGTCATGCACGTTGTTCTGGATAGTGACCCCAAAGCAATGATCACCCCACATCTCTCTCCCGTTTTTGTTTCCCGGCTTGCAAGAGACAACACACTGTGTGACAGGGCTTAGCTCCCAGTGCATGTGTTGGCTTGAGTGTGGAGATGGGCAGAAATACTCGTTAGAAATGCACTGAGCCCTGCTTGCAGTCCAGGACAACAAGGACAAGAGCCAGGGAAATGGATGAGCACCACCAGAGCAGCAAAAGGGAACTTCATGTTCTTCTCTTGCCCAATGAACACTTCCACCCTTATTCCTGAAGTCAGTGAAGGCTTTGGTGAAGACAAGAGCAACCCGCAGTCACGTAAGATATTTGATGAGATTGGGACTAAAAGGGGTGAAGGAAGGAAGTGATGAAATCGTGCCATAGTCCTTTTGCTGTCTGGACCACATCCGAAGCAAATGATCCTCTCACGGACATTTTCTCTCCCATTTCTGATCATGCAACATTTCTGTGGCAACTGCAGCAATTCCATACATGAAAAAATAATATTTAGCAGATGGAAACTAAGGAAGAAAGTCAAAGCCCTGTAATTAGCTTGTTCTCCGTGGACTTGCAGATACCTTCAGAGCTCGTGCGGAGAGCTGTGGGTAGAGTTGTGCCAAAAGGAGAGAGAACTTCACAAGCAGGAGATTAGGAAACCGAAGCAATCAGAGCTGATGGTCAAGGAGCTGTGGAGAGTTTTTTTAACCATTCTGTTTCCTAAACCCTTCCATGTGATTCCATGTCTTTATCAAGCCCTCCTTTCGGAGTTTGAGGCTAGCTTTTGCTGTTACAGTGTATTTTGTTCCGGGGCCTCACAGAAAGGCCACAGCTCCTGGTAAATACTTCATTATTTCTGTTTCATCCCTTCATTCTTTCTGTCTGACAGTACTCTGATCAGGAGGCCTCTGGCATTCATAAGGTGGTAGAAAGTAGAATTGCCTAAAAAATGGGACATGGAATAGAATATTGCAAACAGGACATGGCCCATACAGAGCAAGGACTGCAGGAGCTTTGTAGGTCCAAACTTAAAAGGGTAGCTTGATCCTCATGAACCCTCCTATGTGTGGGAAACACTACTTTTGAGGGCCTGGTTGAAGAGGCAAAGTGTTCAGTGTTCTCACTGATGGGATTTGCTAGTTGCAGCAGGATTTAGAAGGCCTAAGTCACCTTGGGACAAATGCAGAAATACATAATTACAGTATCTGCATCTGAGCTAGTCATGACTGAGGAAGGGGCGTGGGTTCTGCAATTACAGCAGCGTGATTTCCTGGTGATGGTTCCCTGCTCCCCAGGCTGTGGCTCACCTGAAGACTGCACGAGCCGTAACAGGCAGTTTCCCAGTGAAGGAAATGCAGACTATGCTGCTGGCTCTCCCCTGGCTCAGGACAGGGGCTGCTGCTTGCCTTTCATGCTCTTTTAACTCTGATGTGGGAGCTTCAGGGCAGCTTTTCATGACTTCGTAACCAACCTACACAGTATCATCCACCCACAAGTGCTCTTGCCTGGCTGCCTGTCACAGACAACCTTTCCTTATAAACATCTGGTATGTATTTGCTGTCCTACCGGGAGCTCCCCCTTTGCTGTAACTCTGCACAGTCACATTCCAGACGCGGTGCCGTCATGTACCACTCCAGGTACTCACGGGGGACCTGACGCAGATCAGCCCCGACCTTGGGCCCTTCCACAGCAGAGACAGAAGAAGCAAATTCAGCTTTTACCTCAAAAACCACGAGGAGAATCAGCCTGGGCTCAGCTCTGGAGGAAAGCAGCATTTAAGGGACTAAAAGCAGAGGAAAGCTCAGTATTATGTTTTCCAGCAGCCGCAGAGTAATGCCAGGGCCCGATGCCGACACCAGGAGCTCTGCTCACTGCTGGCATGCAGAGATAGACAAATATTAGCGGGACTGAGAACCCACCTAAAACCCTAGAAGAAAGCAGTTTCCCATAATATATCCTCAACAAAACTTAAAATCAAGCAGCTGTTCAGGGTTTCTTCCATCTGAAGGGGGTGCTTTTGCAAAGTGTACATAGCTGTTCAATTTATCACAACATATGCTGCACTGGAAAAGAATGCCCCCCATACCAAACAGCCCTCCCAGGTCTGCAGAGGGAAGTGGCTGAGCTTCCACCAGGGAATGGTTTGATCCCAAACAATATTGTCTGAGTTTGGGATACACAGCCTTTGTGTACACCCAGAAGAACAAACAGAGCTAAGTGCCTTCCCCTTCCGGAGATTTCAGATTATGTTCACACGCGCTGGGACTGAACGTGTGGGGAGGCATAAAGAGGTGGCACCAATGGGACTGGTGTCTCCAGCTGCAGAGACCAGAAAACCAGGTTTATGTCTACAGACACAGTCAGCCAGGGGCAGGAGCATTCTGGTTTACATAAGGAAACCCCAAACATCACTGGAAACAGAACTGAGGGATTATTATCACGTCATTTTTGCAAAATATAGAGCAAAAGCTACATGACTGCTGAAGCCATAATCATCAAGATCCTTTAGCAATGAGCTGCTGTCTTACAGCCTTCAGTTTTGGTGACCAGGAATGCACAGGGGGTAATTGTTTTTTTTTTGGTAATTGCATAGTACAATTTAGCTGTTAGAGGCAGCCAACTGCCTTGTAGGTAAGTGGGTGAAGAAAATCGTCACTGGTGCTCTGTTCATGTGTTTACAAGGCTCTGTCCATTGTCACCTGACCCAAAGTCGTTCCCAAAACCACTGTTAGGATCACTCACATGCTGACAATGCACTGGGAAGTATCTCAGAGGGGTAGAGGACACTGAAAACAGCTGCTCATATGTCTTCTTCCAGACATGCTTTTTCCTGTGTCAGTTTGTGTTCTCACATTTTTCTCTTGCTTCTGGACAGGACAGTATTTTTAAGTCTGAAAGAATTGTGTTTTAAAGTGGTAATTCTATAAATAAATAGCTAACACCCAGATGACTTTGGTCAAGAAGGAGAAAAATGTGACAGTTGGCCACTGCAGGAAGCCAGTTCCCAGGACCTGGATTTTATGAAGTGTTGGAAGTAGGGATAGTACTCTGTTTGACTGGAGAGTCCTGTCCTCCTTTTGCTGCCTAAATTGCTGTATGTAATTTCTGTTGTGAGATGTGTGGGCTTGTCATATGTGCAGATGAACTGGTGGCTCACACATTCCAAAGAGAGGTTCGGGCACACGCAAACACATTTTTACTCTTTAACTTTCTCTCTCTCCTTCTCACAATCCCTGGACACTTGCACCACAGTGTGAGGCTGCTGCTGTGGCTTAGTTCAGTTGTGCTGTTTTATACCCTTGCTTTTGACCAGTTACCAATTCCCTCTGATTTTTGCCTTAATTGCCAGGGGGACAAAGGTGCCATGGGAATCCCTGGGCGGCCGGTAAGTCAAACCCTCTTTTGTGTGCCTTACCGTTCCCATTCTCTTCCAACCCTCAGGATTTGGGGGTGGGGGAGGGTGGCTTTCAAGATAATCCTTGTCAGTTTGAGCAAAACTACTGTCCCTGAGCCCCACACCTGAGGGGCTCCCCTGGTCTCAGCAGGGTGACCAGCCCTGCAAGCCACATACCTGCTGGGGAAGTGTTTCCATTTCACCTGTTGTAGTATCCAGGCCCTCCTCTGGTTCAGCATCCCCCCGTTTGGGTGTCTCCCGCTGCCACCTCGTGCGCCAGCTGGGCTTGCTAACCCTGGGTTTCCTAACACGCACCCCTGCTTGCCACTGGCAGCTGCCCCTTCCAAATAACTCTGCCCTGAGCAAAGGGGGCCATCCCCTGCCTGGCTGAGTGCTGTATTTTGGAGCTGCTCCTTGCTCAGGCATCCCATGGTGGGGATGGGGAAGAGGAGCGGGGCAGGAGCTGAGGCCACCCTGCTGATCCCAGCCCCATAGCCGGGGTGTTGGGGGGAGATGCTGACGCCTGTGTTTGTCTCTCTCTCCTTTCTCTGTCTCTTCCCTGCGCCCTCTTGCATGTGGCTGTGACGGCTGCCACTGACCCAGGGACTAAAAGGGCAATCCGGAGAGAAGGTGAGTCAGCTCCTTGTAGCCTGTAGCACCCCCAAACTGTCCTCTTCTAGGGCCAGCCCAAGCTCCCCTGTCACAGTCATGGCCACTGCAGCCAGCTTTGGGCTTCCCCACCCCTGGGCTGCCCCATCTTCCGTGTCAGTGCGAGTATATTTCCCAAATTCCTTCCAGGCCAGTCAGACTCCAAAGATGCTGCATTTCTTGTTTATGACAATTTACTAACAGCGTAAGAGCCAGTGGGCACATGCAGGGCTTCCTTCAAGGCTTCCTGGATTTTAACTATTGACTTTCTCCCCCTCTGGCAACTCTGCTTGCCCCAACCAACCTGCAGCTCCCCTCTACCTCCCAGGTTAGCTTGATCCCTGGTGCAGGTGGGAGCAAGGAATAAAAGTGGCATGGCATGCTCCTATTTCTGACGTGGTGGGACCTCTTCCTGCTGAGGAAAGCTGATGGTCTGTGGGACACCATCTCGCAGACCGTTTGCTGTGCAGTGAGTTGAGATTTGTGCCCACAGAGACGTGCTGGTTTACAAAGCAATCCAACTGCTGGCCCCTGTTTTGAAGTGTTTGGCGTTTCAGTGTTAGTGTATTTTCCCCAGAGCCATGAGTAACTCCCACCTGGGAGAGCAGGGAAATGGAGATGTTTGGGATTTGTGAATAATTGAATAACAATATGTAGAAATTAAGAAAGGTATGGGTATTTACCTGACAAGGAAGATCATCTATGCAGTACCATACCAGACCCATTTGCTCCTCTTCATAATAGAGAGAAAAACACAACAAGGAAGGGGAAAGTAGGATAGAGATTCTTCATCCTTGTGTTCACTGTTTGCTCATTGGAGCCAACCAACATCCAACAGACCAGAATTTCCCACCTGAAGCCATTCTGCTTTTTTCTCTGTATATCCTTGCATTTGTTTCTGGCCAAAGTTTTCATAAAGGGACAGCAGATAGATACAAACAAACAATGGGAAAAAAATCACTCCTAATTGCCCCTGCTGCCTCAAAGGCCTCCCTGAGAACCCTAAGTCTGTGGCAGTCCATAGCTTTGTTTTTCAGAGTGCTTTGCTTTCTTGCAGGCTGCTGGGTTTATGGGATGCTCTGTCCCAAAGCTCCTCAGCCCTGGGCACTTCTGGAGCTGCCTCTCAGGAATACATCATGTTTCCAAAGAGAGTGACTTGTCCTGCCCATCACACTCTGTGGGTGGCTAGGAGTTGGAGAGGCAGCTGTTTCCTTTTCCAGCAAGCACTTTGCTTTGTTTTCATCCACATCTCAACTGAGTTTGAGAAGTACACAAGCAAGGCATTTCTGGAGGCAACCCAATGAGCTGCCTGCAGCTCCCATTTCCCTGGAGCCCAGGACATCCCTCTTTTTCTTTCTTCTGCAGGACACAACCCTCCTGGAACTTGCAGGAAGGAAACAGAAAGGGTTTCAGGCCATCTTTCACACTTGCAATGGAGCAGAACCTCTGTTTTGCCAGAAAGTGTTTTATGTGTTTATACTTCTCCTTGCTGTGCAGCTTCCATTTTCTGGCACATTGAGCAGCTCTCAAGAACATCTTTTTTCCCAAAGTGTCAGGCAGGAGCTGGGGGAGGCAGAACAGCAGCTGCCCCATAAGCCCTGAAGATCTTACACCTAAGCCACCGACATTTAACCCCAGTCTTGACGGGAATATAGTTGACTTTGTGTTTTCCTCTCCTATTCTCACCCCCTTTCCTCTGCTTTGTCTCTCTGCAGGGTGCTCCAGGAGAAGCTGGCATGTCCATCATCGGTCCCCGCGGTCCACCCGTAAGTGGCTTTTCTCTCTATTTTTGCCTGATGCAGGATGTGGGCAAGTTACTGGGAAAGGCTTAGGAGGGGCATTAAGACTCAGCATCAGCTGGAAAGAGCAAAAACCCTGTATAATGTGGTTCCCATGCTGAGCCAGCCTTGGTTTTATACTGCTATTATATACTATATATAATGAAATTATAGCTCATATTCCAGAACAAATGAGGAAGCCTTCCCTTGGCAAGGAAACCAGAGTCCTGCATTTCAAAGGAAGAAGTGTATTTCCTTTGTGCAGCAGGGCTGCTATCACTTTTGGAGAAAATTTGCCCTTTGCCTGGCTAATTTCAGCCTTTGGTTTAATCAGCAGGGAATAAGCCCCCTGATTTTATTGATGGGTGGGATCAGAGCTTAGCCAGTGACTGGGGAGCTTACAAAGACAAAGGGCAGTTCAGAGGTCTTCGTCATGTACCCAAAGTCTTGGAAGCTCTTTGTCAGCATGGTTACCACTTCTCTGGCTGAGAAAAGGCAGGATTTTGCACCCTCTTCCAGTAAAAGTGTCTCTACAAGGTGCAACGAGTCAGGCAGACAAAACTTTTTGCAAGGGCAGGGTCATAAAAAAAGACCAAGATGAAGGGTTGGAGTGTTTACGTGTCCTAAATGCTGGATGCTTCTTGCACTGTGGTTCAGCCATCAAGCCTCTGCTTTTGTGCGGGTGCAGCCAGACCTCTCCACTCCATCCCTGCACAGCCTCCACCGGAGATTTCCACGAACAAAGACCTGGAGATTCAATTTGTTCCCTCCCAGTGGGCACTTCCGATTTTGATTAACCTGTGAAGAGCACCGTCCTTGACCTGCAGAGAGGATGGGCTGCTGGCAACCTTTGTTTCACAGCCGAGGTCAAGTGAGAGAGACCCAGGCAGTGCGAACACTTGGCTACATCTGGCTTTCCAATTAACTTCCCAAAAGCCCCATGACAAGTGTTTCTAATAAAAACCAGCTTTGCCGGTCCCAGGCCCACCTGCCGGGGATGCTGGAGTTTGAGAAGCGACAGAACCAAAGCCCAGGACCCAAAGGGGTCTCCCCAAGGGTTTTATGCCTAGCAGATGGTGCCTGGCCACGTGTCCAGGCAAGGAAGAGGGGCTGGCAAGTTTCTCCAGCCAAGGTCTGAGCAAGACCACCCTGCTCCACAAACAGTAGATTTTGGAGGGTGAGTGCCCCGTTGCTTTTGCTGTTTCTCACAAGCTCTGGCCCTCAGCCTTCTGAACAGGGTAATTATAGTAATCAGAGAGAAAAGCTATCAGTTGCTGTCCATGTAGGTCCTGCAAAGTTTTCTTGAAGGACGTGTGCCTGGGCTGCGGGACAATTTTGTCTGCTTTGGTGCTGCTGCCTTTGCTGCTGTTTGAGAAAGTGCAGAACACGTTGCATCTTTAAAGCAGCAGAAAAATTAAGTGGCAAATGGTATCTAAAATGGGGGTTTGCCTACACCAATCAAAGCCCTGAGGTGCCAGGACCGGCCCAACTCCACACTTTCCCCCTGCAAAGCCTACTGTGAAGATGATCCAGTTTCCTGGGGAGCTGGTGATAGGTCAAAAGGATGGCTGAGCACTGAAGACAAACACGGAAACGCTGGCCAAGGGGCCACTCGGGGAGATGTGGGATGACAAATAGTTTCCAGATTTTTGTTTGGAGGTTAAAGTTTTTGCCGGAGCTCAGAGCTGCTTAACTCCTGGCCAGAGAGGGACAGTGCGCCGATAGTGGCAGAAACAGACGGTCTCCATGATTTGGCAGCTCCCAGGATTACATACTTCATACAATCAACATTTTAAAAAGGAGACAAGGAAAACCAGCCACCCAACAAAAACAGTCTCTTGGAATCGCTTGCTGCTGAACTGTTGTCTTGGCGTGATACAGTGCAAATCATTCTGCTGTCCTCCAAGGAGAAAGAAGCAGCAGTCTGCAGTCTACAGAGGAAGCCAAATTGCACCATTTCCAGGTTTTCTCCCTAATTCTTTTTTTAGCACTTTTTGTCAGGGAGGTGTCCAACAGGGAACCAGAATTCTGGCTAGGCTCTTCTTGCTTCTTGCCTTTTCAGAAGCCAGTGGTGTACAGATCCTTTAATTTATAGCCTATCTTCCCTCCTGGTCACTGGCCAACAGGGCCAGGTGGTTTTGTGTGTATATTGCAAGGCAAAGCTGACCAAGTTCAACTTTGGAGAGCTAAAGAAATAGTGCAATTGTGATTAGGTCCTGCTAGCATTGCGTAGCAAACCAGAACTCTTCAGTGCAATGTGAGGGATTCTGTGGTGGGGGCATCCCTCAAACCCTGCAAAGAGGCTGTTGGGGGCAATCCTCTGCAGGGGTAAACGCTCACTGAGTCTCTCTGCAGACAGAGGGTGCCTGGAGATGTTACCTGAAGGTGAAGGTTTTCCATATAGTGCAACTCTGAGGTCTCCCAATCAGGATTGTTGTTGGTTCACTGTGGCAAACCTCAGCCTCACAGCCCAGGAGCCCCATCTCCTCCTCGCCCTTCCCTTCCCTCAGGACCACATGGGATCACTCTAGTTAAGGCAAAGATGCGCTCTGTTTGTCCCCAGCTCTATCCTAGGAAACTCCTGTGGGGCTCCAGCAGTCCAGTCATGGTAGCTCAAATTGCTGAAGAAAGCAGTTTCCCCCCCAAAATGAGAGAACACATAAGGAAGCTGGGCATTTTGGCACCACAGCCCAGATTTCAGGGTAGGCAGGATGCCACAGTGGTCAGCTGATGAGCGTGGCACAGGATTTACCTCATCCGGCTGTTTCTGTCTACATGAGAGTGCTTCAAGATCTGCTGAAGTCTGGGCCAGATGGACCATATGCTTCCTGACCTTTTTTTTTTTGGGAAACAGATTGAAAAATCCTTAAATGAAGTGGTATCTTTCCTGAATACCAACAAAGCTATGGTAACTGTGACCTCAGATGTCACAAGGCCCAAAAATTGAAGAACTACAAAAAATTTAGCAGCCAGGACATTTTCTCTTTTTTTGGTGTTCTTAAGTAGGGGATGAAGAAGCTGCCAAACACATCCCAAGCCAGTGTTTGCTCTATCTGATCCCAAACTGGTAGCCATAGGAAGGGGCAGGGGGAAAAGTCGTGGTGCTCCTGTTCCTCTCATCAAACAGCCTAACTCTCCTTTTTGTCTTAGCTCTCAGAGGATAAAAAAAAAAATAAATTAAAAAAAAACAGAAGAGGAAAAAAATCGTCTCCATAATTATTTCTGAGGAAAAGGAATGAGCTGAGATATAAGATGAGGGGAGGAGGAGGAGAGGGAAGGTTGTATTTAGACACCAGTGGCCTGCAAGGCTTGTCTTGCACAGAACAGCACCCTGCATTAAACAGCTCAGGTTTATGGCAGCAAGGACTGCCATAAAATGAGCTCAGCCTCTGGAATATACTCCAAAAGCCTAACATATGGGCTAGGGACACCCATTTAATTAATGTAGAAACTTCAAGGAAACTGCCTGCAATCCAAACTGGAGCTGCTCCAGCCTTTTCTTGGCCCTGTACAAATTGGAGTGGGGATGAGAGATTTCCCCTCTTTCCCAAGACACTTTCCCCTTGGAGGAGAATTGTGTATCTCTTCAGAGAGTTGTAGGATTATTGGTCAGAGGCTGGAGGAAGGGCTCTGTAGAGAGGACTTAGGATCCATCAAAATTCATTTCTGTTTGTCTAAACTGCTGTCTCTGTTTCATCCTTCCCAGGGACAGCCTGGAACAAGAGGTTTTCCTGGATTCCCGGTAAGTGTAACTCCTAATTTATGAGGTACGGATGTGTGATACTACTAGGAAGCCTCATAAGTGCTTGCTGTATCTCATCATTTCTTCCTGAAACCAATGACCTGATCTGATATCACTGGAAAAAGCAATTTTTTCTTCATTTGTTTTTCTGCTACTTTTTTCTTCTTTTAAATGATACATAGGGAGAAAAAAAAAAAACCCTACCAAACCAAACCACACAACTCTGAAAGGAAATTAATTTTAAAAAATCCCCAAGTGTTAAAATAACATAGTTAAAGCCAGATCTGTTCAGTGAAAGAGAACCATCTTAAGAAATACCCCTATCCCAAACAAAGAAAATAACCCCTAGGTAGGGGAAATTCCAGCTTTAATTGAGCTTTTAGATGATATTCCAATAGCAGCAAGTGCCTGGGATCCAAAAACGGCCCTGCCTGTTGAGGGTCAGCTGGGGACTGTGCTAGGCTGAACACCCTGGTCATGCCAGAGGGAGAGGACATGAGGGGGAATTCTTCCCCAGCACAGTTGCAAGGGAACAGAGATAATGCCCAGGAGAGGACAAAGCAAATTTCACTTCAATCCTAACAGTTGCTGGCAGCACTCTGTGAAGTGCCGAGGCTGCTGAAGAGCTCCAACAGTTGCTATTTATTCATATGCATTTATTCTGGACAGCTAGGAAGCCTGGGGCAAACACAAACACCCTGCACATCCCTGCTCCCGCCAGGCAGCTCAGCTGCTCCTCCAGGACACTGGGCGTGCCAGAGCAGGTCTGCAGGGGGGACTCTCACTCCTGGAAGATGGGAGGAATTGGCAGCCTCCCCCTGTCTGCCCGGGCTCCCCCGCTCTGCCCGTTGTGACAGGGGGGCTGTGAGCTGCCCCTGGGCTGAGGAGAAGCAGATCTCCCCAGGCCCTTGTGGTCTTTGGCTTTTGGAGGAGCAGAAAACAAATTGGCCCAGCTCATGAGAAAGTGCTGGGTGGGACAGCTCTGTGGAGCCTGTTTCTCATCAAACAGTACCTTCAGCGTGTGCTGAGCTGCATGTCACCTCTTCCCTCAGACACTTCCCTGTGACATCTATCACTTGCAAAAATTTCTCTTCCCCCAAAGGCGAGTGCCCTTTTAAATCAAAGTCTTGAGAAAACTGCTGATACTCAACAAGTTTAGCGAACACTGTAAAATGTTACATTCTGAGATTTTTTTTGCAAATTGCCTATGAGTCCTTCCTTGCTTCTGTTCCTGTGTCCAGCATTGCTGCTGAAATGTGCTGACAGTGAGCAGGTCCCTGCTGAAGCAGTTTGAAATCTGGGCTGGTTCTCAGCAAGTCAGGGATCTGCCAGGACTGGACAGGAGGGCAGGGAGTTGGCCTCACGTCACCCCAGCCCATGCAGTCTTGTGGCACATAGTGCTTCCTGGGGCAGATGGACAAGATGGACTGACACCCTGAAGAAAGCATTTCTCATCATTTTTCCTCTTTTATTTCAGGGCCCTATTGGCTTGGATGGCAAACCGGTAAGCAAAGAGCTCCTCTGCAGGCTTCTGCCCTGCCTCCTGCTGGGTCCCACTGGGCTGCAGCCTGTGTGTTACACCGTGTGTTTGAGGGGGACTGTGTTGCAATGTCATGCACATGCATGGATTAAAAGAAAATTAGGAGGTTGGCAGGCAGGAGGATGCCACAGATGCCTTGGGGGAGATGCAGGAGTCAGGAGATTAAGGAAGGCAAGAGTATGGCCTGCTCCTTTCTAGGTAGATCTATAAAATAGCAGTTCACAAGTGCAGCAGCCTGGCTGCTGCAGAGAAAGCCTTAGCAGGCACTCCCACCCAGAATCAGACAGGCAGAGCAGATCCCCGAGGTATCAGCCCTCTGCCTTAGCCAACAGCTTCCTGCTCTTTGCTGCCGTGCCAAAAAGAGCTGCAGTAGAGGAGGGAAGGATCCTAAAGACCTCTGTGAGACCTCCACGCTGTCCTTAGAGATTTGCAGTAGAAACCCAAGTTCTTCCCATCCTTCAGAGCCGGGCACAAATGTGGCATGAAACCCAGATGGGCATGAAACCCATAGGTTCATGTGGCAGCCATATAGCCAGACTCCCCACCACACTCCTCCAGTGCTGCAATGGAGAAGGAGCTGGTAGCTCATGCCTCTGGCTTTTAATTTCCTGTTTTTTTGCCATGAGGAACTTCACCCCCAAGGGAGATGTGGCAGCACCTTTCTTGTACTGCTCTGGCGACACACACTTCGCTGAGCAGAAGCTGTTAAATCAACATCATCTAGAGTCTGCAGTGGCCAAAGCTGATGTGTGTTTCCTTTCTTTTGCAGGGGCATCCTGGACAGAAGGGAGAGATGGTAAAAATACATGTGTTCGTCTGTGGGTGATGGGTTGGTTTGCAATGATGTTGGGCCTCAGCTGGAAACAAGCTCAGGGGCAGGGTAGCAATCTTACCTCAGCTGATGCACTAGCTGCATCCCTAATTCTGTAACTTCATAATAGCAGGGCTAGGATGCATGTCTGTAATTTTTGCATTATGGCTAGTGCATTTATCATGTCACAGCAGCAACTCTCTAGTTACGCATGGGATGTGTTTTCCTTGCACTTAGCAATTATGTTCTTTAAATATATTCTGGGAGCTGACATTTTTTGTGGTTGGCCTCATAGGACAAGTAAAAGTTGATGGAAAGATTTCTGAAAACCCATCTGGCGGCTTTCAACTTATCTAACAACAACTAAAAAAAGCATATTTTTTGTATTAAATGTAGTTCCCCCATACCCCCCCCCCCCCACCCTCTTGAAGCTCTGTTTCATATGTGCATCATACTAAAATGCTTTTGGTTGAAAATGATAGACTGCACTTCATGGAAGCCCAAATGCTGTCTTGTTCCTCTTGACATCTCTGATGATGAAATCCCAAATATGAGTCTGTCAAGAGAGAGGCCCTGTAGTCACCTTCGCTCACTGAAGTGTTGAATGTTTTCTTCTGCTAATTCTGTAGTTGTGTTTTTTGAGCCCGAGTGTCAGTATAGCCCTCTGGCAAGCACATGTTGAAGATCCCCCTCCCCACTCCCCTGTTGCACAATCCCAGCCCGGGCTTCAGTCCTGGCTGCTTCTGGTTCCATCCCAGAGCGTCGGCCGAGGAGACGCGCTGTCAGCCGAGGTCCTGGGAACAATAAGGGTGTGTTTTCCCAATGGTTTTTTTCCCCTTCTCCTTTTAATATTTCTCCCCCGTGGTGCAGCCAGAGCATGTGTGCATTTTCACTCCTCCATAGTAACAAAGGGAACCCAGATCTCTCTTGCGAATTTTCTTCACAGTTGTTTTTAAAAGCTCAGTTTTTCACCTACTCCATACGTTGTCTTTTTGTCACTGTAAATGAAAAATCATCCCATGTTAAATTCTGTGTTTCTTTAAAGGGTGCTGCAGGTCCCAGGGGACAACCTGTAAGTATCTCATCCCTATCCCATCTCTTCCCCTAATCCCTTTCCCCTTGCATTCACTGAACTCCTTCATTTACTGAGGCCTTTTTGGATCACTTTTCTCTTGCAGGGACCCCCAGGACAAAAAGGAGAGAAGGTAATTTCAATAGGGACCTTGTTAAAAGTTAAAAGAGAGGAAGGGACTTGGTGGACTTGGTGCTGGTTGATCTGACTGTGAGTGAGGAGTACCCAGAGCAGAGGGCTCAAGGCATGGGGACAGGAGGCAGGGTGCTTATCAGGTGCAAATTGGTGTAGCTGCGCTGAGTTTGATAGAGTCACAATGATTTACACCTTCTGGATCTGACCCTGCGAGCCTATTTTGGTCGCCTCTGTTTGTGGTTTAAACTCTTTCCTTTTTAATCCCCTTCTTTCACAGGGTCAGTGTGCAGAGTACCCGCACAGGGTAAGTCATTAGCGTTATTATCCTCTGTCCCGTGCCTTCCTGCATGTTAATCCTCCTTCGTTTGAATGGCTTTTTGTTGGAGGCAGAGATCGTTCCATTAACAAGATGCGTCATCTGGGCCCCCGGGGCAGTGCTTGGCTGATTGATGTGTTTCGAAGAAAAGCAGCAGATAAGGTTTTCCAGGAGGGATGTTGGTTCTCCGGTCTGTCTGTTCCTGCCCACCAGAGCTGACCCCTGGATAGCTGCTGTCAGTTCTGCTTCCTGGAGACCCTCCTGTGCTTGGTGCTGGAGAGGGGAAGGTCCACATCCTCAGCCCAAAACCCAGTGAACCCTGAGGGTTCTGGAGGAGTAGAGGTCACCCATTCATGCCTTGAGCTGATGCCCTGGCTCCGTGCTGCTTGCACAGCCTCTGCTCTGGTTGCGCGGCCCGGAGCAGTGTGGGATCTGAAGACGTGGGGGAAACTCTACCATCATTCCTCTCTTTTTCTTCTCCCTCATGCTGGTGCCATCCCTGCATAGAGACAAGGGGCAGGGTTATGCTCTGTGCCCAAGGGTAACCCTGCACTGCCTGGCCATGGTGCTCTGTCAGGTCCCCAGCGAGTTGGTCCCCATGCTGGTCCCCAAGCCTGGTGGAATATCTGCCTGCAAGGAAGAGGCTGAGTGGGAGGGTTGATGCCAGCAACTGTTTAATGAAAGCCAGGATGTTGCCCCACCTGCCCCTTCGTCTTGGCCTGGCCAGCATGTGCTGCAGCCAAGAGAGAGCATCATGGGGTTTGAGGGGATTTAACCAGTTCTAAAAACAACCAGAGTGCTGAAAATCCACTGGAAATGCATTGGAACGACATCATATGAAGTGGCTGGAATTTGTAATCTGGGTGTACAGGGAGACAAGCTTAAGAGCTTTCTGTTTATTTTTGATGGGCCTCTGGATAATCAGCTGGGCTCTGGTCCCTGGCCCGGAGGGAGCAGGGTCGGAGCAGCAGAGCCACTGGGGAGAGAGCTGGGCTGGCAGCAAGGGAGAAGGGGGCTGTGGGTTAGTGCCAGTCCCCCGTGCAATAACAGCCGCTCAGCTGTGTTTATTTAGTGAGCCGGCTCACTAGATTGTTATGTTAAAAAGAAGCCAGCAACACTGGTCACCCGAGCAGTGTCCTGAGTTCCTGTTACAGCCCTTGGCTCTGACTGTCCCCTGTGCTCAAGGTGAAAAGCAGTGGCAGGACCCAAAGCAGCACTGGGAAGGGAGCTGGTGCATCCCTGGGGGCAGAGGCACACTGGTTTGGTGGGTCAGGGTTGTAGGGTGGCAGGTGAGCTGCAGGGCTGTGACAGCAGGAAAAGGGTGGGTGCAGAGCCTCACATCCTGGCAGTGTTTCCTTGCCTCTCATGGAGATACTTTTGGTCTCATGAGGCACCAAGCTCAACATTATAAAAAGCCCATGAGTTGTTCATGGCTGGGACACGCTCACGGGAAGGGTGACTGTCCTCAGATCAACTCAAGGACAGGCTGTCCTGAACTGCAGGTTCAGGGAGCCAGAGGCACAGACCAGCCAGCAGAGGTGCAGTGCTCTTTCTTCCTCCCTGAATGAAAATTAGGATGGGCCTTGTTGCAAAAATGTGACGCCGCTGACCGAATTGCAGTTTATTCTTGCTTTTCTGTTTGATAAGGTTCTTTGTCAGATGTTCTGGGTGAGAAAATGAAAACCAACATCCTGACAAACCAGAGATGTTATTTCAGTTTTGTTTCATATTTGTTTTCTTAGGAAGGAAATACAAGGTTAGGATATGTGCCTTGGCTCTTGTTGTAGTTTCCTATTTTTTTGTCTGCATGAGTCTGTGTGGCCTGCACTGCTGTGAGGGATGAGCCCATGCACTGGTGCTGCCCGTTCAGGGTGAGAGCTGCTGCCAAGTGCCACTCAGGGAAACGGGGGGACCAGCCATGCTGCGTTGGCTCTCAGAAATGCTGTTTGTCCAACTGACCCTGTTTGTCTCGTGTGTGTTCCCTGTTCCCCAGGAGTACCTAAGTACCACACTTGCAGCCCTGCGCTCTAACCAGATCCTTACGCTGAAGGTTTGTGGGTAGCACTCTGAGGGGACCCAGTTCTGATGCAAAGGCTCGAGGCCGCAGATCCAATATTGCACGCTGCCTTCTGAAAAAACTTCCCGTTGCAACACGGAGGGGGCAGGGCAGGAGCTGGGTGGAAGTGCCTTCAGATTTCTTCTCACCTGAATCCATTGCAGGGTCTCGTCTTGCCTGTTTTCAGGACTGGTTCTCTCCATTTTGCTCCTTATCCCTTCCAGCATCCTCCCTCAACTTCCCTGTAAGCTGTGTGATATTTCAGATACCCTTCAGCACTTAAGCAGCCAGGCAAAGCCAGCTTTGCTGGCTCTCCTGAGCTAAGGGGCCTCCTGTACTGTGTTTTAGAAAGGGGAGGTTTGCCTTTGGGTAAAATCAGCCCAGCTGAATTTCCAGCAGCGCTGCTTTTGGAGCGATAGCTTGTGGCTGTCTGGATCAGAGCATTTGAACACAACCACCTAATCACGATGCTGCAAAATTGGGTTACTGCTTCTCTTTGCAACAGGACTGGATCCTTGCTTTCACTGCACTCATGAAGTACGATGTTTAAAGGGAATAAACTGTGCTCCTTGGAAGTGTATGGTTTCTGTGGTGGGACGCCTGTGGGCACACCTCTGGGGTCTGAGTGCACAGCTCACGTGGGGAAATGTCACACGTGGGCACGTTTTTATGCCCAAGCACAGAAAGGCTCTCTCGCTTCTCCCTGTGTAAATCAAGAGCGGCTTCAATGGAAAACTGATAGGAACAGGAAAGTGGATCAGGCCAGAGCAGCATTCCTGGGCCTGGAGCCGACATGGTGGGTGCCAGGGTGACAGCAGTGTGCATGCAAGTGGAAACTGGATACGGCAAAAGGATGAACAAATGCTCCTGAGCTTTAGTGCATTTGATTTCTGTGTGTCCGGGTCAGCTTTGTGCCCTAAGGCAGCATTCCTGGCTATAAGCAGTCAGAAGGAGATGATACTGTTGAGCAAGGAAAAACAAAGCACAGGCTGCCAAGGCAATGCCCTGCTTAGGTGTCCAGCTCCAAGGCCTGGTCTTGTCCCTTGGCCATGGTGGTTGTGTCTGCCACGTTAAGTGAACCAGGCCAGGACCTCTGTGCTGACCCCAGCTAGCCTTTCTCTGCTCCCTTCCACACCTGGAGGAAGGGCGAGACCTGGAGATACACTGGGTTTCCTGTAAGAGAGCTGGAAAACTGCACTTGGAAAACTTGGAGAAAATTGTAATTCTGATAGATGCCCCAAACCTGATGGTGATTAGAAGTTAAGAGAAACAGTCCCGTCACTGGGCACCCTAGCAGAGCCAGCCAGGGATGTCTCGCAGCGTGCACTTCTTAAGGAGATCAGCAGAGCTGCGTCAGAAATCCCCTGGCTAAGTTCTGTTTCTGAGCAGAGGGAGCTGTGAAGGCTCTGTGCAGTGGGGCACTGGGATGGGGAGTGGGCACCCCATCCCTGCCAGGCTGGCCCCTGGTGGGTGCCCCTGTGGGCAGCACGGAGGAGCTCAGAGGTCTGCCAGCAGGTACCTGCCCCGCGCCGCTCTCCCGCCGGGCTTCATTTTCATGGCAATCTCTCTGTTCCCCTCTTCTCTGGTCTCTCCCCTGGCTGCTCTCTCTCGGTGCCCTAATGGCCTCCTTTGCCCTGCGACCTTCTGGTTTGATCTTCTTCAGCTGCTGCCTCTCCTCAATTCAGTGCGGCTGGCTCCACCTCCGGTCATAAAGAGACGCACTTTCCAGGTAGACTTCTCCTCCTTGTTGCCTGTTTCTGAGCTTATCCCAATGCTTGCAATTAATCAGCTTGCTACCTGTCTTTCTTCCCCTACAGAGGGCTTTCCAAGAGTTTCAGGCAGAGCTGAGGGACTTTCTTTAAAGCGGAGGAAACCTTTGATGTGATAATGTTGCTAAAAAGAAGTGCAGTGAAGCCAGATTTTTGAACTAAAAGAAATGGGCCATGAAGCTGTTCTTGGGGCTGTCGACAAGCAGCCTCCTCCCTTAAGGAGTCAGTTCCTGCATATTCAATCTCCAGAAGAGGTTGGAAGCCTCTTGCTGAAATTCATCTAATGTCTGTGAAATTTAACTGAGATGAATGAATAGGCAAACGCTTCTTCTAAGGGCTAGTCTAGTCTGAGGCACTTGGGGAAATGTGTTTAAATAAGCTCTTAGAATGGTTTCATTAAATTGCATTAAATCTTTGTGTAAACACATTTATTTTGGTTTCCAGGGCCATAATTCATGTTTAGTTTATTTTGGGAATGAATTCATAAAGTGAATTACGGACATATGAATAGTGAATAAGAGTGTCCATAGTCGGAGTTCATGTGGCTTTTAATGAGCCCACTTTGTGCTCCCTCATTCCATCAATTGGGATTAGCTTTCCTGTGTGGACAAACTGCTGCAATTACCCTGCTGAAGTGTGCTGGGCACTCTTTATTAAGTGGCTGGGTTTTGTCACCCTGCTGCTTGTCTAGACAGTGTGATGCCAGCAGGGAACTGCAGGATGCAAGAGACCTTTACCATGAGGTGCCTGCTCCTTGCCCAGCTCTGGACAAATCCTGACCTTAGCACGTGAGCCCGTGGCTTCAGTTCAGTTTCTATCGATTCAGCACTCACACCACACAGAGCCCCATGGATTGCGCTGTTTGCCCTTCAAAGTGACAGTCTGGAGAGCCAGGCCAAGGACTGACCTCTTGGGAAGGCTTTGAAAGCTGAAGTTCCTCTCCAGGATGAAGTGGGAAACTTGAATAGCTGCCCTACATCCTGTCGTCAGCCAGGGCTGCAAATTCCCTCTGTCTGCAGAGGAAAACTTCACCGGAGTTTTGCCATGATCCGTTTTGCCTTTGCTGTATTCATTCTCTAAATGCAGCAGGGTGTGGTCTGCTCCTACAGATCTGCCAGCACCAGGCAATTCCAGGAGCCCAGCCTATGAGTACTAAGGAAAAAAGTGAGGCTGCAAAATGGATCTTAGCACCAGCACCTGGAAGAGAGGAAAATCCTGCTGCCAGCTCTGAGCACATCAGCAGGAGTGCTTTGCCCAAGGTCTGGGGCTTAGCTGAGCATGGGCTGAGTGGGGTCGTCTGTGAGGAGGCTGAGCAAGCATTGCATTGCTGAGGTGCAGGCAGGGTGGCTGGCTGGAGTTTAAAAGAACTGAAAAATAGTTCCAGTCGACAGCTAAAAATATAGAATGACAACGAGGAAAATGACACCTGATCTCCCACTTACTGTATCCACTTACTGTCCATTTAGCTCTGTGGGGGTCCTTTTGTGCTGAACACATTAATGAGGCTATAATGATGTGGTGATAACACTTGGTGAGTTTAGGGATCTGCAAGGATGGGCACTTGCCTATCAAAGCCTGCTGTGCCCAAGACAGCGGAGTGAGGGTGATGCAAACGGGACTTTGGGTGAGCTCCTTCCAGCCACTCCCTGTGCTGGGGCAGGGCTCCTGCTCTGCCCATCTTCCTGCCCCCTTACCAGCACCATGCTGCATTTTAGTGCCCTAAATTTGGAGCATGGACTGGGCTGGCAGAGAGGAGCTGAAGTGGGAATAGAGAGAGAGCCAAAGTGAGATGGGCAAAGCCCCCTTTGCCTTCCCATGGTGCACCCAATGCTGGGGGTGTTGGAAGATGCAGTGGGAGGGAAGTCTTTGAAGCTGGAATGAGAGGGCAAGGCAAGAGGAAATCTAGAAATATATTCCAGTGTCCTCCCAACATCTTCATTAGATCCAAATTACCTTCCATATTTAAGAGCTATGAGACCATTTACAGGATAGTTGAATAGCACTGAGTAGGGAGGATGAGGAAGCTTAGAAAAGAACCTGCGTTCCCTTGCAAGTGCCGCAGGATGAATGAAGATCCACTTTAAACCTGGGGAGAAGCAAGGGCACCCCTCCTGCCTGGCCCTGCAGGCTTCCCAGCGTGGGCTGCGGGTTGGGCAGCGAGGCACAGGAAAAGGGCTGCTGCTCCACATATGACCGAGCTTCTCGTGAGCCTGGCCCACGTGTTGGAAATTTTCTTTTAAATAGAGCTCATGGCAGAAAGGATGAAATTTGCAGCTTATTACTTTCATTTATCATTCTAAATAAAGCAAACATCCCTGTATCTGCATGTTTTACTAAAGGCAGCCAGGATAAACAGCGCACTTGGTAGGAACACAGGGGACAGATTTCATGCATTTTCCTCCAGTGTGTAAGGCTGCAGAGAGGATAAATGCAGCAGAGACCCAACTGCACACCCACTGACTTTTAATTGAGAAACAGCCATGTTTGGTTTCTAGCTTCCCATGGATCCACCAAGGGAAGTTTTTCAGATTTGAATTGGATCACTAGCAGTAGGCTCTCGTGGTACTTTATCTAGGGAGGTGAGCCTAAGAAGTGACCAGCTTAGCACGGGTGCCACAGTACCCTAGGAGCTGGATTCATCAATTACAGATCAGCAGTCTGGTATTCAAACGTGGTGCTTCCAACCCACTGTCTCCTCAGTGCCGCTTGGTGCCACGTGCAGGCCCTTTGGGCCAGATGACATTGCTGAGGCATGAGCCACAGCCACCGAGTGGCCACTGAGGGCCTGGGGAGGAACCGGCTCAAACGGCTCCATCTCAGAGAGCTCAAAATGGCAGGTGGCTCAGCAGGCACTGCCTTGTTAAATCTTAGAAAAACAAGCTCTGCCTGGTGTACATGGCCTGCCTTGGGTGGGCTCCAGGAATGCCATGATGATCGTGTTATTTTCTTTTGGGTTTGTGGCATTTCTGCTTTTGGTCCTTGGCAAAACAGAGGGAGTGTTGTCCAACAAATATAGTATGGGGGGAAAACTGGCTGAGGTAGGACGCTGTGCTCTGCCTGGAAGTGCCAGTGTCGTCACGGGAGGCTTTGCTTCACATGTGACTGTCAAGTGCTTTGGAAAGCCTCCTCAGCGACTCAAGAGATGTTGGTCTTTGACACATAAATTTTACTTGGCTGTCTCGGTGAAGAAAAAGGTCTCTTTGGACGGCTCTGTCGTCACTAGATCCTTCTAGAAGGGAGCTCTGATCAGGTGACCTCTGATGTCTTTGCAAACCATTGGGTGCTGGCTCCTGCTTCCCAGGCAGCCCAGCCGTCCTCAGCAGGGCTCTCCATCACTCTTGGAAACTTCTCCTGGCAGTAACCTGGGACTTGCTTCTGTCTCCTCTGCTTCAGTGAGGCTGGCCTGCCTTGGGCCCTTCGGGTGGTGGTGTGAAGGGTTTGCTCTGCCTGCTGGTGACTCTTGTTTTACAAACTGCAGGGTGAACAAGGACAGGCAGGGATACAAGGTCCCCCAGGGCCCCCTGGTCCTCCAGGGCCCCCTGGACCAGCTGGACCCGAAGGAATCCCAGGACGTCCTGGGCCAGTTGGACCCCCTGTAAGTCCTTACCAAAACTGAAATCCTTCTCCTTCCCTATCCCCTAGGGCACAGGCTGCTTCCTCTGGCCTCTGTTGCTTCTAGTGAAGCTGAGATAGCCACAGACAGGAGGCTTGCAGAGAATGTGGATGTGTGGACAGGAAGAAGTTCCCGGGGAAGGAGGGGAGTGAGAGGGAAGGCAGAGATGTGAACTGGGCGTCACTGCTATCTGGACACACAGTGGGTGACACCAGGCTCATTTCCTACTCCTCAGCCCCTGCAGATGGCCCCGGGGTGGAAGTAACACGTGGGGTGTAATTGTCATGCTCCCTGCCACACCTTTGAAGTCCTGTCCCTGTCCTAGCAAGCAGCCGAGGAGGGTGGGAGCAGAAGCACCACTTATAAAATAAAACCATTGCTGAATGGCATGGCAGAGGACAGAAAGTGCTGCTAATGTACCTCTCTCTTGCAACAGGGCAGAGCAGGAGAACCTGGAAAGCCTGGCAGAGATGGAAAGGTGGGTACCAGAATCCAGCGGGGTTCCTGGGAGCTGCAGGGGCAAACGTGCCATGCTGGCTCTGCAGCCACTGCAGAATGAAAGGAGCTTCCATCTCCAAGAGTTTTCAAGGCCTGCTTTGAGACTTCAAAGCAAGTCTCATCCCTGGAGGCAAATGCACCTCTCCACACACAATACAAGGGTCAGCACCCTCATTTATCTCTGAGAGATCTTCCTCTCTCTCCGAGGAGCCAAGGACAGGATGGCTAAACACCTGAATTGCCAAAGCAGGTGGCATAGGCATCAGAGCATATCTAGAGTAGTTTTCCTTTCCTGCCTTCTCCCAGGCAGCTCCTGCATAGATACTTTGTTTATTTATATTTACACACACATATGACTGGTATGCTTCATGGTTCATGTCAGGTAAATTGTTTGGTTATTTCTCATTTAGAGACACAAGTGGTTTGTTTGTTAATACATTCTCTCTGTTTAGCTTGCCGGAGGAAGCTGCAAATGCTTGATTTACTCCAGAGCTGCAGTGGGCTGGGAACAAGTTCCCTTAGCAAGCCAGAGAAACAGAAAATATTCTGGAGCATAATGCAAAAGGCAAAGCAGCTTTATAGTCTTCAAACTGAGCAAGAACAAGCCTGGGGGGATGGAGCACTGTGGGCATTTGGGTGTATGCACTAAGATACCTACATGAAGAACAGATTGGGGATGTTTGAGCTCACCAGTGCAAATCTCTAAGGGGTGTTTGAGATCAAACCAGCCAGCATCCCTCCATCACCCTGCTGTCCGTGTAATGTCTACACTTTCCAACCCCAGTGTCTGTTTTGATTTTATCCACAGGGCTTACCTGGGCCTCCTGGACCAAAGGTGAGACATCTCACCTCACTTGGAGGTGTAGAAAGATGATGAACAGAGATGGACTCTCCTGACGAGGACAGATGTGTACATTTTGATGGATGGAGGAGGGGTAAAGGAGGTTACATCAAAGAGCTGAGAAGGATTTCTAACCCAGCTCAGCACTGCCTCTGGGGCCCAGCCCCTGTGCTGACTCATGGGTTTCGTCCAGGCGACACGTCTGAGCTGCATCTCGACTGAGCCAGGCACGCCTCATCAGCCCATCTTGCAAAATTGTTTGCCACACACAGCTTTATTGGCTTCTTCCATTCTCAAAGCATTTCCCAGTGCTTCAGGAATGGATTTTGCAATGCTATTGTTAACTCTGCCACGGTTTCCCATTTATTCACTTGCCAAAGTGCGAGGGAGGGGGTGGTTGTTGTTGTTTTTCAGCTGCAGCCACCCAACATAATTTGTTTTTATCTGAGATATGTGGCCGGGGTGAGGAGATAAGAACCGTGGAGTTGGGGCACAGAGCTGACACATGGTAGCTGTCTGCCAGGGCTTTCCTGCCAGGGCTCAGCCCAGTGCAGGTAATGCTGACCTGGGGGTCTGAAGGGACAGGAGCTCAGTGGAATCGCTCTGGGCAAAAAGCACATTTTCCCCATGGAATGCTCTCCCACCCCAACAATACCCAGGGAAAAGAGATTTGTCCCTTTCAGGCCAAGCCTCACTTTGTTTTGTCTTTTTGCTTTTTGCAGGGAGATGCTGGGATTCAGGGATACCCTGGCAGAAAGGTAAGGAGGGAAGCGCCAATGTTGTTCCATGAATTAAGTGCACTGATGCTTTCTGGAATCATGGCTGAAAATCTGTGGACTATGCTGGAGCCTCCTGTGGAGCTCTGCTCCTGCTGAGTTTGCAGCAGGCCCACAGGTTCCCTGCTGTCACCTGTGTAGAGAGAGCCTGGGCCTAGGGTTGTCTTTAACTCTCCAGCCGCTATGGAACAAATAATCTCCCTGTGTGTGTGTGCCTCTTTACACCCACTTCCAGGCTGAAATGCATTTCTTATGCATCCAAACCCATATGGGAAGCTGAAAAGGGCTACATCCCTGGCTGTTGCTCTCTGGAATACAGGAAAGAGTCAATCCTGCTCTGGGTTAAAAGGCAGAAAGTGGCAATGCCCGAATGCCTTCAGCAGCAGCTGATTAACAGCAGGGCTCTCAAGCCCGGAGGGTGTAATGAAGAGACAGGAAGAGAGACAGGGGAAAGACACGAAGGGAGATCAAACGGGAGAGGGGGAATGAAGAGATGCTGCTAAAGAGATGTCAGCTGCAGAAGGGGAAGGTGAATGTTCCCAGCAGGAAGGAGTCCTGTGTCCCCTGTTATCTCCACACTGCTTTATGTGTGCTCTGCAAGCAAAATGGCAAGACCTGAGAGCTTTTTAATTAGCTCTGTATAAACTGAGAAGTTTTTGTTATGTCAGGAAGTGGAAATTACAGCCCCTGCAGACCACAGCCCACTCCTGCAGACAGACACAATTTATTGCCCCTTCTCCCAGCGGCCCGGCGGGTTTTCCACGAGGAGCCTGTCCTGTCCCGCGTGCGCGGGGCTCTGGGCGGCTCTGGGCAGCAACCTCGCAGCGAGGGCCTCTCCCAGCAGCTCCTCTTACATGAAACAACTTGTCTGACTCATTCTGCCGAGCCAAGAGCCCGCCCGGCTCTTGAAGGATGAGCCCAAGGCTTTTCCGTGCAAAGCTGGAAGGAATGGATGAACGTAGGGCACCGCATCCTAATGGGAAGGGAAGAGAAGGTGAAATGTTGAGGAAAGTTGTTAATTCAGGCATGATGAAGGATAAGGGTCTGCTCCTTTCACTCCATGCATTTCATACACTGAATATCTTTCTTGATGCAGAGTGGTGCTCCTCTCCCAGAGACCCAGGGGTAGGTCGGTGTGTGTGGGACACATCAGTGTGGGACATCCCTCTCACACCTCTGCTGACCTTTCTGGCAACCCACAGCTCCTTTTCTTGCTGCTGTGTTTGCTTCTTCCACTGTTTTCTTTGTTCTCTTCCTCAGGGTGAGGCGGGCGAGTCGGGCCTGCCCGGTGCCCATGGCCTCCCTGGAGCCTCTGGCCCCAAGGTAACCCTTGAACTCGAGTCAGTGGGGGCACCTCGCAGGGCCAGATAAGTGGCACGGCCTGTCCTAAAGGGATATCAAAGTCCAGGGGCTGGAGACAGTTCTCTAACCCCGTAGACAGGAACACTTGCTCCTCTGTGAAGAATCTGGGCAATTGTTGGCCAAGGTGATTCCATGCTGTCCTGAACCAGGACCTACCCAGTCCCCTATTAAAGAATAAAACCGACCCAGCCTTTAGAGGCTTTTGCACCAGGGCTGTGAAAATGAGGGTACTTTGGATCAAGAAATGTTTTAATGGTTTCTGCACCCTTATCACGTAGAAGAGTGTTAGCATGGGTGACCTCCAGCATGCACTCCAAAGACCTAAACTGCCTTTGCACTCCCTGGGAGGGGAGGGAGGGCTGCAGCCAGTGCTCGAGTGGTACCATGTTGCTGTGAGGAGACCTGGAGTGCTGGGGTTGCATTTATCACACCCCTCTTTTGGCTACTTTCTCTTTGTCTCTTGTTGTCACAATTGAACTGCCTGCTTGGTTTCCCTTTATGTTCACTGTCCCTCTCTGTTTCCCCCCTTTCTCTCTCCTTTGCTGGGCAGGGTGAAAAAGGGGATGCTGGCATAAAGGTAGGCACGACAAATACGTTTTCCTAACTCACAGTAGATCACCTGGGAGATACTGCTCCTTGGGCTGACGGGTTGTAAGGGGAAGTTGGGTGCAAGGCAGCTCTGTGGGGTGTTTGATGGAGTACACATCTGTGCTCTGATTAGCCACAGACAGGCACTCCGAGCTCGGGCAGTAAGCGCTGCCTTCATCCGTTCGGTGGAATTCGATTCTTACCAAAGGCATTTCTCTGACTATGAAGCTTGCTGGTGATTTGTTACATCTCCCTATTTGATGGGCTGGGTTGGGGTTTCCTCATAAAATCTGGTTAGCTGACGCATCAAATCCACTCAAACTCCGCCATTCAGGCTGAGGTTTGGCACCAGCTTTTCTGTCTGTTTCTGCACACTTTTTACAGGCTCATATGGTCTTTGCCCAGATGTTATCTATTTGACTGAAATTTACTGTACCCATATATTTAAAGTATATTACTCAATGTAGACTGTGCTTAAAACATTACAACATTGGCAAGTGTTCATGGCAGTCAGAGCACACTGTGTCATGCCATACATCTTGAGCATCGTGAGGAAAGACTGGTCCTGTAATATTTGGAAAGGCATTAACTGTGACACGTACATTTCAAGTATTTAGTGTGTGGCATGCAGCTCATTTATCCTGCAGCACATACACTTTCTATATCTTTTCCATCTGGGTGGATTACTGTTTGAAGAGAGAAAAGGCCCCTTCAGAGCTTACCAAGGATGCATTACTTGGAGTTTAAAGAAATGTTCTGTGGGAATGCAGGCTCTGGGTTCATGGCTGAATAGAGCAGCAGGGATTGCCTTCCTACAAGAAAACACCTCCTCAGAAATACTACAGTGCATGTAGTTCCCCGTGTCCATCTCCACATCAGTGGAATTCCATCAAGCACAAAGGTATTGCTCCTCTTTGTGCCAGTGTGAATGAAGGTGGAATTGCACCCAGAACTGATTCTTTTGGGGGCTTGGAGTTTGCTACTCTCTCGACAGCATGTCTCCCATTAAACTGAACTGAAGGAATGAAGTCAGAGTGTTGCCTGGGAAGGAGAAAAGGCTGGAAGAAGAAGCTGTGTTTCGTCCTTGCTGAAATGCCCACGTTTCACTGCTAGCATTGGAACACCTGCTTTGCTCATGCCCATGTGCAAGCACTAGCCAGCTCCTCATGTGGGTTCTGGCAAAGGGGAAGTCTCCAGTCATGTCTCACGGTCATCCACAGGGTGAGAGTCTTCCCTGACTTGGGACCACCCTTTAGACGCAGTCTTGCTACTTGGCCCTTTATTTATGTCCTACACACCCCACTCCAGGAACAGCAGAGATGAAACCCACCACGCTTTTTGGGATACTAAATTGCAGCTCCAAAGGAGCACCTCTGCAGCCCCAAAGCAGCAGCTTCTTTCACACACAGACTATCATTTGTTACTGTTAAGGTCACTTTTCTCTTGACTTCCTTTCTTTTTGCTCAGAGGACTTGAAAGGGAAGTGCAGACACATTCTTAAATCAGCAGCCAGACCTCACTCAGTAGCAGCTCCTGAGCATCCAGCAGCATGTGCATTTGTTGTCTTTGGAAATTGCTTCTTTCTGCTGTCCTCCCACCTAGCTGGATTGATTGGGACTCTAGAAGACTTTAAAATCTTCCAACTTTGGATCCAATTACCTAGACTAGATTTTACCTTCTCTTTGCCTTGAGGAGCCCTGGGCAAACACCATGATTCATAGGTTAGCTGTAGTGGCCAATTTTGCACGGACTATCACTGCTTTGGCTGGCAGTGAAGAATATCTCTGACCTGAAGAGGTTTCCTAGTATCACACAGCCCCCTTGTTCATTTAACTATCTCTCCCCACCCAGTGGCAGGTGCAGCACAACCTAGATTGTCTCTCAGCTGCTTTTTTCTGTGGCCACCATTTGTACTTCGATCATGTAAGGACCTAAATCTGCGTCTCATGAAGGTCATTAGGCAGTGATTGTGATCATCTGGGCCACTTGACTGAGCACTTGGCTCTGTTCCCCCAGCCTGTCACATTCAGCTTCTCTGATGTTTTCTTACTTTTTTTTTCCTGAAAGATCCATAGGATAAGGCTTTTTCTCATGCTCTGAGGAAGAAGCCATAAAGTGCCCACAGCCTTTCTTAATAAACCCCTGATAATTTGCCTCTCACAGCAAAGAGCAAAAAGGAAGGTGTCTGCTTTGATTGGCTGCTGATGAGTTGATCAGTGTGAGGCACCATTGGCACCCAGTGGGGCTAAAGCTGCTCACAGCAGGTAGAGCAAAGTGTGAGGTTTCTGTGTGAAGGGCAGAGGTGTAGCCTCACTCTTCCAGAGACGCAGGGGAGATGCTTCCTAAACCAGCATGAGGCTCAGGAGAGCTGGGAGGTGCTACTGGTTGCCTTCCTGAAGCCCCCTGGAGAGCTGTGCTGGGTGTTTTGCCTTTGATACCCAGCTCCTGACTTGGCTGCACCATTCCAATGCTGCTTTTGGTGGGAGGCTGCTGCTGCCTGGCTACGGCACCGCGTGCAGCTCCCAGGGCACCGGGGATCACAGATGGAGCAGCCCAGCGGGTACTCGCTGTGCTACAATGGCTTGCAAACACTTAAGGGTTTAAAGATGTTCTGCAGAGTTGTTTTTCCTGCTTTTTCTCTGGCGCTGGGTTTCTTGCTGTTCTTCAGTGGTGCAGTGTCACGTTTGTTGCTGCCCTCTCTAATTAGCCCTAGTGCCTGTGTGATCCCGCCGGTGCCGGGGGCTGTGCCAGCATCATCAGGAGATGGTTGCTCTGAGTTGCCCCTGTGGGGGTCACCGTGCTCCCTCTCACCGAGGGGGCTTTGCTTTTGCAGGGTGAAATAATGAAACAGCTCTTCAGGCAGGCAGTTCTTCCAGGAAAGTCTCTGGGCAGGGGAATTACTGTCACAGGCTGGGCTGCCCTGTGGGGATGGTCTCTGCAGGCAGGGTGGGTGTCTCCCAGCAGAAAGCATCAGTCTTCCCTGCTGGGTCTCTCTTAAAAAAGACAGGGAGCATAGTTGGGAAGGAGAGAGACCAATCCATGTTCTCCAGTACAAAGTATTCCTAATTATTGCTTTACTTTTCTTACTGCTGAAAATAGGGTAGTTAAGTAGGCTGTGTAGGGCAGGAGGCGCCTGCACTCGCTCATGTATATTATGATATTAGAAGGTGTTTTACAAAACACAGTTCACAGAATGCTGTAATTACAAAAAGTTATTTTTTTAAAATTGTATACATATCTCCCTGCTAAATAGCCCTTCCAAGCAAGGACTAGGACTAAACACCCAGAACTAAATGACAGCAGCAGTATGCAGATTGCCTGAAGATGTTTCATTTTCCAGTTATCAGCAGACAAAATTCAGGCTAACAGCACAAGGCAACCCTTGGATTCTCTGTCTCTCCAAATAGGTTTGTTCATCCCAGGGTGACTGCAGGCCGAGTGCCTCCCTGTGCCCTGCAGCCTGCTGGGATGTGGTAGCAGGGTATGGAGGCTGTGGCACTCCAGTGGGGCAGCCTGCTGTAAGGCTTGGGAGGGGCCACTGATGGGAAAGGGCCCCAGCTGGGGCAGCCAGGTGCGGGTGACGGTGCCTCGCCTCGCTCAGGAGGGTTTCTCATCACCTGTGCCCTGGGCTCTCCTCACGGAGCCCTGGGAGGACTCATCTCCTGTCTCTTGCTGTCTTTCTCTGTGTATCTTGCTCTGCTTCCAGGGGGAGAGAGGCATGCCAGGGCTGCCAGGAAGACATGGCTCCAAGGTACCTTGTAACCAGAGGAGTGACGCTTGTCTGCCTGACCTCACCCCTAGCACTCGACTGCCCCTGATGCACAGGCATTTGTGTGTGTGTCTGTGAGCTGACTGTCCTCAGCTAAATTATTTGTGCTTCTAAATTGCAAAATACAGGGCCTCATTTACGAAGGCAGTGGTGGGGGAAGACGTGTTTTACAGAGCAAATGGCATGCCCAATCTGATGCTGACTTGCAACATCAGGATCTTAATGCTTTACACCAGTGAGAGCAGCCGGTTGCTGATGTTTGTAGGGAATTGGCATTTTGTAAATTGTCCCAGGTGACCACTGCAGGTGTGTGTTAGCCCAGCTGGGATGAGCAGGGCTGCCCAAGTGGGAGCCTGGGCTAACACAGCGATGGCTCAGGGTCAGTGTGTGAGCAGCCCTGCATGCCTGTGCATTGCAGTTTAAGGGTAAATACCAGAGAATAACATGGTCTGCATTCACTGCTGTTTAAAGGCTGAAAAATGAGGAACAGGCATCCCAAGGCTCTGCAAAGGCCTAACCAAAGGCACTTACTGCACGTTATCCCTTTCGTGACTCCTGCCCGTATTGGCTAAAACCTACTGACCCTGAGACAGTCTGGAATGCTTTTTACCCCCTTTATTGCATAGAATCCCTGATCTCCATCTTCTGTCCTTGTGTTTTTTAGCTTTTGTCCCCGATTTCTGTTTCAGAAAGCTGAGAGGTATGATCCTGCTGCTCTCTGGCTCCCCACTCCTCCTTGTTTGAACTTTTCCAAGCTTTTTTCACTTTGAACTTGGCTCCCGGTCCTCTGCACTGCCTCATGTGCTACATCCCACCCCCTCATATTTCCCAACTTCTAACATCACTTCACTCCCTTCCCCCTTCCTTAGTTATCCCTCATATTTGCCTTTTTAACTGGACCTTTTCTAACCAGGACCTAACTAATGCTAACACAGGGGATACAGAGATTTCGGAGAGGACGGTTGACAGGGACAACCTGCTTTTTGCATCAGTGCTGTTGAGGGAAATGTGACAGTCCCTGTGGGAGCAGCTGCCTCCTGAGGCTCTGAGGCATCTGTCTGGGATGGCAGGGCAGCCTGCGCTCCCCGGTCCCGGGGTGGTGGCTTGCTCTGCGCTGCAGAGTGACACCTGAATTGCAGTGCTTGGAAAGCTGGTTTTTCCCCTAAGGTGTCTGGCTTCAGAGCTCTCCTGGAAACATTTTGCTGCAGGTTTTGTCGTCTGTGATAAGAACAGGTTGAGGGGGAATGGCAAGGCCAAGGCTCTAGGATATGAGCCAGCCTTTCTCAGGATGCTTGAGCTGAGGTATCTGGCTCAAGCCTTGAAGAAGGGGTTTGGTCCTTGGTCTGTCTTTGCATTCCTCAGTTATTTGACACTCTTCTGCTTGTTGGCCTTTGCTTCTTCACTTGCAGGACTAAAACCAGGGGCAGTGGGGGTGGAAATCTGTTTGTCTTGACTGGGTTGTGCTCATGGTGCCTGCCTACAGAAGAGCTTTCTGGAAGCCAGAGCCACTGCCATAGGTGAACGGCTGCTCAGGGAATGAGGACGTGTGCTGTGTGGTGTTCCGGCATTACTTCTGAGTTGTGGAAAGGAGAAGATGTGGATTTTTGCATTTTTAGTTTCACCTGGTACTGTTTCGTTTTAAAAAATGTATGTCCGATTAATGTCAAACAAGGTGTTGCTGTCTTTCCTCTCTCTGCCAGGGCGCTCCCGGGATGGCCGCCGCAGGGATGAAGGTCAGTTTTGGGCTGCAATGCCTCGAGTTGGGCACGGGCTGGAGCTGGGAGAGCGCAAGGCGCTAGAAAATGGTCGGACAGCTCCCACTGATGGGGAATATCAGAACTGCCTGCCTTTGGCAGAGGTACCAGACCTGCCTGCAGCCTCACCCCTGCTGCCAGCGGCGGGTCTGGTGAGCTCCTAACAGCAGAGCCTCCCCCGGCTGCACCCGCAGCCTTGCCCTTCTCCTGTGAAAAGGCGCAAGGGAGTGGCAAATTCCTCTGTGCCAGCACATGAGTCTTGTCTTGCTCTGCTCTTTTGTATCTGGTAAACATCTGCAAGTACTGCAAGGTGGTTACTCCGGTCTGTGGAAGCCGTGAGTCTGAGGTTTGGTGGTGTCTTACGGCAGCCTGGGAGCTGGTTAATGAAGATAAAAGAAGTTGCAGGTGTAAAAATTTGCAACTGAAGCACTCTCTTGCCCTTACTTACCAGCTCAAGGCCTCCATAAATGAATGTTCTTTTTGCCACTCCTTTAGCTCTAGGAGGATTTGTTCTCTCTCCTCCTGGTTTGTCACTCTATTTTCGTGTCTCTTTCTCACCAGGGCGAGCCTGGGACTCCAGGAGAAAAGGTACTCTCAGAAGGTTTTGCTTTGAGCCTGCACTTCTGGTTGGTTTCTGTATTTTTCCCTTCCCTGAGCAGCTGAGGGAGCTGAGGAATGTCTGTGTGTGTCCCAGTGCCCAAATCCAGGCCCTAATGGCACCTGCCACTCTAAGAAAAATGGTAGCAGGATACAGTGATACCGAGTGAGAGTGGGACCGTACTGGAAATATTTCCATCCTCCTGCTCATGTCTGTGTCCCTTGGAATACCTTCCAGCTGCCTTCCTCCTTTCCTCCCTACTCCTCAGTAGACACAGAGCCGACTTTGCTTAGGAAGCAGGTTCCTTCTGCCCCTTCCCTTGTCCCTCTTCTGCCTCCCAGCACTTCAGTGCCCCAAAGCCTTCCCATGTCCCTGCAGAGGGCTGTCCCCGTGTCAGTGTAGCGTGACCTGGTGTGAGTTCCCGGGGCAGCGCTGCCCCATCCCTCTCCATCCCCGAGCAGCTGCCTCCTCTCGTGTGGCTTATGTTACAGCATGTGACAGCCGTGTAACGCACACGTTCTCTGTCTCTTTTCTTCCCCACCAAGGGAGATTCTGGAGTGCCAGGGAGGATGGGCCCCCCAGGTTTGCCAGGGAAGAGGGGGCAGCGGGTAGGACATTGCGTGTTTGGGCTGGGTGTCCTGGCAGCGCTGTGTTCCTGCCACCGTGTGCTGCATTGTGCTGCTTGCAGGGGATTATGTGTCCTGTGCTGGCTCTTGCCCCCTTGGTGAAGTGTGTTTGTGTGTTCCTGCTTGCAGGAGGTGGGGGCTGGTGGCAGGCAGGGCAGCATGAGATGCCTGGGATGTAGTCTTGTCCCGGGAACGATTAAGGACAGTGGCACTTCTCTTGACTCCAGAAATAACACCCTAAACAGGGATTCAGTAATCTGACCTCCTTCCTCAAGAAATCCATTGCTTGGCACCCCAGTTCTGGCAGCACAGGATGTTTTCAGTAGTTCTTATGGACACGTGTATTCAAAACAGACCTTGAATGAAAAGCGGGATGCCAAAGCAGAATCAGGGATTCGCAGAGCCCTGGGACAGGATTAAGAATAATATTTTTACAAAAACCTTCAATGCCAAACTTTTTCCTTGGGTGTGAGGTCTTGAAAATCTTTTCCCTCTTTCCAGGGAGAGAAGCATTAATTTAGCAATGTGCATGCTCTGGCAGGGAAAGAAACCTGGGGGAGGGGGGGGCTTACAGGTGGCTGGAAGCCAAATTACCTTGGAGAAAGGGGTCACTGCACTCTAGAATTGCCTGACAAAAATATTGCTCCTAGTAGATGATTTTCCAGGGAGCCACCAGTGCATGTCTGTTCCTGGAGCATTGATGCAAGTCCCCTGCATGTCAGATGAGTGCCCTTGAGCTCTGATGAGCAGCAGCAGCCTCTGCAGGCCAGCAGCATGGCTCCAGCAGAGAGCTGGCCACCTGTGGGGGCGAAGAGGTCTTGAGTTGTTCTGTATAATCTGTACAAGTTGCTGAGTCTTGGAGCTGTGGGGGTAGTGGGTAAGAGCACACCTTTTCCTGGGGATGCATTTGAAACATCTCTTCAGGGTAACAGAAACCTCCAGTGTCTCTCTCTGTCCTGGCAAAATGCAGACTCCCAAACAGGACACTGTGCCTGGACACCATGGGTTTAGCAGCTGGGTGGAATGGTCTGAAGAGAACTTAACTTCAACATCAAGACCAGTACTTGAGCTCCAATATTGAAAATATGGCCCAGGTGTCACGGTGAACTGAGCAAAGCCACTTCACCAAGGGAATGCTGGATGCTCACCCTTGCTCACTGCCTGTGGCATCCTCCATGGTGCCTCACACAGCTCAGCCTGCAGCTCTCCAGGCATCACCTTACACCATCAGCTGCTGGCTTTGCCATTTTTGCCACTCCTGTCTTCACTGCTTACATGACCAGTGCGTGTCCCAGAGCTTGGCTGCCAGCTGAGATGCTGCACTGTTGGGTTTATTTGAGAGCATGATGAGTCTGGGATTTGGAGCCAGGGAACAGGAGCAGGGCATGGAGAAAGTCCTGCACTCCAACTAAAATTCACCCTGGGCAACAGCCTCTGTGGGCATATGGATCAGGGAAGGCCTGTGCAGAAGAAGTGACAGGGAAAAGTGTTTAGCAGACCAGAGGGATAAGGAAGATGCAAAGGGGGGACCCTGGCTCCCTTTCTCATTCACCTTCCTTTGGAGAGAAATGGCAGTGATGTGCAGAGATAGTCAAAAGGTTGGGCAAAAACATGTAATGTCTTGAGCTGGTACTCCTCAAGGTCTGTGCCCAAAATAAAATCCCTAGGGAAGGGAGAGGGGGTGTGAAACCAGGAGCAGATCACCCTTTAGCTGCTCCTCCAGGATGGAGAGCCTGCAGAGTCAGCCTTGACCATGTCTGTTTTGCCAACAGGGTGAGAAGGGACGAGCTGGTGACCCTGGAATTCCTGGACTTCCTGGCCCAAAGGTTTGTCTCTTTCCTGAATTTTTTTTTGTTTGTTTTTGGTGGGGCTGCTCTCACCCCTTTTCCTCCCTCCCTCCTGTGCACAGCTCACACATTCTTAGCTGACTGTGGCAGCATGCTCTGCACTGCTCAGCTGCATGCCATCTTCAGACAGGGATGTGAGGGAGGCACACAAAAGATGCCTTTTTGTAGGAATGCAGTGAGAGGGAGGTTGTGGTCCTGGGAGCAGGACCACGGAATTGTGTTCCAGTAGTTGCCCTTTAAAAGCAGGACCCCAGATGTAACATGGCATTTCAGCCTCCCTCCTGCTCCCAGATCCATGGATGATGAGGAGCTGGGCTTTTGGGGGGCTGCACTGCTGTGCTCTGAGTTGGAGGAGTAGCTTTGTGCTCAGAGAGACCCCGGGCAGGTCAGATAAAGCTAAGCCCTGAGACCAGTTTTTCCCCTGTGCTCTGACATTTTTCTGGTAGAAATCACACCTTTCAAATCAGCCTTGCACAGGGTGCTTTTCCTTTGGGAAAGGGCACAGTGCAGTGAATGCCAGTGGCCATTTCGGGAGGGGATGAGGGTGCAGTGGCAAAGCTTTCCTGTTAGTGCCTTATTATCTGCTCTGTGCAAAGGACATGGTGTGCAGGGCTGAGTGGCTGATGACTGCAGCTCCAGATGAGCATTCCAAAAGAAGCCATCATCAGGTGGTTTAGTCAGCTCAGTTTCATCAGCAGAAGATCAGTGTTCAAAGGGAGGCTTGGGGATGAAGCCTGTCCACAGGCAGCCTTGTGTTGCCTGGTGCAGCCCAAGGGATGAGGGTGGCTGTGGCTGCTGGCAGGGCTCCACAAGGACCCTCAGGCAGGACCATGCTGTCCTGGTTCCTGGCCAGCTGCTGCCTCTGGAGCAGGGCTCTCTGGGCTATCAAGAGTCCAGCTGGTGGATCTTGTCTTGGCTGTGTCTCTCTGAGCCAGTATTTTGGCAGGTGAACTTACAGAGGTGCAGAGTCTGAACTGAGACACATGGCTTGTTCTTCTTTGCAAACAGGGAGAGAAGGGAACTGCTGAGAATGCCTTGGTGGGAGCTAAAGGAGAACCTGGCCCCCCAGGTCTGCCTGGACCCCCTGGACCAAAGGTGAGGGATTTTCCTTCACAGAGCTGTGTGTTGTGAGGGACTGCACCCAGCACAAGGTGTGTAGGAAGGAGCAAAGGTTGTATTCATCTGTGCCCACCTCAGATTGGGAGGTGGCTGGAGGGATATCAGGTTCTACAGAGTGTTCTAGTACTGTTGTTCTGTATGCTGCAGGTGAGAGAGTTTGTGAACTGTTTTTGGAAGGAAAATACCCTTCTTGTGCTCAAATAACTCCCCTCTAGGCTCTGTGAGAAGCCAGTCTGAACACTCCCTCTGCACTGGATGGAACAGAAAGGTGCCTGGTGGGCAGTGGTGGCAGGAGATTTGGGCTACCTGAGGAGAAGGGAGCACACGAGGGGCGCTTGGCTGGTGCAGTTCTGCAGTTCTTCCTCCTGAAAACGCAAAGCCAGCAGTGAAGTTGCACCCTCTCAACACAACACAAACCCATGCCTTTCCCTTTCTCTCCCTGTCAGGGAGAAGCTGGTGACGTTGGCCAGCCTGGTGCTGCAGGATCACAGGGAGAAAAGGTACGGAGTGCTTTTGCACAGCCCACTTGGGTTCCCAGCTCCGGGAGCTGCAGATTTGTTCCTGTGTGTACAAAACTTAGCTGAGAAGGAGAATTTTAAATCAAGCTGTCTAGCCCAGAGTGTTTCAGAGAACCAGCAGAGCGTGATTTCTGCAGTTCAAGACAGTGAAGGGACAGGCTTTGCTAAAACTGTGATCTTCCTGTTTCAGGGGGAACGTGGTTCACCAGGAGACCAGGGACCCGTGGGCCCAAGGGTAGGTGTTCCTTCTCTGACAGAGCTTTGGCCCTTCAGAGGGGTCTGAGGATAGTGGGACCACACTGGCAGTCCAGATTGGGTCTTGCTGTCACTAAGAGTACTCACAGATGGGCAGGGGGGAAGTTTGAGGTGGGCTGTTTCTGCACTTTATACCCTCACCCCTACATTAGAGGAAGAAATTCTCCCAGGCCATCTCAGGGTGGCTCATTCATTGGAGGAGGTGGGTTTGGAAATCCCAATCTGGACTCAGGCCCTTGACCTACCAGAAAAGGGCAACAAGAGGGTGGATGCATGCACACCTCTAACAATTGGTCAGACAGTCCAGTTCCTGGATTCTGGCCTCAACTTCACCTCTTCCCAGACTGCCAGCTTTGATGGTTGTGACATGGTGATCTGAGCTGGGCTGCCTGCAATTCTGCAGAATCTCCTGCACTGCAGGGGCTTTCTTTAATAAATGAAAAACTGGGCAGTCATTAAATGGACCCCTCTGAGCCCCCTTCTTCAGACTGAACCACAGCTCTGAGCCCCCCAGGGGAAGGGCAGCCCCAGCCCCTGGTGCAGACTGGTGTTTTGCAGGGTCCCAAAGGAGAGCCTGGGAAGGATGAAATGATGGACTATGATGGGAACATCAGTGAAGCTCTCCAGGTGAGCAGCTGCCCTCCTGTCCTGTGAGGTGTCTGCTGGATGCTTGGCTATTTCCCAAGGGATGCAGACAGGGAACAGTGCAGATCTGCTTCCTTGGCAGTAGCAGCAAAGGGAAGCTTTGGTTGTGCCACAGTCCCCTTCATCCCACAGCTCACTGGGTGCAGTGTTTTGGTGAATACCTGTGCACTGCTGGGCTGGTGCACTGACACTGGTGGGCACAGAGGTCACATGAATGCCCTTGGAAGTGGCCCAGAGCATGGGGTGGGTGGTGAATAGAGTCACCAAAGCTTCCTCCCAAGGAATGTGAGGAGGGAGTGCAGTGAGCGAGTGGCTGTGCCCAGCTCTGGGCTGGCCTGGGCTTCGCTGGGAAAATGGAGAAATTGTAGAACAACAGCTCTGTGGGACTTGGAGTGAGTTTTTAGTTTGGGTTTTTTCCCTCTTACTAATTTTGTAAGCTCCACACTCATTTGGGCCAGTGTTACATTAGTGGAGAGCAAACCAACCCCAGGAAAAAGCTTAGTTTTCCAATGGCTGTTTGCTTTTTTAAATTTTTTTTAACTTTTTTTTTTTCCCTAGGAAATACGAACTTTGGCCTTGATGGTGAGTTCCTGTCCATGCTGTGGGGTTTTACACAAGTAGCCATATGTCCATCCTAAGCAGATGGCCTGACAATTTAGGTGCAGCTAAAACACTTGGCCTTTGCAATTGGGAGCTAAAGCTGGGGCAGCTGACAGCTGAAAGAAGAGCTCATCTTGCCTTCTGATCTTGGAACTTGAATTCTAATCAGGGCTTTCATCTCTCTGCTTTAAGAGGTCATACATGCTGCTCGGAACAGGCAGTGCTCAGAAGGAGCAGGAAAAAGCAACTCTCAGGGCTCTCCAGTGCTCATCTTCCCAGCAAAATATGGTTTTAGGAATCCCTTGGGATATTCCTCTGTGATTGCCCCTTAAACTTAGGAGAGGTATTTGGTTTCAAACCACAAAAATGCAAACATGAAAATAATTTTTTTCTTTATCTAGGGACCCCCAGGACGTCCAGGTGTGGCTGGACCTCCAGGGCCACCAGGACAGAAGGTATTGTCTCAGTTCAGCACTTGCAGAATTCCTCAGGGAAACACAGGAGTGGCCCAGGCAGAGCTCTTCCCAGTGCTCCTACAATTCCTGTCCAGCACTATCAGACTGTCCTGCTGTCCTCTGCCGCTCCTCCTCACACACAATATCCTGGAAATCTCTTTTCCCACAATGATAATGCCTAATCTGAAAGATGAAGGGTGCTTTCTACTTGCCCTCCCCTTCAGGAAGCAGCTTGTGGGAACCAGATGTGGGATTGTGTTGGTTGGGGACTGCATGACTGCACTGGGAGCTGGTAGGAGCAACAAGATTGGGAAAATGCTCGGGCAGTCACATAAACAGGGGTTTCCATGGGCTGGTTTTTTGGGGTTTTTTTTGTGGTTTTTTTTTTTTTTGGTTTTGTTTTTTTTTGGTTTTTTTTTTGTTTTTTGTTTTTGTTTTTTTTTGTTTTTTTTTTGTTTTTTTTGTGGGTTTTTTTTGGGTTTTTTTGTGGTTTTTGTTTGTTTTTTTTTTTTTTTTTAATTCTATGACTGCAGAAAAACCAAGGGAATCCATGCTTTATTTTTGGTGATTACAGGAAAAAATTTAGATTTTTCATTCTTTTTTTTTTTTTTTTCCTATGAGTAGTCCGTGCAGGCTATTTCTGCAATGCCTGCCCTTTTTCATCACAGTGCCCCACAGAAGGAGTCAGAATAGCTGCTTTCAAAGTGCCAAAGTAACAATTCTGTCTTTCAGGGTGAAATTGGCTTGCCAGGTCCTCCAGGCCACGATGGAGAAAAGGTGAGGCACGATGCTCTTCCCTTCAGAGGCCTTACCTGGGGTCATCTCTGTCACTGACAGCGCACAGGTGCTTTTCCCACGAGGAAAAAAAGTATTTTGCTTCACAGAAAGGAGCATTAATGGTTTGTCAGTGCCCTAACATTTGTCATGGCAATGCTACTTCATCCTGTCTCCAAAGGGTGTAGCCAGGAGGGAAAGGATGAGCAGAACAGGAGGCTCTGAGCCAGGCAGGAGTAGTTTTACTCCATCTGTGTTTCCCTTTTTGGTTGTGTGAATTTCGTTTAGGGACCACGTGGCAAGCCTGGAGAAATGGGTCCCCCTGGGCCTCAGGGACTGCCAGGAAAGGATGGACCTCCTGGGATGAAGGGAGAGCCAGGCCACGTCGGGGGCAGAGGAGAGAAGGGTGATAAGGGAGAGCCAGGACAAGCGGGCTCACCGGTGAGTAAATCAGAGCCTCTGCAGGTCCTGCTGCCTACCCAGCTTATGGGGCAAGGCCCCAGGGCTCCTGGGGTGCCTCAGAGCCCCTGCGAGGTGGGTGCTGCTGTGTGAGGTGCCACAATACAGGAGATCCTGCCTTCCTGGCCCGTGTGTTGTCCTCTTGCTGGAGTGGCTGTGCCCAGGTGCCTGCCCTGCCCTCTGGGCACCGTGTCCCTCGCTCAGCTCGCTGCCTGGTGTCTTGCTGGCACTGAGACACTGCTGGGAGTGAGCAGGTGTGACAGTGAGCCAGGAGGCACCAGCACACCCCCTCCTGCGAGGGCAGCTGCATGGGTAACCCCTCACAACCCAGCCACTAACCGGGGCAGAGTGCCCAGCCTCCCAGCTTCAGTCTGTCACAGCTCCTGTGTCCCCAGCACTGCTCAGGGGGTTTGTGCAACAACTTCCTGCCTCTCTATGGGGTTGCCAGGATGAAACTCCTGCTGTGTCAGTAGCTGGCTGTGGGGAGTGATTGCTAGCATGGATCCAGCAAACTGCATAACCCTGAGCAGAACTTGGAGGCAGGAAAGCAGCACCCCATGCCCACTCTGGGGACTGGCACATCCACAGTGAGACAGGATGTTCAGCCATTTGCCCCTCTGCCTTCAATGCTAGTGAAGTCCTGCATTTCCCTGGATACCCAGTGGATGTCCAAGGTTTTCAGAGTACTCTTGGGATGACCAGAGCCAGTCTTGGCTCTTCTACTGATATGTTAATGTGTCTGCCTGACTTAGCTGTGCAAAACTCCACAAATCTTTCTTGATCTGTAGGGTCTAGATGGCCCCACTGGAGAGAAGGGCGAACAAGGTGACCAAGGGATGCCAGGACCATCAGGATTGCCAGGGCCCATTGGACTTCCAGGATTGACAGTAAGAATGGAAAAGAAAAGGCTGCTCTTTCCTGCTTGGCAAAGAGAAAATAGCACAGAGCAGCACACGAGGGCTCATTTCCCAAAGTGCTGAGTATCCTGGGAGCCTCAGGGCCCTACCCCTTGGTTAGGTGTCACAGACCGTCCATCAGACCTCCAGCAGCACACAGGCAATGGGAAACACGTGGTCTGTTCCCACTTCTCCTGGGGGAGCTGCTGCTTGCCAGCACGTGGGGGGTTCACAGGCAGCCTCAGTGGAGGGAGGCTCCAGAGCACAGCCCGTGGCGATGGGCTCCGCTGTTGTGTGCGGGGAGGGAAGAGGGAGCTGGGGAGTGTGGAGACAAAGGGAATCCGGGAGAGCCGGCAGGGCCCTGCTGCCGTGTTCCTTTGGGATCTCAGCAGCAGGGGAGGGATGGTCTGGCAGCAGTGCTGGGAACTGGCACACCCCCCTCTGGTGACACCCCTTGGCTGGGGACAGCAAGCCTCATGCTGTGGAGCTGGATCTGCCACCTCTGGCTCTTGATGCCCTCCTTTCCCTGACACAAGAACAGTCTGTCTCACATCCACCATTCAATAAGGAATGCTTAGAGAAGAGCAGATCTTGGAAAGCATGACAAATACTTTCTTCAGCATTTGCAATAAATGATGTCCTGGCAATTATTTGCATGTGTTAATATACACATGTTTTTTTGGTTTTTTTCCAGAAGATTTTGGTGTTCTTGAATATGCTTGTTCTTCCCTCAAAGCTCTCAAAGCTCACCCCTAGCTTTGGAGAGCCCTGCAGCAAGAAATCCCACAGGCTATTGACACGTGTGGAGCCATACACCTTCTTCAACATCTTTTACTCTTTGACCCTATGCCTCCTTGTAGGAACTGTGGTAGAGTAGTGGAAGTGGACCTTTCTTTGGAAAAAACCTCACTGCTTTCTCTCCTCTTAAAGATTGGCAACTTTTGCATAACCCTCCCCTGAGTCCTGCTGCTGCTTCCCAGTCACTCAGCCCTGGATTGTTGCTGCTTCCTAACACAGTCCTTAGGGGGAGTCCAGGTTTCCTAGCCTGGCAGAGGAGCTCTGCTGTACCCTGTGTCCCATCCCTCTCTGAGCAGCCCCACTTTGCCCCTGAGGGCAGCACATTGATGGTGACTTCTCTTGCATTGCTTTGCAGATATCTGGGCCCCCTGGACCCCAGGGCCCTCCAGGACCTCCAGTAAGTTTGAATCATTCACCTGAGGAGCAAGGGAATGGGATTAGAGCGGGCAGTGGCTGGGGAGGATTCTGTGTGGAGACAGCCAGAAGCACGTCACTGAAATGGGAACATGCTTGGTATCACTTCCAAACCCACCCCCAGGGTAGGCCGGGGCTGGGAGGGCAAAGAAAGAAGGTTCTGTTAGTTGGAGATGAAAGGGAAGACAGTAGTGAGATGGGATGGATGGGATTAAAGGGATCAACTGCAGAAATTGTCTTAACAGCACACCTGGCCCCCTGCCAGGGTGTGCTTGGCAAGAGGCTCCTGGTTAGAGATGAGAACAGTACATGAAGTGCCCCTTGCACAAATAAAGAGGCTTTTGGGCTGAGGGTTCCTGACCCACAGAGCAAAACCTTTGTACCGCGTGCTTAACTGGGATGCCTGGAGTTTAAAGTCCATCCTGAAACATTACTTACATCTTGTTTCTCCTCCCAAATACAGGGTCTTCAGGGTGTCCCAGGACCCAAGGTAAGGGTACAAAGTATAACATACTGAAATGTAACAAAAGTTGTCCCAGGTGCTAGAATTCCCTTAAGTAACATCATTGTAGTTTGGTGGTACTTCTGTTCCATCTTGGTAAGAGGATAAATACTTCTGCATATTTTCTTGAAGGAAATGGATTAGCAGCTCTCATTTTAGGACCCAGAAAAATGGTCATTCCCTGCAGTTTTCACCCAAAGAAGTGGGAATTCACTGGTCTGTGGAATCCTGCCCATGAGAACACTGTTGAAATCTTTGTCTGCAGGGTAGTGGTCTGTACAGTGGGATGAATAGTCTGCCACACAATCCTAAGGAACTGAGCTCTAGCTAAAAATTAATCTTAAAATTACCCTGTACATTCTAGTGTAAAGCACTCAAGAACTTCACTGTCCTTGGTGGTGAGAATCTTTCTAATCTCCATCTGAATGCTCAGCCTGCACTGTTGGAGTAAGCTAAATGCTCACTCCTCCACCGTGGAGTGGAAATGTTCAAGGAGAGCTGCATATTTCTGTTGATGTTCTGGGAAACGATTGGAAAATGTGAAAAGTGTCTTAATTTTAATTATTCTTAGTATTTGGCCACCAGCATTGTTTGGGCATTAAAAGGGATGGGTATGTTTTAAAAAGCCTTGTGAACAGCAGTGAGGAGGAAAAAAGTTATGGGTACATTTTGAATTTCAGAAAAATGAGTATTATGTTTAATATTGCTTTATAGTTTATAATTGAGAATTTTAAATATACAGCTGGGAAAGGAATGCTGAAATTGTTTTTTCTGACATGTTGAAACTGATGCCTTAGCATTTACAAAAGTCTCTCCAAAAATTATTTGTGTGATTTTTCTTCAAGGCTTGTAGACACCTGTCATTCACTTCCAGTGGATCCACATCTTAAAATGTAAACCCACTCTATCAGATAACTTCTGGTTATTTATATTTATATGTAAATATATATACAGCAACAGCAGCAGGGAGAGCAGCACCGGAGTGAGCTCAGCTCTCCAAACACCTTTACCCACAGAGCCTGTGTCTCCTCTTACTGCCACTGAGTTAAAACAGCTGCTCACACAGGGGTAATTTGAATGACTGTGATTTTCTTCAGATTAGGCTGAGAATTGGGCTAAAGCATTACTCTGCTGCCTCCTGTATTCCCTCTGTCATCCAGTGCTCTCTGAAGGGAGGAATGTTTGTTATATAAGTGCTGTTATGGTGGGTTTATTTTCTGCTCCATCCTTCCTTTAGGGGGAAGCAGGGATTGATGGAGTGAAAGGAGAGAAGGGTGCCCAGGGTGAAAAAGGAGACAGAGGGCCACTGGGATTACCCGTAAGTATCCAGGAAGCAAGCAGCACTTTGTGAGCCAAACTTAATATCAGCTGTAAAAAGATCCCTCAATAGGAGAGGCACGTGGGGATTTGGTATGTAAAGTCAGAGAAAGAGATGGTCTATAAATAACTGTGCCTTTGCTTTTTAAACCCAAAGCCTCAATTTCTGTACTGAGCCTTCAGCTTCTAGATCTGTTGAATAGATGAACGATCACTTTATTTCCTCCTGCTTCTGGCAGGACTGGGAAAAACAAGCAGTAGCTTTCTTGGAGGTTCTCTGCACTTCAGGGCAAGACCAGAAACGTAAGTCAGAGATGTGGAAAGAGAAACGCCTTCCCCAGCCATTTGTCTCCTGGGTTAAGCTTGGTACAAGGCATGGTGGTTCTTAGTGCAACCAGCTTCTGTGATAGCTGAAACATTCCTGTCCCTTCTGCCATGGAATCAGTGCTCCCCGTGGCCCCGCTTGTCCCTGCTGTGTGTGAACTCAGTTCCAGTAGCCTGGTGTTAGAGCACTGCTTGGCTCTAACCAAGCAAGAGGAATTGGGGCACAATGTGTTATGGAGAAGCTGCAGGAGCTTTAGATACAAACCCGATGATGAGTTGGTGGTAACTGAGTCCCACCCAGTTGTTCCGCCAGCCCCCAGGTTCTTCCATCATAAAAAGCACTGGTGGCACAGTAGATCTTCTCCCTTCCCCAAATGTTCTGCCTGGAACACACACTGCAGAGTGCATCTCATGTGCTGTGTGGTTTGTTGTCCTGTGTTTGACCACCCAGATCCCTTGTCCCTGACTTTGGCTGAAATGTGCGTGTCTTTGTTCGTAAAATGTTTTCCTCCTTTAGTTGTGCCGAGCAGTGGTTCCCTTCTAGAGCTTGAATGAATCCCCTCTAACTCCAAGTACTCCAATGAGCCCAGCCTGAGTACATTTTAACCATTTTAACTGAGTGCTTTTTAACCAGCCCTGCCCCTGGGGCTCCAGGCAGAGCAGTGGGGAGAAAGGGGTGCTTTTGGAAGGCTCAGAGGCAAGGGATTGTGCCTCAGCGAAGCAGTGAGAAGTCAGAACCCAGTCCCCTGAGAAATGCAAATGGAAGTTTTCTGTGTAAATGGGTATTCCCTCAAGCCTGTGGGGTATCCAGCCAGGGCAGGGGGAGGAGGTCCTTGTGACAGCCCAAGCAGAAGGTGCCCCAGCAATTATCCCAACAATTCATCCTTGTGGCAGGGAATGTGCTAGCTGCTTCTCCTGCAGCAGTGAGCCCCATGGGGGTCCAAAGGTCCCCTGGCTTTTCCCATCACTCTTCCTGAACTGTGGGGGTGGAAAGATTGGCTCAGAAGGGTCCTCTTAGAAATGTTTTGTTTGGATCAGCAATATTGGCTGGCTAACCCGGCAGCACAGCTCGTAAGATCAGATACTGTGGAACTTGTATCCTTCTTCAGAGCCACTCAACTCTCTCCAGAAGCTTTTCCATGCCTTATCCAGTGTATCTTCAGCCTGTCAAACTAAATGCAGTGCCAAGCAGCTGTAAAATCCTGAAGCTGGATCTGCTGCCTTTTCCTCTGACCTGGGGCTTGACATCATGCTGGAATTCCAGTCCTGATTGTCTGCAGCAGCCTTGGGCTTCTCCATGGCTGACAGGGTGAGGAGCTTGTAATGCTCAAGTGGAGGAAAAACCCCGTATTTGGTACTTACAGCCTTCCACAGCTTTTTCTCCCAACCACTGTCTGAGACAAGCCCCTGGGCTGATGGGCCCTGGGCAGAACCACTGTTAGGCCTTGTGGATGAGGAGATTCAGGGCAGGAGCCGAGCAGGCAGTGAAGGGCCACTTGATCTCAGGCTGGTGTAAATCTGCACTGGTGACACAGGGAGATGAGCCACCTGTTTCATAAGCCCCCAGACAACTGCATGTGGAGTGGAGCAAGCCTGCAGCTGACCTAGTGGGCACCACAAGCCCCGGGTTTCTTGGTAGCAACTTGAACAGCTGATGGTTCTGCACTGCCTGTAAATGCCTTGGCGACCAGTGGCCTCTGAGCCTTGTGTCTCACCTGTGTTGCCCAGCCTGCCACAAAGGCAGTGCTGATTCCATCTCCACTGTCACATTGTCCTTTTCACCACCTGTCATAGAACAGCTGCTTCCCCAGGAGTTCTCCTGGTGGCATTGAGTGAGGGAAATTCGCACTCTTAAGACGATCTGAAAGTTGCAGGTCAACATTTATATGTATTCAGTGTTTCTGTGTTTTTGTTGGTTTGCTTGTAAGTGCCATCACCTGTCCTTGAGATCTTAATTTTTGTTAATTGCAAGCATATGTTTGTCTCAAGTCACTGCTTTACTCACCTCTCCCCTCCCCTCTCCTTTCCCCTCACCCTCCTCCCCTCTCCTCTGCCTTGTTTTTGTGAACCCTCCCCGCCTGTTCAGGGTGCTTCAGGTTTAGACGGCAGGCCTGGACCACCGGTGAGTTCCATTTCTGTTACCCCATGTTTGTCCTCCCCAGTGCCGTGACTCGTGTTGTGTCTTCCACCCAAGTCTTGTTTATACCAAGAATAATCTTGTTTTTACCAAAGCAGGCTTGGGAGGGGGTTAAACTTAAAATGAGGAGTGTTGTTACACACTTGCTGTCTTTGATGCTACCAGTCTGGATCCTGGGATCACAGCCTACTTGTTCCACTCTGTCTCAGTAACAAGAGGAATGGAACCTCTGCATGATTCCAAGATGCTCTGTTCTCCTGTCCTCTTTATCCTGGCGGGTCTCCAACCTGTCATTCTCCATGAGACGGGAGAGGGACTCATCATCAGCAACTGTAGTCACAGCACAAGGGGGCTTAAAAATGAAAGATTCAGTAGGTTTAGATAGGATATTAAGAAAAAGTTCTTTACTCTGAGGCACTGGCACAGGCTGCCCGGAGAAGCTGTGGCTGCCCCTCTCCTGGAAGTGGGTGAGGCTTGGAGCAGCCTGGTCTAGTGGAAGGTGTCCCTGTTCATGGGAGGGGGTTGGAACGAGATGATCTTTAAGGTCCCTTCCAACCTAAACCATTCTATGATTCTAAGTAATGCCAACCTGGTTCTGCAAGCCACTCTGCTATTCTTGGGTAACAGCTGTTAATTAGCAGCCAAATATTTTTAATCCCTCTTGGGAAATCACAGATCACCCATGTATAATCCATTTGGCTATTTAAAAACAAAAAGCAATTTCTCCTCCTCAGTGTAGCTGGGAATGATTTCAGCTGCTCTGGCTTCTGAAGAGAATCTGAGTGGCAGCTTATAGAGTTACTTGTTTGGGGAAACTGTGGATACAATTTTATAGACGTGCAGGGGAGATTTCAGTGTATTCCTTAGCAGTAAATGATGCTAAGTGATGGCAGCTAAGATTTCCCCAATTGCACGGATTTAAGGAGAGCCTGATTTTTCTCTCTCCCTTCACCACGCTGAAGTTGTGTGCTGCATGAGCTACTCCTCAGCTTGTGTTCTGCAGATCTTGACTTCTCCAAAAAGCTCTCCTGATCCACATGAGCTGTCCTGCTCTCATCAGAGGGGTTGCTTTAGTGACTAAGCATTGCAGACTAACATTAAAATGTACAAGACCCTTTGCTTTAAGGCTTTTAGAAAATTACTCTCCCATTTTGGAAGTTTTCTCCTTGGTTCTTCCTGGGAGTCAGGCAATGTGCCTCAAAAGTATCCCTTTATTGAGGCTCCATGAGGGAATTGTAGACCCAAACCTATGTGGTTTAAGGAGTGTGAGTTGGAGGTGCTGGAATCCTGTTCTTAGCCAGAGGGGTATTACTGAACCACCCTGCTGCAAACATTAAAGATCGCTGTGATTGATTTCCCAGAGACCAGGTGAATCTCAGGAGCACCAGCGAGGAAGTTTGGCATGCTGGTGGGAGATGGCTCTTTGTCAAAGGGTTAGGAAAAACACTGGGTTTTCCTGTCAGCATGGCTGGGAGCCTGGTGGAGTGACAGGAATGGCAAAGGAGGAGCAGAGGGACTGGAGGATGCCCGTCCCAGCTCACACCTGTGCCTGTACACACCTGCATTCAGCTCTGCAGCTTGGGCTCTGTCAGCTTGCATGAACCACTGACCCAACTCTTCCCATCTCCTCAACTACACTGACTCCAGGAGGGAGTAGAGAAAACAGGGAAATAAGCAAAAAGAAAAGCAAATTGTTCTCATGTGTGTAAATTGCCTTTATTCTGCTACAGCTTTCAGCCTTGTCTGGTGTAAACTATAAAGGAAGAATTCCTGTTCGTGGAGCTGGTAGAAATGCCAGCTGAAATAATTTTCAGAAGGGACCTTCAGAATTACAAATGAGGCTCTGTACAGGCTGCTGGTGTCATCTAACACAGCAGTTCCCATGTTCTTCAAATTGCCTTGCCAGCTACAAATCCATCTCCAGCAGCACTGAAAGCTGTAGTGGTGCTAGGTGCCTTCCTCCACCAGCCTGTCCTTCCAAGCTGTGCTTTTTCTAAGGGAGCAGCAGTGTCCCCTGGCTTTAAGGAGGCCCTGGAATAAAAGTGTCCTGATGTGTTTTCCTTCCTACAACTGCAGGGTATTCCAGGACCAATTGGGGCTTCGGGACCAGCAGGACCAAAGGGAGAAAGGGTGAGTTTTCTTCAGAACTGACAGATGCTCTGTAACTTCTCTGAAGATACAACAGCTCCGAGGGATGGAGGAGCTCCAGGCTTTTCCAGAGCCGGAATTGCCCTCTCCTTGCTCATAGAAGAGCCTCAGCTGGGCCTCTTTGGTGCTTGAGTATGTCATCCTTGGGGGTTTTCAGGTGCTTTGAAATGCACCCTTTGCTTTTTCTTCTGTGGTGCTCGGCTGCCTGTTTCTACTAAATAGGAATGTGAACAGTTTCTACTCTTCTGTATCCGTTTCAGGGCAGCAAAGGAGATCCTGGAGTTGCAGGACCAATGGGGCCAGCAGGGCTTCCTGTAAGTATGGAAATCCCAGGGATTTATCTCCAGAGCCTGTTTCCTTGCTGTGCTTGACAGCTGAAGATGCTGCTGTAATACAGTGCTTGCAGACACAGCTGGGTTGGGTGTAGCTCAAGTTACAAGATTTTGTTCGCTATGGGAGTGACAGAAAAAGCTGAGTAGCTTCAGAGCAGGCTCACAGTGATGTGGAGGAGGCTGCGAGGAAACTGTTAATTGACCTTGGTCCTTGAACTACCTAAAGAAGCTGTGTGGGACTCCCAGGATATGTCTCCCAGTCCAAAATGCTGCTTTTGAGCAGCTCCTTTACCTTTCACAGCCTGGATGCCTCCCACCTGTCTGAGAGAGCCCTGTGTTGTCATTGCAAGAAGGGACAAAAAGCTGCCTTCAGTGAGGTTATTTCCACTGTCTGGGATTGCTTTTGGCAAAATGGGGCCAGTGTTGGTGCTGTGGTCTAATGCAGTCATGGAGTGGCTTTGTTGTCCAACACAGAAAAGGAAGTTTGTTGCATGCTCACAACTAATTTGTTTCTTATCTGAAGAGTCCATAGGGTAGGTCCATAGGTAGGAGTGGTGTCACCACCTGGATGGTCTAATGGAGTTGAAGAGGAGGTTGCTAGTTGGAAAAATCGTGTTTATTTTTGGCATCGTCATTGGTACAAATGGAAAAAAAAAAATCCTGAGCACACGTTCCTCTCTTTAGTGGGAACATGGTGAAATCTGCTTGTTTTCAAATGTTTCTTTCTGTGTTGATGCCTTTCAGGGTTTACAAGGTCTACCTGGTGACAAGGGAGTCCGGGTAAGTTACCAGCAAGCTCCTTGTGTTTAATTGCTAACGCCTGTACTCAGTGACAGCCCAGTTAACTCCTGTGGCAGCCAGCATGTCTTTGTGTGCCACACCTTCATCCCAGTGACTTTACACACCTGTGCTTTGAAGGTGAGACCTGTAGCTCGTTCCGTCACCTGGAACATTGTGCTACACCTCGCTGAAGGCTCCAGGAGGGATTTTCTAATGTGTTCATTGTGGTCACACCTCTGTTCTAACTGAAGCACAGGACTTGTGTCAGGCCACCATGGTGTGCCTTGGGAAATCCTGCTTATCTAGTTACTGATGTGTGTAGGGATTCCTGGGAGAATTAGCTGAGGTGCAGCCAGCAAATCTTATTTCAGCACTTCTAAATTGTCCCTGAAGCATGAAAAAGAAGGTTGTCTTCTTTGTTAGCAAACAGTCCTGCAGAGAATTTGAAAGATGGAAATTTTGAAAAGGTAACTTAAATTTGCCTGTCTTGAAGAATCAGGCCTGAAGTCTCCTCAGGCATTGTCATGATGTGATGGTGAAGAGCTGGGTCAAACCCAATGACAGGAATGGCAGCTTTCCCATTGTACCACCTGTGTCATGGAAAGATAAACATTGCTAAGAAGTGTGTGTTGAGAAGCTCCTTCTTTTTTATATCAGGTTTTTTTGCCTGTTAAGGCTTTGAATCTGAATATTTTTTATAAAAACATTTAGGAGCTGTGGTTGGATATAATTTCTATTTAGAAATATAAATTACTTTTGGATTTGAGTCTGTAATATTACAATTGTATAAATGTCAAGAAGTTGAATACAGTACAAGTGTATGTAGTCACACCTTTTATTCATAAGACTCTAGCATCACCTAAATTTATCTGGAGGTGTAGTTTTTTTACAGTGCATGTGCCCATGTGATGATTTCATTATATGGATTTGCTTTTGATGTGTAGTGAGTGTTCTGTCCTCTGTCTGCAATGGATTTCTGACCTTACTCTGCACAGAAAGGACAGTTCTGGACAGCACCAGCCAGCTGGCATCTTAAACTAGGGGAGAAAGGTTCAAGTTTCATGGAAGCACCAAAGTTCTCCCCTTTTTTAATCATTGCATTTCTGGCTTTGCTTCTTAACTTTCCCTTCACTTTTGTTTTGCTTGTGTGGCTTCTTCTAAAAAAATGTCATTTTTAATTCCTAGACTTTTTCAGTTGGTTTTTGAACTGCCTTAGTTAAAAGAAGGATCTTTCTTTAGCTTTCATTAATGGGATTTCTCTGAGCTCCGGCATAAAAGCAAGTGAAAACTGGGAGAAATTGTAATTCCTTGTAGAGGATGAGCTGGAGGCACAAGAGGGGAGTTTTGCTGGCCCCTGGAAGCAGGCATGCACTCTGCCTCACTGCAGCCCATGGTGTGCAATGGCAAAGTGAGAGAGACTCAGGGGTGGAAATGGGCAAGTGCAGCATCTTGGGGGGCCCTAGAGAATACCCCTTTTGCCACTGAGCCTTTGTACAGGGATTTACCCTTACTCCTTACTCTGAAGTCCCAGTTTGCCAAAAGCCTCTCTTTTCCTCTATGCTTTTTAAATCCCAGAAATGCTCCTGCTGCTCTCTGCTTGGAGCAGGAGATCAGCATGGCTGTGGCACTGACAGCAGTGGGAACAGGCAGCACTTTGTGAAAGCCAGCTGAAAAAGTGTGAACCCTGAACTTGTCCTGCTGGTATTTTAATGCTGGGGGGTTTGTGTGTGTTTGTGCATCTTCCTCGCTCCTACAGGTCCACCTTTGTCCCCTTTATCCCTTCCTCCTCTTCCACCTTTCTTCCTGGTTCCTTCCTCCAGAGCAACCCCTGCTGCGTATTTCCTGGATTATCCTGTCCATTCCAGTGCTTGGTTCTGGGTGACTTCTCCTCATTGCCTCTCCTCTCCCATCCATTTCTCTTGCCAGCTTTGGGTTTAACACTTATTTTTTAAAAGAAGAAGCAGCAGCCCATGCTGTCTGATTTTATCCCTTAATTCCTTTAACACTCCCCACGAGGACCCTAAGCTCAGTTCCCTGTGCAGCAGCCCCTTCCCCCTGTTTGATGCTCAGCAGCTTTGAGAATTTCCTGTTACACAGAAGGATTTGGTGTGGATGTAACTGGTAAATACCACACTGTGCCCTGCCTTGTGCTGCCAGTTAAGGATCAGGGACCTGTGGCTGTGCTGCCTAGGACTACTCCCTGGTCTAACAGGTTTTTTGGGAGAGCACTACTCAGAGCATCCCAAATGACAGCCAGACTGTGCAGACTCAGAGCTGAGTACTTCCTTCATTCCCTGGCTGACAGTTCCCTGAGTGAGATTTTCTGTAAGAATGGGAATTCACAGGGGTAAAAAAAGCTTCCCAGTGCTGTCCCAGAGCCCCAGTGGAACAGGGGCCTTCCCAGCCAGCTGGGGATGGAGATGAGGTGGCACAGTGCTGGCCAGAGGGGGTGGTTTCCCATCCTGTGTGCCTGGGCTCAGCCAGGTCTCCAGGGTGCCCTCTCTGGAGTGTGGGAAGCCCTGGGAAGTGCTGTGATGATCCCTTTGGTGCCGAGCCCGCACAGCCTGTCCGTGAGGGACTGCAGCCACAGCCAGAGTGTTTATGCAGCTCAGCTACAGCTCTGCAGCTCCAAACACTGATCTTCACTTCTCAGAGGGAGATTGATTTTAAAACGTTTCCTAAATGTTTATCCTTTTTTTAAACTATCGCTGACATTTGTTTGAAATGGATGATCCTAAAGCTTTTGTGTATTCTTTTTTTCTTGGACTAAACTATTATTTACAGGGGGAGAGGGGCAAGAAAGGCTCTAGAGGGTCTAAAGGGGATAAGGGAGACCAAGGAGCACCTGGATTAGATGCACCCTGTCCGTTGGTATGTCCTGTTTCATCAAATGTATTGCTTTAAGTTGTGTTGATGGGGAAGACAGAAGGAAATCATAACATAAATAATGGTCTTACAAAAGTTCAACATTCGGATCAGCCCAGCTGTGTTCCCACCACAGCCTGTGGCAAAGCTGGGGGACCAACCGATCCTCTGAGAGATCAGGCTGCTGAGTGACCATGGTTATGTTCCTTCCTCTTCCAGACAAAGGTTTGGGTACATGGGGTGTGCCATGTGCTGGGAGCTCAGGGCTTTCTCCCCTGTGGATACAGCCCCGTCTCCTTTGCTGCTGGTTCCAGCTCTTCTCTGGAGATGCTCGATGGGATCAAAGCTACGTGGCAGCAAAACTGCAATGCTGGTTTCCTTGCCTTGGAATAACAGCCAGCTGATGAGATGGCCTGAGAGCACACAGGGCACTTGAGCTGCACTACCCAGAGGGAAAACAAGTCTCAGTTATCCTAAGTGGGATGTGTTTCTGTCAAAACTGATTGGCTATAAGTCTAGATGAGTGAATAAATACAGGACTATGTGTACATTTTAATCTAAATTAGTATGCTGCAGCAAACACTGCCAGAAACCTGCTAGCAGTGCCACAAATTCCAGGAGTACCTGGGGATCATTCTTTTAGAAATGCAGCTGCTGGGTTTCTCGGTGAGGATTGGAGGAATGGCTGATTTTGGAGTGGAGGAAACGCCATTCCCATCCTCTCAGAGAAGCATCTCCTGGCTCACAGATGACAGGAACTGCTGCTGCTGCAGACACAGCCCGCTGTGCAGCCAGGGCTCTGTGCTGGGTGTGCAGCTGAGTGCCCTGTGCCAGTCCCAGCAGGCACTCAGCCTCTCCTCCTGGGACGTGGAGCTGGCTGGCACTGACTGAAATAACGATAGTGGTTGATTTCATAAACAGGGTCTCCGAGGTTTTAAAGGCGAGAAGGGTGAGCCGGGGTTACCTGGGCTGGACGGCCTGGATGCCCCATGCCCATTGGTATGGTGTACCTTCCCTTTCCTGCATGCTCGTTTGCTTTTTGGCTCTTGGTGCTACTTTCTGATCTCCCCAAACAGCTGCATGCCCTAGAAACACTGGCAGTTCCTTCCTCACCTGTCTCCATACTCCCTTCCTCTCGTTGCTGCTGTCAGAACAAGGCCCTTCCCTTCATTCTGATTCCCAACAGCTGCCAGCAGTACTTTGTGGCATGAGGAAAAATGGAGATGGAATGTGGTTTTATTTACAACTGCTTCACTTCTTCCTTTGCCTTCCCTTTGACAATTTCCAGTAAACCAGTGTATGCAGACCCAGCTCTACGCTGGCTTGGCCTCCTCACAAGGAGCTGCAGTGCTTGTGTCCTTCATTAACTCTGTTTTTAATTGCTTGTGTGTGTTGAGCACAGCCTGACATGGTTCCATATGACCTCAGTCACCCCACACATGAAGATGACTGAAAATGATAGTTATCCCATTAGTAAGCCCATGTGAAACATATTAATGGGGACACTTGACCTCCCTGCTGGTAATTCCTATTTATGACTCTCCTCAAAAGTCCAAATTGTACCCATAGCATCCAAAAAACTTGCATTGCATTTAGGACTGCCTGTTTCCCAATATCCATCTTACTCAAGTAATAAAATGATTATTGCATTAGTGCCTGATCTAGCCCAACTGTTGTAGGACAAAAGTATTCAGAAACATTTAACCCCAGCTGATTTCTTAGTATCCCAATAAAGGTCACCAATTTATTAATTTTCTCTGAGCTTTCTGGAGATGCAGCGTTCAGGTGACGTTTTTGCTCTCTGGGAGAGTCCCAACATTTCCATAACACAAAGAAACTTTTACTCCCCTGCCCATCCAGCAGTGTTTGGCATGACAAGGTTTGCTTGAGGATGGTCTTTCCAAGCTGTATGCTCACTTAAGGAGGTCTGATGCCATCTACAAAGGATGGGATATTGTTAGTTCAACTAGCTGGGAAAATGCATCCCAAAGCAAAAAGCCACATGTAGTTTGAAAGTTTTTCCTAGTTTCTTGAGGGAAAAAAAAAAAAAAGCCATGAAATTTCCATTAAAAGCCTTTGTTATTTGAGCTTTGTGAAGAGCTAACATAATTTTCCTTCCAGTGTTCCTCCTTTGGGTGCTTCCATTGCCTCTTTGGGACAGTGACCGCTCAAAGTCTCAGTTGCTGCTCCGTAAATTCTGGGTAGCAGAAACTTGTTCCAGTCCCACAGGTGAAACCATCCCTGCCCAGAGCAGTGCACGAAGGAGGAAGACCACAGAGCCATGTGTTTTGTGTCCCAGTGATCACAGCCAGGTTTCTGTGGAGTAACTTCTGGCTGAGTAAGGCACCTAATTCCACCAGTGCCCTGGCAGGTGACATTTCTGGTTTTGTCACTGCTCTCAGAGAGGATTCACCTGACATGGCCATATTAGAACTCACACTTCTTTTCATACCTATTTTCATTAAGGGAAACTTGCCAGAAAATCCGATGGAATATGGATGCTGTTATTTTTTATACGTGGCGTTCTGGCATGCAAGCTAGTTTGGGAACGTGAATAAGCATGTTTTTTGATCCAACTAGGTTAAAAGCTTGGCATCCAGCTGACACATCCATGTGTGTAGCTCATGGAGGCTGTGAACTAACTCTTGGCACATCTGAGATATGTGGAAGGAGATCCTTGGTACTAATAAGCATGTCATGTTTCCGTTCTCAGCACATTCGCCCACAACAAACACTTCCTTGTGACCCTGGTCTTCCTTTGATCCCTGAGCTGTGACTCCCTGGCCTCCCATTCCTTCATACACCTAACTTCCCATCTCCTCCTGCCATGCACTATACCAGTCATTCCTGTCACCACCAGTGTACCAATGGGAACACCACAATTTACCCAGTAAATGAGCTGTAATTCTGTATTTCCACATCGTTGGGGGAAGGGGAGGAAACAGCACAAGGAGACCAAAGTCCAAAAAATGCATTTGAAAAGCAATATTGTTACAATATCACGGCAACGTTCAGTACATCAGCCCCCTGGAAGTGCATCTCCAGCAAATAGTTCATTTCCCAATATATCACTGTGCATTTGCTTTTCTGTTTGTATTTTTTGGGGGTTTCCTGGGGAATAGTGATAGACCACGAATCTGCCATGTGCACACAGCACAAGAATTTGACTTCTCGTGTCAGACATGTATTTCCTTACACCTGGCTGTATCTGCTGCTCCAGAGCACCTGAGCACTGGTGTCATATCTAGCCCATGGCAGGGCTGCACAGGGTTGGAATGAATGGCAGTAATTTACAAAAGCATTTCCCAACCATGGAGCCCAAGACATCACGGTTGCAGAAGTGCCAGGGATTTCCACAGAAATCCCACTGATGTGATTGAAGCCAAAGTCCCTTTTCAGGGAGTCGGCTGAGACATCCTGAACCAGCAGAGGGGCTGCCCACCTGCTTGCATTCCTAATTTCCCTGGAGCAGGATCTCCCCAGAGACAAGAGGGGGTAACTGGGCAGTGTCTCACATGACAAAGCAAGCCCTTTAACAGGGCAGAAAGGAAATGGAGATTTTTATTTTTTTTCTAGACCCTCCTCAGGGTCTGAGGTTAGTGCTGACTCTGGGATTGGCAATGTTACAGAGCGAGGCCTGGGGACACAGAGCAGCCACCTCTCACTTTCCACTGCCAGCCCCCGGCAGCGTTTATCTGGCTGAGTTGGACCTCCTGTGTTCCTTCTCTTCTTCCTTCAAGGAAGCCTGCTTAGACTCCTTTCTTCTTAGGGGAGGGTGGTTCTTGGGTACCTAAGTCCCTTGCACAGCCTGCAGGCATTTCCCCTCTTCACCCCAGCCCCTGCTTCAGGCTGCACTGGTTGTGCCAGCCACAAGTCTGGGTCATCTGAAGGATGAGGAATATCTCTCAGACTATTCCTCCAGCCCTGGTTCAAACTGTTTGTTGCAGTAACAGTTAACCCATGCCTTCCTTTCTCCACCTCTGTCCTGCTTTCTGTGTCCTAAACTGCTGTTTCATCCATCTTTCTCACAGGGAGAAGATGGCCTTCCAGTTCAAGGCTGCTGGAATAAGGTAATCTTGGAAATGTTGCTGTGCTGAGTTGGCAGTGCCACGAGTCCTGCTAATGTTTTCCATTAATCTGGCTAAGGGCAGAAGAGGTGTGGATGCATGGATGGGATTTCCAGGACTGTGTCCCAGAAAAGTGGCAACCAAAACTCCTCCTTATTTAAATATCACAGTTCAGCTCTATGGGCTACCAAGGAGGGAACTGGATCTGTGGCCTTTGAGCTGCCTGGCCCCAAAGTGCTCCAGTCCTTGCACAGAGATGAGATTTCCACCTGGGTTCTCTCAGACACCCCCTGCACACCCCAGGGTCTGGCCCACCTTCAGGAAAGGTGGAAAGGGTCCCTGCTGAGATCCATCACAGCTCCTTTTCCTCCTGGAGAGCCCAGAGCCAGCTTCCCTAACAGCGTCCTTCCCCCTGTGAGCTGTCACTAACACTTGTTTATGTTTTCTTTTGCAGTGATGATTCTAACCCTGGACTGACCTGTGTGTGTTACTGTACATAGAATATTTATTTTTATACGGTGTTCTTCTCTGAAATGCCAAAAGTTATGCATTTTTACAAATTATCGAAAAGTGGCATATTTTTTGTACAGAAAATACTAGATCTCCCTTTTTTCCCATTTGTCAGTTCTCTGTATGATTCTATGTCTGCATTACGCTTGTTTTGTCAAGGAGTACAGCTGTAATATTTACATGATATTTGTGCACACATGATGAATATAGGAACTTAATAAATTATTGCATTTAAAGTGCCCAAAGGAACTGCCCTGTATAGATTTAAAGGTCATTTTCATTTTTCAAGCTGGATCATTCAAGAATATTTCAAAATATTATGTATTTTTTATTAAAGTGAAATATTAACACTTCTGTTGTGATGAATTAAAGTGTTGCTGAAAAACTTCCTAGTAGTCCCTGTGCACTGGGAATGTAGAGACACCATGATTCACAATTATCCCCCCATGACCTGGAATAACCCTCATGACAAGGAGCCCTGGGTGGCAAGAACTTCTAATTCCTTTCTAAATTGTAGGCTTTCAAACAGCTTAATAAAGCCTTACTTAAAATTAAGCATAACGCAGCATACCTTGATATCCTAACAAATGTTTGTAAAATCAATCCATGATTTTACATGGATTTTAAAATGTTAACCAAAGGTCACATGCAAATTTGCAGAGTGTGTCGTTTTCATTTGCATATGCACATCTTAATTATCCTTCCTGACCTACCTTCGTTGATGTCTCAAGTCTAAACTACCCAGAGAGGAAAACACTACCAGACTAAAGTGAGCACAAGAGTGTGCTTTCCTTAGGATACGAGGGGAAAAGTGGGAGCCTAAATCTATTCCCTAAAACACATCCACTTGCCTTGGCCCTTCACACAGGGGCAAAGGCAATGCAGGAGTCTCAGGGGGAAGCTACCAGTATTTAGTGATCCCAAAGGAGAAGCACAGGTGGTGATTTATTAGTGAGACTGATCCACTCAAGTCCTGCTCTTTGCATGATGCTGCCACTACGACAGGAATTCAAATCCTCCTGGCTACAGCTGTGCCAGTGGAAGGGATCACTACCATGATGCTCCCTATAAACTGTTTATCTGTTCACAAACTATTAATCAGGTAGTTTTTCCAGATGATTCCAAGCAGTCTTTTAGCACCGTCATAATAAAGTGACGGAGTAAGGGGTGTAGTGCCCTTGTAGACAGGGAAAGGGCTGCTGGGGACTGCCCAAGGATCCCAGCCCAGCCTCTGACTGCTGCAATCCATCTGTCACTCGCCCTGTCAGAAATGTATTGAATTTCATCTGAAAACCAGTGAGTTTTCCACTGCCCCGTGTCCTGTCCCTCCCTGCCCTGCAGGCTGTTCCGACTCCAGTGCCCTTGCAGTTAGGAAACTCCTTGCAACTTTCGACCTAAACTAATTCATGTTATTTACAGCCATTTGTTCTCATGCCAACATTGTCCTTGGGATGAAACGTTTCCATGCATGATGTTTTCATGAGACGCTTGGTGTACTGGAGCTGAAACGGCACAGAAAGAAAATGAACCACAGGGCACTGAGGCGTTCTCCCTGGTTTTCTCAGTAATAGATGTCGTTAATACGAGCCCCAGCTCCCCGTTAAAAGGCTTTGCAGCCGTGAAGCTGAGCTAACTGGAACAGCTAATGGTCCAGTTGTGTTTTAATTGCACACCTGTTAAAGCAGTTACTAAAGACCCAGCCAGGTGTACTCCTCGTGCTTGGGGTTTGGAAGGTTGTAGCAGCAGCAGTGAGTTCCTGCTCTGTTCTTGAAGGTAGAATGTTTGAATGCTTCAGTCCCTTGTACAGATCCTGGCTATTCTTAATCCTAAAATATACAGAAATTCCAGTTGTGTTTTAATTGCACGCCTGTTAAAGCAGTTACTAAAGACCCAGCCAGGTGTACTTCTCGTGCTTTGGGTTTGGAAGGTTGTAGCAGCAGCAGTGAATTCCTGCTCTGTTCATGAAGGTAGAATGTTTGAATGCTTCAGTCCATTCTACGGATCCTGGCTATTCTTAATCCTTAAAAATACAGAGATTCCCTAGGAGAAGCTGCTAATGCTTCCTGTTCCCTTTGGTCTGTGTAGCATGGTTTTTGTGGTTGCACTGCATGGGATTGTTGGTGGTTGTTTTTATCTGATCCAAGAAGAGCAAGTGCACATCTGCCTTGTCCTTACACAGCTCCTGAAAGGTTAAGGACTCTCGAGGTGATGCTGATACTCATTTTATTTCTTGGGCTGTGTCTTGACTGCTCTATTTGTGAGAAGGCTCCTGCCTCAGGTGTAAGGGAGCTTGAAGCGAAATTGCCAGAACTCTTGCTAGTACCTGATTTGGGTCAGCAAAGACTGACCTACTCCGGGGAAAATGTGTAGGGTACCCACGCATTTAAAGGTTGGGAAAATGGTGACGAATGTTCCCTGTGGCAGATTATAGCCTGGGATCTTCATTGAAGTACCCGATAACCGTTTTGGATTGCTGCTCCACACCCCCGATACTGATCCAATCTCAGCAGCCCCTGGGGATAGACAAGAGGGCTCAAATCAGTGATACTGCACTGACCCGCTGCTCTTCCCAAACCTGAGCTCCTTACATGCCAAAAGAAACGCAAGTGGGGCAGCTGGGTTTGTACCACCCCGAGCATGGCAATTTGTTTCAGGCTCTGTCCCTACTAAAAGCTGTAACCAGGCTGCTGTTGCTGTGGATTCCTGTCAATTCTGCCTGTCTGTTTTCACCTGAAACCTTTTGTCTGCCACTTCAAGGGTCAAACTCCTTGGCTGATAGCCAGAAAGTGAGTCTGAGGGTGGAGAAGCTTGGGAAATGGCAGCAGAGGGAAAGGAGAAGGAGGACCTTCCTGAAGATTTGCTGGAGATGTTTTGCAAGTTCCCTCCCTGGAGCTTGGGAAGAGTTCCTCAGCAGTGCACCAGGAATGTGTGCCCAGATGCTGGGCCTGCAGGAGCTCGGAGTGCCAGCACTTTCTGCTTTGCTTTCTGTTTTCTCCCAGAGGCCAGTGGCAGGGGTTGAGAATGGCACCATTTATATTCTTTTTCTTTGGTCATTTTCACTTTATTCTACTATTGTGGTCAGACTCTTCAGATGAAGAATTAGGCTCATTTTCCAGCAGCAGCTACATAAATGAGTGCAAGACACAGACAATATTTCTGGGAGGGGATCCTTTGATCCAAGAAAGAAACCCTTCTTGAACATTTCTCTTTAGAAAAGCAGAGAAATCCCAGAACTGTGTTCAGTTCAGAGTGCTGCTCAGAGAGGATGTGATAACACTTTTTGCTACCATTTCTGCTTACCAGGTGACAAACTTCCACCTGTATCATTGATGATTCCATCTTTAACCTTTTCATCACAAACTTCCTTCTCCCGTTTAATTATAAGGAAATGACATTGGTTTGTTTGGGTTTTCTAAAACCATACTGGATTCTGAAGGCATGAAATATGTTGTCGGAAGAGGAAAATGTGGAGTGTGGAAAAAGTCTGGTTTCACGGACTAATTCCTTTGCTTTCTGTGCTTGTGCTTTGGTCTCCACTGCACCCTCTGGATGTACTTTGTCTGGAGCCCTCCAGAAATGCTTTCTGCTGGCCCATTAAGGCTCTTTTGTGGGTACATCTCCCCAGATGTACATCCAGATGGAAAAGAAGGATCACAAGGGTTCGATTCCACTGTTACATGTTTTAATATGTTCACTAAAGGGAAATAAAGATTGGCAAAGTGCTGAGGGGTTCAGAGGACATTTCCCAGCTGCCTAAAGGACAGAATATACAATCCTGGATACTTCCTACCAGCTGCCATGCAAGCCTGGCATCCTTTACTCAGCCTCCACTGCTGAAGGTTAGCATGTAAGCTCAAGTGTCTTTCCACCACGGCTCTTGCAATTTATTTTAAAAACCCCAAACTTAAAATAAGTACCTGTCTTTTGAACGTGACAAAACACCTCTGCTTTCCTGAGTGCGTTGGGAATCCCGTTTGCCCAAGAACTAAACCACGTATTTAACACTTTGAGGGAGTGATTCCCCGCTGGCCTAAATGATGCCATTTGCATATTGAAATACTTGGGTGAGCCAGGGCTATTGTTATTAGAGCTAATGAATGATATTATCTCAATCATTAGACATCCAAGTGCTAAGCGATTCACATTACAGCTGGGGAGAAAGTGCTGATTTCAAGCTGAAAGGGATGCCATTAGCCCAGAGCAATCCCAGATTCAAACACTCTTTGTCAGCACAAGTGGAATGATTCTGATCTTCTGATAAGGACGTCTGTACCTGACAGCCATCTCCTCTCTCCGATGCACAGAAAGTCCACTGTTAAAATAAGTCCAGGTTTGCAAAGATTCGGGGAAAAGTCCTGCTCTCAGGTTCATCTGAAGAATTGCAGATTTTTTTTTTTGAAGTTTCTAACAGATGTGTTCAGGAAATAGAGTAGTGGGGGAAGAAATTGTTTCAGCTGGGAACCAGGCTGGTGGAAATATTAATTTATTTTATTTGTATTTTTTTTTAATTTTTACTTTTTTGGGGTGGGCGGAGGGAGAACCTGACCAGAACTGCAGGCGGTAGGGTGTGCATTTTTCCTTCTTTTTTAATGAAAACCATTATATATATAGTTTGATAATGTTGCTTTTACTTTTTGTGAATGATTTTTGGGGGGCAATTTGTTTGCTCTGTTCTGTTTTCTTTTAGTATATTTTAATGGGCTTTTGGAATAAGTGCATAGGAGTTCCTCACCCAAAATGTCCTAAGGACATTCCTGTTGTGTTTTTTCCCCCCAAGTTCAGTAGTGAAAAGGTGCTTTCTATCGGCAAAGGCGTTTTTAGTGGGGATAAACATATCCCCAAAGGCCACACCTAGGGACCAGGTGCCAGCGACCTCTCCCAGACAAAACGCTCCCTCCACAACGCTTCATTTACATTTACAAAGATCCGAAGGGCTATGTTAGGGACCAGCCGCTTGGAAATGGTCTCTTCCCACCTTAGACAGGTGGTCTGTCTGAAAGCAGTGGAGTCTGGCAGGAGTCGCTGTGTCCTCTTCAGCAAAACCTTCTACAGCCTGAGATAGCAGGCTTGGCTAGGAAGAGCTGAAAAATTGAATTAGGAAGACGTTTATTTGAAGATGGCAAGTTCATGGAGGGTACCTGCTCGAGTGTTACTGTCTGTTGCTGTTGTTTTCTCTCCTCTGAATCCAGCAGCACACACAAGTTCAAGCTTAGCTTTGGGGCTGTGCTTCACCCTGAGCCTATGTGCAAATGCTTTGCTGGATGAAGGTATCCCCTTCTTTTACACTTTTTTCTTCCCTTCCCCTCTTTTTGTCCCTGTATCTTCCAGATGTCTTTGATCCAGACAAAATAACTGCTTGCTTTTCTGCGTTTTCAGAAAATCTCTGTTGGTCACGTTTGGATAATTTTCCACTCCCTGTTATTACCTACCCTTCCTGCTATCCTCCCTCCCTCCTTGTAGGCCTGCTTTGGTAAACATTTTATCTGACGAGACCATCGTGACAAAACATGAATTAAGATTGTAGATGTTTGTGATTTATTTTAGAGTTGACTGTAAACTTTTTACTGTTTAAAAGGCAGCAAGGACAGTGTAGTTTCGTAGCTTTCTTGTGATTTTGTTTGGTCTTTTTTAAACAGTTAGAATATTGCAGATTTTTTTTTTCAAGAAAAACATGCTAAACTTTAGTTTTTCCTGCAAAACATGAGTTTCTTGAACCGCTGTTTCAAAGGTTAGTAAGTTGGATACTAATGGCAGGTACGAGAGGACTGATTGTGGAGCTTGTGGAGCGCAACTTACTCTATTGCTTTCCATGGTATGCTGTTTGTCAGTCTCTTGTCTCCAGTGGGGGTTTGCTGGGAGTGTGAAATTCCATTTTGTGATAATTCCATTGTTTTTTCACAGTAATGTTTCAAAATGTTGCTTCAGTAAATCGTCCCTTTTGCTCTCCTGCAAAGATTTGCTTTTACCCTGATGTTGCACCCCACCAGCAGTGCCCCAGACCAAGCAGTTCCACCCTTGTTTTGAGCCTTCCGAAGGAAGAACGTTAGCTCCGTGAATTCCACAGCCTTCTCTGGGTGATGTCAGTGAAAAACAGAGGGAGACACTTGGCAGCAAGACTGTGCAGGCTGCCATAGGCAGACTCCTTCTCTGAGCCTGGTCCTTCAGCATTCATTCATGACCTGCTCCATTCCCACTCCCTTGGCTCTGCTGTCCCTTGTTCTCACTCACCATGACGTTCAGAGGCAGAGCATTCATTGTTGTGTTCGCCCCCACGGCAAAAGGGCTGAGATTATCCCCGGTGCAGGGAGGAAGGGCCCGACCCCACGCTGTTCTCATGGCTCTGGAGCAGAATGAGCTCCAGAGGCCGAGCAGGGCAGCAATGGGAGGGAGCTCCTGATTTATGGGACAGCCTGTGGGTGCCACGGGCTCTCCACGCTTCCATCACCAGTGGCTGCAGTGAGTGGCTGTGGGGTTTCTCTCGATGCCCTGCTGTCCCCATCCAGGTGACTTAGCTCCTCCAGAAAGTCACAGTGATCCCCCTTGGCATTCAGAGTCCTCAGAGCTACAGGGAACACGGCCCTGATGGCCTGTCCCACACCTGGAATGCCTGTGTCATGGGCACTGCTCCTGTTTCTCACCTTTGTGTCACTTGGACACCAAATTCTTTGGTACCGGGACACTTTCTGTCCAAGATTTGCTCATCAGCCAATGCCAGACAAACACGGACGACCTGCAGGAGAACGATTTCTGAAGCAACTCTGTGTCCTTACATACCTGGTTTCCTTGTATTTTACAAGAGGGATTTTCCCCCTTTGATGGCATAGGATGTAGAATATTTATTGTAGCTGTAGCAAAGTGATGAATTGTGCGTAGACTTGACAGGGCATTGTTTCTCTTACAGGCACTGATTGATTGAGATGTTTAAATCTGAATACATTTTGTACACTTCTTTTTTTCCACACTGAGCTTTTCAGCCTGTGTATTGAATATCCAGTGTTATTTAGCATTGATTCATGTATGTGCTGTGTATACTTGTGTGTTTCCAGTAATTTTTACTGTCGTCGTGCTGTTTCTGAGATGTTATTTCAACTCCTTTTGACATAGTTTAGCTACTTGGAATTTTTTGGACTTCCACAAAATTCCATGCTTAGTAATTGCTAGAATGAAGAGAACAAAGGGATGTTCTTTCCCACAAGCTTTTCAACCTCAGTAGGAGCTTCTTCGGCCAAAATGAGCATTTGACTTTTCTTTTTCACTTTTTTTCTTGTTAATACAATAGTGCTGATTGGTTTTTAATCCTGGGAATTCTGAATTCCATGTTGACCATTCCTAGCAATATTTTACAGAAGCAGAGATAGCTGTGCCATAAGGAGTTATACTGATGATAACAGAATTGAAATATTGTAATTATTTGGCGTTTATTTATAAATGTTTTTTCCACTATTAGGTTTTTAAGCAAATCTTTTCTCAGTGTGATATAAGATTAAAAAGACACTAAAGGACTAAGCACTCAACATGTACAAGGAAAGGGATTCTGGTAAATGACTTCCATCTGTATGAGCGAAAAATAGCTTAGGAATTTTTGTCAGAACAAAAGCTGAGTTTCAGTTACACACTTCCTGAGTCCATTAATTAATTCAGCGATTTCAATGAAACCATCCCTGTCCTGGAAACCAGAGATACACTTTAAGGACCCCCTGAATCCACTCCTCAGTAGCAAAAAAAGCTGAGTTTTGTAGAAATAAAGTGTTGCTTAAATATAGCACCTTCAAAGCATTTCTGTCTTGTAAAAGATGAGAATGTTATCTTTAATCACCGAGTACCCATTTATCAGATAAAGAAGCCAGTGATGATATTATCAGAGGTGCTGGTCTATATTGTGATAAAAACTGCTATGCAGAGCTGTGTATTACTGTTTGAAATACCTTAGTACGGTATTTACATTAATTATCAACGTTAGGAGAACAGATATGTGAGATTTTAGGAGGAAGTTTGGTTGGGGAATGGGTTTTTGGATAACTAAAAGCGGGCTGAAAAACCCGGCAGGATGTTATGAAAAACGTCTCTGGCTGGGGGGTGGTTGTAGTGTTAAACGTGACATCGGACTTAAAGTGTCATCCCATTGTTTTCCAAGAGAAATCGGATGGATTCCCCGTGCCTTGTGTTGAAGCTTTGTGTCGATGTTTTAGTGAGGTTTCTATTCTAATGTATAAACGAAATACATACATACATAGCTATTCCAGTACAGTCTGCATTTGTTCCCTACGATGTACATACTTTCTTCTCCTTTTATAAAAATGCCTGTTTACCTGCACGTAGTTTGTGTCTTTTGTAAATGACACCACATGCAAATCACAGCCCATAAATTCACTTACAGGTGAATTCCCTTCCCCTTTAGGGCTGGGTTTCAGGTTCCTGTGCTGAGGCAAGCACGCCATCTGCTGTTTGCCAGTCAGGCCCGGGAAGTGTGGAACTGGTGGGGAAATGTCAATGGATTTAGGAGAGAAACCTCGATGTCAATGGATTTAGGAGAGAAATCCTCGATTTTAAAGGATAGAAACCTCAAAGACTGTTATCACTACAAAATTAGATGGCTGGAGAGAGGACAGAGTCCTTCCTAGTGCCTGTGTGAGGGAAAGGCAGCAACATCCACGGAGCCCTAGCACTGGATGCTGCAGAATCTGCACAGGAGAAAGCCTGAAAGCTCCCATGGCACAAACAGTGAGCGTGGAGCGAGGCAAAATCCTCAAGGATCTGGATGTTTAACAGTGACTGATGCATAAAGCTGTATAGGAAAACAAATATGTTTGATGATCCAACTGGCAATGGAGTGTTTCAAACATTGCTTTTTTACCTTTCCTTGAGGCTTCAAGGTCACTCTTGTTAATAAAGTGATGGCTCCTGGATGGGCATTGCTCTGCCCTGGGAGAGCAGTGAAATCTTGCACTTGCTCAATAAATAAATGTTCTGGGGGCTTGCTCTGTCCTGCCTCAGACAAACCAAAGGTTGAGACCCAAAGGTTGGCTTGTTTCAAAACATTTTCATTTATTTATAGGACACAGCTGAGATTTTTTTTCCTTTAGGACTATGCAGTTAGCAGGAAAAAAGAGCTAACGAGGTAAATTGTTTTGTTTTAAATCAAACTCAGGAACAATTATGAAAGCAGACAAACAAGCAGGGCTGTGCTGTCCTTACCTGTGAAGCTGCTCTGAAAAGAACCTGGAGCTGAGCCAGGGAGACAATGTGCTTGTCTGTGTCACCAGAGAAAGGAAATGTGTCACTGCTCCAAAGGACACCAGAGGGTGTCACAGCACAGGGACAGACATCCTCATCAGCACAGCAACCATCAATCAGATCTAAGGTCCCTTTGCTAGAGGTGAGAAGTGGGAAGTGTGATCTGTTCAGTGCAGATCTGGAGGGATTTGGAGTTGAGTGACTCGCTGCTCAAGCAGTCCAATGACACATTGCTGCATCTTTGCTCCTCTGACAAACAAACAGGGTTCTGCAAATGCCAAACCCAAATCATCACATCAGGAGTCCCCAGACGAAGAATGTGTCACTTTCTGCACCAAAAAGCTGTGCTATGGTAAATGCACATTGTTGCAAGTAGTTTTCTTACAGAAATTCACAGGGATGGAGGCTTTCCTGCCCTTTAGCTTGGCAGTGCCTGGTTGCCACATTGATCTCTGGCCAAAGGCATCACTCACAAATGTATGGTTTTATCCATCCAGCTTTCCTCAAACTCAGAAACTGAAATAGGTATTTTAGGAGTTAATGTAAAAAATTGCAATCCTTGGGAGGTACAGAGCACCAAGACAAAAGCATCGGTCCTTTCTCAAGCCACCACTCAGTTTCCTTAGCTAGAAGTCCTGTTCTAAATCTTTGGAGAAGCCATTGAATACTCGAGTCCCACAGTTTTCCCTATCCCCTTCTGGCTATTCTTTCTGAGTTGAGGAGAGCGATCCTACAACGTATTCCTCAGCTGAAAACAGTGTTATTTTCTGGGGTTTGTTACCTATTCTTTTTTTTTCCTCATTCTGAAAGATATATTTGTATTTTTATTTTTTTTGTCTTAGGGAGAAGTTATGTTCGTTGTGATTAGACATTTAATTGGTATTTTTACTTACATGGCTAAGGAATAATTAAGATGCGATCTTAGCTGCATTTGAGGATAAGTAAAAAGGATTAAAACCTCCTTTTAAAGGATGAAAAGACATGTTTGATGTTTTGCTAAGCTAATAAGCTACATTCAACTTTTAGAATCAGTTGGTGTTTGGGGAAGAAAGACCTTTCCCCTTGCTTACACACTTCAGCTAACCTGTGACTGCAGCTAATCAGCCCTCGTTAAACAACTGACACACACAAAGACTTCAAATTCTGAAGTACGTGGGATGGTCTAATTTAGGAAAGTACTATTAAAAGAGAGTTCTTCAGAAAGCTGGGATGTAGGTTTTCTGGCTTCTTTAGCCCATTGTACCCAATCTCCTGGCATAACAAGCACATAAGCAATATGAAAGGTGGAGGAAGGGCTTAAAAATGCCTAAAAAATGGGAAAAAAAATAATTCATTACAGAAATATAGATCAGTTGCAGAACTTGGCTGTTAAAGGAGTTCACTATAGACACACATCAGCTTTGCATTGGGCTATCCTAATGCCAGGGCAATGCTTACACTGATTTGATCAAGTTCCCTGGATTATACGCACGCATGAAAGGGAGCTTTTGGAGTACTTGGCATTCCTGTCCTGCCAGGATGACCCTGAACGCCTGCCAGCCCCAGCGAGAGCCAAGCGCTGTCTCTGGGTTCTGGAGCTGTGAAATATTCATTGCAATGTTTGAGCCATAACAGCTTCTGCCCCAAAATGGGAGTGCCATAAACAGGCTGCTTCCCCCCTAGCCGGGGAGTCAGGCAGGCAGCGGGCTAGAAATGATCAGATAGATGTGTTGTTTATTTTGACAAAGTAACAGATTGTGGTTGCGCTCAGGAGGCAACAGGCAGATGGTCTCTGCACAACCTAGAGAGGGCAGGCCCCGCTCCTGCTGAGTGGGAAAGCTCTGCTTGACTCCAGCACGGCACAAACGAGGCTGAGCAACAGTTCTTCCCTGAACAGCTCCATCCAAATGGCACAAACGAGGGTTAGCAACAGTTCTTCCTTCAACAGCTCCATCCAAATGGCACAAACGAGGGGTAGCAACAGTTCTTCCTTCAACAGCTCCATCCAAATGGCACAAACGAGGGTGAGCAACAGTCCTTTCCTTGAACAGCTCCATCCAAATGGCACAAAGGAGGGTGAGCAACAGTCCTTTCCTTGAACAGCTCCATCCAAATGGCACAAACAAGGGTGAGCAACAGTCCTTTCCTTGAACAGCTCCATCCAAATGGCACAAATGGCACAAACGAGGGTTAGCAACAGTCCTTCCTTCAACAGCTCCATCCAAATGGCACAAATGGCACAAACGAGGGTTAGCGACAGCCCTTCCTTCAACAGCTCCATCCAAATGGCACAAACGAGGGTTAGCAACAGCCCTTCCTTGAACAGCTCTGTCTAAATGGCACAAACGAGGGTTAGCAACAGCCCTTCCTTCAACAGCTCCATCCAAATGGCACAAACGAGGGTGAGCAACAGCCCTTCCTTGAACAGCTCCATCCAAATGGCACAAACGAGGGTTAGCAACAGTCATTCCTTGAACAGCTCCATCCAAATGGCACAAACGAGGGTTAGCAACAGCCCTTCCTTCAACAGCTCCATCCAAATGGCACAAACGAGGGTGAGCAACAGCCCTTCCTTGAACAGCTCCATCCAAATGGCACAAACGAGGGTGAGCAACAGTCATTCCTTGAACAGCTCCATCCAAATGGCACAAACGAGGGTTAGCAACAGCCCTTCCTTCAACAGCTCCATCCAAATGGCACAAACGAGGGTGAGCAACAGCCCTTCCTTGAACAGCTCCATCCAAATGGCACAAACGAGGGTTAGCAACAGTCATTCCTTGAACAGCTCCATCCAAATGGCACAAACGAGGGTTAGCAACAGTCATTCCTTGAACAGCTCCATCCAAATGGCACAAACGAGGGTGAGCAACAGCCCTTCCTTCAACAGCTCCATCCAAATGGCACAAATGGCACAAACGAGGGTTAGCAGCAGTCCTTCCTTGAACAGCTCCATCCAAATGGGCAGAACATACAGGTGCTGTGACCAGAAGTCTCTTACCTGCTCCCAAAAGCAGCTGCTTCCAAGAGTGCTGTTACCGTAGAACAATTCACACCCGGTAACTGATCCAGTGTTGCCTTGCTCTGGTCTGATCTACTCAAAAAATCTTTATTGTGTCACAAAGTGACCGTAAATTTTCCAGAAAAATTTGAAGCAACATAAAATATCCATGTAAATGCTGTTAGTATTTTGGTTAAGGATAGGCCGTATCCACTGGAGAAATAAAGAGTGGAATATGAGTTTATGGTGAGACTATTAAAAATCACAACAGCACAAAAATTGGTATTAAAATTCAGACATCTATGACAGACTTAAAAAGTGTTACACTGTGAAAATTTTCAATGTCCTCTCTCGCACTTCTCCAGCACTCCTGCTTCCTTCAGGAGAATGTTGTTTGTAAACAGAAAAATGTTGTTATAAACAGAGGGAGTTCTCCTAATGTTTAAACTTTGCCTCACACAAAGGCTTTTTTTTTTCCCTGAAAGACCTCCCATATGCTCATGTTCTTATCACACAGCAACTATGTGATGTTAAACTCTAACAAACTGGGAATGTTTTCAAAAACTTGGGATGCTTATTTTGCCTCATCTCAAATTATTTTAAATTACAAAGCCACGCACCACATGCATGACTGTAAGGGTTTTTGGATGCAGTTATTTGTATCTGGAAATTGAAAAATGTAAATGCTTTTCTTCCTTTTCACGTGGGTTTTACGATGTCATTAATTTTTATGCTTAGTGCTTGAAAATCTTTTTGAGCTTCCTCCTACCCTCCCAATATGGTTCAATACACGGACAAGCCTACAGATATCTTCTTCCTTTGATAAATCCCAACTCTCAGTGGGCAAGATCAAGGTAAGGCTTCCTCTTACATGTAAAATAAGTCGAATTCATGCACGAGTTTTTTCTCCTATGGTCTCAAGGTATCTTGACCTTGTTTTCAAAAAGAAGTGAGGAAGAGAACAGACTCCAAAGAATTAATCCACACCAATGCATTGAGGCTCTTACTCAGTGCTTGAAAAGAGAAAAGGTATCTTTATTTTCATTGTAACAACAGTCAAAATACAGCAGTGTAAAGGGAACTGCTTTACCCGAGGTCACAGGAAAGCGCAGCTCCTGAACTCAGGCCCTCTTTCTTCGTGAGATGGTGCGATCCACAATTAACACAACCTGGGGAAATATTCCATTGCTTTTCCACCCACCAAATCCAGTTCTGTGCAGACATAAAATTGCTTACTTTGGCAGAGCCAAAAACCATAGCTCAAGCGAATCTGTTATGATTTTTTACAGTGGCAAAGAGAATGCTGAATGCACGAACGGCTCTTTCTCTCTGCTGTTCCCAGACACCCTCCTAGAGTAGCACTGCAAGCAAGCAGGAGTGGCCTGTGTTAATAATGTATCTCCCAGTGCACTACAGTAGCACCCAAATGTCTTTATAGCAAAATCAGTGCCACAAGGTGTTTGTACAGGAACGATGATATAAACCCAGTTCGATGTAAAAGTATACCTGAGATGAGTTAAAGAGGTGTAGCCCTGTACTCTCCCGTTTGCACCAGCCTCTGCTCACGGATTTGGCGCTGCCAAGACTCATAGCACAATCGCTTATTGCGTCTCTTGGAGCCCGAGCTCTTGAATCCATGCGACTGCGGGGAAGGAAAGAAAAACCTTCAGCTTCCATTCGGAAGGGAACTTTGGAGCCCTCGTGGACGAGTTGGAGAGCCTGTGAGCGCCCAGAACGCTCCAACGCAAGGCAACACAAAGAGCTGCCGGCACTCTTTGTTAGGGCCGTTCCAAGCCGACTCGGGGATGCTGGAATATTTGGGTTAGAGGCACCACAGCGAGGCGCACAGGCCACCCTGCCAAAGGGACAGAGGGATGGGTGGCTCTCTCTAACAAAAACCAGGCACTCCTCGAGCTTCAGCCCAATCTGGGATTGCCTTGAAACCTCTCCATCTCCGAACTCCTCCACCCTGGGAAAGGATGGGAAGGCTTTCTGCCTTTATGCTCCCGGCTATCACAAGCCCACTGGGACTCGGGTCAGGGGGGCCCTTTCTCTGCTGGGCGGGGAGGGGGCTCCTGCCCCCACTGCAGCCCTGGGGCCCGGGCGAGGAGGGCGGCAGCCAGGAGAGGGGGGTTGTAGCGGGCCCGGGCTGCAGTGACTCCTCCTAGAGGCGGTATGTGCGGAGCGGGAGGAAACCCCTGCCGCCCCCCTCACCAGCAGCCGCCATCGCCATTGAAACATACAATACGGGGAGAGCGGCTGAGGCGGAGCGAGGGCGGGGGGAGCCGAAAAGGGAAAGGGGGAGGAAAGGGGAGGGGGGGCAAGGACAGGAGGAAAAGAGGGGGAGGAAAAAGAGGACGGGAAGACAAGAAGGAGGAGGCGGCGGCGGCGGGCGCCGGCAGGTGAGGGGAGCGGCGGCGCGGGGGTTCCGGGGGCCGCGGCGAGGCCCTGCTCCTCTCCTTCCCTCTCTCCTCGGCCGCACGACCCACCTCCACCTCCTCCTCTTCCTCCTCCTCTTCCCGGCGCCGCTGCCGTTCTCCGGGAGGGCCCGGCCATGGCCAAGGGCGTGAGGGGGGCGGGTGAGGGGCGGCCATAAAGGGAGGGGGGGCGCGAGGCGGTAGCGGCGGCGCGCGCGGGGCCGGCCCGGCTAAGCCGTGTCTGGGGGGGAGGGGGCGGTTCTTCCTCGCCCGCTGCCTCCGCTCGGCCCCCGCAGCGCTTCCCGTTCCGGGGCCGTGCGGCCGCCGCCACAGCCGCCCCTCGGCGGGCAGCGGGCGAAGCCCCCGCGGCGGCGGCGCTCGCTGAGGGCGGTGTGGGGGGGGGGGGGGGGGGGCGTGAGGGGGGAGCGTTTGCGCGGGAAAGCCGGCGGCCACACCCCCCCCCTACACACACACACACACACTCTCCGCTGCGCCTCGGGACGCCTGCGCGGCCCGGCTGCTGCCCCCGCCCCTCTCCCGTCGATCAAGCGGCTGGCAGCCAATCACCGCGCTCCCCGCCCGGTCCGGGCTGCCGCAGCGGCCAATCAGCAGGGGGAGTGGGCGGGGCGGCGGTGTCCGGGCAACGGCGAGGCGTGCGCGGGGCGGGGCGGGGCGGCGCGCGGCGGGCGGGCCCTGAGGGGGCTCGGGGCGGCTCCGCGGCTGAGCGCGGCGTCCCCCGGGCTCGGCCGCTCGCAGCGGGCTCCAGGGGCTCGGTGTGGGGCCGTACTCTCAGCCCCAGGGGTTGCCCGATGTTGTTTGTGAGTGGGAGCTGCCTCTGCAGGGATCCCCCGGGGTTTGGGGTGCCCGGGAAGCTTTCACGGGGAACGCGCTCTGTGTGGGCGGTTCTGGAGACGCCCCCCCTGCCCCCTGAACAGCAGTGTGTTCGTGCTTTGGTGCCTTAGCAGTTCGGTCAGACAACGAGCCCCTGCTTCGGGCCTTCTGCGTTATTTTTCACTAATACTTCGTTTGTAAATGAATGTGCAGCCTAAGCTGGATCCAAGTTCCTTGTCAACTCCTGTTCTAACAGATCTTCCTCTGGAGATGAGGGAAGTGCAGCTGTGCGCATAGTCCTTCCTGCGCGTTCTTTATTTTAGCCTTTGGCTGCTGGGTTCGAGTTCTCTCGGTGTTTGGAAGTCAGGGTGCTCCGGGGGCTGGGGCCTCTCTGCTCAGGAGAAAGGCTGGGAGAGCTGGGTGTGTTCAGCCTGGCCCTGGAAAGGCTCCGGGCAGACCTTGCTGCAGCCCTTCAGTACCTGAAGAGATTGGGGGAGAGGGACTTTTTACACGGGCAGATAGTGACAGGGCGAGGGGGAATGGTTTAAATCTGAGAAAGGAGAGATTTGTGTCAGATGTTATGAGGGAACTCTTCCCTTAGTTCTTCCTGTGAAGGTGGTGAGGTCCTGGCGCAGGGTGCCCAGAGAAGCTGTGGCTGTCCCATCCTGGAAATGTCCCAGTCCATGTTGGATGGGGCTTGGAGCAACCTGGTCCAGTGGAAGGTGGACTCTTAGGTATTTTTCCAGGAGGCAGCAGGAAAATGTCGCTGGTGGCCTTGGGCTCTGAAGAAGGCAAAACTCAAGAGAGGGAAGCCCTGCTCGCAGTCATATTGTGGAGAGCTCCGTGAGATGTTGTAGCTACTCAATCCCCCATAGCAACACAGGGATGTCAGAGTCATGGCAGAGTGGGAGTGTGCTGTGACCAATTAAGGGATAGGGAAAATAATTGCTTTCCATCGCCCAAGCCTGATGTCATGGCAGGCAGATACGGACACAGCCCTTGTAGCTCAGTGAGGACGGACTTAGCACGAGTGGCACAGGTTTATTTTTAAATGGAGGCTGTGCTTCATGAGGAGAAATGGAGAGATGATGAATCAGCTGGCAGAGAGGGAAGGAGTGTGGGTAGACTTTTCAACTGATAAGCCCTTGAGGCTTGGCTGTGTCCTCAGAAGAGAACAATTAGGACAGCAGCGCTCAACTTGTAGCTCTTTATCTGTTGGTTGCAGTTCAGGTGAGTGTGGCAGGGCTGAGCTCATGTGCCCCTTCCTGCAAGGAAACCAGATCCCTGTCTGTGGGATTTCTTTGTCCAGGTCCACAGGAGCTTTCTCCCCATGTTTCTTTGTCCGGGTCCTGTTGTGACTATGCCAGAGCTTGGCTTTCTACCAAAAATTGCCTCCTGTAGGAGTCAAAACAAGACACGAGCATGCTGCTGTGTTTGTTGCTCCTCAGTGCACCCTGGTCCATGTAAGTTGCTAAGCAGAGACAGTGTTAGCAGAGTTTTGAAACATCATGTATTTAGGCTTTCACAAAGTTCTGCAAATGTAACCTGCAGTGCATTTGGAAAATATTTTGGGATTCCAAGAGTTGGCTTGGCAGCAGGGGAGTAAATAATGGCAGAGGGCTTCCTGTGAGAGAGAAGGGGAAAATAAAGGAGTAGGCAGGGGTGGAAAGTTCAGTGATGGCAACAGAAGGATGAGCCAAAAGTGAGTAATTAAACATAAATTTATATAATGCAGCAGCATGGCCCAGAGCAGTGTGGTTAGTTGTATACAAATATGTTTTGATTTTCTACCATGGAGATCAAGTGTAACGATGGTATTTTCTGTGGATCTAATCTCTTGATGTTTGCCTTTTTCCACTGATTTTCACTCAACTGGGATTTGGTGCTATAGGAGCAAATATATGAGAGGTTAGCTTAATCTAATTTTGATACAGGTAGTGTACTCTTTCAGCACGGCTCTCTGTAAGGGTTTCAGTGCTGAGCTGAACTCTTGGGTGGTGCAGCTGTCCTGCCAGCAGTGCAGGGAGCTGTTTGTACCCTACTGCATACGTTTATTAAGTTCCACTTCAAAAAGAGTTATTTATTGCTCTAAAGAGAAGGCTGTTCCAGAAATTGGCTCCTCTGATGGCTAGAAGCCTAATTCCCAGCCTAGGTTTATTATTTGGATGTCACTTGTCACAAACTGAAAAGGACACGTTTAAGGGCTGTTATTATTATGAAATTGAAAGTTTTTAAAGGGTTTCTCACAAATTGCAAGTTTCATTAAGGAAGGGACCTTGGCAAATCACCAGGTCCAGCCACCAGTCCTGAGGCAGACCCAGTGCTGCTGGATTTCTGACATACATTCTCAAATTGCTCTGAAGTTGTCCTGATGGGAGGGTTCTGCTGCCTCCCTGTCTGACCGAGCCCAGTGCTGCTCTCTCTCCTCTGCTACGCAGCTTCTGCAAGAGTCACTGCTGTGGGGAACACTTGCTCTCTCCACCCTCACACATCTCTAAAGACCAGTACCATGCCTCCCCACTTCTTTTCACCTTCCCTTGGAGCTCTGTTACCACCACTCGTGGTTGCAGGCTGGCAGGGAATTCAGGCTGGGATGATGAGCAGCACCAGTTTTGACGTGTCTGTGTCTGATAGGTTCACTGGTTTAATCTTTCCCAAATTTTCTTATCGTGCCCACATGATGCATTGCTCACAGAAAGAAAAAAAATTGTCTGGCTGATACACAAGGACATGCCCAGGTTTTACCGCTCCCTGCTGATTTTATACCTTTGATAAATGAAAAATTTATGATTAAATTAAGCAGTATCACTTAGATTCAGTTGAATGCTTTTCGAAGTGTCTCCCTTGTTGTGTTTCCCTGTTTCCCTGAGGTGAACGGATGCTGGCAGTGAGGTAACTGTGCTTTCCTTGGCAGAAATACCATCTGTGGCAGACCTGCTCTTTGTTTGCTTCTGAGGAGTAACCAGCCTCATAATTATGCCTCAAGGGGCAGCTATCAAAATGGAGTTAAAACCAAGTTTTGTAAATAGAGTTTAAACTTTCCCAAACATTATTTGTCTGAGAGTGAGAACTGGAGGTGTAACCACATGCAAGCTTTGGAGTGGAGTGGCAGATTCCAGGGTTTGTTGTCTGTTTATCCCTGATCTTGTGGTTGCCAGTTTAATAAGGAGAAAACAAGGTTTGTTTTCTTTGCTCCTGGTATTGCTACACTGACAGCGCAGTTTAAAAGCAAAGTTATAGCAAATACTCCAATTATCCAGCTTTTAATGAATAATGCCTGCACTTTAACAGGCGTTTAGGGCGGGCTTGGATTTTTGCCTCTGGAACAGCAGCAACTCATGAAGGTGAAGGTTTTTCACCTTCCTCTGCACACACCAAAAGGATGATAAAACTAAAACTAAACTAAACTTGTGTTTAGTAACTAACTTGTGTCCTGTAACTAAACTAAACTTGTGTTTAGTTCAAAACTAAAACTTCCCCTTTCTGTGTTGCACATTTGTTTTTAGAAACAATCTCACTGGCTGGAATGACATTGTCTCAACCTCTTTTCAAAAGAAAGGAGGGAAATGCAGAAGTAGTTTAAACATGCTATGAGCAACAAAATTCGGGCAAGAAGGGCCCATAAGTGGGGATTCCATATCCTCCTTTGCACTCTGCTCAGCCAAGGCCCAGAGAGAGTCAAGCCTTGGGGTGCATGAAGATGTTTCTCACCAACCCTGTTGGTTTTCTCCTGCAGCCCTCGGATTTGGAGCAAGGCTCTGAGAACCACCGGGAAATTGAGAAGCACGAGGCTGCAAGATGTCGGGGCGGAGCGGGAAGAAGAAAATGTCCAAGCTGTCGCGCTCGAGCAGGGCCGGGGTGATCTTCCCCGTGGGGAGGATGATGCGCTACCTGAAGAAAGGCACCTACAAGTACCGCATCGGGGTCGGGGCTCCCGTCTACATGGCAGCTGTCATAGAGTACCTGGCAGGTAAAGCAACAACTGCTCCTCACGCACAGGAGCCGGGCTTAGCCACGGGATGGGATGGGAACACGTGGAGCACTCCTGGAGATCAGGATTTGTTGAAGCCTGCTGAAAACGCTAAGGAGGTTAATTTGTTTCCTGGAGAGGTTGAGGGTGGAAATTCTCTTCTTTAGTGGCCATGCTTGGTCACTAGCTGGAGTGTTATTTTTTATTGTTTTGCAGAGCGAGGAGTCACTTCTGTGTAGTTTTTGTCCCAGAGAAAATTGGTATTAATTAGGTTTTTTGATACACCTAAATGTGAATTGTTGAATTTGCAGTGTCCCTAGGTTCCTAGGACGAGGACAAAATGAGTGAATCTGATTCCATGTTCTCAGAAGGCTAGTTTATTATTTTATGATGTTATATCATATTAAACAATGCTATACTAAAACTATACTAAAGAATACAGAAAGGATACAGACAGAAGGCTTAACAAGAATGATAATGAAAACTCGTGACTCCTCCCAGAGTCCGACACAGCTGGACAGTGACTGGCCATTAAGGAAAAACAATTCACATGAAACAATCAAACATGCACCTATTGGTAAACAATCTCCAAACACATTCCAAAGCAGCAAAAGACAGGAGAAGCAATCAGATTAATTATTGCTTTCATTTTTCTCTGAGGCTTCTCAGCTTCCCTAGGAGAAGAAATCCTGGTGAAGGGATTTTTCAGAAAATATGACAGTGACAGTGAAGAATAGGAGGGAAAAAAGCAAACCCACCTTGTACTGCTTCTGTGCTTTTTAAGTGAGAAAACTGTTTTGCTGGCTGCATTTCTCCTTGCAGGAGAGTGTCAAAGTGTTATGAAATATAAAGGTGGGGTTTTTTTAAATTTAAAAAACCCTTTTGATTTGCTTAAGTGTATAAAGAAAGTGCTCTAGGGTTTAAATCTTCCTACACATCCTGAGTTTTCTTTTTCCTGCCTTTCTGAAATGGAACTTTGAGGAAGGGACAGGTGTCCCATGGTGACAGAGTATGCTGTGATTCTGTACAGAAATATTTCAGAGTGTCCTTTGATCATATCTGCTGAGTTTCTTGTTTAATTATGGAAAATAGCCCTGCAGCAAATCGTTAGAATTCACGGTGCAGAGAGGATTCTGGTTCGGGTTCCTCGGGGGTCACAGATCAAGACTGAGGTGCATTAGAGAATCTGTGAGGAGTCACAGCCTGGGTGGAATCAGCTGAGTGAGTTGTGTTTCAGGAGTGTAGTTTATTGCCACGGTGGTGTGAAGAAGCTTGCATGGAGCCTGGTTGTCCCTGCAACAGTTTTTAAGTAAACACCGCTGTCTTTTTTACTCGTGAAACTTGTTCTCACTACCAGACAATAAAATCATTCTTTTCTTTCAAAGGTGTGGAGAAAAACCTGAGATCTCACTAATAAATTTCACTAATTTCACTCTTAAAATTAAACTTATTATCAAGCCTAATAGTAGATTGCAAAAATGTCCATGTTTGTGGCAGTACATTCCAGGATGAGAATCATTTTGTTTTTTTTTCCCCTGAGGCTACTTCTGGAGCTGGAGCGACAAAGTATTGCTTGTGTTGAAGAAATCACAATAACTTTTATAACATAATGTGATGCATTGTGACTCTGCTGACCTTCTGTCTGGAGAGAAATACTTTTTTTCCTTCTCTTACTCTACAGGGAGATATTTCTAGGATAAACATTTGGAGATGCTTGTTCTGAGCTGTGGCAGTTTTTACAAGGTGCAGTAATAAATTGTCAGCAGCACATCTGGTATGTGCAACATTTCAGTGGTGCAGACTGACTTGTGGTCAGCACTGTTTGCCTGTTACCTGAACTAGAACAATGTATGTCTTGGCTCTGCTCCTGGGTAGTAAGTGCAATTTAATTTAAATCATTAATCTGATATGAGCAGATTATGTGTGGGCCTACACTTTGCTTTAGGAAAAAAAGCATGTGTAGTCAACCAGGCAAGAAGGTTGCTAGAGGAGTAGGCTGGGAGCCCACATAAATTGTAAGGGAATGCTATTTTCTGCTGCTTGGTTCAGCAGAGAACTCCTGTATATATTGTGGTAGAATGGAGTAATGTTTCTGAGCAAACATCTATTGCTGGTGGATTGTGTTCTTTCCAAACCAAAGTTCCTGTGCTCTGTCCAGGGTTTTGTTTAGAAATATTACAAAAGTGGAAAGTTCAGTTAAAAAAAAAAAAAAAGTGTTGCAGCTTCTAATCCTGCTGATCAAGTTATTCCTAATATTACAGGTGTATAAAATCTTTGGTTTTGGCAAGGCTGTGGAAACAAAATAGGTTTTTCCAAGGATGTTGTCAAAGGGGTTATTATGTGTCAAACAGCTAAATTTTCTTAACGTTATCTGATCTTTCTATTACAAATGCCATTCTTTTCTCCTGGATTTGCAGGTGTGAAATGGTGGTTCCTCAGGATGAAAGGCTGCACGCAGGGGAACTGCTTCAGGCTAAATCTGGGAGAGTGGCAGTAAGGGACTGTCACTTTTTAGCTGTTTCACAGAAGCAGGTCGAACTTTTTTTCTTTTTTTTGTTATGTTAAAACATTCATGAAAATTTCTCCTCTAAACCCCTGAGTGCTTCTTTGTGTTTGAGAAGAGATTTGAGGCTATACAAAAAAGGGAAGGGTGGTCTGTGCCACCTCAGAGAAATCTGCTGTCTTTGGCCAGGCTCTAACTTTGATAAAACACAGGTTGTTCATGCTCAGCAGAGACTTCTTTGACTTTAACATCTAAAATCTCTGAAGACTTGGTCCTCACTGAACACGTTCCAGCCTCTCTCAGCTCCCAAATCTTAATATTGTGGGGAGGCAGTGGTTATGGAAGAAGAATATTGATGTTAGAGACAGGGTAGGGATAGGTCTGGCTACTGGGGAGAGCTGGACTGATGACCAGTAGGCAAATAAATGGTGAGGATTGTCTAAATATCCTGCCAGGAAGCTGGAGAGCAAGTTGAAAAAATAGGAAATAGGCCAAGGATTGGATGGAGGGGGTACTGGTCATGAAGATAGGAATGTTGAGCCAGAGTAGACAGGAAAAATGGTGACAGTCCAGGAAAGGTGCTGAGATAGAAGTCTTGGTGTGGATTGCCAGGGAAAGGAGACTGGGCTGTGGGGAAGCAAGTCATGGCTGGGACAGGAACAAGGTGGATGAGGCTGGAAGGGTCAACCAGAACCAGAACCACCTGAGTGCCTGCATTCCTCCAGGGCTGGCATGGAGAAGCAGATCTCTGTGAGTGACCAGTCCTGTGTTGTGCTGTTGGCCTGTGTTTGTGTTGCCCCAGGCACTGAGCCTCGTGGCTGCCATCATCCAGAGGCTGCATACACATCTGGAGCATCCTTACTCCCAGTTTATGGAGTTGAGACTGCTGTTTGGCTTTGCTATGTGTTCTGTGTCAAGAGACACTAGAGCTCTGGTTTTTTCCTTTGTAAGCAAGGTGGATCATGGCAGCACCTCACAGCCATTATTACCCCCAAATCTGCACTTTGCCTTATCAACCCCATCATTAAAATGCCAGCACTGGTGGTGGAATCTCAGGAAGAGGTACTTTGACCTCAACTGATCAGATAATATGAAGATCTCCTCACTGTTCCAAACTTTTCTTTTTAATCTCTCCATGCTGTTTTACATTTTAGGCTTAGAAATCATATTGTAAAACTGCAGCTTAATTCTTATCCAGAAGGTTGTGTTTGCTGAGAATTCCACTGGCTTAGAGTTAAAATTCTCTGAAAAATTGGCCCGAGTCCCATCTGACTGATGGATTTTGTGACAGACTCATGCTCTGAGTATGCACAGAGCTGACTGCAGGCACAACCACCTAAATCAAACATCAACTGCATCTGTCCCACAGGGCATCTTCCCAAAAAGTAGGCAGAGAATACAGAAGCCCCTTGATGAGGAATCACAAGTCATGTTCAGAGGAACTTGTGGAAGATCTCAATGGAAAGCCATCCTCTCCAAATTAGGGCAGAGCACATCACCAGCAAAGGCTTCTTCCTTCACAGGAGTCATCTGGAATACTCTTCTGCCTGTTGTGCTCATCTGCCATGCAGAGACAAATCCAGCAGACACCTTTTCACCTGTAAATGGAGGACAAGGACTCCATCATCAATAGATTTTTGCAGAGTAAAGGTATTATTGGCAGATTTTTATGTGGTAGTGCAACAGGAGCTGACAGAATTTCTCCTGAAGAGGTAGTGGAAAACAAGACATCCTGTATGAAATCTTTCCAATTTGCTATCAATAATTCTCATAGGCCTTTCTTAGCAGTCCACCTTCCTGCAAGCTCAGCTGAACAAAAACCTTTGGTATGGCTAGCATGCTTTAGTTCCCAGACATTTCAAATCTGCTGATCCATCAGCTAAAGAAACCTCTTTTTCCCTGTATGTCACAGGGTGACAAGATGTAATCCCATTTAGGTCACAGCTTGGCTGCAGCTTGTCCCTGCTGGAAGAGAGTTATGTGCTTCTGAAGATGTCTGGATTTGAAGTTAAACTTCTGACGTGGAGGCATCTCTGTGGATTTTGACTCTTGTAGGAAGCAATATTATTTGAGATTTCAATGTAATTCTTAATGCCTGTGCTTAGAGCACAAAGTAAAACCAATTTATAGCCGAAAATATCAAGATGCCCAGTTCCAAGAGACCCATATTCTGTATTCCTATTTATTATAGGACCTATATTCTCAGGCTAGTCTTTTTAGAATTTAGGTAACCTCAGCTGTTAAGTTTCTACTTGCAATGTAAAGCGGTTTCTTTAGGGATCTGTTATTGTTAGCAGAGCGTGTGATAACTGAAGCCTCCAGTTTTGATACTGTATTTTGTAAATGCCGTTTTATATTCTTAAAATTATGAGCCCCTGCCTCCACCATTAGAAAAAATATGCACAGAAACCTTCACTAGAAGGAGGTAAGGCAATCATTTACTGTGCAGATGTTTGGCATCCTTTGGTAAGTCATGTACTATTCCACAATCTGCCATACATCACCTCTGCCTTGGATTCCCTTCTTCCCAGTGTCCTGTGATGGATGGCTGGCATTTGAGTGTTCTGCCTTTTTTGCTCTTAACATTAGGCAGAGGACTAAGAGTGCACCATCAGGATGCTGCTGGCCAAAGGACCCAAACCTGGGGCAGTGGGGTGAGCACACAGGTAGCAGGATGTGCCTGTTGTTGGCACACCTGAAAGAACTTCAGTTCCCACACAGGTAAGTATGTGCTGGTTTTTGGATTTTTTTTTCCCCCCGATACAATTTTCCCCTGCTGTCAGCACACATCTGCAAAACCCACTGGAGGAGCCTGGGTCTCTTTTCTTGCTCTCTGCTGGTCTGCACAATGGATGGAATCTGTTCCTGCTGTCTGCTGCTGCGTTAGCTCTGCTGGCAGAGGTCTGGGAGAGGGTCTGACACTTCCAGCCCCATGGGGGTGAATATAGCTGGATTATGTGGGACCTCTTTGCAGTTTCCTCCTTTAAAATCCAGGAGAGACTAGGAAATGCTAGAGCTGAGAGGCTCCTGCCCTAGCTTTTACAACTCACTGTGAATATGCATATAAATTTTAGAAAAAGGCTTTTACATTTCCAGCGTTCAGTTAAATATGTGTGCTGTGTAGCAGTGAAAACTGGAAAGCAAGTTTGTACTTTTGTTATTTTGAGTGGAATTGAAAGCTTGTATTTTTCCCATGAGCCAGAGCTAAGCCCCATGTTGAAATCATTTGGATTTTTGCCAAACATTATGTACGTTTCCACTAGATTTTTCCTGAGAGCCCTTCTTTTTATAATAGTTGTAGTTGATTATGGTGTTTGTAAAAAGGAGCAGGATGTCATTAAGACATCAATAAGTTATTAACAGGATACTGATTGGCTGTAATTTTCATATTCCTGTTACTGACATGCACAAACCCAAAACCCAGAAGACAGGGACACTGTATACTTTTAAAATGAAAAAAAAAGTGTGGATATGATTTTTAGGAGTAATTGGAGGGAAAAAATTCCTTTCTCCTTCCTTCTCAGTGTTTCAGTAGAGTTCTTATATGAGAAATAACTTCTGAGTAGAGGCCAAACTATGTAAGCTAATGATTATACTGATTGCTACAGTCCGAATAAACTTAGGAAGACGTGTCTGTATTTCTGTAATAATTAGGAAAAGCTCAGTGACTTTGGTTACAGTATAAATGTTACTGTTTCTCTCACTGGAAGTTAGAGAGACTACTTTTGAAGTGACCTCCTGTTCCCAGAGATGTAGAAGGACCCTTCTATCAATATTTCACGCATTGAAGCTCTCACGTTGTCTCTGCTTGCATCTGAGTCAAACCTTTCATATCTTGTTCTGAAATGAAGCTTCTCACAGATTTTCAGTGTCCTTTAATGCAGAATTCCAGCAGTGCCTGGCTAGTGTGTTGGCTTTCCAAGTATTTCTTCAAATGCACCTCAGTCTTCATCTTCCCTGGTCCTGAGAATCCTTGCTGTTTGTCAGAGCTGTCTGTTCCAGGTTGGGGGCTTCACTGCATGCTTGACTTGTTCTGTTGTCACAGGGCTGCTGATAAATTTTGGACTGCTGATGTACGTTTTTAGGGGTTTTTTTTTGCTTTTTGAAAGAGAATTCTGACTTGAGACCTTTAAAAGAAATTATGTGAACCAAGCTTAGCATATTTTCTCCTTTAGGGAATTAGGAAGGACAAGTGAATTAATCTAAATGTATTGAGTGGGGTTTGGCTTCTGCCTTTCTCTAGCGAGAACCTTTTAAATCTGGAAACATCCCTGAGAAGGTAAATAGATACTAAGAAGCAGTGTGAAATATGTATGCAGCATGTACCTAAGCTGCATTTTTGTTACTGGTTTTTATCTTGATGTGTTACAGCCGAAATCCTGGAGTTGGCAGGAAACGCGGCGCGGGACAACAAGAAAGGCAGGATTGCCCCCAGACACATCCTCCTGGCAGTTGCAAATGATGAGGAGCTGAATCAGGTGCCTGTTTGCATTTTGGTGCAGGAGTTGTGTGCTGTGGCTTGAGTGCAGCTGCTGCCAGGGAAGGTTAGAAACAGCTTAGTCTGAGACAAGAATGAGATTGCAATTATTGGAGCAGAAAGGTTGTGCCTTCTTAAATAAAAGCAAACAAAAATTAAGGTTCTGAGATACCTCATCTTAAATCTTATGGACGTAAACTTTGGTTCTTCTCAGCCTGTGGGTCTCGTTGAAACAAGTAGTCTTGATGCTTCACTTTTCCCTCAGGGACATTAAATACTTAAAGAAAATGTGCAAGACCTTTTCCAAAAACTGTAGAAATGTGTGTTTTCTATTATACTGGCTGTGAGGCCCATGTTGGGTAGGGATCTGGCTCACTCTCTGCTATTGCTGCCTCCCTGTCTGTTTGCCCAAACTGTGGTTTTCAGCACTCTGACTCCTGGGATCACTTGTGGGATCACTTCTGCTAAACTTGTTGAGTGAGGACAGAGATCACAGCATGGGCTGCAGATTGTGCTATTCAGGGCTGCTGAAAAGGTTCAGTCAGCATCAGAGTATCTCCTCTGTATGAAGATGGATGATGTCATTCACACTTTGAATGCTCCTGCACTTAATATGACTGCTTTAAATAATGAAAATGTGGTGCCCATGAAGTCATGTGGCTCTGTTTCCAGTCAAGTGGAGTAAAAATTCAAAACGGGCCAGAAGAGAAAGTATACTAACACTACCAGCCCTTCCCAGCTCTGTGTTTCTGGTCAGTGACCTGTGGCCTGGGATCTAGATCCAGTCTTGTCTCTTAGAGATTAGCCAGACTTTGTCCTCTACATGGTCTCACAGCCCATTCTCCTGTTGTTTGCCTCTGCAGAGCAGGTCCTTGGAGCTTTTCCTTGCTTTCACTGCATCTGTTTCCCTACCAAAGAGATCTGCATCCAGACCTGCTCTGAGCAGGGCTGTGGTGCAGTTCTTTTTTTAAGTAGCCCACAGACACTCTTCTTCTTTTACCCTTATTCACTGCTTGTGAGACACCAAGGACAGGTTTGCACTAAGAAGGGGTAGGAGTGATTGTACAGCAACAGAATTCTCCAGGACGTGCTGGCTGACTTTGCTGTCACCTGCCAAGTTCCTTGTTATTGTGGATCTTCTCCCGAATTGTTTCTGGTGGTGCAGACTAAGAGGATCTGTAATATGCTTCCATGCGCTGCTTCTCCTTGCAGTTGCTCAAAGGTGTGACTATTGCAAGTGGAGGTGTCCTGCCCAGAATTCAGCCTGAGCTTCTAGCCAAGAAAAGGGGTGCCAAAGGCAAATCTGAGACCATCCTTTCCCCTGCTCCTGAGAAGAAGGGGAGGAAATCCATGGTGAACAAAAAGAGTGGGAAGAAGGCAAAGTCTACCAAGGCCCGGACGTCCAAAAAGGTGAGCACAGGGCAGGTACAGATTCTGTGTCATCCTCTGCAGTATTCTCTTGATAATTCTGTAGAATCTCCTACCTCCACACTAACTCTGTGGCAGTGAACCCTTTTAAAATAAAGGAAGCTGTGTTCTAAACCATTTTCTACCAGAGAGATGTCATGCCTTCAGCCTTGCACAGTTACTGGGTTGCTGTTAAAGATTTTTCACTGTCCAGAGGATTTGACATGGAATTTCGATGCCATTGTGACAGGCTCTTTGTTTCGTGTGTTCTTAGCTGTGCTGTTGTTAGTGAGTTTTAAAAGAAGAATAAATCAATTTGAACTTGGCCACTGCACTTGCCCATCCCCTATCACAATCCAAAATGGATTAATTTGGTAAAGCAGTAACCCAGATCAGTGCTCTTGCTTTGTCATTCCAGAGCATGCACCTTGAAACACTGCTGAGCTTTTCATTGGGTAGGGTTAAATGATACCAAGCTTTGACTTAAACTTTCAAAACTTGGATTAAGCATATTTTTCAAAGTTTTAAGACAGTTCCATAGCTGGTAATATGCAGAAACAGCCTTTAAACAGAAAACAGAGTTGCTTAATGGGATGTTTAATTGGATGGCTCTGTGCATTGATCTCAGCTACCACCTTACTTTGAATTGTGCACATGCAGAGTTTGGACTTGTTAGGAGGTGGTATCTCCTTGGCATACCTTAAAGCAAATATTGAGAGGTGTGAGGAGATGCTCCTTTAGCCCTCTAGGGCTGGTAGGTTTGCTGATTCTGAAAGCAGGCTATAAGAAAGCTTTATCACTTAATATCTGAGACTTAAACATTTGGTTTTCAGATGAGAAAGTTGTTTTTTCTTCAAATTGGAGCATTTGACTGGGTTACTAAGTGACTAAGTTTGATTTCATATGAGGTTCTGCTCTGTTAACAACAAAAATAAACTAACACATGCCCACCCATATAAACACAACCTTAATTGTCAGTAAACCTACAGATGGGTGTGGGTGCCCTGCCTCTGAATGTGACTACAAAAGCATGTAATGCCTCAGATGAACCACTGATTTAGCATTATATAAACAGTGCAGACCTCTGTTGTTACATAACCTTAGGGGATTACAAGGCTATGAGTAATGTATTGATCTGAGAAGATAAGATTTGTAGTAAGTTATTAACTCTCTCTATTATTGAATAATGCTAGATAGTGATTATTTCATTTCCTTTGAGAAGTCTTGCTTTTTTTCTTTCTTTCTGCCATCAAACAGAACAAACAAAAGGACAATGAAAAAGAAGGAGCTTCAAATTCAACAACTGAGGATGGACCTGGGGATGGTTTCACTATCTTGTCCTCCAAGAGCCTTGTGCCAGGACAGAAGGTAATAAAGAACGATAATGGATTTGGGCTCAGCATGAAGGGAAGAATGCTTTTCTCTTAAACCAAAGCATTTCCAAAATCAGTCTTTTTTTTTTTTCCGTCAAGTTATAATGTTAAAACATTTGTTTTCTAGCAATAACTTCCTCTGGAGCAAGCTTCCAAGTTGTGGGTATATCAGCAAATAATCTGACTGGTGTGCAAATTGATTAATTAAAAGCTAAAAGTCAGAATCACACATAAAATAGTCAGAATAAAATAGCTGGTCTCTGAAAGACTGAATCCAGCCTTCTTTCACTTCAGCTTTTTGGGATGAAAATGATTTTGCAGTAGGATTGTTATTTATTTGTTCCTCCCCCCTCATTGTTATTTTTCAGCTTTCTCTGACACAGAGTGACATCAGCCATATTGGCTCCATGAAAGTAGAAGGCATTGTTCACCCTACAACTGCTGAAATAGACCTCAAGGAGGAAATAGGTGAGGCTCTGAACATGCAGAAAAAACACATCTAGAGCTGGAGCAGCGACTGGTCTTCTGGCTGCCTGCTGAGATCCCATCCTGTTTCATCTGAATCTACCCCAGGCCATAAAATATCACTTACAGCTTCTGAAAATCAGGCTGGGTCTGACTAGGCACAACAGGCTAATCACTAATCTGTCTGCTTTTAATGACAAGCAAAACACAGATAATTTGTTGAAGCACATGAGCAGCAAAGGTGTAAATAATTATTATTGAGGTGTTTATTGGCTTATTTTTACATTTGCATCTGAAAATTGCATTGGGAAATTATATGTTATTAACACTTCTGACTATGACTTTCATTGTAGGATGTTATGTAATTTAGAAATATTCATGTACAAAGCCTTTTACTGCTCTTGCAAAATAAGGAAATACTGTTATTACAGATATGGAAATTTAAGCAGGAGGGAGGTAGAAAGCTATTCAGCCAGTCACACAGGGGGCTCAGAATCTAGTAGCAAGCTTTTGGATCATTGTTTTTCAGTCATCAAGACCTTCACTGGCATCCCAGCTGTGTTTGTTTCAGTAAGTAGTAGGGTTTGTATGTTGGGTTCATTTTGGAGGCTGAAAGCCTGAGTCCTGAGAATCCCACTGCACACCATTTTAGCCACGAGTCAGAGTAAACAGCATTCTTACAGATATTTATATTAAAGCAATTTCCAGTAACAGCATACAGGGCTCTTTAAAACCATAAAAAGTAAACTTTATCTGTGTCTAGGCTGAGTGGTAAACATAAAAATCAGCTGCTGCTGATAGAGGGAGACAGGATAGTGTGTGTACAGTGGTTTTTTAAATAATGTAGGCTTGTTTTTCCACACTGATACTCTGAAGCCAAGGCCTTTCGCTCTGTGTCCTTGCAGGCAAGGCTCTGGAAAAGGCTGGAGGCAAAGAGTTTTTGGAAACAGTGAAAGAGCTTCGCAAATCTCAAGGACCTTTGGAAGTTGCTGAAGGTAAGAAGGATTCTCTGCACTCTTTTGGACATGGCTCATTTGAGGTGTTCTTTTCTCTGGACATTCTGATCCGTTCCTGTTGTTTTGTGTCTTTGTTTATGGGATGTAAATGTTTCCTCAAAGCTGTTGCTGATACGAGCAGCCTACTGAGAGGGGAAAAAAAGGAAGAATAGGATACCTGTGGGCTGTGCACATTCTGTCTTGGGACTGATCAATTTGCCTTAGGCAATTTCTGTCCACGGAAGTCCAAAAGTTAAGGAAATCTTGTGCCATCTTCCCTGCCCTGTTTGTGCTGCAGCCTTAGTGAGAATCAGAAACAGCTCTCAGCCTAACATATAGGCTGAGGAAAAATTAGGCATAGGAAAAATTAGTGATACTTCATAAATTATTCTCCTTTATGCGTATTTGATGAATGTATATAACCCACATAATTACCTTACTCTGAGCACAAATGAAGATGTGACATGATCTGCAGAACTGGCACGTGTTTTGGAAGAGCAATTGCTCGGGCACTGCAGCTGCTTTATTAGAGGAGCTCCCTTCAAGGGTTAACACATCTGTAGCAGGGAATAGTTTGGGACCTCAGATTGTGCTTCCTTTGTGGACAGATTAAACCAATTGAAGGTGTCTGGAACACAGATGGAGAAAAGTCACAATATGCCTTATTTGGCTTAGTATCTCTATACCCCCCCCCCAAAAAAAAAAAAAAGCCTAAAATAGTCTAGTTTTGGAAAATTCCTAATTGAGTAGCCTAGTTTTATCATCTGAAATGATAGAGAAATTTTTATACAAGATAATTTGCTTGACTTTCATATCATATCAAATTGATATGCCGTAAAATCAAAGTAAACTACTTTTCTATGTCAACATCACTACCTAACTAGAAGATAGACTCCTTTAATACTATTAAGACAGCTGGTTAAAATTTAAGTAGCACAGAATTCCTCTATGCCTGCAACAGAATTCCTCTGTGATGGAGAACAAGTGAATACATCCAGGATTTTCGTCCTTGGGCTAATTCCATCCTGCACAGCTGATTTCAGAGTGTTTAACCTGAGATTACCAAGACACCCAGACTTTCAGTAGTGCTGATGGTGACAATTGCAACAAAAGCTAACTGAGGCCATGCTGTAAGCTCTGCAGATCCTGGAGAAATATTACACTTTCTGAAAAATTAATCTGAGACTCCTAATGGGACATAACTGGTGGGGACGTTCAACAAACAACTTTGTTTTTCACGTCCTTGTCTGAAATTACCCAGCTGTAAAGTGAGTCTGCATATTAGTCCCCAGCTCTCTGGAATTGTAAAGGTGATGATGATGATGCAGGATATTTGTACAAAGCACTCAGTGACAGCTCTGCAGAAATGTCTGTGGGGATTACTGGTACTGTGTTTAGGGCGAGGTTTTTGTACTTTGCATAAAACAAACCCAGAAGCCGTGCTGAATGGGAGAGCTAAAAACCATTATTGAGTAGCTGTGTGCTAACCAAATGAGCCCTGTGTTCTTTGGTCTCCAAAGAAATAACAATTGATCACAGAAGGAATGGTGAGACAGGTTATTATTGCAAGTGAGCCATTGTGGTGTCTTTTAATCCCAAATGCATTTCTTTGGAGAGGTGAGGTAATTAAGAAGGTACTTTGGGTTGAGAGGTCATTGCAGGGTGGTTTCTGTTCCAAACTAAATGTTATATTTTCATTTGTGTTAGCTGCACTCACTCAGTCTAGCGGCCTAGCAGCAAAGTTTGTCATCCACTGTCACATCCCACAGTGGGGCTCGGACAAGTGTGAAGAGCAGCTCGAGGAGACTGTCAAGAACTGCTTAACAGCTGCAGAAGACAAGAAGTTGAAGTCTGTGGCTTTCCCCCCGTTTCCCAGCGGCAGGTAGGACTCCCTGTGGCAGGTAGCAGAGGTGGAATTGGCTGTCAGAGCTGCTGCTGTGACAGAGAGGTGCCCTCTGCTCTGTGACCCTGCCTCTGCTGCTGCCATCTGACACAGAGCTGCTCCAGAGGAATCCAGCCTGAAGTGCAGTGCTTGCAGGAAACTGCCAGAGAGCCTTTGCAAAGAGAAATTAGCCAACCCACAGGAGAGCTGAGTGGGCTTGCTGTGTTTTCTATTGCTAGGCAGTCATTTTCATTCCTCTGCACCACCTCGGGTTTTGTGTCCCTTCATTTTGCTGTGGGGAGTCTTATTAAACCTGCATTTGTACTAATGAGATTATGGCAGCAGAATACTGGAGGCAGCTTGCAGTGATGCCACCTGAGCTACGGGGATGTGGGGTGTTCACTTAAGCCCTCCTGATAATAGATACTGAAAAGACTTGTCACACAAAACCTTTCAGAAGAAAATCTGTTTCTCAAATGTAGATCTGCTTTCAAAAGTGTGAACCATTAAACCAAGTGTGAAGCCAGACATTTCTTTCTCAATAACTAGCAAGTAGAATGTGCTTGACTAAGAAATCTGAAGTATTTTCTTTTTTTTTCTTTCAAATTTCTTTTAAAATCATCAGTTGGTTGGTCTCTGATCACAAGAGATCTTACTGCTAACTGCAGTAGTTGTTATTTTGTGTCAGAGTTCACGTGCTTATATTTATTTTGAAATGTATTTTGAAATGTATCTATTGATTTTGGTAGGAGTGCCCAAAGAGTAGAGTACATAATACAGTCCTGTTGTGCTGGCCTGAGAGTGAATGAAATGAAAGTAAAACTGCATGTGATCAGTGAAATCACCACACGTCACTGAGTACACAGGGGGCAAAAATGCCATTTTTATACAGATACTCTTCAAAGCAAAATATATTTTTATGGATCAGGACAAAAGATTAAATAGAGTGGCAGTGCCATTTTTAGTCATTTTTTTAATATACAGATCTTTTTGTTTATGGTTTTCAGTGAAAGCAAAGTGTGATACATTGTTTTAACAGTCTTTAATAGAAAAATTAACTGTAGCTTTTAATGCCAATAGAAATATTTTCCAGACTTCATATCTTCTAAGAGAATAGAATCAGAATAATCCATTCTTGGACCATCAGTCTTAGTGCAGATCCTTCTGCTATTTGTTCCATTTCATTCTGTTGCTTTTACAAGTACTCCTCCTAACAGAAATAGACTTACCAGGTGCTGCTGGTTTACCCTTCATTTATCAAAGTACCTCAACATTTCCTGAAAAAAAAGGCAGTTTTTCAAATAGGACTTCCTGGTTTTGCTGTCATTTTACTCTACCTCCATGTCTGCACCTGAAATGCTGGTTTTGTGGGTAGATAAAGAATTATACTGTATCAGTTATGTGAATTTCCATTTTCCTCTGTCCCACCTTAGGGACTCTTCACAGTAACTGATGTAACATTGGGATACTTCAGATGTGCCAGATCTTTTTGATGATTTTCAATATCAATATGATTGTAGGTTAGAGAATATTACCATCAAGAGGAGTGTTTGAATGCATCTCAACTTTAATATGGCTTGGAGTTGTAATTTCAATTATTTTCACAGGAATCCCAAGCAAAGTATTTTAATGACAGAGCAAGGAAGTCAGCTAAGTAGGTGATGTTTTGGGTTTGGTTTTTTTTTCAGTTCTCAGCTAAAAAAAAAAAAAAAAAATCATCCTTCAAAATGTTTAGCCTGCCCAGCATGGAATGGAAAAATTTAATTCTAAGGGCAAGCTTAAAAAAAAATTAAATAATTGTAAATAAAAAATAAATTTAAAAATACAAATAAAAATTTTGTAAATAAAAAAAAAATTTGGTCATGAGAAGTAGAAGCAGATGAAAACAGAAGCTATGCCAGCAAGGAAAGTTAATTCAGCAGCAGGTGAATATTGCTATCAAATCCTTGGGGTTTGCCAAAGTGCAAGTGGCACTATCTTAGCAGCCTGTGGCTGGAACAGCCCTGGCTGGCTTCTCTCAGCATCCCTGCCCAACACTCACCTGCTCTCTTTTCTTCCCTGACCACACAGAAACTGCTTCCCAAAGCAGACGGCAGCCCAGGTGACCCTCAGAGCCATTTCCACCCACTTTGATGGCACCAGCTCTTCCTCCTTGAAGAACATTTACTTTCTGCTCTTCGACAGTGAAAGCATTGGCATCTATGTGCAAGAAATGGCCAAGCTAGACACGAAGTAGCAACGGCAGCCAAATGAAACTTTATTTTTCAACAAACTTGAGTAGCATTGAAAGCATTAGAGGTGGGTTTTATTTTTTCAATGTGACGATGAGGGGGAGTGGTAGTAGTGTGACGTGTTGTGACTTGATGGAGAGCTGTGATTAGAGATGAGAGGGGTTTAGTCTGATTTCTTCATACCATTTTTATCACCTTAAGCAATTGAGTTATCATCTGGCTTCAGGAGTTTAGTGTCCTTTGTTACTTTAGTTTAGAGGTTTTTAAAGAGTAACCTCATTTTAGATTTGTAGTGATGATTTCTTCACACACACACACACACACACATACCACTTTCAAGAAAGCTCTTAAAAATGTTCTGCTCCTTTTTCCCCTCCCTTGAGGGTAGTTGGTAAACTGCCTTCAGCCCACGGAGAGGTGAAAAGGGTTTTAGAAGTGATGCATGAGGAGCTTCTGTTTTGCTTTTAACTCACAATAACCTCTGTAATTACTGAGAATATTTCATGGTGATTTTGTTTGTTTTATAAGAAAAAAAGAAAAACATGTGTCAAGTGTGGTTATTATTATAAACCCTAATTTTGCTCTGGGGATTTCTCACCCTAAAAAAAAAAAAAAAAAAAAAAAGGAAAAAAGAAGAAAAAAAAAAAATGCAGCAGCATCTGTAATTCAGTGCTTGCCAAATCACAACCAACAGCTTTTCTGGCTGAAGTTTGGTGCTATAAGTGATGTAATTAAAGCTGCTGTGGAGATTTTGACACAAAGCTGAATTGTATTGTTGAATTCCAGGCTTACCATATCCCCTTCCAGGTTTTAGACAGGCATTACCCTGGCAGCACTGTGAGCCATTCTCCCTGCAAGCTGCAGAGCAGATGCCAGACCTGTAAGAAGCAGGTCCTTCTTAGAAGAGCAAGAATAGAGAAAGCCAGGGGAAAAAAAAAAACCAACCCACATAACAAACAAACCACAGAGATTCTGAAAAGCAGTGTTTATTGTTCCAAATCAAGGTAAGCCAAGCTTGTTGCCCAGAGCTCTCTCAGCGGGGGGAGTAAAAGAAACATTTCTTCCCTGGTTTTTATCCTGGGAGCTTCTGTGCAGCTCATTTGGGAAGTGCCTCCGTCCCCTTCACAGCAAGGCAGGCACCCCTTTTATGTGTCACAGTGACAGGTGGCCTGAGGAGGCGCTGCAGAGGACAGTATCAGTCAGTCCAAGCAATAGAAGCACACCTCGCCCTGTTCCAGTTGCTGCACTCCTTGCTGGATTGTTCCTGGTGCCCTCTCAAGAGGGCATTGTCTGCCCCATGGTCTTCCAGCTCTTGGAGACAAACAGATCCCGGCTCTTGGCAATGGTCACCAGGAGACGTCCCACATAGTAACCATTCACCTGGCCCACGCCATCATTCCTGCCCATGGAAAGCAGGAATGTTAGTGACCCTGCAAAGAAGATGTAGAGGTGTAAGTGAAGCAACTGTTCTCCAGCTCCCCTGCATCCACCTGGAACAGCACTCAGCAGAGTTCTGGTAAGTTTACATCAGTGCTCGTGAAGAAGAAGATCCATTATCCAGCTAGAGTTTTGAGACCAGATTGTTCAGTTTGTGTTTGTTGTAGTTCAGGGGGAGAAAGAAGGAAAAGGGAAGTCATCTTACTCCTGAGATTCAATTGGGCAGTGAGCAATTTTAAGAAAAGAAAATAAGTTCCATGAATAGCAGACTCCCAGCAGTAGATTTATCGAGACATTAGTGAAGAAAGAACACTTTGTGTGGTAGACTGACACAGGTAATTAATATCTACACTGTGTCTTTGGCAAGGACTAATATGAAGCTGAGCTACAAGCTGATATTACCCCAACTGTGAGTTCCTTCACAGTGAATTCAGTGAGTTCAGAGTCTCATGAGTTAAGACAGTTGTTCCTTGTGGAAAAGCAGCCCAACACTTAAGGCCAGGTGCTGGGGGCTGACCTTACCTGGCTCGTAGGTTTTGAGAGGCTTCTGTGTCAGGCTGTTGATGATATTTGTCACCGCAATGTTGGCGTGGAGCCCAGCATGGTAGGCCATCTTGGGCTCTCTGAGATCTGCACAGTCCCCGATGGCATAGATGTTCTCGTAGCCTTCCAGCTGGAGATGCTTGTTAACTTTCAAAGCACCATTACTTGCCATTTTGTCACCTGTTTTGCCAAACAGCAGGTTTTTAGAAGCAGCTTTGTGCTGCTTGTTGTGGCCTGAGACTCCAAAATGCTGCAGGTGTAACTGGCACAAAGTGAGGGGTTGTTTTTCTCCCTCTTTTCTATGTGTCAGGGTGCTTTTTGCCTTGCTGTAGTTACTCACTGCAGTCTCGTGGAATGCATCATCCTTTGATATTTCAGTAGAATCACCCCCACAGGCTGTACACAGTCCATTCCCCACCTCACACCCCTCAGGCACCACACACTGAAGAACTATTGCTTCTCCCCACCCCTCGGTTTGGGTTTTTTCACTTACCAAATGCAGCAGCATATGCAGAAGAGTTGATCTTTATCCCTGTGCACAGCACCACCATGTCAACAACCACCTCAGTGCCCTTCTCTGTCCTCACTACCATGTCTTTCTGGAACTGGTTTGGCCTGAGGCTTTCTACGTCGCTGACCTTTTCACCTGTTGCAACAGAGAGCCCTGGGTCACAAACCTTTGCTAGGCTGTGGTTTCCAGCTAACCCAGAGGAACAGGAATTCAAGGGAGCCACGTGTAACCAAAAAAGTCAGAAAGAAGACATCAGGAGATGCTTGGGCTAAAGGAAGAGCAGCTTGTAGCTGTTCAGAGGCATCATTAAGGACCTACTTAACAGCAGCCGGACTCCTTTCCTGAGGAGAATCTCTTTCACCACCTGACGGACACTGGGCAGCAGCTCCACGTCAGCCAGTGCAGTTTTTGAGTGAATGAGGATGACCTGTTGGGGACAAAACAGCAAATGGGGACACGGGAACAGGACAGGACTCACTGCATGCAAGGGGGGAGCGACTACAGCTAGCCTCCCTCCACCCTACTTGATTCCTACAAGAACAAGCCAGGAAGGGGCACCTGGTGCCACAGTCCTTGCTGGTGGCTGGCTGCAGGCTCAGCAACCAGATGTGATGTGCAGTCATCTCAGGTACCTCCAGCAGCACCATCACGGAACAGTATCGGAACCAAGAGGAAGTTAATTGTGATGAAGATGTTCCCACCTCTTTCTCTGGGTAGTCTGTTTTGATCTCAGCAGCCATCTCCACTCCAGCAGCACCACCTCCCACTACCAGGATGCGCTGAGATTTCTCAATCTTCAAGAGAAAATTTGTGTTACAAGAGAACTGCAAAGGGCAGGAAGCCAGATACCTTCAGTCACTCCATGACCATTCTGGGACACAGCACAGGCCCAACAGCAGTAAACCTCTTAGCTCATTAAGAGGCAAAAACAAAGGAGTGCCCTGTGCACTCCTCCTGCCTACCCTGTAATACTGTTGAGCATTTCAGATTTCCCCTTCTGCTACAGAAGCCATGATGAGTTCCTTGTCCTGGCTGCTCCCTGTGTCCCTTTCTCTTAGACACAGCTGGCTCCAGATAGCCACAGTGGTATCTGGGCCAGGGAGGCTGAACAAAGGCAGGCAGCATTTCCCAAGAGTTGATTCCTCACCTCTTTAACCATGTCCTCATAGGTCTGGATGGCACTTTCCATGTCAATGACTTGGTTGAACTTCCCAGGGAATGGCCCATCACTGCCTGTTGCAAGAATGAGATGGGAGTAGTGGAGCTCCTGGGAGGGCAGAAGGTAGAATGGGATATTAGACCTCTTAAAAGCAGAGCCTAGAATGCAGTGGTTGCCTCCTAGGCATTGGTCACTCATTCCCCCATCTCCATCCCTTGCTGGTAACCAGGAAAGTACTTGTCACTTTCAGGAAGTGACTTTAGGAAGAGACCCAGGCCAGGTCACACCAAATAACCGTTCCTCCAGGTCTGAGCTAAGCACCATTCAGGTGAGTTGAAAGCTTTAAAGATATTACCCTAAATTTACTGGGAATAACTGGATATTTATGCTGGACACTCACAGCTGGTTCCCGAACTTCTCTCCTTCACTTTCTCCTGAACAGAGGTGAGATGCTCTGGCTTAAAAGAGTGATTGATGCTGCTGCTCTTGGCTCTTCCTGCAGTTAAATAAGGATCTGAGCCCCAGGTTTAATTGTTGAGCTCTAAATCCAGCTCTAATAATAAAAGCTCAGCTGAGCAGGAGAAGGGGTTGGGTATTTACTGCACACCCACATCCCAGCACAGCTGAAGGCCGCTTAGCTCGGCTGGAAGGGATGGGGCTGTGCAGGAAAAGATGCCAAATTCTTCAGGAGGATGGAACACACCCTGCTGAAGGCTGGCTGCCTGCGCTAGCAGGTGATCCCATAAAGCATCCCGGTCATTGCAACACCCACCTCACCGTCACTGAGCACAACTTGTTGCCTCCCAGGGTCTATGGCCACAACCTTGCCTTGTCGGAAGCTGTCCCCAAAGGTGACCGAGTAGGAGATGAAAGTCTTCTTGGCAAATCCTGTGGGAAGAGGAGACAATGGGAGAGCTCTCCTCTGGAGGCTAACCACCCCCTCTTGTCCCCTCATGCTGTCCTTGCTCAGACAAAAGCATGGCGTGCATCTGGGACTGTGGGCTGGGCTTCTGCTGGGTGTTATCTTTGCCCAGCAAGGAGCTTCAGGACCTTTGCCTCAGATCAGATGATACTGTTGGCTAGATGGCTTTGTCTCTGCTCCTCATTATCTCCTGTACTGGTTTACCAATTACTGTTTCTGTGGTCCTGGCAGTTTCTGGCTGGGTGTCAGAGGCTTTTTTCACGCAATCTGCCTCTCAGACCAAACTTCTGCTATCCTTTTGATGCTTGTCCCCAGCCTCCAACGTGGTATTTTACCCCTAAATTCCCAAGTGGGAATTCTAATGGGGTTGGCCCAGCCTCCAGCTGAGGGTCCAGACAGGCTTGAGCAGCTCTCTGAAGAGTTTTATCAGCCAGGGCCTCAGCGCTCTGCTGCTCCACTTTTCAAGGGCCAGGTACAGAAAGTGATTGACTCATCTCTTCCAGCTGCTCTTGCTTTTAGCTTAGTCACCTCCAATAAAAAATAAAATAAAGGGGGATGGGGAGGGTGGGGGAGGAAAGGGCAGGGGAGGAGAGATGGTCTGAGCAGTTTTTGCTCAGTTTTCCCAGCGGATGTGCAATTAGCTTAACCACAGACGGGCTGTGGGTCCTCCCGGTGCCAAGTATTTGTTTTCCAGATGGAAAACATCAAGTCTTTCACCATCGCAGGGCGGAGAAGGCAGCGCGAGCCGCGCGTTCCCTGCCGCTGCCCGCATCCCTGCGCAGACGCCGGTGGGACAGGGGGGCTGCCCGAGCCCTTACCGCTCTCCACGGCGGCCCGGAGCGCGGCCACGTTGTGATGGAAAGCATCTCTCACGTCCACCAGCACGAAGGGGACGGCCCAGGACTTGAGCAGGCTGGCGGCCGCCGTCCCTCCGAAGCCGCCCCCGACCACCACGACCCGCACGGACTCGTCCAGCGACAGGCGGGAGCCCATGGCGAGCGGCGGCTCCGGCGGGGCGCGGCGCGGGGCCGTGCCGGGGCGCGCTCGGCCTCCCCGGGCGGAGCCGCGGGCGGAGCCGGGCTCCTGGGCACCGAGCCCGGCACCCGGGGCTCGCCGAGCCCGGCGCTGCCGGCCGGGAGAGCCGCGGGCAGGGAATGGCTGCTGGCAGGCGAGCAGCGCGTCCCGAGCGCCGAGCGCTGCACCTGCCCTAAGCCCCCCCGCCTGCATCCCCCCGCGAGAAGGGACCGAGGGTTTTACAGACCGAGGGCTCTGCTCTGAACTTCACAAGCTGCAGGCTGGAGAATGGCCCACTCCACACGAAGAAACAGCCTTTTGGAGAGAGAAATTAAGATTACAGAATAAATTTAGAAAAGACCTCTGAGGTCTATGAGCAAACCATCACCATGTCAACCAGACCATGGCACTCAGTCTTTCCTTAAACATCTCCAGGAATGGTGAATCCACCACCTCTCTGAGCAGTCCATTCCAATGTCTAACCACCCTTTCTCTAAGGAAATTCCTCCTGATGTTCAACTTAAACACAGAAAACATGTATTTGCTCTGAGCAGAGCAGGAAAGGGAGCCCAGAGATGGCTGTGCAAGAGAGAAGATCACAAAATCTCAGAAAGGTGTGGGTAGGATGAGACCTTAGAGGCCATCTGGTTCCAACCTCCCTGCCGTGGGCAGGGACACGAGCTCAGCATCAGCACGGTGGAGATGGTGGGACATAAAGTGGGAAGGGCTGAGGAGGTGGCAAAGCGCCAGGAGAAGGGGAGTAGGGGGTGGAGGAAGTGGACAGTATAAAGGACATCCAGATCGTGTTCTTCCGCAGCACGGAAGTTGCCCCAAAGACTTTCAGCTCCTGTGGCATTCTGGATAAATATAGCTGCTGGCCCCGTGGATAAAAATGGATAAAAATAGCTGCTGCACACACTGCGGTGCTGTGAGCTGGCAGAGCTGCTCCCACACTCCCCTGCCCCCGCCCTGCTCCTCAGCGAAACACAGCCCGGTGCCAAAACCCCCTCCCAGCAAAACACCCTCCAGCCTTGGGGGTGGCAGACGACGAAGGAATTTTGCGGGAAAAGCAGAGCCTGGCCTCAGGATTGCCGCCAGAGGGTGCAGCCAGCTCGGCCGTGGGGACTTGGGACACGGTGTCCAAGTCCAGCGCATCCTTGCCTCGGCCACAGGAGGGGCTCGGGGACTGGGGAAGGAGGGTGACAAAGGGGTCGACAGCAGTGGGGGACATTCCTGCACCCCACGCTGGAAGAGAGTTGGGAGGGTAGGGATGGAACAGGCAACAATAAAGCTGGAATGGCTTTTCCCTTCATGGGAAAGGCCATGGCTCCACTGAAATACACCCAGGGCAGGTTGGGGCTGTTTGTTACACAGGACTCAGCTGGAAATGCTACAGTTTTCAACAGGAGAAAATTTTGATTAATCTGTGCAATATAAACCTGCAGAGCTGCTAAACAAAGAGGCACCTGTCCTGGCCAGGAGATCCAGGAGCTATGAAAGTCCAGAGGCTGGGAAATATCCCCAGGGTAACAGTGCTCCAGGTCTGTCTCTGTCTTTTCTCCTGGTACTGGCATGGTACCTGTGTGAGGAGGCTGCTGGAAGAGCCTGGCAATGGCTGGCTGTGGGAAAAGCACAATTCAGTGCAAAAAGTGTGAGAAGCGAAACCCACCTCCATTTTTAAAGGGATGAACTCTACAATTTAAATCTGATTTAGGCTCTTCTGTAAAATCACATGGACAGGCTTGCTTGGCACCCCTTGTGTGTGAAACCATCCCGGGGCAGGGTTCTCCTTACCTGTATAACTTCCTTGTTATTTTGTCTTCCTGGAGCAAAGCTGGACCAAAGTCCCATTCCTAGCAGATGAGGATGCTGAGAATGAATTGCCACTTCCCAAAAGCTGCTTTCCTGTCCCCCTTCCTCTGCACCTTTGTGCCCAGCTGTGTGTTTTCCAGAGGCAGTTTTGGGCTTTTCATGACAGGCATTTTCCTGTATTTTACAGCACATACCCACTGATGAGAGCAATCCATTACTCCCGCAGTACTCTGTAAATTTCCCCTGTCACCTGATGTTTTCCCCCTCCAGGTATGCATGAGGGCTACTTCAGGTGAACCCAGTTGGACAACAGAAGATCAGAGCAACCTTTCAAAAAAAGGAGGGAAAATTTTCTGGGCCGGTGAGTTGGAGATGCACCAGCAAGCAAGAAAAGTCACTGGCAACAAGAGTGCCCAGAGCAAACAGGGAGGGTAAAAGGGGCCTTTGTGAAAACCTCATCCCAACCCCAGGCAAGCAGGAAGAAACTCAGAGTACCCAAAGCTGAGGCCAGTGGGAGCACTCAGTGTGCAGGTCACGGCACAGGTTTGGCAGATGGGATGTTTGGATGATTTTCTCCAACTGGGTGCACACAGGTGGTGAAAGTTCATCAGCCTCAGAGAGGGGTTTTTCTCCTGCTGCTGCTTGGTGGGGCAGGGATAGGTGGACAGGCATGGGGCAGTGATTGCCCTGCCCTGCCCTGCCCTGCCCTGCCCTGCCCTGCCCTCTTGCAGCTCCTGGACCTTTCCTCACGTGGACCAAATGCTTCCTGCAGGATGGCAGGGGGAACAGGTGTAGGGAAGGGGCTCTGTGAGATGGTCTTGCCCCACTTTGCCACTCTGAGACAGGCAGCATGGGTAAGTGTGCCTGTCTGTGAGTCCTCTCCTCGTTAGGTGTAATCCAACATCATCCAGAGCTAGGAGACATCCCTCTGAGCATGATTAATCCACGGATGGGTACAACAGCTGCTGCAACAGTGGGGAGACTTTAGGACGCCACAAGTGTCCCTGCTCTGCACTGGCCCAAATCCCTGTAAGCCTCTGCATCTTTGTCCTGGCCTCCCTAAACATCAGGGCAGTTTGGCCTCCCTAACTTTGCAATAACCCAGACAGGCTGGAAGAGGGATAACATTCCTCCCTTCACCCTCCTCTAGGGAGCAGTTCTCCCACCGGGGCCAGGCTGAAGACCCCATCCTCCCCTGCCACGCCTGAGCTGCTGGAGATTCTTTCTGGCTCACAGCCATCTCTGCAAAACCCCAAATGCTCTCCTGTATCAGCTGCCTCACACACCACATTCCCTCTGCCCACGGACATGTCCTGCACATTGTCCTGTGACAGCCCCGGTGGCACCAGTGTGGCTGCAGCTCTCTGGCTGTGCCCCTCGAGGATTTGCTTCAGGGAAAGGAGGATTTTGAGTCTCCCAGAGGTGAAGGATTGCTCTAAACAAACTGCCTGGCCCATCTTGCCCCCCAGTTTCCCATTTTGCCTGGGTGAGCTGGTTGCCCCCCATGCCTCAAGGAGCTCTGCTTCAGTCAAAGTGGAATCATGTCAGTTCAGGGCAAAGAATCACCTGGAAAAACCAATGCAGACAGTTCCTGGCTGCTTTTAAGCATCAACACTGGCTATTTTATACCTTATACATAAAAATCTACTTTTAGCAGAAATCAACAAGGTTCCATTTACACTTACTCTCTCCCTGACAAACCTCATTTTTCATTTCCAGTTTTTCAGTGCCTTGAGGAGACAAGCTGCTTCCCATGGATAACAGCACCAAAATCACTCTATTTTGGTCAGGCTGGACCAGTGATGTGTATTTATAGCAGCATCTCTGTATATGCCAGCCTATAAACTGGTCACAGATCCCAGCCAGGAAAGGGTGGGAAAACCCCAAGGGTGAAATGCAATGGTCTCTGCAATTAAATGGTCTTTGCATCCATGAGAAGAGCCATGGGGAGCTGGGATCTCCCTCCATCCCACCGCGGGGCTGTGCCACAAAGCTGTTCTCCTTTTTCCTGGGATCACAGGGTGCTCTGTGCCAAGGTGCTGCCCAGCTCCTCTTTTCCTGCACAATACAGCAGGATGAGTTTGCCAGGCTCAGCGTGCTGTGGTGACAGGCTTCACCTCACCTGCCTTCACCACCTACCACGGGGGGCTCAAACCAAGGCAGGTTTTGGGGAGATGGGGTGAGCAGGGAGCAAGCAGGGCTGTCCTTCCCCTTGGAGGAAACCCCAGCTCAGACAGATCCTGCAACTGCCTTTGGGTTTTGTGGCAGCTCTTTCCTACCCCTCCAGAGCCAAGCACGTAGCAGAGATTGGGAATTTTACAGGAATGCCATTTTGTGGGAATTCATCCCTTACTGTGAGGTGATCCAGGCAGGTGCCCACAAGAAGCTTTATCAGCTTTATTCATGTCAGCTGCCTGGCCATAAGGATTGCAGGGATCTCCTTGGAAATGTTCTGGCTCCTCCAGCAGTGGAGCCCAGAGATTGACAGTGTGGTGGCAACTCTCTTTTATGGGATAACATGGTTTGTGGCATTAGTCCCTGTGGGGTGGTAGAGAAGCATAAAGGATGTCAGTGGCTGGGGTTTCTTTGGGAAAAAGGAGAGGGATTGTGCAAGCTCCTTTGCTCTTGGGGCAGCTTTTGAGAAAGAACAGCTTTCACTCCTGATGTGGAGAGTTTTCTTCCCCTTGCCCCCCAGATTTCATTAGAGTAAAAGCAGAGCATAGAATAAAACTGTGTCCTGAAAAAAATGGGCCTCACAGACAGGCAGCCTTTGTCCAAAGGTGTAATTACAGGATAAATATGGGATGCAGACCAAGAAATGCAGTCTGGTCAGGCATGCAGTCTCTTAGAAAAACACAACAGAAAACAAGGTTGTCATTTAATGCTGAAATGCCCACATGTGCTGCAGCCCTTGTGGGTCCCTCGCTGCCCCATGGATCTCCCCTCTGACCTGGTGTTTGGATGTTTGGATGGTGCAGCTGTAGCCGTGGACCAGCTCCCTGCCAGGACCACACCAAGCCCCACGACGGAGAGAAGGAAGGAGTTGATCTGGCCTCCAGCAGAAGCCAGTGGGGCTGGGTGAGGGCATTGCTGGTGTGATGGATTTCCTTCCCTCCAGCCCCTGTGCAGAAATCCCCTCCGATAGGGCTGCGAGGAGACATGGGGGATTAGCTCATCCGATCCCATTAAATGGAGCTGGAACAAGTGAGGAGAAGGGTATGGGAGGTCAGGGCAGCCAGCACAGCAGCCACCACCTCTGTTGTTTGGGAGAAACCTCATGCCAGGCTGGAAAAAGGCCTTTTTATGGATTTCTGTGGACCTGCCTGGCGGCTTGGCTTCATGGCCCAGCAGGGCCACCTGGGTGTTAAAGTGCAGGGCATCTGAGGTGGCATTTCAGAGACCTGCCCACCTTGACCGCTCCCTTACTTAGATTGCCCACAGCTTCTGCCTCAAGAAGGGCCTCTTCTCAGCAAGCCCAGCCATGTCAGCATGGCCCCAGGCAGCTCTGAGTGCTCTGAGAGGGAAGCAGAGAAGCAGCAGGATGTACCTGCTGTCCAAAGTCAACTCCGGATTAGACCAGTTGGAGGGAATCATTTCCCAGAAAGATCCCATTTATAGGGCAACAGGACATCCATCATTTGTTAAAGTCTCACTGGTGCTACATCATCTTGTGTCTCCTGCAATGACACTTCTCCAAGGAGAAGCAGTTTTGGCTGGTGGCCCTGTCCCACAGGACACATGTCCCCTCACTGTTCTGGGCTGCTTGTGGAAAAGGTCTCTCTGGTGATAATTAGCATCACCCCAATGTTCCTGAATTCCCCCCAAAGCACAGCTGCAGCAGGCTGGGAGGTGAGCCCGGAGGCGCTACAGCTGCAGGTTGTTTCATTTCCTTATTTTAAACCAAGCTTTAGTACTGCTTTATTTCAGAAAACTTAGGTCTTTTGAAAAGAGGATTTTTTTTAAATTTTTTTTTTTTTTTTGCATTGGTGTCTATGAGAAAGGATGAGGCTGCATCCATTGCAGCCCCTGTTGTGGGCTTCCTGCATGGTCTGTAGCAGGAGGCCCCTCTTGTGGGAGCACAAACCTCCCCCCAGGCAGCTCTGGGGGAATTCAGCTGCTCCAGGCTCGAAGGAGCCTCGTCCCCTGCGGCTTCCCGATGCGCCTGGAGCCTTGGGGGGGTTTAATGGGAGCAATTAGCCCCGTGGGTTTAATGGGAGCAATTAGCCCCGCGGAAATCTGCACGGGTCGGGGGCATGTTTTCTCTCTGTCCTGTGACGGTTTTGATGGGAAGCTGGAGGGTGTCCAGGAACAATTGCTCATGCTTGGCTAGCAGCGCCGGGCTGGAGCCAGCCGGGGCAGAGGCAGCGCAGGTAAGAACGGGCGGCCGTCGTTGTCCCCTCTGGAATGGTGTGGCCAGCAGGAGCAGGGAGGTCACCCTTCCCCTGTACCTGGCCCTGCTGAGGCCACACCTGGAGTGCTGTGTCCAGCTCCGGCCCCTCCGTTTGGGAAGGACCTTGAGACGCTGGAGCGGGTCCAGAGGAGGCGACGAGGCTGGAGAGGGGCTGGGAACACAAACCCTGTGAGGAAGCACTGAGGGAGCTGGGGGTGCTCAGCCTGGAGAAAAGGAGACTCAGGGGTGACCTCATCACTCTCTACAGCTCCCTGAAGGGTGGCTGTGCTCAGCTGGGGTTGGGCTCTTTCTCCAGGCAGCACTGCCAGAACCAGAGGACACAGCCTTGAGCTGCACCAAGGGAAACATAGGTTGGATATTAGGAAAAGGTTTTTTACAGAAAGGGTGATAAAATTCTGGAATGCTCTGCCCGGGGAGATGGTGGAGTCACCATCCCTGGATGTGTTTAAAAACAGGCTGGTTGCGGCACTCAGTGCCAGGGTTTAGTTGAGGTGTTGGGGCTGGGTTGGACTCGATGACCTTTAAGGTCTCTTCCAACCCAGTCTATCTGTTCTTATCTGTTCTGTTCTCCGGCCTCGGCTCAGCCCAGCTCCCGTTTCCCTCGGCGCTTGTTTTCCGTGTTCCTGCATTTGCCTGTCCTTGCCCCCTGGACTCTCTTTCCAAGCCCCGAAGCGCCTCCCCCCGCGGTGGGATGGGAGGGGGATGCCGGCCGCTCTCCAGTGTCCCCTCTTCGGCTGTGGCAGCTCAGTAGCTACTCCCCCCTCGTGCTGTTTCACAAACAATTACCCTAAAATCACATTCTCTGCAAAAGCCAACCTAATGGTGCTTTACCAGAGGCATTTACCGGGACGCTGCGTCCGACTGCGTTCCCTGTGCTGGCTGAGCTCTGTGGGCTTTTCCCAGCGCGCAGCTGCGGAATATCCATCTGACCTCAGCGACCCTGCTGCTTTCCCAGCAGGAAGCCTCCGAACAAAACCCGATTCACTCAGCAGCCCCAGGGCTGCTTGTGATGCCGAGAGCTGCGTGTGAGGCGGGGAGGAGGCTGACGCTCTCCATCGCCTGTGAGAGAGGAGGGTATGCCAAAAATCTCCGCTTTTTTGTGTCCTTTCCCCATCCAGCTGGCACCGAGCGCTCTGAAATCACACCTTGAAGCCTGGTGCTGCCCGGCCCTGCTCGGAAAACCTCCGCAGCCGGGGCGGGCGGGCGGATGGCTGCCCGGGGCTCCGGTGCCGCTGCTCCCCGCCGGCCGGCCCCGCGCTCCTCAATGCTGCCTCTGTTCTCCCTCTTGGGTCAAAAACGCGGCTTTTGTGAGCTCAGCCCAGCCGCAGCCCTGCACCGGAGCCCCAGCACGTTCCTCCCGGCTGGCAAAGCGCAGCCCAGCTGTGGCCAGCTGCCACCTCGTCTCATTTATTTATTTTTGCTTTTGGCCAACAGCTCTAGTTGGGGAGAAGGGGCCGTGCGGCTGCTGGGACCCCTCAGGATTCGCTGGCAAGCCCGAGGTGGAGACAATCACTCTCCACCAAAATGCTTGACTTCTCCCTCAGGTGGCTGCCGTAACCCAAAATATCTGGGGGAGAAAAAGAATGAGATACAAAGAGGGCTAAAAATAGGCATTTTAATTAATGAAATGTGAATTGGAGAGGGCAGCTTGGCACTGGGTCAACATCTGCAAATGGCAAACACTCTGAAACTCCCTGGGCCTCTACCAGGTTTGGCCACCCATCAGTGCTGTTAGCACGTATTTCTGGGGCTCCCCCCGCGCAGGGGACACCCACCAATACTGAGGAGACAGGAGATGCTTTGGACTCTGTGCTGGGGGCCTTGTTTTTAATCAGAGAAGTCTGACCCCCTTTCAGCACCGCCGAAGTTCACAGTCGCTGCCGCACGGGGGCTGGGGAGGTTACAGCCCGTCAGTCCCCAGGGGCTCTCCCAAGATCACACAGAAGGTGGTCTCCAGCTAAAACGTGGTGGTCTCCAGCTAAAACATGACCTCTCTTCTGGGTGTCTCCCTTCGTTGTATGTTGTGCTGCTCTGATTTTTGGGCTTAGCTCCTTGGCCAGCCTCCCCCTCCTCTTCACATAATAAATAAAAAATTCACCTGGTATGCAAATACACAGGAGAAAAAAGGAAACAAACCCAAACCTCCAAAACCAAGTTTGAAGAGCACCAAACCATAGTCACCTCATTTTGTTGTAGCCCAAGTGCCGTCCAGGGCTCTGTGGGCAGTTTCCAGTCTCTGCTGGTGTGTGAAGGCACTAAACCAAGAAGGTCTCTGGGCGCTTGCTGACACCACAGGGATTTTGTCTTTGCCTCGTCCCAGCTGGCATGGGGGGGTGGCAAGGCAGAGGTGCTTGGTCCTGTCTCCCTCTGCCTGCCATCACCCTCTTCTTCCTCAGTGCAGCTGCCGAGCAGGAGAGGCGGCCCTGTTGCCGACCCCACCGCCCCTCACCCTTACCATTTCCCCATTCCCGGAGAAATTGTGTAATTCAGGCTCTGCAGGACCCTGGGGCCAGCTCTGCCAAGATGCTCCGGCTCCTGGGGCTGCCATCTGGCAGCAGCGAGGAGCATTTTTGAGAGCAGAGACCCCCCAGGTCGTCTCCGGACCGGCCGGGAGCACGGCCGCAGCCCCTCGTTCCGCCCCGCCGCCGTGGCCCCGCGCCGTTACGTGACCCAGGCGGGCTGTGCCTCCTCCAGCAGGCTGAAGGAGCGGTTGGCCAGCGCTGCAGGGCTGCTGGCCAGCTTGTAGCCAAAGAGCTGCATGGCTGGGGCGCAGGCGTCCTGCACCACCTGCGCCAGCTTGAAGGGCATGCTGAACCGCCACTTGTCGAACTGCTCCGAGGAGTTCTTGCACGTGGAGTAGACGCCGTTGCCGTCGGGGGGAGCCTGGGTGTTCTTGCCGATCCACTCCTCCACCTGCCGGGTGAGGGGCAGCCCGGCGAAGCGGAACATCTCCCGCGCCTTCTGCAGCGGCGCCCGCGCCACGTCCTCGTAGCGCACCAGCATGTAGCGGCCCCGCAGCCAGCCCGGCCGCCGCAGCCCCAGCTCCGCTGACACGCGGATGCTCTCGCAGTGGCCCCGCAGCCGCTGCACCTCCTCCTCGCGCAGCGGAGCCTCCCCTTCGGACGCCCACTTCTTCCAGGTCTCGTACTTGCCCGAGAAGGCCACCATGCGTGAGGCCAGCACGGCGCGGGGGTCCCGCACCAGCTGGATGATGCGCAGGTCCAGTCGAGGGTCCTCCGCCAGCGGCTGCAGGAACTCCAGCTGCCGGATGCGCACCGTCTTCAGGGCCACGTGCTGCTTGCGCCGGCACGCCTCGGCCGCCAGCGTGATGTTGAGGGGGCCGCAGCGGCGGTTCTTGCAGTAGTACTTCTCAAAGACCTTCTTGGTGCTGGGCGTGCAGACGGGCTCCTCGCACAGCGAGTGGCTGGAGCCCCGCCGAAACAAGAAGGGCGTCAGGTGGCCCTCGGGAACTGGTGAGATGAAGTTCTCTAAGATGTAGAGGTCGCAGAGGAGGAGCTGCTTGAGGACGTCTCGGTAAACCAAGGCAGAGCCCACCGCGCTGGCTCCCCCCGGCAGGAAGGTCACCGTCTTCTCGACGTGCCAGAGGGGCTCAAAGAGGTAGAAGATGCTGCCCTGCTGGTTGAAGAACTCGCCGACGAAGGAGGAGCCAGTGCGGGTGGTGGCCATCAGCAGGACGTGCCGCCGTGGCCCGGGGTCCCCGTCACCTGCCAGCTGCAGGGTGATGTTGTACAGGTGGGACCTCAGCTGGGAGAAGGCAGCGTCCAGCTCCTGCAGCGAGGCCAGCGAGCCGTTCTTGGCCGGTGCTGGGCTGACCTCAGTGCTGTTGGCCTCTGCCAGTGCCTGCGGGGACTGCTTCAGCTTGTCCGAGACCCTGTGGGGAGACCCAGCCCGGCCTGGAGGACAACGGGACCACCCTGCATCCCAGTGGGGACTTGGGGGGCTCCCGCTGCATAGGAGCTCAGGACTGGGGGAGAGGGGCTGCAAACCTTGGCGTGGCTCAGATGCCCGCTGCCTACCTGGAGATGAAGTTGTTCTCCTTCTCGATGATGACGAGGCTGATGACGAAGACCAGCAGGACGGCGTACTTGCTCTTCATCTTCAAGCAGTGCAGCAGCTCCCGGATATCCTGGGGCAAAGCGCGTCGGATCTCCATGGGGAACACACACGGGTCCCTCCTGCACGCCAGGAAGGTGTCTTGAGCTAGGGCCTCGCCAGCCCTGCCTGTGGGGAGAAGACTCAGCATGGTGACGGTTCCCTGCAAGCAGGGTCAGAGGCTGACAAAGGCTGGACAAGAGCAGTAAAAAGTGGAAGCTCCTCCCTACTGCTCCATCCCACCCCCGACTGCTCCATCCCATTCAGCAGCTGCCTGAATGCCCCATCGCTGCTCCTCCTCCTTCCCAAAATATATCTGCTCGACAGGACCCCCTCCCACTCTTCCACCAGCCACCCCTGCCCACCCTGAAACCCAATCCCTGCCACCCGACAGCTGCCTGCTTCCCGCTGGCAAAAACCTGCTGCTGCCAGCGAGGGAGCCCCCGCATCATCCGGATCTTCGGCACATTGTGGCTCCCAACCTCTGGAAAGGGGAGGGTTGGAGGCTCCACCGTAGGGCCCCAGTGTGGGGCTGAGCAGCTTCCGCCTTCCCCCAGCATGGCAGCAGCAGCTGCTGAGCCTCGGAAATGAAACCCAGAGAGTTTTCAGGAACAACGGCGGGCCGGAAAACACTGCTGCTGCCAGTCCCTCTCGGGGAGTAGAATGCTCCGGGGGAGGTTTTTGCCAAAAAAGAGGGGAAAAAAAAAAAAACCAAACCAAATGATGGCGCAGCTGCTTGGTGTGGGATGCGAAACCAGGAGACTTGGCATCCCCGCCCAGCAGAAAAGACCCGCCCTCCCCAGCCTCTCCTTCAGCGCCCGAATCGGGGTGTTGCTGGAAACCGCTCTGAGTCACACCAAACCCACACCCCAGCTGGAGACTTTGGGGGCCACAGCCGCTCTTTCGGGCTCTGGGGCAGGTCCCCAGTGTGCAGACTTACACCCCTAGGCCTTGCTGGCACCTGCCACCTGCCCGGGGTGACGCCGTTCGCTCGTCCCGCTTTCTTGGCCAGACTTTCGGTGACTCAGGGAAAGTCTATTTAGCCTTGGCTGCGACCCCGGCAGCCCGTCCCAGCCCTGCTTTCAGGGTGAAGGAGGGGAGCCAGGCAGAGCCCCATCCTCTGGGGGGCCTCGGGGTTTGCTGGAGGGGAGATGCCCGGGCCAAGCCTCGGCATCTGCAGCCCCCGGCAGCGGAGCGTGGATGGGGAAGCCCTGCCAGGCATTGCGTCACGTCGCAACCTCTTCCGCATCGTGCTCGGCCAAAATGAGCATTTTTTAGCGTTGCTCGCTGAGTGCCCCTCCGGCTGGGAAGGAGGGAGCGTGAGCAGGAGGGGTGGGATGTGTCCCGGGGCCAGGGCAGCACCCCAGCCTGTCAGGTTCCCGGTCCTCTCTGTGCGAGGACCAGGAATTTCCCAGCTTGAGCAAAGCACTCAGCTCCCGAGGCTTGGCTTCCAGCCATTTCCTTTCCAGCAAAACCTTCTAAAAAGAGACATCCACACCCACGCACCCAGGAAACTCAGGATTTAGTGGGATGCAGGGACTCTGGAGAGGCCTGGCAGCCCCAGAGCCCTCCCACAGTGGTCCCCCAGCTCCCCCCTTTCAGCAAGGGGCAGCCCCGGCACACATGTGTGCGTGTGTGTGCTCGTGTGTGTGTGTGTTTAACAGCCCTGTTAGTTTAGTTTGTCATCACGCCGCTCCTCGGGGACAGGCCAGCAGCCGGGGCAGGTGCCTTTCGCCAGCCGCCCCTCATATTCCGCCCTCCTCGGTCGTGCCCTCTCGATGACAGGATTTGTCGGAGTGTTTGAGCAACCGAGAGAAACAAATCAAATACACGAAGTCCTCGGTGTGCGGCCGCGTCTCCGAGTCACAGCGTCCCAGGCAGCGGTGATCGGCATGCCTGCCCTCGCCTGGGGCTGGGGACAGTCCCCTCGCACGGGGGACGGCATCAACCGCTTCCTCACACAAATCCCTGGACAAAGCCAGCCCCGCGTTTTCCCCCTCTAATGCCCCCAGCTGCCTGACCACAAATGAGCCACAGAGCAGGAATTATTCACGGGGGTGACACAGAGAACCATGTCCGGCAGCGCCGGCAAAACCCTCCTTCACAGGCGCGGGGCAGACATCGTTCACTAAATCAACAACCGGCTGCAAATCCTGCCCGGGACCCGCGGGGCGGCAGCGACAGGCGCGGGGCCCCGGCAGGGCTGAGCTGTGGGGCTGGGGACACGAGGGTGACCTGGTGAGGCTGCCTGGCATCCCGAAGCTCTTCCTTGCTGGGGCCCGCGTGGCGCAGCCCAGCTGGGGCACTGTGCAAGCCACAAGTGCCCCTTTGTGAGGGGAACAGAGGGGCTCTGTGTCCCCTGCACGTTCCCCTCCAGGGCTCTGCCGGGATGGGATGGATCAGGATCAGGAGAACCATCGGGATGCTGCTGCTGCTGCCCCAGGGTGCCCTGCCAGTGTCCACTCCTGGGGAATGCACCTGTGTGAGCAGACGGATGGATGGACATCACCCCTGGAGATGGTAGGCAGTGTCATCTTGCTCTCCACGTCCCAAAGCAAAGAGGAATAATTTCCAGGAATGCTAAACTGAGATGCTGCAGAAGGCAGCACCCACAGCTCAGATGCTGCTCCCTGCCTTTTCCTATCCCTCAGGCTGGAAGTGCTTTTCAATTCAGCAGGGATGGCTGCAATTCCTATTGCAGAGATCTATGGATTTCCCAGATGAGTTAAAGCCAGGAAAAGGAGCTTTTTTTGGGTGGTGTTGGGGATTTTGTTCCCATGGAAATCTGCCCAGGTGGGATCCTCCACTACCAGCAAGTTAACTTAACCTTGCCACAGCAAGAAGGAAGGACTTGGACAGTAACGGAGACACCAAATCATTCCAGTCCACTGGAGCAAGTTGTTTTGTGGGATGGATGTTCTCACTGGTGGTGCAGGTGGGGTGAGAAGAGCAGAGGCCCTGTGAGAGGAAGGAGGGAAGGGCTGCTCCTGTCACCCTTCTGCAGGGCATTCCACGGGACTGTCTGGCTGGCAGAGCAGAGCAGGGGGTTTGAGCTCTGTTTTGGGAAAGGAAAGGTCTTACACAAAGCCTTGGGGCTCTCCTTCCCCAGCTCTGGCTGCCCTGAACCCCCACCAGGTGAGATCCAGGAAAGAAAGATGCCTGTGGCTGCCAGGGGCAGCCAGCTGGAGGTGAGACTGGATGAAGTCACATTTTCCTCTGGTGATTCAACAGGCAACAACTGAGCTCTGGACACAGAAAGGCAGTGAAACACCCACGTGCAGGAGTTCCCTCCCTGCCTGAGATCCTTCTGACGATCCAGCCCCCATCCACTCCCATGCATCCCTCCATGGAAGCCCACAGTGACCTGCAGCTGAGCTCGCTGCCCCTGGCGCTGCTGCTGCACTGAGTAATTCCCTCCACGGTCCTTTACTTCATCAGACTTCCATCAGACACTGGGATCAGCAGAACACAGGGGCGGAACAACAAAGAGATAAGGAGCACGGGCTTATCTGCTCTCCGTGCTGCTCTTTGTCTGCAACCTGGGAAAAAAAAAAAACCCTCTGTATTTACTCTTTCAACTATTTCCGCTCCCAGCTTCCTCCCGAGGCTGGCCTTGGGAAACGTGCCACCAGAGCTTCCCACTTTGCTTTCATCTCCCAGCAATTTTCATCCTGGTCCTGGCTGTCCTCCAAGGCATGGCACAAGCACAGCACTGCTTCGGTTTGCCCCGCGGCGCAGCTAAGGAGCCTGTCCAGGCAGGTATTTTTTGGTTAAAAACATGTCTAGTCAAGCTAAAAAAAAAAAGAGGGGAAAAATGTCACCTCCTACGATGTTTATAAAGTTGCTGAGAATAGTCACAATCCTCATCAAACTGAAGCCTGGAAACTGCCCATTGGAGGAGAAAGTTGGGAATGGAAAGTCCTTCTGACTCAGAGGTTACACTCAGGAGCAGCAGCAGCACTGGCACAAACAGGCACCACTGGAACAACTTTGTTTTCACTACACGAGCTCTCAAACTCCAGGTGCATGAGGTTGTCCCCTGTCCTCTCTCCACTGTCCTGCCTGCTCTCTGTGATGACCCAGATGAGCCGTCCGTGTTCCTCGTGTCCCAAAAACCACTGTGCAGAAGGGGTGTAGAGGCTGCTGAGGGCACAGTAATGTTGGTGACACGACCAGCACAGGCTTCATGGCCAGGACAGACTGGTCTTTTCTCTCCCTCACCTTGGTGGTGTCCAAAGAGACACCAAGAGTTTCCTCCTGACCCAGCAGAGAGGAGAGCTGCTGCTCCTGTCCCTGGTGAACCCAATGGGGCTCAGAGACATCGGTGCTGGGCGTGGGGATAGAACACGTGCATCTGCCAGGCAGGGACCAGCCTCTGGGCTTGGATCTGGACCAGGACCCAGCTAAAACACCTTCCACCTTGAAACCAACCCGTCGGCAACCACAGACACAGCTGGGGTGGGGTTTGCAGCACCACCTGCGGCAAAGGTGCGCGATCGAGTGCACCGAGCTGCTGGGCAGCGAGGGGGGCTGCAGAGCGGACCACCAAGACGGGTGAGAGGACGTTTGCTCGGCGCCGGTGGCACAATGCCGGCTGCTGTGCGTGCCGGCGGCCCCCGGCCACGCTGGGAACCGCAAACGCCCGACCCTGCTTCAATGAGCCCTTTCTTTGGGGCGCAGAGCCGCGGTCCCTCCCACCGCCCCACACTCCTTCCCCTCACTGCTCCACGCTCGCCTGGAAGCTCCTCGGCCAGACCCACCCCGAAAGCAGGGATACGGCGCTCCCTGTGCCGCCTCTGCTCCCCTTTCAGCCCGAGGCGGGCGCCTGTAGCGCTCCAGGGGTGCAGAAGGGATTGGTGGCAAGAGATGTTGGCGAGGGGACAGTGACCTGTGCTCGAGTCAGCACAGGGAGACTGGGGGTGTGAAATCGAGCCGCACGCTGAAGCAACATGGCAGATGTGGAAAAATCGCGGAGTTAAACGCCTGTCCTGGTGTAGTGTTGTAAATCGTTGGCGGTGGAAAAGGAGACGCTTTCCTCCAGGCACCAAAGCCAGGCTCGGTGCAAAGGCAGTGGGGCGTGGGCAGCTCTCCCCGGCGTGGCCGCGAGCAGATGCTGAAATCCCCGCAGGCACTGAGGGGGGACTCTGCTGGGATAGCCTTTCCCCCCAGGGTACCCCCATGCCATCCGGGGCCCGTCTGAGGCCGTGAGGGTGTCAGAGTCCCAGCTCCGGCAGAAATGTCGCTGGCTCCCGGGCGCCGGGAGCCGGCCGAGGGCCAGCGTGCCCTGGTGGCCCCGGGACAGGAGGGGAAAGGGTGCGAACAACTTTCCAGTGCTCCCTGGTAGCGGCTGACAGGACGGATGATGCAACTCCGGGATGGTTGTGAGAAACTCATTTTCCAAAGTCTCCTTCTGTCGCCCCAAACGCGCTCCGCTCCGGACGGAGGCTCGGCGCTGCCGCTGCAGAGCTCGATCCCATTCCATTGATTTTTTTTTTCCCCCCGGGTTTTTTTTCCCCGAAAGAAAGGCGCAGGGAGAGCTGCTGAGCAGTCATGTGCTGGGAGGACTTTCGGCAGCGGGGTGCTGGGATCCGGCTGTCCGCCGAGGGGAGGGAGGCAGCGGAGGAAGGGAGGCACCGCCGGCTCTGCCCCGCTGCGGGAGCGGGCGGCGGGGGGCCCCGCACCGAGACAAAGGAGCGGCCGAGGCCGGAGGGCGCACAAAGGAGCCGGCGGAGCCCGGGGCCGCCCCGCGGGGGGATGCGGCCACCGAGCCCCGGGCTCCCCGCCGGCCCCGCTCCCCCTGCCCGCGGCGGGGGGATGAGCTCGGGGCCGCGGCCCCTCCTCGCCCGCCCAACTTCCCGCAACTCCCCGCCGCGCCGGGAAAGACCCGATCCCCGCCGCCATCCTCCCCCTCGCCCCGGGGCTCCCGCTGCCCATCGCGCCGGCCCCGGCCCCCGGCTGCGCTCCGGCCCCGGCCCCGTCCGTCCCGACCCCCGCTGCACCTACCCGGCGGCGGCCGCTCCGCGGGGCGAGCTCGCCCGGTCCTGCCGTGCGGGAGGAGAGAGAGCAGCGGGTCCCCTGCTTTTCTTCACGGTGCTGTCATCCTCCCTCCCTCTCTCCCTCCCTCCCTCCCTCCCTCCCTGATTCCCTCCCTCCCCTCTTCCCTCCCTCCTTCCTTCCTTCCTTCCTCTCTGCCGGGGCAGCGGCGGGGGGAGCGGTCCCGACGCCTGGACGCGGGTCCCGGGGCGGGGCCGGGCAGGGTCCCCAGGCCAACCCCCGCTGCCCCCACCCCGGCACGCCAGGCCGGGAAACCGGGAGCTGCCGGCCCCCGCCTCGGGACCGCTGGAAGGGGCCGCCCGGGTGGGGAAAGGGGGGAAGTACGGTCCTGGGAGCCCACAGATACCCCGCGAAATTGTCCCGTCTGGGCCAAGGTGAGTCCCCTCCCGGGCACCACGGGCTGATTTGGGCTGTAGGCTTCCTGCCCAAAGCAGGGTCACGCTGGGGTGGTCGGGGCTTTATCCTGAAAGCCTCCAAGGATGGAGCTAGTATAACCTCTCTTTGCTCACTGCCGTACTGGAGAAATTGTTTCTTCTTCTATCCACTCCAAACCTCTCCTACCCCGGCTCTCACCATCCCATCATGTGAGGAACCTGGCTCCATCTCTGTGACCACCTTGTGGCAAGGTTCCTCTTTGTTCTCCTCAGCCAAAACTGGCTTCAAGGTCAGCACCTTTCTCCCTGAACTCCACTTTGTCCCCACACAGGAGCTGTGGGTGGGTGGGTTGGTCCCACCGTGGTGTGCTGTGCTGCTGAGGTCACATCTCTGTGCTCCAAGAGGGCAGGGAGTCAGAGCAGCCTACTGGGAGCAGCCCAGGAGCACTGGGGGACACCGGCTGTCACTGTCCCTGCAGGGCAGGCTTAGGGTCTGGAGCATTAAATCCTACAGAAATGACTGTTTTGGCTGAAGTGCAGAAATGCTCCCAGCTCCCTCAGAGCTCTGTAATGTAAGACACCGAGGAGCTGAAAGACATCTGGCAGGGCAAGCAGAGAGAGATCCAAAAAAACCAGTCCCCATAAAAACTTTCAGCCTTCTTTCACATTCCTGGCATAGTTTTTCTGCTACGCATGTGGCATTGACAACAAAATGCAAGTTTTCTTGGCATTTAAGTGTGGTGATCAACATCATTCATCACTCCTCAGTGGCTTCCCGTGAGCCAAGGTGATGGGCATGGGTTTGCATGGAGAGCGCCAGCACCTGGTGGCAGAGTGGGTGTGCAAACAGCAAGGCGGGGAAGCCTGGGTGTGATGTTCATGGCCTTCCTTCCTTCCTGCCTTCCTGCCTTCCTCCCTCCCCACCCTTCCCTCCTTCCCTCTCTTTTCCTGGTTCTAGCAGGCACCCACACCAGTGGCTCTGCAATCCAGCTGCAGATAGGCAGGACATCTCTGCTAACTCCGGGGCTTTGGCTTCTGCGGCACTGCTGATGGAGCTGGGGTGAAGGGCAGTGTCCCTGAAGGAAACTCAGCCCAAACGAGGCAGCCCCGGGGCTGGCAGGATCGGGCCTGTGTCGGCTGTCAGGCTGATCATGTCAGAAAAGAGCAGATAAATCTGGCTGGCCGCACAGTGCAGGGGTTTTGTGGGGTTTTGAGACACAGCAAAACACTTTTAAGCTCCTCGCTTGTTATTTCAACTGGAGCAGGGCATTCTGCCTCGGTTTATCTGGGCAAAGATCTTGGCAAAACCACAACCCCGATGCATAAATAATTTTGAGATGAGGGCAGAGAGAGGCGGGTGGGCAGCTGAACACCCACACGAGTGGGTGTCACTGTCCTTGCAGGATGCTTTAGCGGCAGGAGCAGGGGACAGAGCTCTCCTCGCTGTAGGGCACAGCCTGAGCCCGGGGCGAGCTCCCTGCCAGCTCTGCGAGCACACGTGGGGCTCGGGACGGAGATCACCTTCCTGCTTCATCAATAATGAAGCTGGCACGGGAGGAACAAAGTGGCTTCTGCAGCCCTCGCACTGCCGAGAGAGGCGGCGGCAGAGGCAGGGAGTTGTGTTTCCTCCGCCCTTCGCTTACCTGCGGGATCACATTCCCTCCGCCGCCCATTCCTCCTCCCCAGGGATAACAGAGACGCTGCTCCTCGCTCCCTGTGTTGGACAAAGGCGTGGAGGCAAAGGAGGAGTCCCCACAATGACATCAGGAGCAAGGAAAGGGCGACGTGTCTCTATAGCAACCAGGATGCTCTGGGTTTTCGGGGAATAACCAGCAGCTGCTGGTGAAACCAAGCATCTGCCGCTGGTTTTACACCCTCGGTTCAAGTTGATGATGTGGCAGTGACCAGGTCAGGCTACAATTTGAAAAAACCTCCCCTGGTTTTTCCTCTGTCAGCACCAGGGCAGCATCTCATTTTTATCACTGGCGTGATAAAAAGCATTGTCCCATCTCGCAGGATCTGCTTCAACAATTTAGGTAAAAACCAGAGATAATCAGTTGTTTTTTTGGGTGGTAAAATCTACTTAAAACGTAGGAGACAAAATGGTGTGGGAATTCGAGTTAGTCAGCAGGGAAGAGAATGATTTGAGGTAAAAATGATGTAATCAACAGGTAGGAAAAATTTTGTCAAGAAAACTTTAGGTGGTCTGTAAGGAACAGCAAATATTTTGGGGGTAAGCTGTGAGATGATCTGTAGGGGACATAATTACATTTTTTGCAATAGCCTAGAGGTAATCAGCAGGGGTTTTTTAATGTTAAAATATAGGCAATCTATTGGGGAAAGAATGAACATATTGGAAATAAGACAGAGGGTTCTTTTGATTGTAAAATCTGTAGAGGATGAAATGAACTTTTGAGGGCTAAATGTGAGTTAATCTCTAAATCTTCATCCCAGATTATTGCACAATATCATATTTTCAGTTTTAAAAACACCTCACTCAATGAGCAGCAGGACTGATCCGTGTCCCAAACCACTTCCACCTTTTTTAAACACCAGTGGCTTCATCTGCTGGGAGAAGAAAGTGGGAAACAATGACAAATAAATGTGGGGAGATATCAGGGAGTTGCAGACTGGTTTAGGTTGGAAAAAACCTAAAAGATCACCTAGTTCCAACCATGAAATCTATTTTTCCTGCTGTATCATCTAAAGCCCTTTGAGCTGGTAAGAGTTAAAAGCAAATCTCCCAATCTTCAGGGAACAGGCTAACTAGCACTTTCCTTTGGCATAATGAAGCATTGCTATTTCTGCACCTTTTTGAGTCTCCAAAGCTTGTTTAAAACAAAATGCCTCATGTGGATGCTGAGTGTGAGAATAGAAAACCCCAAAGGATGCAATTTATTGGCAGAAGACTTTACAATTCCTCCTCTCTTCCTTTTCCCAAAGGAAATGAAACAATAACTAACCATTTCCCCCACCCTGTGTGGGTGCATCACCCCGGAGCTGGGAGCAGGGTGTGTGTGGGTGTGTGCCCAGCCATCCCAGGGGCTCCAGTTTCCCATAACCTGCACCAGGCCTTCCCAAGGAAAGCACTTTCAGTAAAGACCGCCTGGCTACGGGCTGCTATCAAGAAGGTGACAGTGTGAAAATCCTCGTCATCCTCCAAGGGCTGAATGCCATTTTTAATCACTGATCCACCTGTCCTTGGCCTTTTCCTCTTAAACCTTCCCACATAAACCTCACAAGGGAGTTTCCATCCCCTGTGCCAAGGCTGCCCTGCTTTTCCTGTGGAATGCAGAACCAAGAGTTGGAACTTTTCTAGGTTTTTTTTTGTTTGTTTGGGGTTTTTTGTTTGTTTGTTTTCTGGTTGTTTTGTTTGTTCAGTTTTGGGGTTTGTTTGCTCGCTCGAGTTTTTGGGTTTTTTTGGCTTGTTTTTATGTTTGTACGAATAATCAAACACTTCTATTCCCTCCTGCTGGGAAACCTCTCTCCTTGCAGCCATCAGCGGGGTGTTCCACCCTCTCTGCCGCTGATGGGTCTCGTGTCAAAGAGGGCTGTAAGAAAGCCAAGCTTGGCAGCTCCGTGTTTTCCCCCCGTTTTGAGCCCTGCGGTGCAGCTGCTCCTCTCCCCGCGCTCCTGCTGCCACCTGCCGACCGCCCTCTGTCCCCCGGCCTCCGGGTCCCAGGCTGCAGCCCTGACCGGAGCGGCTGCTGCCCTGCCTTTGGGGGGTTCCTCTCCCGGGCAGCCCAGCTCCGCCCGTGCTTCCTGGCCCTGCAGATTAGAGGGGGAAAGGGAGCGCTGCCAGACCCCACATCTGCTTTTTCTGTTCCTCCTTCCCCATCTCTTCCACGGACTAACCCCAAAAAAGCTCCTGTCTGCTCCCTGCCTCACCCTTGTCTGCCCCGGCAGTGCCTGTTCCTGCCTCAGCCACGCTGCGGTCCCTGACCCCACACCCTGCTGCAGCAGCTGTCATGGGAGGGTGTTGCCATCTATAGGAAAAAGCAAATTGCCCACCAAGAGGGCAGCAAGCCCCGACAGTGGCCTTGGTGACAGGGCCCAGGGGCTGGTGGAGATGACAGCCAGCAAAGAGATGTCCCTCAGCCAGCAGGATTTGCTGTCTGCTCAGCACCCGAGGAAGGAGCTCTGCTCTCCATGGAGAACTGATACTTGGCCAGTTTTTATGCAGGACCTGTGGATGCTGTTTTCTCATGTTTGCTTTCCTGGCTGTCTGGCTTGTGCAGCCCCAGCACATCCCATTCTCTGAGCTCTCCAGAGAGACTTTCCTGGGATCTTTCTTCCACTTTCGCAGCAGGTGTAATTAAAACAGGCCTTCATAATGAGGGTGGGAGCTCAGTGGGAATTCAGGTGATGTGCTTTCGACTGAGCTCCATTCACCCTCCCCTCACTGCCTCCTTCAGCCCCCCACAAACGTGTGAAGAATCTTCAAATGACCCTGCACCTCATTTTCTGTTCCTTTTTCAATTCTACTTCTCTAAAACTGCTGAGGGCGAAATAAAGAAGTTGGTTTATTTTTAATCATTGCAAACGCTTTCCAAACCTGCAATGCGAAAGATTCACTTTTGACACGATGAGAGCAGCTGAGCCAGGGGGATTTCTGTCGAGAAGAGAGGCTGGCAAACCTTAAAGCAGTGACACCAGTAGAAAAAGCCTCTGATGTCCCCTATCCCAGCAAGGCCAGGCTGCTGCTCTCCCAGGTGAGCAGGAAGCCTTGTGCTTTCTGATTTGGTGTTTGAAGCTTCTGTCACAGAGGAAAAAAGGCAAGTGAGAAGGGAGGGGGATCACATGCAGGCTGCAAGTGCATTTGTACCAGTGTCAGTGGCTCTGGAGCAGCCCTGCAGTGTAAAAAATGCCATCATGTGGCTGTCAGCATCTCAGCAAGGTCAGCAGCATCCTCAGCTGGGTAAAATCCGTGTCTCCCTGCTCGCTACACGCATGAAAACTCCCCATCTGGCCAACCCACTTTCCCAACGCACCATTCAAGGAAGGGAACTCTATTTAGGATCAACCAAGTGTAGCTCCTTTTCTTTCTGACCAGCCTGTGTGTAAAGAGAAAACCCCAGCATAAAGGAGCTGATTGTGCTAAGTGGCAGCAGTTACCCACTCTGGGCCTCACTGGGAGAGGAAATGTCTGCAAAATGGTCACTTGTCTCATTCTCTGACCTCCAAATAGAAGGAAGTGAGAACCACGTTGTAGTGGAGAGTTCTGAGCATCCAGAAAACCCGAGGAGTGACTCAGGGTTTTGGGTGCTGAGCCATTCAGCCAGGGCGCCCACTGGGTTTTACTCGGGAAGCACCACACAGGGCCACAGGCACAGACCAAAGCGTGGTCTCTGCTGCAGGCTGTCCTCTTCTGCTCCTCACCCAGAACATCACGAGTCTTAAGAGTATGGAAATAAATTCTGGCAGCACTGGCTTATTAATAATCTAAGCCAAACCCTCGGGGTCAAGATGTTTATGAAATAGTGTGGTTTTATCAAGGTGTTCTCAAATGTTGATGAAACCTTCAGGAAGCCCTAGGTTGGAAGAGGTTCCTCATGCTGAACGCTTTCATCAGTGAGGTTTATTGGCACACCTTATTTCAGTGCCCTAACGGGTTGTTTTATCTCATCTGTTTGTTGCCCTGACATTCCATGGGGTGCTTAAATCCATCTAACGCAGGGGAAGGATCATCTGTGTTCTCTTTCTGTCCCTGACACATGTTCCCTCTCCCTCCCTTTCTGAGACCTGCAGTAAAGTGAGCCTGTAATCTTATCTTTTATTGCCTTTCCTCTGCAGGGGGAGTTTAGAGCTGGATCCCCCAGATGCTCCTGATGTGGCTGGATCAGGAGCTGACCAGGGCTACTCAGTCTGTCCCTGGGCAGGGAAGCAGCAGGAGCACGTGGCCAGGGGGTGAGGGGTGGCAGGGAAGTCCCCTCCAGCAGCAGCTCAGGCGCGTAACAGTTCCACTGAGAACACCACCTGGGTGGCTCCTGACAGTCCCTAAAGTCACACTGTGGCCTTGTGGAGATAACATCTCGGCCTGGGGACCTTTCTGACTTGGTGATAACCAAATCCTCACTGCTTTACACACAATGAGGACACCAGGACCTTTGGAGCCTTGCTCATAACAGAGAAGGGCCTTTCCAAAAAAGGATCTGAAACAAAAGCACCTGAGCAGATAAGGGACAGAGAACCAGTATCTGCCCAGAAGCCTGGGGAGTTCACTGGGATGTGCGTGGGGCCAGCCAAGCCCTGCAGCTGGACCTCTGCAAGATTCACCTCTAGGAAATGGCACTGCTGCAGCCTGGAAGAATGGGACTTGCTTCTCCACCTCAGCTGCTCTAGTCGCGGTGGGTCTCGTTTGAAATGGGTGTTGTGGGATGAGACACGGTGCGTGACACAGGGCAGGACCCTCCTGCTATAAAACACATGGGTCCCAGGGAGAGGGCAGGATGAGGCCCGCCAACATCACCTGCTGTGTGTGGACACCTGTAGGAGGAACCACTGCTGCCAGCAGGGAGGCTGTCACTGGAACACCTGCTCAGGACAAGCTGGAGAAACCCAGACACTTTCACTAGAAATCACTGCAAATTCCATGTATCTTCCTGTTCCTGTTGTATAAATCTGTTTGCTTTCTAAGCTTCCCTGTGAAACACAAGCAGCTCAAACCTGATAATCCTCATTTTAATGGAAAAAAACAGTTTCCAAATCTCTTGGGGTTAATTAAGTCTCATTTGCAGATGGGCTAGCAAGGACAGAACTTAGTGGTTCTGGACCTTGTCCCACTAAAGGAGCACAGAGAGAGACCAGCTGCAGCTGAGCAAGAGAATCACAACCTGAGGGGAAGCAGCTGTTGGGTAAGTTTTAAAAGGCAGTTGCAGTGGCCTAGTGAGGGGATATGGGGATGGTTATTTTTCAGCAGGGTTGTGGTCGGTGTTTTGGGCTGGTTTTTCTCTCTGTCCTTCCACAAGTGCTGGGTGTGACCCAGTGTGTTAAGCCAGGAATATCATTTGCTGCTGTAGACAGAGTGTGGCTTTATGCCTTTTTTTTTTCCTCCTCTTTCTTCCATGGGCTCAGCCATGCTTTTGCCCTGCAGCTGACTGGGTTGCAGTGCCCAAGGTTGAATGCTAACTCCTACGCCTCTCTGCCCTTCCCTGGGGAAGGATAAGGAAGGTTTTGTTTCTCCTTTGACATTCACCATGGCAAACACAGCTCAGCAGAGTGGTGAGTTTTGCTCCAGCTATTTCCTGGCAGTAGCTGAGCTTGTGTGGGTACCTGATGCTGTCTTTCTTAGGGCCAAGATTAACAAACTGAGGGTGAAAATAAACCTGTATTGATTTTTTTTTTCCCCGTGGTGAGCAGGTGTAAAGACACATATGAGGTGATAATCATGGAAACTGTGACTGCCATGGAAAACCAGGCTGCTGGCTGCCACTGTGATTGCCATGGAAGACCAGGCTGCCAATGCTTCACTGGTCAGCACTGCCCATGGAATTCATAAAGCATCTCTGTTGCCTGTGTTTGCTGTTTTGATGAGACGCTCCAGTGTTCCCCCAGCTGCTGTTGGGTGAACAGTGGGAAGGACACAGGAAAGAAGGCTGTTCCAGGGAGTCCTCTTGTGAAATCCAAAGGTATTGAATCGTGGCTGTTTGCCCTCCTTGTGCCACAATGTGGTGTTTTTTCTGCCTGGAGTGAAACATGCTTTTGCTTTCTGAAACTGGAAGGTGAAGGAACCCTAGAAGAGGCTCAGGAAGTTTACTGTGTGATGCCTGTCAGACTTGGAGCAAGCAAGGGATGAACACCACACTGGGCAGCTTGCTCCAAACTGTTAAAATCCCAGACTTAGCTGGGACAGTGGAAGAAAGAGATTGAGTCTCTGGCTGTATTTTTACCCTTTTGTAGAAGAGGGCACAGGGCAGCTATTCAGATGCCCATGACTCTGGGCGTGGGTTGTATTCACTGGTATGATGAAGAAAAACCTCGTGGTGGAAGCCACAGTAGCTGCACTTGCCACTTCCCCCCTGTGGCCTCGTGACTTTGATTAATCCCAACCCGTGCCACTTTTGGCCGCAGCAATTGGCTGCTGCTGCAAATTCACTGACATCCCCAGCCTGGCTTAAAAGTCCTGGGCCAAGAGCGTGCAGCTGAGGTGAGATCACACGTGCAGAGGTGCTGCCTGATGCTTTTTGTGACCTAGAAAAAGAACTGTAGAGCTTGCAATAGCTCGGAATCCAGTGAGCAGGAAAGGAGCAATCCCTGCCTGACTTAACAGGCTGTCTATTAAGAGATTAAACTACATGATCTTTCTGTTCTGTTCCTTTTCTCTTTCTTACACATCAGCTCTTAGCTCATCCAAAGTTTTGTATTTCCATTTTGAAGGACAGCTTACTTGGGCTTTTATTTCCATCCAAACTCATTGGTTTTGTACCTTCTTCCTCAATATTTAGTGCCTTCCTTTTTGCTTTGGATAATGAGGGAAGAGAAAGCAAGCATTTCAACAGAGAAGGAAACTGTGTGAAGAAAGTTGGGGGGGTGGGCGTGTTTCCTGAGCCCAGTTCCTTACAGCAGCCTCTCTAGCTGTTCTCTGCCAACTCCTATTTTGCCTGCAGAAGCTGTAATTCTTTGTGCTTTTCCTTAAAGCCGTAGCTCCTGGAGTCCTGTGATTTTCTAATCACTTCTGTGTGAGCCCAAGTGAGTCACAGCAGATGGAAAACACTGGATGGCAGTGACCTCTACTGCTGAAAAAGCCCTAAGTGTTAAAAAAAAAAAAAAAGCTTCTAAGTATAATCCTCAAAAACCTGCAAAACAGGGGCCTAATGAAAGGAACTCAGCCCCCTAATTTATATATATATATATGTTTTATGTATTTGTATTGAAATATATTCTAAAACATTTTCATTTTTTTCTCTTCCTGGATAACCTAGATGTATAGTTCTAAATTTTTTGGGGGGGCTGGGTTAAATAGTATTTAGAGAAACGTATGACTTTACATTTATAAAAAGAAACCCTGCTTCAAAGGTTGTGGCAGAGATTTATCTGGCTGCAATCTTGCTGCTTATGACCCTGACAAGATGACACAATGGGAGCAGGAACAGAATTGTGCATCTTGGTGCATATCCTTTAAAACATTGATGAGCTGGTGCTGCACTGTTGATTCCCTCGTATTTAGGAGGAATCATCTGCTTTTCTGGCAACTCTGTTGCTGTTCCAGATCTTGCCAGAGCTGGTCAGGAATCCTGATTCCCGAGGGCAAAGCCTTTATGGCAGCTGATGCTCTCTGTGTTGATCTACTTGGTTTGGAGTATCAGTTGCCTTGGGATATGGTTTGCCTTCAAATAGGAGGCTAATCCCAGCAAGCAGCACCTAAAATGCTGAGGAAACCTGGAAACAAAACACGGCTTGTAGCTAAAATGCGCAACTTGTGACAGCTGACAAAGGAAATACTGAAATGAGAATTAGCTGCAGTGATTTGAGGTTTTATGTTATGCTTTGCTTGGAAAATCCAGTGTACTTGATGTGACCCCTTTTGATAATTAAGTTGTGGCTGAGCTGAACTGGGCAGGAATGCAGCCTGTGACCATGCCAGTGTTAATTGAGAGCTCTGCTGTGGCACGGCTGCCAAAGGGGGATGGTCCTCGATGCTGTCACCCGTGCTGTGCCACAGGAGTCCAGACAGGAACTGGATCCAGGCAGAAAACTGCCTGGGGAGAGGAAGGGATCACCCCTACAGCCAGATCAGCCTCTGGGCTCTGCAGTGTGAGGCTGTTTGAGCTGATGCTGGGCTGAGAGGATGAAAATGTGCAGGGTCATAGAATCCCAGCATGGCTTGTGTTGGAAGGGACCTTGAAGGCCATTTTGTTCCAACCCTCTGCCATGGGTGGGGACACCTTGTACTGGACTGGGTTGCTCCAAGCCCTGTCCAACTGGCCTTGAATGCTTGCAGGGATGGGGCAGCCCCAGCTTCTCTGGGCAGCCTGTGCCAGGGCCTCATCTCCCTCACAGGGAAGAATTTCTTCCTTATCTCCCCCCTAAAGCTACTCTCTTTCAGTTTGAAGCTGCTGTATTCTCACTCTTACAGCCCAGCTGGCTCATCATGTGCTGCTCTCTGCTCCCTGGGCTGATTCAGGCCCCTGATCCAGTCAAAACCCATCTGTTTCTGTGGTCAAGGATGGCGGGTTTTTTTGGTCATTTCTTTTGTGTGTGTGTGCCAGGAGGAGTGGGACAGGTCCCACGTGCCCTGGCTGCTGCAGGTGTTGCTGAGCTGCAGCTCTGCCCTTGGAGGCAGTCCCTGCAGCACTGCCATCCCATTTGGAACATGCTCGGATGCTTTCTGCTCTGGGAAGGATGTCAGAGCAGGAGCTGTTTCTCTGCAGCCGAGTGGTGAGGAAGGGTGGGTGTGTGTGGGTATCTGTCTCCACTCCAGCAGGACCCGCAAGCCAAACCATTTGGTGAGTCACAGGGAGGCTGCTCTTGGGCTGGAATAAACTTCAAACGTGTTCAAGGCTCTGCACGAGGCTGTCAGGCTGTAATATTTGGCTGGCTTTGCTTCTCCTCCTCCTGCTGCAGTCTGAGTGGAAATGCAAAAGAGCCTGAAAGGCAGGCTGCTGTGGAAAATGCCTCTCTTTATTTATTTCACTTGTTTTGGTTTTTTTCTTTTGCAGAGAGAACGCTTCTCCTGCAGAGCTGGCTGCGGCTGCAAAACCAGAGCCTGCAGGGGCCTCTGGCTGGCCTCCAGGGATTGCCAAACAGAGATTCCCCACGTGCCCCACTTATGCAAAGCACAGAACCGGGCGCCAGGAGGGCGAGGTGACGTGGAAGGAATTTGTGTGCTGTAGGCACGACAAAACCGAGCATCAAAACCAGCCGGGCTCTGGTGCTGGCCCAGTCCAACTGGTTGGGAGGGGAGGCAGCTGCAAAGCGAGTCATGTGTGCAGGAAAGTCCCTCACTTGGCTGCAGCTTGCCGAGCTCTTCCTACTCACTTTCTCTTCTCAGAGCATGCGCCTCCCAGAAAATGGGGCTAAAAACCAAGTCTGGGCTGGGGAAGGCCTGCTTCTCCCTCAGCTGCAGCCAAGTGACTCAGCTGTATGTCAGTACGGACAAGCCATGATCCTTCCTGAGAAGCCCCATCTGGTACTTTATCTGGGAGGTTTATCTGCAGGAAAACCCCCAAATCTCAGCAGAAGCTCAGCAAAAGCAGAAGGTGCTGGGCAGACAGCGGCTGCAGCTCATGCCCTCAGTGCCAGTGTCACATCTGTGAGCTGGACCTGGTCCCAACAGGCTGAGATATCCTTTGGAGTTTCCCACCCTTCCAAACATTCACAGCAGACAGCTGGTGCTTGAACTCTTCATGCTGCTTTATTTTGTTTAATCCCATTTTTAAGTGAGGAAATTAGCAGGCAGTGTGGCAAGACCAGGAAAGCTAAGTCACGGAGACAATTTGTTAATGCCAAATATTATATGCTGTGTGCTTGAGAGAGGGGGGAAAAAAAAAAAAAAGGTCCCAAATCAATGGGAATTGGCAAATCTCCAGGAAAACCTGGGCTAGCCTGAAATGATAACAGACTGGGGGTAGAACCTGCTAGCTCCAAGCTACTCCTTCCTTCCCCCTGTCCTTCAGCTCCCAGAAAAAAACACCCTGCCTGCTGAAATAGCTCTCCTGTTCCAGACAGTCTTACTTAACCTCCTGTTAAATATCCTTCACAAAGCTCTTTTTCTCGGTGTGTGTTTTCCCAGGTTAGTAGCTGGCTGCTGGTTGGAAGGTTGAGGTGCCTCGTCAACACTTTATGAGCACTCATGAGATAAGGGCAGCACGCTGAGCCCTGCCTAGGCAAGGTGGCTTTAGAGCCAGAGTAAAGGTTGCTTGTTTAGTCTGGCCAAAACTGGGGGTGGCTTTCTGCCTCCTGATTCAGACTGGGTGCACCTGGCTCCAGTTTGGGAATTACCTAAGAACCTGGCTCCCGATGGGGGTGATAGCAGAGGCTCTGGAGGCTTCAAATGAAACCGTGTTCTCTTGTGGAGGGGCAGAGGCCCTGTGTAAGCATCAAGTTCTCCTGATGTGGTTAGTGAAGAAAATCACGGGAACTTCTTAGCTGGGCTTTTAAAAGGGTCTTACAAGGAAAGGAGAAATGGGTGTTCTGCTGCTTGGTATAGCCTGGCAAAGTGAAACAGAACAGATCCACTTCCTCCTAACCTCTATGCTGCAAGCAAGCCTTGAATGTCATCAACAAGTGTGGTCCCTCAAAAATGAACATGTAGGTAAGGACCTAATAAGGTAAAAACATGTTTTTACATGCCCTTGGATGAAGGGCAGTACCCAGAAGGTCCCCACAGGGAACAGGGCAGGCTGGGCTCTTTAGATGGGATAAGTTTGTGTTATCTGATGCCACAGGGGATGCCCAAGTCCCCAGGCTGTGGGAAGCATCATCAAGGGCCCTTCTTGCAGCTACAGCAGGCCTTGAGTGTGGGTTTAGATGAAGACGGGAGCTGGTCTGGCTGCTCTGCCCGGTCCTGGGGAGCCCACAAGGGATCGGCTCTGTCCCCAGCTGAGCTGGTTCAGGTTGTTGATCCAGTCGGGAAAACACTGCTTGTTTGGTTGTTTTTTTTCCTCTGGGTTAGTTTGTTTTTCCAGTTAGCTGCATCAGTGCAAGGGGCAAGGCAGGAGTAAGAGGCTGGGAGACGGCAAGTGAGTTCAGGCTGTTCTTAATTGTACTTTTAATTGCTGTTCATTTGGACCACAGGGGTACCTGGCTGCCCTGTGACAATGGGGCAGGGAAAAAGCAGCATTCCCATTGTGTCCCAAGCACCATGGTGGCACATACCTAATGTGAAAAATGCGTATTTTATGATTGGCTTTTCGCAAACATTAAAATGAATACTATATGTGTTATGTTAGAAAGTTGTGCTGCATTAATTTTCTTAAGTAGTGTGTTAAATATAGTTTTAGGTTATAACATAATGGTAAAATAGAAACTATGCTATGTAAAATACTTTTTTTCAAGAAAGGACTCGCACCAGACAGCAGCCCCAGGACACCTCAATCTTTCAGAGAAAAAGACTTTATTGCTCCGTTATCAGAAGAAACGAACTTCTTCCCACCTCGCTCAGCCCTGCAGACGCTGTCAGGATTCAGAGGAAGAAGCTGACACTGCCCAGACAGAATCCTTGGTTTGAATGGAATTGATGCATCATGGATGAGGTGCATGAATATGCAACAGGCTGTTGCTTGTAAGGGTTAATCCTCTGTTAACGTGGGTCCTTTTTTGGGCTTATTTTGCCCAGAAAGAGGTATCTGGACCGTCAGTAACTCTTTGTTCTTATTGTTTCATATTGTCCTAAATCCTAATTGTCCAAAATTTTTATTACTCTAATTCTAATATTATTTTATAACCATTTTATGACTATTAAACCTTTAAATTTTTAAAAACAAGTGATTGGTGTTTTTCACACCCAACGTGATGTTTGGTTCTGTGGAGATCTCACAGCACATCCCACTATCCGAAGGAGGCCGCAGGGAAGCTGGGGAGGGATTCCTCACCAGCAATTGAACAATTTGAAGGAGAGGTAATTTAGGTCGGATATTAAGAGGAAATGTTTATGACTCTGAGGGGGTTGAGGCACTGGCACACAGTGCACAGGGAGGTTTGTGGACACACCATCCGGGAGCTGTTCAAAGCCAGGTGGGAGGCAGCCTGCTCTAGTGGGAAGCTCAAGGCAGAGGATTGAAAAAGGCGCATTCCAACCCCTCAACACTGTGCCTCCATGCTGGTGCGTGCCTCAATCAGACGCTGCCAGCCTGGCTGGTCTGTGTGGGGGGACTCCTGCCTTTGGGACTCCCGCTGCCTCAGGGCAGCGCCCGTGGAGGCAAAAATCGCCTTGAAGGCTTTATTTCTTCCCGGCCAGACGCCGCAGGGCGCTTGGGGAGCCGCCGCCCCGGCCGCCGAAGGCGAGCTCCCGGCCGCCATTTCCCCCGCCCCTCAGAGGCCTCGGCCCCTCACGCCCCCTGCCCCCCCAGTCCCGCCACTGCGCGTGCGCGGGGGGCGGAGCGGCGCGCGCGCCTGCGCGTCCCGCCCCTATATAAAGGCGGGCGCGGGCGGTGCCGGCGGCGCCGCATTGCAGACGGGCGCGGAGGCGGAACGATGGCGCGGCCGCTGATCCTCGGGCTCCTCAGCCTCCTCGGGCTCCTGGCCGCCGGTAAGCGCTGCCCTCCGCCTGCCGAGCCCCTTCCCCATCCGGCTCAGCCCCGGCGGGCTCGGGGAGAGCGCCCGGCGTGAGCGGGATGAGGGCAGCGCGGAGGGGCAAAGGCCGGCCGTGCGCTGTTTGTATTCCCCCGCTGCCGCATCCCAAACGGAGCGGGAGCGATGAGGGAGCGTGGGGGCAGTGGGGGTTTCTAGGGCGCCATCGGGGTGGCTGTGGTGGAAAGGCTGTGTTTTGAGGGGGGAGAACTCCTAAAAATAGCTCCAGGGCAAGGCGGGGAGAAGTCCCCGTGAGGATCCGGCCGTTCCCGCTGCTGGTGGGGAAATGGTTTCCCGATGGAAGCGTGCTCGGTGTGCATCCGCGGCCCTCACGGATCGGGCAGCTCGGAGCCCGGGCTGCTGGGGACAGTCGGCAGGGACTGGTTTTTTTTCCTGCCAGCAGCGCTGTTTATCTCCTCCACTTCAGGGATAGATGGCTGCTAATCCTCTTGCGGATGGCGGGAGGTTGCCTTTGCTGTTGTGTTTCTGCATTAGGCTCTCCTGCTCCCTGTGGAAAATTCCACCGATTTTGCTGCCCGCCGTCTCACTGCCTATTGTTGCGGAGGTGAAAGTGATGGGGGCAATGGGTAATCGTCTCCCTTTGGCTGTAAGGTTCGAGGTTAGGACATGCAACGCTTGTGTTTTGTACATTGCAGAAGCTTGACAGAGGTACAGAAATGATTCATAGTCTGCCGAGTGGTAATACACCTTTAGGCTGTGGGCTGGAATAGCTGGAAAGCCCAAAATGTAAGGACTTACACAGGCAGTGATGTGCACAGTTACTTGGAGAATTTTCTTCTAAATTCGACTATTTTAATATTAAAGCTTATTTGCTCACAAGTTTAACCTGCAGCATTTCAAAAGTTAAAAAAAAAAAGCCCAACTGGCTGTTTGAAGGCCATAGGAGAAACCAGCTGGCACAATACAGTAAATAATCCTGTGAAATTTTTCATGATTGCACATGAGTTTTGTACTTCATTGTAGTTTTAATGTCATAAAATCGTAGGATGGCCTGGGTTGGAAGGGACCTTAAAGGTCATCTAGTTCCAGCCCTCTGCCTCGGACAGGGACATTTTCCCCTAGACATACTGATGCTATTTAATATGCTGATATGTGGATAGTTTAATGGGTTACCTCAGAACTTTTCAGGCAGGAAGCAAGAAAGCAAATATCAGCTTTCACTCTGCATGTTTTTGTGCTTTCATAGTGTCCTTTGAGTCTGCTCTGCGCTGAATTAGCTGCCATCAGTTGCCACTCCTTCTGGGACTGCTTCCAGATCGCTGAAATCATTGCAGCTTCTTGGGCTTTGAAAGTGAAAAGGCTTCACCTTGAAGTATCCACCAGCTTTCCCTTTAGTGTGTTTAGGGAAATTGTGATGAGAAACCAGTTCAGCAATGAGAGTTCTCTCGGCCTACCTGTTAAAGGCATGTCATGCAGCTGAGGGCAGCAGGAGACTAGTCAGGCCTGTTTTTCCTTAGAAGTCACTCTTTTTACACAAATAAACAGCTGTCTTCTCTCACCAGGGTTCTGAGAGCTCGTTGCCTCACCTACCCTGCAGATTTTCCTGAAGATTTTGCTGTGACAGCCCGAAACACCGTTTTTGTCTGCCAAGCTGGCTAATTAGCTGTGCAAACACTCAGCCACCCTTGTCAGATCCTAATGGAGTCACTTGGCTGCCTTACAGGCCGTGAGGGTTTTTGGTTGACCTACTTACAGGGCTTCTGTGCATCTTCCCTTTAAGGGAGACACGGAGGAATTAAAGCAGGGTGTACAGGTCCTGGCATCTCCGGACTACTGATGTGCACTCTGATTATTTCTTGTCTTTGTGGCCAGGCAGGGAGGAGAAAGGCTGGGTGTGCTGTTAAAGCAGGACTCACTTTCTCTTTAGCTGAGTATTCCCCTCGCTTTTTGCTAAATTAAAAGTTAAGCTGGGAGTGAAAAGTAAAAACTTTGAGGATATGATTTTTTTCTCATCCCCCCCCTCCCCTGAAATAGTAGACTTAAAACCTTGTAGGGAAGGCAGATTGAAGTTAATGTGTAATTCCTCTAGCAAACACCGGTCAGAACATGTGGGGACAGGAAATTTGTGAGCTGAATTAGCCTGGCTTGAGTTTTCTTGAGGATGTGGGAAAAGCAGATAACTGGACTGTTCTGTAGTTTGCAGGCTTGTTCTGCTATGAATGTGGTTTCTAAGGAAAAAAAAAAAACCAAAAAAGCCAGCTGGTGCAGCCCACTGCAGCTGATAAAATTAGGAGAAGAGGGGAAGGTGTCTTGTGCCAGCATTTATTGCTACGTCTGGGGTTACTATTTATTATTGTGGGTCTTCTGGGCAGCCTGGACTTGGTGAAGCAAAGGAGAGATCTTGACTCCATTTCACAAGGCTGGTTTATTATATTATGATATATATTACATTAAAAAAGACCACACTATAACTATACTACAAAGAACAGAGAGAAAGATTCATCAGAAGGCGAGACAGGAATAGAAAGGAATGAATAACAAAGTTCTGTGACTCCCAGAGAGTCCGAGAGCTGCTGCCTCCTGGATTGGCCACCAAGCAGAAACATCCCACAGTGAGCAATGGAGGAAGCACCTGCTGCATCCCACAGCAGCAGATAACAAATTGTTTACACTTGAAGCTGAGGCCCTTCAGCTTCTCAGGAGAAGAAAATCCTAGCAGAGGGATTTCATAAAATATCACAACCACAAGCATTGGTGTGTCCAGGGTGAGCCGGCAGTGACTGTCCCCCTGTGCTGGGCGCTGCTGAGCCCACACCTCCACCTCACACCTCCAGATCCAGTTCTGGGCCTTCACCACAGGAAGGACACTGAGGTGCTGGAGCACATCCAGCGAAGGGAAGGGTCTGGAGGGTAAATCCAGGTTGGAAATCAGGAGAAGTTCCTTCTCAGGAAGGGCTGTCAGGTGTTGGAATGGGCTGCCCAGGCAGGCGGTGGAGTCACCACCCCTGGAGGTGTTCAGGAAATGTCAGAGCTGGCACTCAGTGCTCTGCTCTGGATGACAAGGTGGTGATGGGTCACAGCATGGACTCGATGATCCTTCGAGGTGTTTTCCAACCTAAATGGTGCTGTGAGTATGTACAAATAAAATCAGTGTTTTCTTGGAGGAGTAACTGGCTGTGAGGCACGGTCAGGCTGTCGCATAGCGAAGCCGGTGCAGTCATGTGCCCTGTGTAAACCTGCCCTTGCGCAATGCCCCGCTTGTTTGCCGGGCAGGTATAAATAGAAAGGGTTGCTGTTGGTTGTGTCTGGAGGAGCTGGGCCAGCCCTTCTGCCCTCCCTCGGTCACGCCCAGCAGAGCTGCCCGAGCCCCGGGCCGCCTTTCCCGGTCCGTGCTGTTCGTGCACCGCGCCGGAGCTGCTCCGGCAGCCTCCCAGCACCGAGGGGATGGGAGGGGGCAGCGAGGGAGACGGAGCTTGTCAGCAAAACTGGATGTGTCACCTGATGTCAGCTGAGGCTCCCCGGGAGGTTGGACTGTGCTATTTCAGGGAAGGCTTTTCTGGGATAAAATGCAGGGACATCTTGGTTTTGTATCTGTAAGGGAAGCAGGAGCAGTTCCTGCTGCCTGCCGTGGGTTTTTGTTTCAATATCTTCTGTAGATCTCATTCTTCAAAGCAGGTTGGGGCAACGCCTTAGAACTCTGACACAAAAAGTGTTTATTTTTTCTTAAAGGATTTACCCACTTTCTGTTCTGACTTTTTTTTAATGGAGCAGCTTTTAAATGCACTTTGTTTGCTGCTACTAAAATATCAGAGTTCCTGTGCAATTGAAAAGGCTACATTGAAGCGTGTGTATGTATTTTAGGGCAGTGCTTCTCTGTATTTGGTCATGAGGCAGGGTTTGGTTTCAGTTGCCTGATAGCAGATTTTCCCAGTCTTTGTGTCATGCATATATTTATCTAGTGAAAAAGGAATGATAAATACAGGATTTCAGCAGAGACTCACATTAAATCTGTCCCCTGCGTCTCTCCCCTAAAAAACCCTCAGAACAAACCCAGAAAGAATGGAGATGTACCACAAGTATGCCCCAAACATTTTAGAGTATTTCTACAGGCATGTGCTGCAGGGAAAAATGCTGCTCATAACTTTTTGGGAATATCTTAGCATTCAGTATGGGGCCACTTACTCCTGATGACTGCCAGGTGCCCTGGAACATTCCGCTTACCTCTTTGGGATTCTGCCTTAGGAAAATCTCAGGCAGCAGTCAGGCCTTGTTTGGCAACATCTGGCCAACTTGGAAACTTTTCTTTTGCAACATTTGCAGTTGCCTGGGACAATTTACTGGGCCAGTAGAGGTGCTTTTACTGTCCCAGCCCATCCAGTTCTCTGCTCTCTTTAACTTTATGGGGATTGCCTGTACCTACACACACTGCTTCTCTTGTCCTCCTGTGCCCTGGTGGGGGAAGCAAGGGAGCGCCTGAGGCAGAGGCAGTGTGCCAAAATGAGAGTGAGTTCCCAGCTTTGAGGAACAGCCTGCTTGTGGTGTTAACTCCAAACTCATCTCTTGCCCATCATGCTAGGTGAAATGTTAGAAATGTTTCATGTTTGGTTTTTCCTCAGCAGATATTGGATAGGAAGACTCATTTTTAACTGGAATGCTGCTAACAGCTAGCCACGTTTCCTTCACTTTTTCTTCAAATTGCCTGTAATCCCCTAAATCTTATGGTCACTTTACTGCCTCATTAATCCAGAGGTGCAGGAGCTCTTTGGCAGGAGTCACTGGTGTGTGATGTGGTTACAACTTTTGAAGTTTTACTCATTAACTGGCCAGAGAGGCTGTGGAGTATTGAGCCCTTCAGATAACTTGAGGTTGGGGTCACTCCTTCACTTCTTGACACTTTGTAAACTTTGGTGAAGAGAAGTTGATCCCTCTTGACTTCTTTAACTTAAACACACTTCGCTTTTGCAAGTCTCAGAGGACATGGGGACAAGTCAGTAACTGGCAGAGCACAGATGGCACAGGCTGATGCATTTGCTCGGTCTGTGGTGTCTCTGGGAGACAAGGAATTTTTAATTTTTTTTAGCATTGCAAGTAGGACAGCCTGGGAATGACATCCTTGCTGATGAATAGGTTAATGTACTTTGGCAGGTTGGACTGTGACAAAAGCATGAGAGTTGACAGCACCCTAAATGATCTTCACATTTTTCTGCAATCCATTGAGTTGAACAGCAGCTCAGCACTTTCCTCGTGGGTTTTTTTGTTTATTTGTTGGGTTTTTTGTCCGAATTACAGGTTAATTTGTTTGTAACCAAGGGTTTTTCTAGCAGTTGGGTTTGGAGGAGGCTGGAGGAGGTTGAATTCCTTTTGTGTTCTGGATGGTAGTTTTCTGGTTCATCCTCTGGCTCTTTAGGGAATCTGGTCTGGCCCCTCAGAATCCCTGTTCCTTGACTCTTATATAAGGTGTTAAATTTTAAGGCTCATGTGTAGCTTCGGTGCAGCTTTGGAGGGGATTTCTTAGGATGTTTTTCTGAGAATCTAGAGGAAAAAATTCCGACTCACTCTCCGTGGAAGAAGAGTGAGACAAATGCTTGAGGGGAGGGAAGGTGTTTTCCAAGAAAGGTAATTGCCCAGCAATTTTCCTGTAGCTGTCCTTGCAGAACGATAATCCAGACATTATAAGCTTCCTTCCTTTTAGGTTCCTGTTTCCTGGAGAGGAGTGAAGAACCGGGCTGTGCTTTCACATGCATGGCTCCATAAGCCGAGTGGAAAAGGTGATATTTTCTGAGGGGGCCATCGCCTCTACTTCCCAAATTTGTCTCTGTGTGTTAGGACAAACTTGGTAAAGCAAAGGCTCCTTTTTCTTACGTTGAAGAAGCCACATCTGGAGTGGTTCAGGCAGGGAGAAACCAGTGAAGAGGACGAGTAAAGGAGCACCTTGGCCTGCACAGGTGTTTGATGCTCTGAAAACAGTGGCTTGCAAGAACTTGAGGAAACGGGGGGGATAGCTCTTGCTGGGCATGACATGAGGCTGTTGAGAGCTGATCTGCGGAGAAGGGAGAAATATGTTAAAAAATGGATGACCTTAGGTAAAGAACAAAATACAAAATAAAGAGATGCCAGAGATAACAAAGCAAGCAATTCCTTTGGGTTTATCTTTATTTGCTTTCTCTTGGGTTGCTGCCGTGCTGGGGATGTGAAATACCAAGTTAAGGTGTTACTTCTTTTGTAGCAAAGGTTATTTGGAGGGAAGAGTCAAAACTCAAAACTATTTGTTCTGAGAGACCGCAAGGTGTTAACACACGCTTCACTGGCATGTTTGCTTTTGTTGTAATGTAAGTTCATATACGAGGGAAAAATTCTGTTTCATAGTTAAATAGGAGAGCAAGCTGAAAGGGAAAAAGTGGTAACAGTGGAGAGTTTCGAGCTCTTTGCTGAGTCTGCAGGATCTGAATAAATGCAGAGTTTTGTAGCTTTGTTTCTGTTTCTCCCAGGACGTTCAGAAAGGGAGGGTGGATACTGTTGCAATGAAGGTGTATCCTTTCATATTGGATATAATATTTCAAAGAAAAGTATTTCCCCATAGTACAGAACAAACTTGTAAGAATTTAACTGTGTTTGAAGTCACTGTGGAAAGTGTCAGAAAAGAAGCTGTGATTAGTGTGTGTCATCTTTGTTCTGTAGCTGCTCTAAAATGTGCCAGCCATGTGTGGCCCTAACAAACAAAATTGCTTAGTCACTGCCTGACTGGAAAGATCTGTACTGAAAACATTAAAATTTAGAGTTGTCTTGACGCGCAGCCAGCAAAGGTGATTACTGAAAATAAATGTGAAGTATAGTATTTTTGCCATACACTTAATAATGATCTATTGTTGAGGCTGTGAGGAAGAAGGAACAAGACATTGTGCTGAAGCTGGTACAGATCTGAAAAGTCTTACAGTGACAGGATCTTAAAATAATCAAACAAAACCTGAAAGCTCACTAAGAGCCTGATCAAACCAGTGCAAGTTACAGCATGAATGCCTCCATTTGGCTTCAAGACACTCTCCTAAATCAAGAGTGTGAGAGACTGCTTGGAATAACTGTTATTGCAGTTGTATAGTTCAGTTTTGTAGTTTACAGTGTGTTTCAGTGTAGGAGGAGTAATAGCCTTTTGATAAAGGCCTAGGTTAAAAGCTGTGCTTGTAAATAGTTGGGAATCCTTGATTCCACTGTTTAAAGTCCAGGTCTTGACTGACTTCCTTCAGAGCTTGACTCTGCCTTCCAGAGCCTTCCTACCACTGTTCTGTGCCAGTATCTGAAAGGGAAGAATAACTTTCCCTCAACCAAGTGTATTCTTGTTTACTGTCACCCTGCCAGGGCTGACAGCTCTTTGGCTGACCACTCTGACTTTGAAAATTAACTATTCTTAGGGCTTCCAGATCAATAATGCTGCAGTTTAGAACAGGCTGTAAATATTTTGCTAACCATACATTATTAGAAGCTTTGAAGTCTTACTCCTGCAGTCTCCCAGGCAGTACCAGTGCGCTGTGCTGCTCAAGGGTAATATGCAATGAAGCTTTTTACTGGGAGAGAGGGTGACAGGCTTCAAGCTCTTGTGTAAAAAAATCAGGCGTGCAAAGCACGTTTTTCTTAAAATAAATGGGTCATTCCTCTGAAGCCCAGTGTAAACAGGCTTTATAAATCAACAGCTGAGAAGGCTGCAGAATGCCACCTATAAAGCAGCGTTTATCTGGCTGTTTGGTGAGTGCTGGCCGTGTACCTTGTGGATGCACTGGTAATTCAGCTTTAAATCGATCCTCTAATTGCCTGCAACAAGGCGTGAGAAATGGGAAAGTGATTGTTCATCTGCTGTAACATTACCAGAAGCTTCGTAGGAATGCAACACCTGAACTCCTGCCTTGTGGCTGACAGAGTAGTTCTACAGGGTTTTGTGAAGTGCAAACAGCACTGATGTAAAGAAAACACCTGTGCAGCTGATAGGTTTGAACAGGTTGGGTTTATGTTTCGGTTTGTATTTTTTAAATTTTTGTAAAGTTTGGCAGCAGTGCTTTGTAGGCTTGGACCGTGGTGGATTTCTTTGGAGGCTGCCTGCTGTAGGATTTTAGGAGTTGTTTCTTGATTGGTTAGTGCAATGTAGGGCATTGTCTCCTGAGGAAACAGAGCTTACTGACACACAGGGTGGTTTTAGAAACTGGGAGAAGTTGGGTGCCAGGTCCACACAGCACAATTTAAAAAATAAAACTCTTGGAAAGTCAGCAAAAACATGCATTTGATTCACTTGTCCTGCTGATTGCTCATAGGGCAGATACTTCACATTTCTTTTCCAGGACTGTCCAGAGAAGATATTCTGTATCTTACTTGAAAGCTCTGCAGGTTGCATGGCAGTCCCACATGGGATGGGAGGTAATGTCCAGAAAAGGACTGGACACCCGCAGATTTTTCTGTACACAGTTGAAGACCTAACCAAGAGAAAAAAAAAAAAAGGAAGTCTAAATAGATTTAGTGTGCTTAAAAAGTATGATAGAACATTCCTTAAGAACATTCTTAAAGCTTTCTGTTTATGCTCCGTGTTTTGGTGTGTACCTGCTCTTAAGTCTTGCATGCAGTGCGTACATTGTTGTGGCTCCTAATCTAAAATCTTTCCTCCCTCTCTCGCTTGCTGTGTGAGAACAGGATGCTTCATGTGGGAGGAGGAATGCGGGCAGCAATCACAAGCTGGCTCAGAGCTGAAGTGCCGGTAGGGCAGGAGAACAGGGAGCTTGTCGCTTGGCAATCAGCTGTCTGCAGGGTGGATTTCTGTAATGAACAGTTTATCTGTTTCAAATCATCTGGTGGTTCTTGCGTGCTAAGCAAAGCCAGGTTTTGTATTTTGGGATTTTACGTTTTTTTTACAAAAGGTGGATGATGGGGGAGCAGACTGCTGAGGTGCTGAGACTCGGGAGGTTCAACTTTTACGGCTTTTCTGTTTTTTTTTTTTTTTTTTCTCTGACTCTGTAACCTGTGTTTGGGACAGGCCAAAAATTTCTGGGTTGCAATGCGTTTAAAAACGTGAATAAGCAGGTGGTTGTTTTGGCAGCTGGAAAGGCTGATGCAGTTTGCTCTCTCTGGCAGCCGTGGCCAGCCCTGTGCTGTGGCAGAAGGAGTGCGCCAAGGGGCCGGAGGTGTGGTGCCAGAGCATTCGCACGGCCTCGCAGTGCGGGGCAGTCAAACACTGCCAGCAGAACGTCTGGAACAAGCCCGCCGTGGTAAGTGCCAGCCTCTGAGAGCCCCCAGCCCCACCTGGGGCTCGGGTGGCTGCTTTCCACACACTCTGAGGAAGATTTCTCAAGTCTCTGATCGGAGTTAAGTGCTGCATCAGACTCTGCCGAGGTTGCAGTGCCTTAATTTGGGTGGTGCATGGAGGTTGCTTTTCACTGCTCTGCCTTGCACAACCTGTCTGCTGACTTCTCCCGTGACCTGTTGCACAATCACCCAGCAATGTATGGAATGGAGCTAGTGGATTTCACTTGTTCCTCTGTATTGTCACTGACTCCTAATTCAGAGGAGTCTTTTCTGAACTTGAGCAATTATTACGAACAGGCTGTGTATTTGTTTAGTTCTTTCTCAAAGGTTAAAATTCCCAGGAAGATGCACCATTATGCTAAATTATGGAAGGCGTGACAGTAAATAATAGTGCAAATGTTACATTTAGTCACAACAGCTTTTCAAGTTGCATTTCCACTAAATGTGAGGGCTGCTTTACTAGATGTAGCTGTAGTTTGGGTATTGTTCCACAGTTTTCTAGGGGAGAAAAAGGTGTTTTACTTACAGATGCATTCAGTCCACATTGGCTGTATCTGTGCAGAGATACTTCAGTTTAAGGAAAAGTAGGGGAAGGGAGGAATGTCAGAGCACAGCCGCAATGGTTGAAGTAGCCTGAAATGTTCTAAGATTTCTGGCAAGTGTGAACTCTGAAGGAAAAGGTTAAAGGAGAAGGTGTCTTGGGGCAATCAACTTTGTATTTCAAGGGACTGGGAGGAGGTGAAATGAACAGGCACTAGCATGCCAGCTTCTTCATTGGTTTGCTGACAAAAATGTAGTTGGACATGCCTGAAATAGCCTCACTCTGTTTAAAAATACCTCTTCCCACCCTGGCCTCAAACAGTATTTCTTCCTTGATTCCAGGTGTAATGTTTGCCCTTTGTGCTGTTGTTCACACTCTGCTCTTACAGGCACTAAATTCTTTCTCCAAGTAACTCTCAGCTTCTCTCTGCAGAGCAGTATTCCCTGTGACTTGTGTAAGGAGCTTGTGACAGTTGCTGGCAAAATTTTAAAGGATAATGGCACTGAGGTAAGCACCCCAAAACACTGTTTGGTTTCAAGGTCTCGTGGTGAGGGGATGGAAGAGTAGCCTCTGGTGCTTTCCCAACATAAGCAGCAGATGTTGAAAGGGACTAGAGTGCATGGGGAAAGGCTTTTAAACAGCCTCTGCTGGTTTAGAAATTAGCAAATTCTAAAGCCTCCCATGCCTTAACACATCCCTGATGTACTGTAGAGGCTTAATAAAGTTGTTCTAGTGCCAGTGGGGCACCAGTATTAAAAGGTGGGGTACTGCAGTCTCTAGGAGTGGGTGGTTACACCAGCTGGCCTTTGTTTTGGTTTGTGGGCACTGCTTCCCTTTTTCATGTCAACCTGTGGGTACTTTGTATAAATAAGTCACTGTCCCATGAGCCCAGAAGTTCACTTTCTCCTCTTAATTGTCAATGTTGTGTTCTGGCAAGGCTGGGCTGTGCAGGCCACACAAGCAGTGTGACATGTTTGTGCTGTGGCGGGGTCACATCGAAGGTCCAGAACCTCATTCTAGTTCTGCTTGTTGCTACCTGGACCTACCCGGGTCCGAGGAGCTTGTTTCAGGCTTTGCATTGTGCATTTTGGGAATGGAATGAGCATTTGAGAGAGAGATATAATCTGTCTCTGCTCACCTCATCTTTCATAGGATGAGATCCGCTCTTACTTGGAAAAGACCTGCGAGTTTCTTCCTGACCCAGGCCTCGTCTCTGAGTGCAAAGAAATTGTGGATTCCTACCTACCAGTTATCATGGATATGATCAAGGAAGAGCTTGTAAGTAGATAACGATTTTCAGCTGTTGGTATTAAAAGTTGTGCTCCTCTTGATGCCAGAATTTCACTTCTGCCTCAGATTGTGCATATGAATCCTTTGTGGATCACTGGTACTGTTAGTTTGAAGACTCCTTCCTTGCTATGAAACATTTTCCCTGTCTTACCACGTTTCAGCTGAATGACTCTCCACTCTGAACTTTAAAAGTGACATCAGTTTGGAGCTTTATGTGTGTCTCTTGTCTCCCCCAGGATAAACCTGAGGTTGTGTGCAGTGCCCTTGCTCTGTGCCACTCCCTTCAGAAGCACCTTGCAGCAATGAAGCTCCAGAAACAGCTCCAGACCAACAAGATCCCAGAGCTGGATTTCTCTGAGCTGGCATCCCCGTTCATGGCTAACGTGCCTCTTCTCCTTTACCCTCAGGACAAGCCCAAGCAGAAGCCTAAGGTAAGCCTAGGACTAAGGGCTGTTCTAGTGTGTGTATAGTCTTGGATTAAGTTCTACAGTCTGCAAAGGCAAGTCTTGTGCTGTGCTGTTGCCATCCAGGACTGTGGTAATCAAGCAGATCTTGCTGGAAACAATTTCTTCTGAGAGAAAGCTTGGCACCAGGGTTCAAAGGAAGAACAGCTCTTCCCGACCTGCTAGCTGTGCCCTTCAGGGGATGTATTTGTCTCTGAATGCAAGGGTGACAGACTGGATTGGAAAAGAACAAATAGTTGACAAAGGGGAAGAGATGAGGCAATGAACTTGGGTGCAGAGGCTGAGTGTTGACAGCAAGCCAGGGTGTGGGAGCTGAGAACAAGCTGCTGTGGGTGAAGCAGGTAAGATCTATGCCAGATTTAGAAACCTCCCCACTGTGGTCTGTAACAAAACCAAGAGATTTGAAGATTGGGTATCTTAACTATTATCTCAGCTTTGGAGCCAAGTAGGTACCTAATCTCCATCTAGTGGCTGCTGCACACACCAGCAGTAGCTCGTCCGTCTCCCTACTAGCAGAGGCTTCAAAGCTTTCTCCAGACTATTTATTAAGGTTTATACATGGCTCAGAATAGCTTGTTAAACTTGGTAGTAGCAGGAGCTTCTGAAACATGTCATGTGAAGTTGTGTCAACTTGAGTTTCCTTTCTCTCTTTGTCCAGGCCAGTGGGGATGTGTGCCAGGATTGCATTCAGCTGGTCACTGATGTTCAGGAAGCTGTGAAGACAAACTCCTCTTTTGTGAAGTCTTTGGTTGCTCATGCCAAGGAGGAGTGTGACCGTTTGGGACCTGGGATGTCCGATATGGTAAACTGTCCTTTTTTTATTGGAAAATTCTGTTCCTGTAAGCAAACATAAAATGGTTTGTTCAATGCTTTAATCCCCTGATCGTATTCTCTATTTAGTATTACAAAGGAAACTCTGTTGCACGTGTTAACACAGTATAACAATAACAACACCGAAATTGTAAACTTTGTGGTCAGGAAAGTTGGGTGGGATGTGTGGAAGTGGGGAGCAGGAGGAGGACTCCAGATTGCTTCTGGCCTTTAGAGGCCTTTTCCACAAACATGGTCTGGGTGGGTAATGTGGTTCTGTCAGTGGAGGCTGGGGCTTTTTGCCCTGAGAGGAAGAGAAGAGGTTAAACAGTTACCTGTGCAGCAGTTTTGTAACCTGCAATGCCATCTTGTATTTGGGCCAAGCTCTGAAAGACCTGTTGTTATGCAGTAGAGCCGGCAAATTAATACCTTGAGACGTATTAGAAAATTCTAGATGGACTCTACAGCGTGAGTGGTTTGGTAGTCACAAGACTTTCTCTTCCCACTTTCTGCAGTGCAAGACCTACATCTCTGAGTATTCTGACTTGGCCATCCAGATGATGATGCACATGGTAAGATCAGCAGAGTGCAGTATTTGCTCTCAGTTCAGTTTCTGGCTTGTGTAGCTAACTTCTTTGGAAACAGGAAACATGCGCTGCAGTAAAACTTTGGGGAGATCCCTTGCTCTGTAATTCTTGGTGTTAATGCTTTGAACTTGGTGTTTTTTGGTTAGCAGTTTCAGGATGCTTTCTTTAGCACATTTCCTTCCATTTTATAACCACTTCTGCAGTGCAAAAGGCACTCTTATCCTTTGAAATATGAAAATACATTACACACGTTCCTTTATATTTTTTTATCTCATTCCTGTGCTTACACCACTTCCCCCTCCCCCAAATACTGTGTTAAGGATATTAGAGCTGGCTTTGTCATAGTATTGCAAAATTAGGTCATGTGTGAGAGATAAGGTGTCTCCTGGAAGCAAGGCTACACATCCTTCTGGAGTTGCTGTCTAAAGGTTCCTGCTCTCTGGGCTCCTGGCAGGAGCCATGGGAATTGAGGGTACCTTCTGCAGCAGCATACTTTTACCTCATACCTTTATCCAGAGAGCTGGGGGCCTTTAAAAAAGATGGCTAAGCCTTTCCTTAGTGCAGTCTGTAGATGCCCCAGGTGACATAACAAATTACGGGTGAATATCTGGCTGACTTGAACCTGAATTTGGCAACATAGTGGCCTTTTCTTGTTTCCAGTTGCTATAGGCCACTTAGAAGCTCATCCTGTTCCTTAAACATTTGGGGGGGAAGTCAATGTTTGTTCCAGCAGCACTTAGTTTCTCATTCTAAGCATTGCAATGCAGTGTGTTGTTAATAGTTGAAATTGGAATATGACTACGCCTTGTGTGCATCTGAGTGTTGCCCAGACTCTCTGGAGGATGCCTTAATGACTGCAGATGAATAATGCTGGTTAGCACTGTGCAATTAAATGTGAGTTGCTGTAGCTGAGGATCTCTGGGGTGGGGACTGTGTCATATTCCTTTATCTTTGTGGGAAGAATATATGCAGCTCCAAGTGCTTGATGTGTTTTTTTCTCTTAACTGTTATCTTCAATTTCTCCTTTCTTCCTCTGTCTCCAATCTCCCCTGTCAACAGAAGGATCAGGTAGGTGAGCAACTTGCCTGTGGTGATAGCCTGCTTGTAGTTCACCCTTTGCTGTTAAAGGGCTTGTAGTTCACTTCTTGCTCTCTTAGCTGTACACTTGGTGTGACTGTGCTTGGTGCTGACAGATACAAGGGATATTTATGTGATGAAAAGAGAGACTAAAGGCTTCCTCCAGTGCATCAGTCCTACTTCCAGCTCCAGATACCACTTTGTGCTACCAAGATTTCAACTTGATTATGCTTTGGCCAGTAGAGCAGAAAATATCCTCCCTCTTACAGAAGAAGATGTGGAAAAAGCGTGCCAGTGGCTCCTGGCAGCTGCTGGTTTAAAGTCTGGGCTCAAAAGGGCTTGAGCAAAGCTGTCCCCAGGTCTTTCCTTGGTTAACCTTTAAATCTAGGACAATGGTACAGATGTTTGAATTTTATGAACTGAAAAGGTGAAAGCTTCCTAGAGCAATTTGGGCTTTTAAATGAACCTGTCCTGTGGGACCTTGTGTCTGTCATCCCTCTGTGAGGGAACGTGTGTATGTGGGTGTTGCTGTAACATTAACACCTGGAACTGCTTCTTACAATGCATGAACCAAAGGGCTTGACTTAAAGGTGCTGCCTAGGGTAGTCTGAAGCAGCACAGTGTCTCTGAGGTGCTGCTTTTGCCTGTGCATGGGATTGTAGCATGATGTATTAATATTAACTCTGGGATAAGCCTCTGCTGTAGGAAGCTTGGAACAGGGTGAGATGTGATCTTCTAATCACCTGTAGGACCAAGGGTGTCTTTTTCTAGCTTTAGGTGAGAAAATGCAAGTTTTGTGTCTCACTCTGTACAGCCTTTCTCACTTTGGGTGTCCTCCTTAGAACAGTGTGCCTCATGTCTGACATTTCTTTGTGCATTTGGTAATGTATGTTCCAAAAAGAAATGCATGAAGAGTGTATTTCTTTGAGAAAGAAAGCCTTTTTACAGACTTGGTTTCTGTTTGCTGTTTCCTCTTGCTGTGAGAACACTGCAAGCTCAATTGTTGCAGTACAAATGGTTAGGCTTGGGTTTTAACAAGCTCAACTTTTGTTTCTTGTAGGCTGTGTTCAGTAATGCGAGAAACTGTTTCTGTTTGCAGAATGTGATGTTTCTGGCAGCTTTAAAGAAGGTAGCTTGTGGATGAGGAAAGAGGTTCTTCTAGGCATTTCTTTCAGCTTTTGGGTGAACTCTGAAGTCAGGATAATTGGCCTCTTCTGTGATTACTTAAAGCTGGGGAGCAGCTTTGTGGATGCAGCTCTGATGTGATGCTGCTGGTGGCTTGTTCTGGTGTTGGTAGCTCTTAAGTCAACTCCTTTTGAAGGGCTTGCAAAGTGTGTGGGCTCATGGGTTTTTTAAAATGGGGTTTTTAACCTCTTCCTCTGTAACAGGAACTGCTAAATTCCATCCAGTAGCTGTCCTGCCTATAACCTTACCAAATGCTTTGGCAATACTTGAAGTAGAAGTAGTCATGAAACTTTAAGTTGTCTTGGAGCCTTTCAAAATTTTGCTCTCTGTGCCTGCTCACGGGCTCTGTAGAAAGGGCAGGGACTTCTAGACTTTTAAAAATTGCTTATACATCTCTTTCCAGCAACCAAAGGACATTTGTGCAATGGTTGGCTTCTGTTCTTCTGTGAAGTCTGTTCCCCTTCAGCCTCTGGTCCCAGCTCAGGTCGTTCATGAAGTGAAAATGGAAATTGTGGAGGTAAGACGGGCTTTTTGTACTTCACTTTCCTTTTTGCTTCAGTGTAAAAAACTAGGTGAAAAAGATGAGCTTTCATGTACAGAGTAATCCAAGTATCCCTGCATATAAATTCCTGGCCTTTTCTTGTTTCTGATGCTGATTTGTGAAGTAGGAAAGTTGATTGATTTATTTGAACAGAAGACTCTACACTGAGCCAGAGCTACAAGGTAATGCTTGAGGATTGAAAGGGGAACTCTTGTTCCAGCAGTTCTGCATGACACCTTAAATGTAAATTCTCAGTTTGTGTTTTGCTCTTTGTTTGGAGTGATACTTTGGTCCCTTTTAAAAATGGGGCAGCACTCTGCATGTGCAGATGAGGGATCAGAGTCAGAATGCTGAAGCTCTGAGTTTGAAGAAGCACCTTGGCTTCTCCAAAGGGTATTTTGCAAACAGGAGGCTGCTCTCAATTCTAGGAAATGTTGTCCTCCATTAATGTGTTTTAAAAACCACTGTATATTTCCCTTTACTTCTGTCTCTGTGGGATTGTTCATTTCTTTGTGTCTGCTAAATTCAACTCCTTGTACAGCCTGGGGGTTGTAGTCTTAAAATTAGTCATACAAAATGCCTGTTCATTCAGACAGGCTTTTTACTGAGTCCTTTGAGGTTGGTTTTGGGTTCTGTGACCTTTTGAATACAGCCCAAACTGAGCAGCTAGGTAAATGCTGTTAGGAATTGTCCCTGTCAGATATGGTCCAGTGCTGATTTACTGTGTGTGTATTTCTTCTTCTGTGTACTCAGAAGGCCTCAGTTCAAGAGAAGACTTTTTCCTTGTGTGAAATCTGTGAGACCATGGTGAAAGAAGTGACTGGCCTCTTGGAGAGCAACAAGACAGAGGTGTGTGAGTGGTGGGCACTGTACCCCTTCCAGCTTTGGCTGAGACAGGGCTGCACTAAAGGGGGAAGGAAAATCGTTTTTATTGCCTGTTTCCACGACAGCAACATTTCTATCCTGGGTGGGACAGAAAAGGTGTGCTTATGAACCGAGTCCAAATTCTGTCCCTCATTTCCTCCTCCTGCCCTGTGCTTCAGGAGGAGATTGTGCATGAGATGGAGGTGGTCTGCCGCCTGTTCCCGGGGAGCGTCAAGGACCAGTGCAAGGACTTCATCGAGGTCTATGGCCAGGCTGTGATCGACATGCTCTTGGAGGCAACAAATCCTGAAGCTGTGTGTGCCATGCTGAAATGCTGTGCAGCCAGCAAGCTTCCCCAGCAGCCAGGTGGGTGACGAGGGGTCTGTGGTGTTCAAAACGAGCTGGTTCACCTGTGATGAGATGTCTTTTGAGGACACTGCTGATACTGCCTCCTTTCTTCTCTTTCTCTTTAGCCAAGCACTGATGTTTGGTTTGGTTTTTTATTTCCCTTCTCAGTTGTAGTGAAACCTGCGGCTGGCTCAGGTGGCTTCTGTGATATCTGCAAGATGGTGGTGGCTTATGCAGACAAAGAGCTAGAGAAGAATGCCACGACAGCTGAAATTGAAGCTTTACTGGAAAAAGTCTGTCACTTCCTGCCAGAGTCTGTCAGTGAGCAGGTAAGGTGTTTGTGCAGGAGGCAGACTAAAAAGCCATGGTCTTGGTGGCTGGGAGCTGTCCCTGTTGATTTGTTGGGTTTACGTAGGTCCTAACAGTGTCAGTTATGCTCAACCTCATTTTCTGAGCGTTTCATCTGATATTTTTTCTATATGCTAATTTTAGGTCCGTCTCTCAAGTGTCTCTGCTTCTGCTATAAATGTTCAGGTACTCCTGACAGAGGTCTCTGTGTTTGGCCAAATGCCTTGTCTCTGGCTGGAGACAAACTGTCCACAGGTGCAGCTGGGACTGGCTTGTGTCCAGCAACCTGATCCTTCACAGGTTTTTCCCTTTACTAATAAGCACCAAAGCACAGCAGCTTCTCCTGTCCAGTAGAGCAAACAAGAAAAAAGGGGGAAAAGGCTTGATCTGAGGCAGCTGAATGACCTTGATGTGTGGCAGCCTGCCTTCCAGTCAGGGCAAGGCAGATGGAGATGAACAGAAGGATGGAACACAGAATCCTGGGATGGTTTGGGTTGGAAGGGACCTTAGACTGTGTAATTCCAACCCCCCTGCTGTAGGCAGGAACGTATTTGGAAAAGCTAGAGAGCAGCTTCTCTTGTTGGTTTTTGTAACAGCATTCTCTGCTAAAGGCTGGGAGGAGTTTGGGGTGCAGGGGGATTAGGTTTGCTCAGTTCCCATCCTTGGGAGTTGGCAGGCTCTTCAATAGATGTCTGCTTTAAGGGTCTGAATTGACTGGCTGGATTGTTGTACTGATTTGCAGTCAGGAAAGGTTTGCCTGGAAATCCTCTGAGAACAGTGGGTGGGAACACTTGAAAGTGTTTTTTTTCCCTCAACACTGATCCTACTTGGGGGATTAATGAAGTAATTGAAAGTAGGCTGGTGTAATTCCAGTGGGACACCTGTTAGACCACTGATACCAAGATTTACCTGAAAATCTTATTAGGCGGCTGCTGAGTGTCAGCAAGTGGCAACTGCTTGTAAGTTTACTGGGGATAGAATATAGAGGCTTAAAGCAGCTGTGGAACAGCTCTTCCTGCTGTGAGGCTGTTTAATAGCTGCGGTTGGTTTATTAATTGGTGCTGTTTGTCTCTGCTGTGAGCAGCAGCATCTTCCTCAGCTCTGGAGCCTCTCCACTAGAGGGAGAGAGGCTGTTCTGGCAGGCAGTGCTCCTGCTGCAGCCTTGTCTAGGGGAATAACTTGAGTACGAGTGCCTGGGAGTCCTTGCTGCTGTCCTGCTCAGGAAGTTTGTCTCCAGCTGGTTGTGTGTGCTTCCCTCTCGAGACAGGCGTGATCTCCACGATCAGAGACGAAGCTTTGCAGTCAAAGCTTCTTCTGCTTGGTTCTTTTCCCAAAGCCTGTCCTGTTTGGTTCTTTTCCTTGTGACCCCTCATCTCCTCACAGCGTGTCTACAGACAGCTGCAGGCAGGTATGAGCTGGCAGAAACAATGATGTTGTTGTGTGACTAGTGCCTGACTCCTCTGCCATGTGCAGAGCTCAAGCCTCTGCTTTGTCCTTGTGGAGTGTGTTGTTGGGGTGTTCAGGGTAGCACACAGGCCTGCCTGCTGCAGACCACGCGTTCCTCTGCTTTCAGAGGCTCCAGCAGGAGAATGAATCTCTCGCCCTGTGTTTTGTTACAGTGTGTGCAGTTTGTGGAACAGTATGAACCCGTGGTTGTGCAACTCTTGGCAGAGGTGATGGATCCCACTTTTGTTTGCACTGTGAGTATTGCGTTTGGTTTTATTGAGGGCAGGCTCTGATACAGTCCTGCCTACTGTCCTGGGTGCCTTTCAGTGCCTAGCATGCAGAAACTCTGCTGGAATGAAAATCAGCACACTGAATGCCTGGAGCAAGCCCCTTGTGCAAGGCCTGGGGCTTCCTGAATGGACAGCTGTGTGACTGCCAGGGCAGCAGGAGAGACTGCCAGGGGTTATCCACTGCTGAGGTTCAGTGACAGGGTGTGATGTGCCCTGAATGTGGCGGGAGGTAAAGTGACATTTCTTGAGAAAAGCCCCTCTCTAGAAGATCTGTTTTTCAGAACTTGATACGAAGGAGTTCCAGTCACTTAACTCTGCCCTGGGTCAGGTTACGTGGCTGCTGGTTCAGCTGCAGGTGTGACCTCAGTGAGAGCTCCTGCAGCTGCCTCAGTGCAGCTTCCACGCTCCCTCAGGTGGAAGCTCAGACATAAGGCTGGACTTGAGATCTCTTGGTGCAGTTAGGAAGGTGCTGACTGTGCTGCTGCTCTTTTCCCAGAAACTCGGAGTGTGTGAGTCAGCTAAAGAGCCTCTCCTGGGGAATGATGCCTGTGTCTGGGGTCCAGGCTACTGGTGTAAGAACATGGACACTGCTGCTCAGTGCAATGTACGTAACGCAGCCTTCTGCCTCCAGTTTCCTTCTGATCTTTGACAGCTCCTTCTGGGCCATTTTTGGCTTCTGCTGCACTTCGAAGTGAATGAACTCCAGTTCAAAATAAGCAAAATGATATTAGTTTGATTAAAAGGCGTTTCATAGCTGTTAACTTTCTCAAAGCTGACTTTCCTCTCCTTTTTGTGTCCCACACCTGTCTGCCAGTATTTCAGAATCTATAGTAAGGTGCAGTGTCAGCTTTATATTTAGTCAGTGTTCCTGCAGCCAACAGACCATGTCACAATCTCTCGGCAGCCTCTAAAAATTGGCTTCCAGTATTGCTTTTTCTGCCAGGCCTTAATGGCTAAGGGTCATCAGCCTTCTTTCCTAAAGCTCCTGGCTGGTGAGGCTCAGGATGTTATTTATTCTAGTCCTCTTTGAAATCACTTACTTGAAGAAAAACAGATTTGCTCCCAAGATCTTGGCTCAGGATAAGGTGTTGAGCTGCTTGTTTGCAAACTGGCTTTTTTCCACTAATATCAGCTATTTCTTCCCCTTTAGGCTGTTGATCACTGCAAACGTCATGTGTGGAACTAGAAGAAGAATTTCCAGTTCTGAAAGTTTGCCATGGCTCTTAGGAAATGTGGGCCGAGGTTGGCGGAGAGCTGTATCTCACCTGTCCCTCCTCTCTGCCTCATTAACAATTTGACCTTCAAGTTCCTTTGTTGTAACTCTTCTGTAGCAGTGCTGCTGTTGAAGGATCAGATTTTCATTGTCGACTTAACAAAGATACTTCTGATTGTACAGTTTAACCCATTATGCTCCTAAAAATAGTCAGTGTGTTGTAGATTTTTTTTTTTTTTTAATTGGTAGGCTGAAGTGTTTATGTGCTGGGAGGAATGACAGAGATGGTGAAACGAGACAAGGCTCTTACCTTTTAATTTCAAAAAAAAAAAAAAGAGCAAGATAGCAACTAAACTTCCAAATGTCTTTCTGTAGGCAGCATTGGGACGATTTTACATGCTTTGCATTTTTAACATCTGGCTGGAATGTTTTATTTTCTGTGTATGGGAACTCTAAGAGATAACATTGAATCTGGGAATCCTTTTGGCTGGAATTTTCAAAGCTCTGCAGATGCAGAGGAGTGGGCTTTGTGTGCCCAGCTAACTTTCAAAGTCACTGGTAATTAAAAAGATGCATTTGATTGATCAGCCTTTTGCATTTGAGTGACCACGCTTGTGGCTCCTGGTGTTATTATAGCTAAGGAAAACCCTCCCTCAGCCTTTGATCACATCCTTCTGATTTCCTCTGACTGCTCAGTCCCAGCATGGGTGTTCTGCTGCCAAGCCCAGTCCCGTGGGATGTCAGTTTCCTGAAGCATGCTGGTGTACCTGAGGAATGACTCCCTTTTTCCTTATCCTAGTTGCTCAATTCTGCTTGGTCTTGCAGCTTCCCACAAGCAGCCAGCTGGGTGATGAGGAGGTAGCATGAGCTGTCACTGGAAGATGGAGGAGGATCAAGTCAGCAGGAGCTGGGAATATGTCAAAGGGGGTTCAGCACTGAGGGTGGAATTTGTGGAAAAACGGGTTTTATTGTAACCTGTTTGTTCCCTGATCTGCTTTTTCTCTCACAGCGTATTTCAGTCATCTAAAGCTTGAGAGGTGCTGTGAGGCCTGGGGGCACCTCCCACTGCTGCCCACCCACTCACTGACGCCCTTCTGAGTAGCTGGAGGTAGGAATTGTTATCCAGAGTTCCCATTTCTGGTGGGAAGTGCAGCGAGCAGAGATGGCAGGTGGTAGGAGCACTAGAGCGGCTATTTAAAGCTCTGCTGGCACACTTGAGAGCCTGCTTTTCACACCTCTCTGAAATTCCACTTAAATGGCCTAAAATCCCCCAAAAAAGCCTTCAAGGCAGGCTTGCTACCCCGGGAACATGGCAGGCCTTGATGTGCAGGGTCCTTGGGGGTGAGAATCTTGCTTGTGTTGCTTGGGACGGGGCTTGCATTGGGTGTGCACCTCTGATCAGGTTAATCCCCAAAGCAGGGGCACTGAAGTAGCTCTGAGGAGACCTTTGGGAAGGTGCAGCTGGGCAGATGTGGAGCTTTGAAAATTCCAGTCCTGTTCAGAAGGATGCTGGTAACTCCTGCTGTTCCTGTGGTGTGGGGGCCATGCAGGAGCTCCAGTAACAATGCTGCAGCAGCAAGCAGAATATTTTTCATTGGAAAACCACTGGACTGCGGGTTTTTAGTTGATCTGTGTGCATACTAAAAGCCTGGGCAGGGCTGGCAGATGGCAACAGAGGTTGTTCTCCCCTGTTTTCTGAATGCTGAAGCACTCGTGACTTTAACCAAGAGGAAGAAAAATGAAATTTTCCCCTAAAGACGTGAAATACCTGCAGCTTTCTGTCTTGGCAGGCTTGTTCTGGTGGTGTATCCCAGCTGGGGCAGATGGAGCAGATAGGAGATGGGCTCCGTCCCTTGGGCAGTGCTGCCCTGGAGGGACGGGTTGTGTGACACCACGGCACGGAGCGTGGCATTTGGTGTTTTGAACTGGATGGTGTGGATCTTTCTTGGGGGGAGGGGGGGCTGCATTGACAGCTTGGCAGGTTGGCGGGAAGGTTTTATTTCCCTGGGGCTTTTAGTAGGATTCATGCTGGGCAAGCTGAGCCAGGGGAAGTGCTGTGCTGCTGCTGGGAGTCCCTTTAGTTTTCTCCCTTCCTGTGGACCGTGGCACCCGACCTGCTTGAGTCATGCTGGGGGGACACTGTGCAGTTGCTTTCTAAAGAACATTGTCTTGATTTTTTTCCTTTTTTCTTTTGGTTTTGTTTTTTTTTTTTTTTTTTTGGTTTTTTTGCACAAAAGCTTCCTTAATGAACAATAAAAACTTCTGTAAACCCATAAGTTGGCGTGTTTCATTTTTCTCCGTGGCGGAGGTTCTTGTTGAGGTTCCCTTGGCCAGGAGAAGGCACATCCCAAGGTGTCACTGGGAACCTGGGACTGAATGGATTCATGTTCCCATGACGCTGCGAGTCCCATCAAGCCTTTGTTCTGCTGAGCAGGGTTGCAGGTGGAAGAGGCTTGCCCGGGATTGCTGCCTCTCTTCCCTGGACAAACACAACGCCTGGTGTGAGGCAAGAGCCGCGTGTTGCAATCGCTGCCTTGCGCAGGCCAGAGGGACTTCTTGATACCGGCCTTCCCTGCTGACTCGCACCTAATGTGGCTTCCCCTGTGTCCTCATTCCCTGCTTGATCCCAAATAAAATGTAAAAATGTCACTCAAAGGCAGAGAACGTGGCGCTGTCACGTGGCCCCGGGGCGGCTCTCCCAGTGCGTGCCCACCCTCTGCAGCCAGGTGAGCGCTGAGCAGCAGCTCCTGGGCTGCTTCTGACCTCCTGGGAGTACCTGCCTGGCTCTGGTCCCTCCCTCCCTCCCTCCCTGGTGATGATTTTATAATCAACGCATAAAGTGAGGGGTGTGGTAATTGCCCTGCGTAGGTGTGGATTCTCACTGCTTCTCCCAGCCCATCCAAGATTCCTCAGTCTGGGAGCAGCATAGGAGAGGAACCAGCCACTGAGGACTCTTAGGAACGGCATGGAGAGCAAATGGAGTGGCTTGGTGCTGATCATTTCTGTGTGCCTGGGCTCCTACCAAGGTAAGGCCAGGCCTGGAGGTAGGTAGGATGTGGACAGCCCAGAAAACCCTGCTGAATCCCAAAACTGTTCCCACCTTTGGTGTCTAAGCTCCATAATGTGCTTCCTCTGGTGTTGGAGTTGGGCAGAGGAGAGCTGGGGAGGGTGGCACCACTGTGCTTCCCACCTGGAGGTGAGAGTTGGTACTTTTGCCTTTAGAGGTGATCTCAGGGCAAAAGGGCTTTGTTGCCTCCCTCCTGTGGGATTCAGGCACGGCTGGTGGTGTGCTGGGGCGTGGAAGGAGGGAAGCTGTGATAGAGTGGGGGGCTGCTGTCTCTACTGCGCTTGGTTTTGGGGTCTGGCTGCCGCTGTGTGAGCTGGGGGAAGCCACTTGGTTGTCACAGCAGAGTGACCATGAAGCTGCCCTTTTCCTCAGGGTCCTCGTAGGAGATGCAGGAGGCAGGAAGTTGGCTCTGCTGTGGCTTGCTGAGCCCTGGGAAGGGTGATGGGGTGATGTTCTCTACTCACCTCAGGAGCCCTCCCAGCGCCGGCACTTGGGTGTCTGTGGGCGAATCCTCCTGCAGGCGAGCCTCTGTCCCTCAGTCATCCATCCCTGCCCATCCCCAGGAGCCAAGCTGGGGAAGGCCTGCTTCCACCCCCTGCTCCTTGCTTGGGGGCAGATCGCTGCTTCCTGGGGAAATCTCCCCCGGAATAAGACGAGCTCTGCTGTGGCAAGCAAGCCCCCCATGTTTCAGAGCGAAGGGCCCCCCGTGCACCCCAATCAACCCCCGCTGTGCCCTGCCCAGGTTTTGTGGGTGCACACGCATGACCCGGGCTGGGGAGGGGGAACGTGTCCGGGTGTTCCAGCCGGCAACAGGCAGAGCAGGAAAGTTCACCTGCGCTCGGCACGTCCGGGCCCCGCGGTGCCGCCATCCCCGGGAGCCGGCGGGGCTCGGCCGCACGGCACGGGGGAGCTGCGGCACCGGGGACCCCGCGAGCCTCGGCGAGAAGGCTTTGGGAGCTGGCAAAAGCGTATTTATGGTTCTTGCCGTAACAGGGGCGTGCGCCGGGCCGGGAATTGGGGCGCTGGGGCCCACGCTGCCACCCCCGGGCTTTACGTCACAACCGGCTCGCCAGGCTCTGCCGGCTCGGCCGGGGCGCTCCGGGGCTCCCTGGAATGCCGGCACGGCCCTGCCAGAGCTGGAGCTCGCTGCTGGATCCCCCCCTGAGCAAAGCCCACCCCATCCCCCGGGCCTGGCAGACAGCAATAGGGCAGTTGTGGCTGGCCCGGAACCGCAGCGGCACGGGAGCATCCCTGCCTTGCTCCTTTGCCAAAAATAGCATCATTTAATAACCCTGCTGCCTGCGCGCCTGGCAGCACGAGGTGGCTCCAGCTTTGAGACGTGTAGGACAGCTCACGGGACACCAGTTGCCCCAGTTGCTTGCCCCGTGGCAGTGCTTTCCACCTGGGGAAGCTCCCCCTGCTCTCAGCTGCTGGGTGTTATGATTAGTCCTAATTACTTTCTGGCCCAGAACTTGCTGCCTGACTTTCAGATTGAGCAGGGTGAGGAGTAAGTGCTGAGCTGAGGATCTCTGCGAGCCAGGAAAGTGCGGGACCAAACCAGTGGTGTCTTTTAGGTCCTCCCGACCCTACCACGGGGTCCGGGCTCCAGCACAGCTCCGTGAGAGATGCTGCGGGACCAGCTCAGAAAAAAAGCTGTGGGGTTGTTGTCTCCCGCCTCCTTGGTTTTGGTGCTGCCCCTTAATGCCTCCGCTGACTTGCCATTCCTGTTTGCCCTGATGCTGGGGCCAGGGTTGAAAAACATAAATATATCCCTCTCAGCTGATGCGGCGAGCGCGGCATGGCGCAGCTGGGAAGGTGTGTGGGAAGCCTGGGAAACCGGGGGGACTCGCCCTGCCCCGGGGCCCGCCTGCCCCAGCGCTGCTGGCGGCCCGATGGGGAAATCGGGGCTGAAACAGCACCCGCCACCCGCCAGCGCTGCTGGGGGCAGGCGGGAATGGTGTGGGGCGCTGGGGACCCCTCTCCCCACAACCCCCAGCCCCCGGGACTTTCCAGAGTGGCCCTGGGCACCCCACGCTGCAGTTTCATGGGTGAGCTGGAGGCCTTGCCGAAATCCAGCATGCAGGGAAAGCGGCTTTCGGGGAGAAACCCGATAAGGGCAGCGTCGGGTGGAAGGAACAGTTTCTGCCTCTGGCCGTATTCCTGCCCTGCAAAATCATAGGCAGGGCTGGGGGATAAAAGCTGGATGCGAACGCTTGTGCTTTGCTTGGAAACGCCTCTTGCTTGAAGCTGCTCGGCAGGGTCTGTCTGTCCCTTTGCTCGGGTGCTGCCCCCAAATTCCCGGAGCAGCTCCCGGCCAAGGGCTTGGCTTGTGCCTTCTCGCCGCCTCCTCCGCAGCCGCATCCTGGGTGGGCACAGGCGCAAACAAGCCCTCGCCCCATCCAGAAGGAGTCCTGACACACCAAAGTGACAATTAAAGCGCCGCTCTTGCGCCACGCCGCCGCTGCCGTGCCGGGGATTTACAGCCGGGAGAAAACGCTGTCGTGGGGAGGAAATACAACCAAAAGAACCCCACCAAAAAGTGGGGTTGCTCAATCGTTGCCGGGAGCCGTGGCGTGATGATCTGGCTGCCGTGCGGGGCTGAGCGCCGGCGCCCCGGCTTTGCCCGTTTTGCAAGATTTATTGCTGCTTTTACAAGCAGCCGCCTCCGCAGCGTGTAAGAGGGTGCTGAGAGGCTGAGGATGAGCCCCAAATTCCCTTTGCTTCTGACCCTGTGACAGACATCCCATTGGAAAAGCTGGCAGCCTGGCACAATCGACCTTAAAAAAATCATATATTAATGAAACACCCTCTCCCCCCTCCACGACTTTGGGATTGAGGTGGAATGACAGCAGGAGGGTGAGGAGCATCACTCGCTTGGTGTCTTGGGGTGCCTTGAGGGCTGACAGTGTCCTCTCCCCTCCCACAGCCGGGGCCAGCCCCCTCCACGAGTGTGGCGAGCGGCCGGAGGACTGGTGCCGCGACGCGGCGACCGCGGCCAAGTGCGGGGCGCTGGAGCTCTGCCGGCTCACGGCGTGGGACCGGGCGCTGGGGGTAACCGAGCGGGGAGCAGGGAATGCGGGGGGCTGCGGGGGAGGTGCCCATCCGCCCCAAACACGGAGATGGCAGGAGAATCCCCGCCCGCCCACCCCACATCCCGCACCCGCGTCTGCAGAGCGAATGGCAAAGTCGATGGGTGCCCCGGGGTGTCCACGTGGGGTGGTTTTGGGGTGGAGGGTTGGGGTCTGGGGAGGGTCTGGGTGCCGTGGCAGCATCCCCACGTGTTCCCTGTCTCTCAGCAGAAGGGGATCCCCTGTCACCTGTGCCAGGTGGCAGTCTCTGTGGTGGGCAAGATCCTGCAGGACAACCGCACCGAGGTGGGTCTCAGTGGGAAGGGGAGTGAGGCTGGTGCTCCTCCCCACCAACCCCACTGAGGCCCACCGACCTCTCTCTCTGTCACCCAGGAGAAGCTGAGGCTCTTCTTGGATAAGAGATGCCAGTACCTGCCCTTCCAGGACTGGTCTGTCAAGTGCAAGAGGATGGTGGACACCGGCATCCTCGTCCTTGTCCAGCTGGGCAAGCAAGTGCTGGTAACGCAGGCGAAGCCCCTGGGTTTGGGTTTTCCCACAGTTTGGGGCGTCCTGGGGGCTTGCAGAGCAAAGGATGCTCCTGGAGCCTGGGGCAAACCGTGTCCATGAAGGACAAGATGGAGAGGGAAATGACCCGGGGTGGGGGTGGGTGGGGGGCTGGGTGTGATGGAGGAGCTGCAGCCTCAACCCCCACCCCACCCCTCTGCTCCCCCAGTCGGAACCGAAGGTGGTGTGTGGGACCATCAGGCTGTGCCAGCCCCGGGGCAGACCCACGGGGACCTTGAAGTATCAGCAGCCACCGCCAGCTGCCACAGGCCCCACCCAGGACTTTGCCGACCTCATTGCCCCCTTCATGGCCAACGTGCCCCTCCTGCTCCATCCCCAGGATCTGCCGCACGGCGAGGCCCAGGTACCGTGGCACGGGCAAGGATGGTGCTGGTCGTGGAACCATGGAACGGTTTGGGTGGGAAGGGACCTTGCAGATCACCTCGTTCCAAACCCCTGCCACGGACAGGGAACGTGTCCAGGTCGCTCCAAGCCCCATCCGAGCTGGCCTTGGACGCTTCCAGGAATGGTGCAGCCACAGCTTCTCTGGGCAATCTGTGCCAGCATCCTAATGCTGCTCAGGGGTGAGAATACCCTTAAAAGTGTCACCTACTCAACAACAATTAGAGAAAGCCCCTGAAATTTCTGCCGAGCTGAAATGACTTCTGCTGGCAGTGTTGCCATTTGGGGGGAATATTTCAGGATGCAGGAGGGAAATGAGAGATGCTGGTTAGAGTGCTGCCCCAAACTGCAGCCAGTGTTTAAATCCCAGCCCTGCACGTGCAGGCGGGGGGTGGGGGGACTGGGTTTATTTCGTGGGTACCAACGTGTCCCTGCCCTTGTTATCCTGCAGGAGGTGGAGGAGGTGTGCGGGGACTGCCTGCAGCTGGTGGCGGCCGTGCAGCAGGCGCTGGGGACCAACACTGCCTTCACCTGGGCGCTGGTGGGCCACGCCAAGCGGGTCTGCGACACCCTGACGCCCGACCTGGCCCAGCGGGTGAGGGGCCAGCAGCGAATCGCACAAGGGTTTGGGCTGGGAGGAGCCTTAAGGACAACCTCACTCCGCCATGGGCAGGGACCCTTCCCACTATCCCACTGCTCCAAGCCCTGTCCGATCTGCCCTTGGACGCTTCCAGGGATGGGCTGCCTCCTCCTCCTCCTCGACGGCAGCATCTCCTGCAGATGCCTGCCCGGGGAGGTGCGGGCAGGGTCGGGCCCTGACGCTGTGCCTCCCTCCTGCAGTGCAAGCGCTCCCTGGCCGAGTACACGGACACGGCTGCCCAGCTGCTGCGCTACCTGGTAAGAGGCTGAGGGCTCCCCGGGGGTGCCGGGGGTCTCTGGGTGCCAGCTGGGGGGCCCTGAGGGGCACAGCCAAGGGGCCCCATCAGCAAATGCTCCCTTTGTTTTTGTTAAACTCGCTGCCTAACATTCCTGCAAAATACTAATTAGTTTTTTCCCTCCTCTCTGCCTTGCAACTGCTGCAATTATATTTTGTTTTCATTTTTGTCTTGCCATTTTCTGGCCCCTCCACCGGTAGCAGGCTGAGGTAAGTGAGATCCATGCCCTGATGTGCTGAAATTCCCCTCCCTGGGGCCAAAGCCCACCTGATTTGGGATGTCTCTCTCCCCAGGACCCAACGGAGCTGTGTGGCCAGCTGGGACTCTGTGCCTCCAACTCGGCACTGCCCCTCCACACGCTGCTCACAGAGAGGGTGATGCAGGTCCTGAGCATGCTGGGGGTAAGTGGGGACCCCCTCAGTTCTGCTGTGCTCCTTAAAATCCAAACACTGTAAAGGGGGAGCCTCATTTTGTGTTTTGTTTCCTCAAGCACCTCCACTTATCCCAGGTGGGGAATGCCTTACGTGGGGGATGATGGTGGAACGGGATGAGGGTGGCTCTGGGGGGGCTCGGCATGCATCCCACCCCCTCGTCCCGACAGGACAGGGTGGGGAGCACTCCGCTGTGTGACGTGTGCCAGTTCACCGTGAAGACAGTCGAGAGCCTCCTGGAGAACAACGTGACAGAGGTGAGCCCCGCCGCTGCGGCCTGGCACTGGGGGCGGGCACAGGGGGCCGAGGGGCAGCAAGGAGCCGCGGTTTCCCTGGTCTGCCTTGTGCCGGCAGGAGCAGCTGGTGAATGACATCGAGAAGGTGTGTTACATGCTGCCCCACAGCGTCATCGGGCAGTGCAAGGACTTCGTCAACTCCTACGGCAAGGCCGTGGTGATCATGCTGCTGGAGGCCACCGACCCCGCGGCCGTCTGCGCCATGATGCGCTGCTGCCCCCGCAGCGGCGACGCCCGGCACGGTGAGCTGGCACCCCGAGCCCGGGCAGCGGGGCGTCCCCTCCGCTGGCTGCTGATGGCCGTGTCCTCCAGGGGCTGAATCCCTGGAGCAGCTGGCGGTGGGCGCCGGCGCCTTCTGCAACGTCTGCCAGATCCTCATCACCTACTTCGACAACGAGCTGCTGAAGAACGAGACGCTGGAGGAGCTGGGCGAGGTGCTGGAGAAGGGCTGTGCCATGCTGCCCATGCCGCTCACCAGCAAGGTGAGCTGAGGGGGCACACCCAAGCCAACAAAGCCACCCCCGAGGCCCCCGCCGGGCTCACCCCTCTCTCCCTCCCAGTGCCAGGCGCTGGTGTTGCAGTACGAGCCGGCGGCCGTGCGGCTCTTCGTGCAGATGATGGACCCCACCTTCGTCTGCACTGTAAGTGTCCTCACCCCTGGGGTGGCCCGGGCCGAGATGGGCATCCTTTGTCCAAGCCTGCGGGCTGGGAGAGGGCCAGAGGCTGCTCGTGGAGGTTTTCTTCCTCTCCCTCCCACCCTTTCCCTTTTCAATGCAGAAAATCAGAGCCTGTGACTCAGGCAAGGAGGATCTCCTGGGCTCGGCCCCCTGCGTCTGGGGCCCGCAGTACTGGTGCAAGAACATGGCCACGGCGGTCGAGTGCAATGTAAGTGCCGGCCGTGTCCCCTCCCCGGGCAGGAGGGCGCCGTGCCGGCGGTGCCTGCATGCCAGCGCCATCCCCGTCCCTCCCGCAGGCCGTCGCACACTGCCGGCGCCACGTGTGGAACTAGGAGCCATCTCCCCAGCTGGCTGGACTTGCTCTGCCGTTTGGCTGGGGATCCTGGCTCCCTTCCCTGGGACGTGCCTGCACTCACGGACGGCAATGGCAGGAGCCAACCGGCCTCGCGCGCCGGCGGGGCTGCGGGGAACCCCAGCGGCCTCGGCCGCTTCCTCTTCCACTCCTGGGGCTTGGATTTCCAAATCAGGTTAAGGGACTCGTTGTTATTTTCAGGACTAGGGATTCAGCCTTGACGTCTCTCAGGGTGACTGCAAAATCCCCAAGATCTATTCCCACCTCTATCTCCATCCCCAATCCCTTCTCTGCCTCTCCAGCCCACCCTGAACCACTCGTACGGCCCAGACCCCGCATCGTGGCTCTGTCCCTGTGGGCTGGGCTGGGTTCTGCTGCCCAAACGCTGGCCCCCCCACTGCTGGCTGGCGGCAGCCTCACCTGAACATAAAATGAATGAGTCTGGGTGCCAGGATTTCCTTTGACACCCCCATCCCTGCTGGGGGTCCTGTGCTGACCCAGCCGTGGTGGTGAGGGCAGCGGGGTGCTGGCTCGTCCCTCCCCGCCGTGTCGGGGGGATGCCTGTAGTGCCTGGTCCTGGGCATGCATGGGAGCATCCCACCACAAATAAACTCTTCCCGTGAGCCTGGCTGGTTGTGTCCTTCCTCCTCGTGCTGGGGGCTGCAATGGGAGCGTGGGTAAACCCGGAGAACATTTAATGCTCCCCCCAAAATCCAAGGTGCGGCAACACCCAGGGTGGCATCTTGTGAAGATGATGGATTGAGGGGTGAGCTAAAAGAGGGTCCTCTCTTCCAAAGGGGGTTCGGGCCTGATGGATGTGGGCAGGAAGGACGACAGACAGGTTACCCAAAGCCATAGACAGTGTATTTCTGAGTCCCGTAACAGACCGTGCCCGAAACTCTCCACAAGGTTACGACTGGAAACAAACCCCCGAACAAACAAACCCAAATGCAAGAGAGAAGGGGAAAGAAAAGGGCAACAAAAGACACGCACGAGCACTCGACATCCAGAAGCCCCAGTTAGTCTCTCTCTTTTTCGACATCGCAACAAGTTTTGGTAAAGCCAGCAAAATGGAGGAATGTCTTTGGGTTGTTTTTTTTTTTTTCTTTTTAATTTTTTGGGTCTTTCCTTACTGGAAAGGTGACGTTAATGCCAAAAGGATTCGGTCTCTCCCCACGCCTCCCTGGCCCTCCCTATGCTCGTGGTCGAGGTGTGACAGCTGCTTGTCCCCAGCCTGTGCCCGGGGATGCTGCGGCAGCACATCATCTGCATCCTCGCTGCACCTTCCCCCGCCCCTGCGTCCAGTCTGGACTCATCAGATTCATTTAGCTTTTCTTTTCCCTTTTTTTTTTTTTTTTAGAAAAAAAAAAACTTTTTTTTTTTTACTAAGAAAAATAAAAAAAATTTAATGGTTTCATGGATAAATGACAGGCGAGTAAAAGCATTCCGGTCCTGAGAGCCCTCTGCCGGGGCCAAGCTCTCCAAGGCTGCCGGAGCGATCTGCACCGCGTAGCCTGGACTCCTGCAGGGGAAGAGGGGGCCAAGCACCGGTCTCAGGCTGCCCCCGGCCCCCACCACGGCCCCCCTGCTCTGCGCTTCATGCCCGGCTTGCCTAGAGGAGCAGCAGCAGCGGCAGCGCCGCTCGTCATAACTCGGTGATCTCCAGAGGGCTCTCCATGATCACCTCCCGCATCTTGTGCAGGGGCGTGGACTTGGCCGACTCGGTGCGGGCGTTGTGGTCGCTGTAGCCCCCGCAGTCGGCGGTCAGAGTCTCCAGCGAGCGACCCAGCACCTTCTGGTCGTCCTCGGGCAGGCTGTTGAGGTCGGAGGCCAGCAGCGTGCCCGTGCTGCCGTGCACCACGTGGATGCCGTCGGGACCCTTCAGCTCCACCGGCTGCTTGTGGCGGAAGCGCAGGCTGCCCTGGCTGGGGCTGCGCTCCTCCTCCTCGTCCTCCAGCTCCTTCTGGATCAGCTGCAAGAGAGCCATGGAGGGAGGGGATCACCACGGTGGCCACAGCAGCTCCTGGCTTCCCTGACTCCTGCAATGCCGGAGTCCAGCCAGAGGGAAGGGCCCTCCTCTTCTGAAGCACCCTCAGAGCATGGTGATGAGGATCACCAGGAGATGGCCTCCAGCTGGATCCCTCCCTCCTTGGGCGGGTGCCCCAGCTCAGGCACCGGCTGCCGGGTGCGTGGTGTGTCCTGCAGCTGCCCCCAGAGTGGCCAAGGAGGAGTTTGGACCCAGGCTGGAATTTGGGGTTGTATGAGAGTGGAGGGGCAGGAGGCAGATAGGGAAAGAAGATGAAGGAAGGCTGGATGGGGCTGAAGGGGAATAAGGGCATGGATAGATGGAGGGCAGAAGGGCTGAAAGGCATCTCACATCCCACTGCTGTCCTCTGCTCTCTTTGCTGCTTGCTTTGCACCCCCGTGAAGGGTGGAAGACCACAGGAGGAGTTTCTTCTCCCCAGACCAGCCCTTCTGCACGAACACCCTCCATCCCAGCATTTTTGCCTCAAAACCCTGTATTTTTGAGGCAAAAACCAGAGAAGCATAAGGAAGGGAAGATGATCGCCCACAGCTTTGGCCAGCCTTGGCAGAAATGGGAGCTGGTGGACAGAGCCCAGTCTGCAAAGAGGGGCGTCCTCTCCTGGGGTCAGAAAGACCAAGGGAGAAGGTGCTGCGTGCTGATCAGAGGAAACACAGGGAGTCACTGTGGGGAACCAGCAGCCTGGAAAACCAGTGAAAAAACAGCAGTGGGAACCAGTGGAAAACAGATATCTGGCTTGTTTTGACCAAGCAGAGAGTGAGGGCACCACCGGGTGACAGAGACCACAGCCTGTGGGGCCAGGAAGACACACTGCATCCCAGAGGGCACGGCAAGCACCTCCCCACAGCCATGCACACCCCTCTACCTCCGAGACCGAGGAGCGGTCCCCCTGACTGGCGGTGGCCTTATGCACCATCCGCTGGGCAAAGAGCTTTTTCAGGCGCATGTAATCATCCAGGACCACCTTCAGGAGAGTGCCCTGGGTGCAGGGGGAGAGACTGTGGGTTATCCAGGGGAGGGGTTCAGACCAGAGGGAGGCCGGCCTCATCCCAGCATTTTTTTGGAGTGACACCACCCTCCGGCGCAGTGAACCTGGAAGGCGCAGCTGTGAGAGAAGACTCCTCGGTGCAGGACGCCTGCCCTCAGCGCTCACCTTGATGGGTCCCTCCCGCATGATCTGCCCCAGCTTGGCAATGTTGTCGTACTCCTGGATGGCGGCCCGCAGGTAGCGGTCATCCTCGGGCTTGGCGGCGGAGGGCTCCCTCCCGAAGGTGCCCTGCGGGGGGAGACGGCGGCTCAGGAGCTGCCGGGGGTGGCGGGCGCGGGGGCACGGTGTCCCGGCGGGGCCGTGTCTCACGTGGGTGCGGGCAGGGCTGTTCCACAGGTCGGTGATCTCGCTCAGGTTCTCCGGCAGGTCGTCCTCGTGCTCCGCCTGCGCCGCCAGCTCCATGTTCCTGCAGAAGGGGTCCAGCCACACCGGGTTGGCCCTGCCCGGGGGGAGGAACGGCCATCAGGGCAGGCAGAGAGCGGCGTTATCCCCAAGCCCACCCAGAGCCACGATGCTGAGGTTGCACTGCCTCCGCCTGGCCTGTGCAGGTACGAATTTGGCTGCTCTGGATCCAGATGTGTGTCAAACCCGTTATCTCTGCTTACCCCAAACCTGGCCAGGATTGGCAGAGATGGAGTCACAGGAGAAAGAATAGTATTTTTTAGCTTGGAAAGCTCTCAGAGCGAGCACGTGTCTCCCAGGATCAGTAATGCTCCATGCAGAGCAGAGCGGAGCACAGAGACATCATGTCTCCACCTCCTGGCTCCGAAACACAGGCATCCCTCTCCTGGGAGCAGCCTCCAGCCCCAGGAGGTGGCACTCACCCATCAAAGGAGTACTTGTTGGTGTTTGGCATGTCCATGATGTCCATGAAGCCTCTGTTCCCTGCAAAAGGCAGGGATGAGAGTTACAGGGCAGCGTGTTGGTGGGCTTCGCAGCAAGCCATGGGGTGACACTTCTTTATCAGGGAGGGATAAAGAGCAACCAAAAAGGCAGTGAGAAACACGGTGGGGTGTGGCAGGTAACACAGAGCCCGAAGCTGAGAAAAGCCTTCCACCATCACACCTTGATGGGCAGGATCACCCACCTGGTATTCACCCTGGGATATCCCCCATGTCTCCCTGTGACCCCTGCTCCATGCTCTCCATGCACCCCACCCTCCCATGCAGCTGGGACACCCCAAACACTGCTCACCAGTGGAGCCAGCCACGATGGCTTTCAATTTCCTTTTGTGCCTGCAAAAGAAACACAGCCAGTTGGGGTAGAAATTAAGGAAGATGCTGGAAAGGAGAAGGACACACAGATTTGCAATAACCCTTAATACAGGGTAGGCATTAAATAATAAATATTAAATAAGGCTGGGGAGCTTTGAGGGGAGATGTACCATCAGTATTAAAACCATGCGTTTTGGAGGAAGCTGATGCCCTGCTTTGCCTGCCAGCATTTCCAGGGCCAGGAGAAGCCACGCTGGTCCCCATGGTCTAAGGGGACATTGCAGGGGCTGGGCAGAGCCCAGGAGTTACTCACACTGTCCGGTAGTACCAGTTCATGAGGATGAAGAGCATGGCAGCCAGGAAGAGCAGGACGGCCAGCACGATGATTGCCATCTAGGAGAGACAGAGGCGTGGGGGAAACCTCTGGCACGCAGCCAGCGCCTGCTGGTGGCCACATGCCCCAAGTTATACGGGTGGAACATCTCTCCAGCACCGAGCAGCGCCCATGGGAAGGGACACCACCCGCAGAGGGCTGCGAGCAGCTCCTCCAACCCCAGCTGCACCCTCACCTGCAGAGCCGACAGGTCATCCGGTGCCCGGGCAGTAATGGCAGGCTGCACGTCCAGCACGTTGTAGTTCCTGAAGAGATTCCTCAGCTGCTCCTTGTTCTCGTCTATCATCTGAATAACCCTGGGAAGAGAAGGGTTGCTTGGGCACCTTGACATTAACTGGGGTCCCCAGGGAGCCAGGCTGGGTGGGGGGGCAGGGGACGTACCGCTCCACGTCCAGGATGCGGTTGGTCTCCCTGTTCACCACGTGGATCAGCAGCTCCGTCTGGGCAAAGTTCACCCGGCCTTTCTTGTCAACGTGGAACTGGGGAGAGACAGCAAGGTCTGCAGGGAGGGAGAGGAGTCTCCTCCTGAGCAACCTCGAGGTGTGCTGGTGTGGCAGGAGACCCCCAAGCATCAGTCTGGACCCGCACAGTGCACCCCAACTTGGGGTGTACCCGTCACCTTCAGAGCCCAGGGGTGTTTGTGGTTATCCAGGCAGGACTCCCTCGAAGGAGACCTCCCAAACAGCACGTGGAAGATCATCTACTCCCCAAAGCAAGCTCCAAGGCAGATGGTTACCTGCACGTCGTCCGTGTTGACGATGGCGCCCGTGATGTTGGAGAGCAGGCTGATGAACTCCTCCTCGAACTGCCTGACCTTGTCAGGAATCTCATTGATGATGATTTTGACCCGCTGGTCGTCCCGCAGGATGTAAATCCCCACAATGGCCGTGTCATTGTGGCCCACCAGGTCAGAGGCCATAATGTCCACCACAAAGTAGCCGGGGTTGTAGGCCGTGAAGAGGTCAAAGGTTCGCAGGATGCCATCAAGGGTTCCTGCGGAATGGACGGTGACAAGCCGGGGATCAGTGACCCCAGCCACGGGGACATCTTTGGCCACAGGGATGTCACTGCCCGAGGCCCCATGCTCCTGCAGCAGGCTGGGCACCCACCGATGCTGAAGATGTTGGCCACCTCCTCGGAGTCATTGGAGTGCTGCTTGATGTAGCGGATGCCCAGGATGTTGTACAGGACCAGGCTGTTATTGCCCACGTCGGCGTCCACTGCGAGCACTCTGATCAGCTCTGACCCCACCTTGGCATCGGTGGCGACCCCTTTGAGGGAGAGATGGGAAAGGGACCTGGGGCCAGGCTGCCTCTCGCTGCCCCTTTACCCTGCTGGATTTTCCTGGAAGTATCTCTGGCTCCAGGCGCCCCCCCCAGCCCCTGGCACCTCTTACCCGCCGTGTACTCCGACTTGGTGAACTGGGGGGACTGGTCATTGATGTCGTCCAGGAAGATCCGCACCTCCTGCAGGGTCAGGTCCTCGCTGAGGTCCCAGAACTGGGCCCTTGCTGCCCGCTGGCCCCGGGGAGGAGCCCAGTTCCTCTGGCTGGATGCTTTGACGATGATGGAGTGGTACGGCTCCTTCTCCCGGTCCAGGTCTCGCAAGACCTTCAGCTTCCCTTCTCGGCTCAGCTGGAAGTTGCTCTCCTGGTTCCCAGCTGGGTGCAGAAAGGCATCCCCAGTCAGTCTTCTTTGGGCTCGGCACTTCCAAAGTGCCACCTTGCCCATTGAGCGGGGCAGAGAGGCAGCAAGGAGAGGACAGAAATCCTGGGTGAGGGGAGTGTGGGGGACACAGAGCTGCCATCTCCACGCCCACCTGCTATGAAGTAGTAGACGATGGCGTTGGAGCCCTCATCTGCGTCCACCGCACCGGTGACGTTCCCCACCACGGTGCCTGGCCGTGAGTGCTCGGGGACAGAGAGTGCCTGGTACTGGGGACTATCCCTCTGCCAGAGACCCCAGGGAAAAAAAAAAAACCATCATGAGCACTGGGGCTGCTTTAAACCAAAGTGGACAAATCCCACGGTGCTCCCCACCATGGTGACGCCCAGGTGTGCACGCTCCATCACACATACTCGCTGGCATCCCCATCCCTGCATCCCCTGCATCCCCTGCATCCCCTGCATCCCCTGCATCCCCTGCATCCCACCCCCTTCGCCCTGGTGCCTTACGGGTGGCCTGAGGAAGATGGGTTCGTTGTCATCGATGTCATCGAGCGCTACCTGGAGCGGCTGCATGGTCTCGTAGGGTGGCTGGCCCTGGTCACAGGCCACGATGATCAGCTGGGGAGAGAGGCAAAAGGGCTGTCCTGGGCACAGCCCCACGGGCTGGGAGACATCACTGAGGCAGGGACAGAGAGGACAGATGGATGCTGGAGAATTTTGGGGGGATTTACCAGGGAATTGGGTGCTGGCCCACCAAGATGCAACCCCCCTAAGGTACTTGATAACCACCCACTTCCTGCTAAGGTGTGATACCTCCACAATGGTGTCAGCCGATGCCATCCCCACCACGTCACGTGCATCCCACCAGCCCCATGCTGGACCCACAGCCCCAAGGCCTGCCCCAGGCCCCTGGCTGGCTCACGTTGTACACTGCCTGCTTCTCGCGGTCCAGCCGCATGGCCGTCTGGATCAGCCCGCTGACCGAGTCGATGCTGAAATACTCCCAGTCCTTATTCCCTGCCCCGGTTTTCAGCAGGTTGTAGAGCACCACTCCGTTGAGACCCTCGTCTTTGTCCGTGGCATAGACCTCATAGACGTTGGATCGCAGGGGGATCTCCTGCTTGCACACGCACAGCCCTTCAGCCTTGGCACTGCACGCAAACCCCCTGCTCCCCCTGCCCCTCCAGACCCCCTTGGTCCAAAATCCCTTGGTTTGGAGGACAGCAAGCTCCCATGACACAAAAATCTGACAGAGGGCTGGCAACATGGAGCCATGATTCTCTCAGTCCTGGTGGGTGGGGAATGGCTGAGGCAGTGGCTGGGTGGCTGGGGACTGGCTGAGTCAAGCCTGGCTTCCCAGAAAGGAGAAGCATCTCAAGTGTCAGCATTTCCAGCCCATGTTTACAAACACGGACCGCACGCACTGACTGTTTATTAATTCTGAATGCTGCTGGGGTTTCTGTTCCCCAAATCCGCCCCATCACCCTGCTCGCGTGTATGGAGAGAAGCTGTTTTGGAATGTCTGTCCCCATGACCCAAACCCTCTTGCCACATGCTAAATCAAGGTCTTGCTGCATCCCCAGCGGAGATGGAGCTTGGATTTTGCTGTTATAGGCAGGAGTGCCCCTGAACACACTCCCAACATGCCACGACCCTGCTCCCTCCCAAGGGATTCACCTCCTTGATGTGCAGGATGGTGCCGTTGGGCGGGCGGACGAAGACGGGGCGGTTGTCATTGATGTCGATGACCTCGATGTGGAGCATGGTGGTCCCCCAGAGAGGGGGGTGCCCCTTGTCTGTGGCCACCACAGTCAGGTTGAACCTCTCGTAGGACTGCAGGCGCCGCCGGGATGTGACAAGCCCGGAGTCTTTATTGATCTTGAAAGCCTCTGGGGACAGAGAAAAGCCCCACATCTCCGGCTCAGGACGTTGCACCAGATAAATTGTGACTAGAAATGAGTATAACCAGCTGAAGTGCACCCACCACAGCAGGCCAGGGGTGCGGGTATTCTCAGGGCTTTCAGAGCATGCCACATCCTTGTCTCTGGGACCTACTCCCTGGTCATCCCTGTCTGTGCTTCACTGCTGCCCTGGCTGGAACAGTGGAGCCTGATTTCTGCAATTTCTCAGTGTGCAGAGATCCTGGATTTCAGACACTATCACTATCCACCCTCACCTCTCTGCCCTTCACAGCCTTCACCTAAAGCAGGCAGGCAGTCTGCTCCAAGACACACTGGGTGTAACAGAAACTCCTGCCGGGGTGGGGAAGACAAGAGCATAATCCAAGGCTGGGGTGCAGGATGAAGGCAGGCAAAGCCCTAACATCCCACACCATGAGGAACTGGAAACTGCAGAGAAATGGAGAAAGCTCTCGCTTTCAGTATCGCTCCCAGGAGTCCAAACCAGCCACAGGAGATGGGGTGTAGGCTTGGTGCCTGTGACTCCTTCCTCCTCACAACCCTCCTCCCTGGGGAAGAGCCCCCTGCCCCCAGCACCTACCCGCTCCAGGACCCTCGATGCTGTAGGTCACCACGCCGTTGTCCCCTTCGTCCAGGTCGGTGGCACTCATGGTGATCACCGACGTCCCCGCTGGCTCATTCTCGTAGACGCTGGTGCTGAACTGGCTCTTGCTGAACTGGGGCCTGACGTCGTTGATGTCCAGCACTGTGATCAGCACCTTTGGCAAAGCACAGCCAGCTGGGTGATGTGAGGCTGGGGAAGGCTGGGCAGCCCCTGGGGCCATACCCCTGCTGTGACCTGCAGCTCTGCTGCTGGAGAGAGGTGCCCTTCCTGCTATTTGTTTAACTCCACCAGCTGAATTCCTGCTCCCAACAATGGAGGCTGCCGGGGCTGGGGCACCCATTCATGCCACAGCACTTGCAGACAATAGTGTCACCCTCCCCTGCCCCTCCTGCCGACGTGCTGTCCCTGCAGCACAAAGTGCCCTGCACCATCCACCCCGCAGCTCCTGGCGTCGCCCACTCTTCCTTCTGCCTAATTCCCCCAGTCCAACCACCGGGGAGGAAAGGTGGAGCTTTGACACCTTCTTGCTGGTGACCAGCACCCAAGGGGTGACGGGAGGAGGAGAGCCCTACCTGCACAGAGTTCTCCCGACGGTTACTGGAGACATCCCCAGGGTTGTCCCTGGCCACGGCTGTCAGTGTGTAGTGATCCTTCTTTTCCCGGTCCAGGGCTGACAGGATGTAGATGTCACCCTGCAGCACACAGAGACCTTCAGGTGGACCTCGTCTGGCAGAGCTGGTACTCAAGAAGGGGCAGAAGGTGAGGTGTGGGAGCAAGGCACAAGCTGGGACCATTTCAGCCTCCCCTCCCTTTTCCTGCACTGTTCCAGCCTCAGTTGGCTCCTTACCGTGTTGGGATTTATCCCAAACTTGCCCTCTCCATCGCCCAGGCTGTACTGGATGAGAGCGAACTGCCCGGAATCTGCATCGGTGGCCGTGACGCTCAGGATGACCGTACCCAGCGGCACGTCCTCAAAGACAGCTTTCTGCAACAGAGGCAGCAGGCAGGACTGGCTCAGCCCGTGCTGTCTCAGTGGGCAGTAACCGAGGGCACAGCTGGCACCCAGCTCTGGGCACAGCCAGACTCCCAACGAGGTGCTGGCACAAAGCGCGTGACAGGGTTGGCCGTCTTCTCCAAATGGCTCAAGCACAGGCCAAGGGAAGAGAAGGTGTCCCTGGAGAGCCCCCAGCTCTGTGCCTGTCCTCACCAGGCAGGCAGGGCCCAGCCCCACGCACAGTTTGACAGGGGTGCTCACCTGGTAGGATGGTTGGCTGAAAACAGGGTTGTTGTCATTGATGTCCACGATCTGGAGGTACACGGGGATCTCAGCGGATCTGCGGGGAGAGCCGTTGTCGGAGGCGCGGACGGTGAAGTTCAGCCACTGCACCTCCTCATAGTCCACTGTCCTGTTGGCCACAACCTTCCCTAGAGGATGGCAGACCCTGAAATGAGAAGCCTGACCCAGGTCACCGACCTGCCCCGGAGTCCCACCTCCCCAGACCACCAACCTGCCGAATGGTCCTCCAGACAGGCGTAACCTTCCGGAGAGAGGTTCAGCAGCTCGTAGGTGATCTGCCCATTGGCACCTTTGTCTGGGTCCACTGCTGAGATGGAGATGAGCGTGGTGCCCTGCGTGGCTCCCTCCAGGATCCGCTCAGTGAAGTAGGTGACCCCGAAGGGGCGGAAGCGGGGTGTGTTGTCATTGACGTCCAAGACGTTGACTGTCAGCTTGGCTGTGGCCATGGTGGAGACCACAGGGGGAGAGAAGAGAAGAACAAGTGAGAAAGAGAAGTAAAGGAAGGTTGGGAAGAAGTAGGGTCGTAAAGCCACAAGGTTGAAAGTCCAGAAGAGCCAGCAGGTGCTGGTTCATCAAGAAAAATTGCAGTATGCCCCAAAGCCACTATGCCCTGAGCATGCTATGGGTGTCCCTATGCTGCAGTGGGACACCGGCTCCTGACCTTTGTGTGTCTTCTCACACATGAGCCTGAATTTACCCATCGTGAGGCGGCAAGATATGGTAGGGATGGTAATG